>NW_025999646.1:0-612500 GCF_019419815.1 Pyrus x bretschneideri
TGTAACATCCCACATCGTTCAGGGAAGTGATCCTTAAATGTATAATCTCATCCTTACCTAGCACGAGGCCTTTAGGGAGTTCATTGGCTTCGGGTTCCGTAGGAACTCTGAAGTTAAGCAAGAAGGAGGCTAGAGCAATCCCATGATGAGTGACCCACTGAGAAACTGCTCGTGAGTTCCCAAAATCAAAACCGTGAGGGAATGGTAAGCCCAAAGCGGACAATATCGTGCTACGGTGGTGGAGCAAGCCCGGGAAGTGGTCCACCCCGGGCCAGGATGTGACAATTTGGTATCAGAGCCTAACCCTGGCCGTGTTGTGCAGACGAGGACGTCGGGCCCCTAAAGGGGGTGGATTGTAACATCCCACATCGTCCAGGGGAGTGATCCTTAAATATATATTCTCATCCCTACCTAGCACGAGACTTTTTGGGAGCTCACTGGCTTCGGGTTCCGTAGGAACTCCGAAGTTAAGCGAGAAGGAGACTAGAGCAATCCCATGATGGGTGACCCACTGAGAAGTTGCTCGTGAGTTCCCAAAAACAAAACCGTGAGGGAATGGTAAGCCCAAAGCGGACAATATCGTGCTACGGTGGTGGAGTGGGTCCGGGAAGTGGTCCGCCCCGGGCCGGGATGTGACAAACAAACCGTTGAGATTGAATCTCAACTAAATCCAATGGCCATTATTAGTTCAACTATATATAAGATCATATTAAAATATTAATCGGTTCGGTTCGGAATTAATGAATGAAGCCATATGAGATCCTAAATCATTTAGCAAAATATTTGGGATCGGGTACTGAACGGTTCTGGATTTTCTGTTCGGGATGTTTTCGATTCGGTTTCAAGATTTTTTCGGTATGGTTCGGGATTTTCAAGAAAAAAAATTTACCCTAATTATGTATGTAAACTATTATATCAAATCAAAAATAATGGAGGCATCGGATTATGCTCAAGGATTTATGGTATGATAACTCCACTCGCAAAATGTACACGTTTTATTTTTTCAGTTCATTCTTTTTGTAGATGATCCAACAATTCATATAAATGTGGTTAAATACAAAGGTAAACGATGATTCAACAACCCAAATTTAAATTCAGGGTTTTAATTAAGGAATATCCTTGCACAAATTCATCCTAAATTGTTTTACTTATTAAAAATAATAGTCATTTTAGTATTTTCATGAAATACGATATTTTGGTGGTTTTTTTATTTATTTTAATAAACGATAGTATCTACACTAAGAGATTGTGAGAGTGAGTTAAGCATTATAATGGGCTTACCATAATACTATGGTTCAAAGACGAATTTGAACTATATTATTGCTAGCTCATGATAGGATTAAAAGCACACCACAACGTAGCACACAAATTTCCTATTAATTTTCCTTATTAACAATCAGATTTGTCAATTGTAACATATGAAAATAAGGGTCTTTCTCCAGAAGATTGTTTTATCTAACTACTTAAAATGTCACAAAAACTGGGCTGGTGTCCTTACTGGCCAACCACCGAAAAATAATTATTAGACCGACTTACACTAATCTAAAGTATACAAAATTTTATATGCAAACACTAGACACACAGAGCTACACTCACACAAATTTTTGGGATTTTTGGAGTTGATTTGCTATTTAAATTAAATCGAACAAAAACAGAACAGAAACATATTTTAAGTAGTTCACAAATTAAGAAAAACGAGTTAGGAGAATTGCTATCCACCACCAAATAATCATACAAACATGTTATGTTTCATTCAAATTCCTTTTATTTTCGGATGAAGATGCTCAAGTTGGCTCAATGTTAGAACTCAACCTATTACTCTTTCTTATGTAGTATGTTAAAAGAATGACATTTTCAACTTAACTTAGTCCCTAACATGTAATTTAGAATGGTGTGTTCATAGATTTAACAAGTAGAAATCATTAAGAATGAAAAGAGTTGGAGTCATCACAAGGCATCATAAGTACTGGCGTTGTCTTATTTATCCTAGAAATTGGTTCACATGTTAATCGCAATTAACAAGTATTACTCTAGAACATATGTAGGTCCTCATTCGATAAGGGCAGACACACACATATTCATAGCATTAGAATCCTAGATATGCTTACTAAGTATGCATTCGTAGAAAACACATAAAGAATTCATCAATGAGACAAGTAGTGAACCAATTTTCATCCATTCATAAAAGTAATTCAAACGAAATGTCATAACAAACTTGCAATCATATTCGGGGCTTCAAAACAGCCCCTAACTACTAAAAATTTAGTTACACAATCCTTAAGTTAAAACAAAAGATAGACATGAGTTTGAGAAAATAGAACCGAAAGAAATCGACTGAGGCCTCCTCTTTCCTTCCTTCCCCAACACTACTTTTAAACCAATTCTTGCTGCATCATTTTCTTCTCCTTAACTTACCCACTAATAGCCATTTAGTGATGACAATAAGTGAGAGGAAATGGTAAAACAATTGTAACTCCTTGGGTAGCCTTTATGCCAATTACTCCCCCTTAATCCTCATCTTTAATTCCATTTCCTCTGATATTTGAATAGGTGTCAGCTGGTTTGTTATTGATTGCATCAGTTTTGGCTACTAGATTTATTGGATTTGTTGCTTTCAATACTTTCTTGTCAGTTACAAATTGCTCAGCCTCTTGGGAACCTTTTAGTGTTAAAACAGCCATAACGTCTTCCAGAAAAATGATATTAATAATCTGCGAAATGCTCCAGAAAATAGACATCCGTAGCTTTCCAAGCATATAAGGCTCATTCTCTAATTCATTCTAAGCTGTCCGCAACTTGCTTCCAAAGTCAGCTGACCTGCACAGACAGTTTTGACGAATTTGTTACTTAAAATTCCACTTGTGTTATTTTTCTTTTCTTTATTTGACAAATCCTACAAAACACAAAAACAAAGTAAATAACTCAAAAAATATAAGGAACTAACTAAGAAAAGACAAGTAAATTTGATATAAAATATATATAAATATAAGCTTATCAGCTCATTATGAGGCTAAGCTTCTCCCGCTTCCCTTTAATATAAATAATATCGTTTGTCCAAAAAAAAAAAAAAAATGTGGTTCAAATTCGTTTTTGGCAAAAATTGAACCTAAGACCTCTCACTTTACAAGTGAAGAAAAATATCACCAGACTGTAATACTATGTGACAATATCTTAGTGCTTCTTAGATTTGTCTAATTTTTGAACACGATCAATTAAAAAACTAAATATAAAAGATTAACTATTCGAATCATTAATGCATAATTCAAATTGGGCCTTATAAAGGATCAATTAAACCTCTCTTTGTCTAAAATGAAATCACAATACATGATTACCTATGAAACATGATATTCCATTTGAGTTTAGGTAAGTTAACAAGAGTAAAGATAGTGTTCTTATCTCTCTACATTCTAGTTTAAATCTCTTTTTCTGTAATGTAGATAGCAATCACTTGTATAAAGAAAAACAAAATACATAATTCTTGTTAGGAAATACCAGAGTAAGACGTAGGTAAATCAAACGCATTGTTCCTATTGGTTGAAGACGCGTACAAACCACAGTGAGTGATAAGCGTGAAGATCTTTGTCCAAAAGAAAAGATAAGCATGAAGACGCGTACAAACAAAGCATTGAAAATGAAAGATGGCAGGCTGAGGCTCGGCTGGTTTTTCCAGACATTTCAGAGTGGAGCCAAGCAGGAAGCAAGCAGAGCAGAGACATGGTATGGACCAACAAAGCAAAATAAATAGATAAAATAAAAAACCAAATTAATAATATCCTAGTATTTGTTGGAGAGTTTGGCTGCCACGAATCTTGTTCACCCACCAAACATCATTGGTTGGGCCGCATTTCATCCACATCATGTCATTGGGAGGTCCATTTGTCTATTGGACATTAGCGATCGTATAAATAAGGATAAACTGTCATTTAACTTCTAAAATTATTACTTTAATTAAAATAAGTAATGAAATTTATACTATGTTTTTATATCATATTTTTATACCAACTTAGTTAGTATCAGATGTGGACTGCCACATTATTTGAAAAATTTACAAAACCCAAGGAAAGGAAGGAGAAAGACTCTTCGTATACCACAATCATCATTTAATTAACTAGTTTTTTTTAATTATTAGTTTATTAAATAATGGACTAAATTTAAAAATCTAATTAATTCAAATGATGTGACTGTCCACATCAAATGCCACCTAAGGTGGTATAAAAATATAGTACAAAAACATGGTATGAATAGCATTACTCAATCAAAATTGACTTTTTTGAATTATTTTTTCTAAACTTTAACGAAAAGTTCATGGTATTGTTCACTTTAACGAAAAACCACATTTTTACGCTAAAAAGTCAATCATGGTACTATTCACTTTACCCTCTATTTTGTCCTTATCGTTAAAACTTAAAGTTTTCAAGTCATTTTCATTAATTTTCCTTTATTTTTTTGGTAAATTAACCTCCTGAACTATTTAAAATAAGTCAATTGATCTCTTGTCGGTAGATTCCATCCACTATTTCGTCAAATTCAAAGGAAAATTATTCTTTCATTCATCAATTCTTACTTGTCAACTATAATCAACAATGTAATTATGACATGTGAAAACAAAATAATGTGTAATGACAATGTGAGATAGTCTGTTGTGTAAACGTTTGGTTTTTTATGTTTCTTCATTAGGCTATATATTTTTGAATTATTTTGTGTCCATGTGTCAAAATTTTAGTGATAGTTATAGTTGACAAGTAACAATTAATGATGAAATGACTAATTTGCCCTTGAATTTGAAGGAATTGATTCCAAAATCTAACAGAAAATGGTTAATTGACTGATTTTAAATAGTTCAGGAGGTTAATTTACCAAAAAAATAGTTTAGGGGTCAATTTCAACTGGGATGATAGTTCAGATGGTCAAACATCAATTTGCCCTATAAATAATACATCATCTCTCTATCTCTTTTTTGTTTGCTTAACAATCTTTAATAACGGGTCCTTAAAAGTAGGGATGGGTTCAGTTCAAAACAGTTCGGTTTTTTTGCAAAAAACCAAAATCGAATTGAAATTTTGGTTTGGTTCGGTTCGGTTCGGTTCGTTTTTTTCGGTTTGGTTTTTTCCATTTTGATTTCAATTTGGTTTTAGTTTTTTTTTTTTTTTCAAAAAATGAAAAAAAAAATTGAAATATGAAATTTTAACATCTCCAACACAATCATAAGCATTCCAACTAGAATTAAAGACAATGAAAATAAACATTTAAAGTTCAACTAGAATCATCAATCAAGTGTTCCAAAGTCCAAACTTAAAATAAACATCAAAGTTTAAGTCTTCAAAAAGTCCAAATTTAAAATAAACATTGCATTTCAAGTTTTCCACACCTAAAATAAACATAACAAAGTCCAAACTTCAAAGAAATATTCCACTTAACTAAAATCATAAAGTCAAATAAACCTTCAAGGTTTCATGTCTTGCACACACTTCTTCTCTTCAAGTCCTCAAGCTCAACGCTTAGGCGGCCTAGGAAGCAACATAGCACATAACTTTCACTTGCCATTTTTACATACAAATAAAAAAAGAAAGAACATGATGTAATGTAAGTATGCAACATAGCATCTAATTAAAATAGTCTAACAAAACCAATTGCAATAAGTAAGATTACCTTTCTTAAAGCCGATTCCAACATTAAAAATGTGGAATTCCACCTAGTAGGAACATCCAAAATCAGAAGCCATTTTCTATCTATTCTCACTTTCTCAACACACCTTTTAAAGCTCTCTAACCTTTGAGGGGAAGATCTTACATACCTAACCGCATTACGAATGCTTTGTATAGCGGTATTCAACATCTTTATCCCATCATTCACCACCAAATTAAGGATATGAGCAAAACAACTCATGTACAAATATTTTCCATCATGCAAAAGTGCATTAAGAATCCTCCACCCACTTATTCGGTGCACCAAATCCCTTATACCAGAATCATTTGCAGAAGCATTGCCAACAGTAATAGTTAACACCTTCTCTAAGCCCCCCTCCACCAAACACTCCTCCAAAAATTGAGTAATGGATTCTCCTTTATGATTTGGAATGACACAAGAGTTCAAAAAAAACTTTTTATGTAACATCCAATTATCATCAATAAAATGAGCAGTGAGAACCATGTAATTTTTTTGTTGAATAGAAGTCCTTGTATCCGTTGTTAGACACACCCTAAATGTCTTCAATTGACTTTTCAATTTCTCATTTTCAGAGAAAAACAATCCAAGTATATCTTTAGCTATTGTCTTACGACTAGGTACTCTCCACAAAGGACATGCATGCATGCAAAAATGACGAACACCATCTCCCTCGACAAAAGAAAACGGTAACTTATCTTTAATTATCATCTCAACACAAGCCTTAGTAACTTCCACTTGAGAAAAACCTATAGCTTCTAACTTATCTTTTGTTCTAGCAAAGGTTAAGATCTTTTGCCTATTTGCGGCAAATATTTCCTTATTAGGACCGTAGCTTCTAGATCTTGCTAAGTGATTTCTTATACTAGTTGTACCATTTTATCCGTGTTGGTCATATACGGTTTGTTGCAATACTTGCACAAACCCTTAACTCGACCTCCCTCAATTATCTTATCAAAGTGCTCCCAAATTGTAGACCCTTCATGATTTTTTAGTGAATCCAAGAGAGCGTCTTCTTTACGTACTTGATGACTTGAGCCACTTCTTTTGGAGTTGTGTCGGAGGTATTTATGGATCCACCATGAGTAAGAGGAGTTTGTTGAGGTGCCACCATGGAGAGTTGAGGCGGAGTTGATTCACTAACAATGTCCTAAAATAAGAGAGAGAATCATTACAATTAATTATTAAATAAATTGAGACATAAGAACCATAGAGAAAATATAGAGATGACAACTTACTTGCGATGGAGTAGAAGTAGATGAGTTTAGTTTTTCACGGGATCTATTTAATGATTTTGATCTCTTTTGAGATGCTTTTAGCATCTAATGACAATTCAAATAAAAATATTTTTTTGGTGGTATTTGAATATACAAAGATTTTAAAGTGATTCAATAAAGGCTTTTAAGTGCTATTTTGACTAATGGTCCATTTGGAGGTGCTTCTATATAAAGTATTTCTAGTAACAAACACTGCAATTAGAAGCAGTGCAAATGTTTAATAAAAATACTAGTGCTCCTTAAAAAACATTGAAGTATTTTCTAAAGAGAAATGCTAGCTACCTCATGGGTGCATATTTTCATATATTATTATCATATATTTCCTTTGGATTTTGTCTATATGAATGGATTAAATGCACTAATTATATTGTTTTAATTTATAAGGATTCAATACCGGAGTTATGCAAAAAATGAGTGGAAAACAAGCTTTTCGGGTGTCTAGAGTAATTTCATTGGAGCAAGAGGCTAATTAACTGCATCAAGACAAATGCATGAAACTGCAACGATTTTGGAGATCAAATGGACATGGAAATGCTATTCAATGGACTTTAGGAGAGAACTTAATTATTAATTATTATTATTTCCGTTATTTTTCATTTTCTTTACTAAAGACTTGAAAGTCCATTAGAACTAGGATTAGTGGTCATTTATTTGGCATTTTCTATTAACCTTTCCAATTCTTGCCGTGAGGTTATATTAAGGAGATCAATTCTCCTTGTGGAGAGTTAGAAAGCTACCAAACACAATTCATATCAAACCATATAAGGGATGCGGCAAAGAAGGGAAGAGGAAGAGAAGTTTATAGTTTTCTTTTCTTTGCTAGGGATACGATGTAGCCGGATCATGAATACTTAATTTCCTTGTGGCATTGTTGTTATCATGTCTTTTTATCTTTATTGAGTATCATTTGCTAATCGTAAGCACTTAATTTTTATTTAGATGCTTGATCACATCTAAGTTTTAGTTATGTTGACTTAATAATGCAAGTTAGAGTAGATGCCATACTTAACTTAGGTTTAGCTTCTTGCAACTGATACCATAAACACCTATTTGTAGATGTCATGCAATTAGGGCTTGTGTGATTTTCCAACGATTTCCATGAAGCTTAATGGGTTCTCACTTGTTTAAATTCGTCTAGATGCCATAGAGGGTTGACATCTAAGGATACTTTTGATGCCACCAGATGCCATGGTCGTTGAATAATTTAGGGAAAATCGATCATCAATATTGGGGAACTACTTGAGCATAACATATTAAGGGAATTAAGTAGGATTGGTTACAGTGAATTCGGATGCCCTAGGTCTACTTTCTTATGTTTTCAATTTATGATTTACATGCATTTTATTTCCAAGCTTTATTTTATTTCAGTTTAATTCAAAATATCAAATCTTTTCCATTAAAGTTTCTCAATTATAATTTGTTTCAATTTAGTAAGATAGACTTTAGAATCAATTCGATCTCTGTGGGACTATATCCGTGCTTATATGCTTGCTGTCATTTGATTCGTATACTTGCGAGCACAAAAATTTGAGACTTAATGAGCCTAATTTTGGTTGAGACTTAATGAGCCTAATTTTGGTTATCTAATTTTCGCAACACTACATTCCCCTGTTGAGAGCATTTTTGCGCACCAGGATTAACTCTAGGTATGCAATGTATGCTTACCACCCATCATATATCTTGTTATGTGTCTTTTAAAACAATCACCTCACCTTACTTACCTCACCGGGCTGGCAACAGTAACCAATGGCGGAGTCATAAAAGGACCAAAATGGCCCTAGGCCTGCCTTAAAATTTTCTTCACAGAGAAAAAACTAGAGTTATCCCTCTTATTTCCAAAGATTTTCAGGGATTAGGGCCCTAACCAAAGGGAGAGGAAGTAGGCAAGAAAGTTGGTTCTCTTAGCATTTTAATCTTTTCCATTTGGTGTTGGTTGTTAGTGACAAATTTGAATTATGCTCCTATCCATGTGGGATTTTCATGTTCTCTTTAGCCCATTTATATTAGGCTATTTTCTTCGCCAATCAACACGGCCCCCGATTGGTCAAGACAAAATGATGAAATGGAGTGGAATTGAAAACTCAATACCACCATCCCCGAGCAAACAAACATGAGAATTAGACCAAAAATCTAGAGCAACAAAGTAGTGGCAAAAATTGATAGTGTTGAAACCAAATTCGCACACCGTTATAGATGGTGAAGGCACAAATTCAAGCAACCTGTAAAACAGAGAACAACCATGAGCAAGCCTAAGACTGAGGGGTGGGGGGCATGCCGGCCAAAGACTTTTCGACAATCAAGTTAGTAACCAATTTTAGACTTAAGTAGTGGGCAAGAGAATTAAAGTATTAAGATTACACTACTAAAGATGAACCCTAGATAGGGTTTTATATCGTATATAGAGGACTTTTTTAGGATAGATTATCTAGAAGTAGATATTGCACCTTCTTAGGAGTTATGATGACTTGCGATGCACCCCAATTCCTAGATTGTAGAAACTCCAAGACTTATGAGAAATCTAATTATATCCTTATCTGGATCAGATCTCGTGCCTTGCAGAATAAGCATGGTCATACTAGCAGAGTCGCTCGAATTTCGCCTAGTACCCCAGAACAGGATGATGGTGGCATCGTTGCTTCATTTAATCCAACTTCGCCTGGAGTTGTTAAGTCCATGACCGGACTTCTGAGACAACAGTATTCGGATCAACTTTACTCTGATCCTAAAAAATCATCCAATGTCTAGAACAATCCTCTAATCTGAAACATGCAATCAAGGCCATTAAATTAGAAAACTGATGCAATTTAGAACTTTGCTTCCGATTGCGTGAATTTAATTTAAATTTGCAAGAAAATTTGAAAGAGGGAAACAACGATAAAGAGGGAGGGAGTTAGATAGAGAGCATGAATGTGAAAGAGACAAAAAGAGAAAAGAAGGAGGATCACAAAGAGAATGAGCGCATAGTAGACCTCCAATAGCTTTCCGTTAGGTATGCTTGGGAAATGTCAATGTTTTAGGTTGAGCAAAAGTAGTCGTTTAATGAGGTGAATAAGGAAGCATACGGTTTCGGATACCTCATTGGTTACGCCTGGAAAGATCATGCTAAATGTTGCGACGTTTACAAGATTTTGAAGAGATTGCTACACAGACTTTTTTCCTCCGCAGCACCTACTGGATGAGATCTCAAATTTGGAGGCAAAGCAGAAAGAGCTTATCTCCAAAAAAGATATGGACCCCGATGTCTCCAAATAATCCTATACTATGTCCAAGGAGAAATGAATTGTGGAAGATTCTTGAGATTTTCCTGGCTAATAGGGGGTATGTCTCGTCTACATCTTCAAATCATTTTCTTTTGCAATGTGGACTATTTTTTGCTATTTTCTTATTTCATGAGTGAATCTAAACTCGATAAATTTCTTTAAAGTAGACAAACTTTATATGGGAAATAAGTGGTAGACCAGAATGTAGATAAGTTTGTGGGTTCGGGACAAAGCTAGAAAAGCCCCCTTATGGCAACATTTATTTGGGGAACATTGCCTCCCAGAGTTAGCATTCATAAAGTATTCTTATCGTGATATCCAGAATACCACCTTACTCCGGTACCAGAAATTAAACATTAAACTCATGAGAAAACTTTTGCTTTTGCACTTAATGAGATGCATTTATCAGAGTAAAGACCTTCAAATTGTACCTAAAGATAATTTGCAAATAAATGTTGAGTGTTTTGTGCCTTGCCTTAGTTATTGGGCCAAAGGTCTTAATATTTCGCAATGTGATGCTAGGGGAAAATGATTAGCCTCGTATCCGTTTCCAGTGAATCTTAAATGAAAGTTCGTTGGAAACATGATCGTCAACATATGGGTCGGAAACACCTTTCAAATCCTTTTGTTAGACCCTAGCTTCGAACCTAAGCGTTTCCGATCAGACTACCTCGATTAGTTTGACCAACGCATTTCTGCGTATCAGAGCTTCGTTGGTCAAACTAACCGAGGTAACACACGGTGTTGCAGACCATACTTGGCTTAGTATGTTGGTTCGGGATAGAAATAGTCGTACTTGGTGTCAAAATGCAGAGCCACCTTCAGATGATTTTCAGATTGCCATTTTCGACTATTCCCTCGTATGATGTAGAGCCCGGTTTGAATGTTATAACCCACAACTTTGCTGGTTGTATAAACTTTCCAGAGGCTGAATGGTGCATTGGACTTCTATGTCAATGCGCCATGTGTTAGTGCCCATAGCTTACCAATTGTTACCGTTCTTGTAATGGTTCGAGTCTCCTAAGCTATGAACCGTTTAAGACAGGCTGGGCTAAATGAGGCTCCATTGGCAGTGTAACTTTGAACTTTTTTAGACTTGTGTTCATGCAAAGTTTAGGCTCTGTTTGGAAAGAGTAGGGTACTCCCTGCATCATTAAAAAAAAAAAAAAAAAAAAAAACAAACAAACACTCAAAGTAGATAAACTTTCTTTTATTTATAACCAAGAGTAAAGTTGGTTGACAAAAGGATGTGATTAAATATGAAAAAGATTGCCTACATATTTCCGGGATGGTGAATCAAATCATTGGTGCATTTCTAAAAAAATATATGATATAATGTAAAAAATTACACCAGGGATCACTTTTGACGATTAGCTTATGGTAGGGCGTGAAGAAATGAGTTCTCCATGGACTTGTCTTTAGGGGTGGGCACGGTGCGGTTCCACCCCTAAATTGGAACCGGAACCGAAATATATTAACGGTTCGATTCGGTGCGGTTCCACTTAAATTTATTACTAGAACATTACGGTTCGGTCTACACCGGTTCCGATTCGGTTTTTGCCGGTTTATGGTTCCTAATAATAAATTATTTGAACACCAAATCATTATGCATTCAAATACATCTTCTAAAACTGATTACATAAAGTTGCATACAACACATCTTTTTTAATGCAAATGTCTTTGGTAGTGGCACCAAGTCAACAAAAAGAGACAACTAAAATACATATGCACTGGTCAATCAGTCAACAAACAAAAAAAATGATGAAGCAAATTGCAGGTTTTCAGACTTCAGAGAGCAAGCAGGAAGCAGCAGCTCCTATACACAATTTTTCAACCTATTATACCATGACATGTGTGTGTATATAATTTATTTATTTATTATTAATAAAACGGTTCGGTTCGGTTCGGCCAGTTCTTGGTCATTCGAAACCAGAATCGAAACCGGTTTGAACGGTTCGGTTCGGTTTTTCACTCAAAGTTGACTTTTCCGGTCAACACGGTTTTTTTCGGTTTTTTTTCTTACGGTTCGATGCGGTTTTGCGGTTTTTATGCCCACCCCTACCTGTCTTCTTTTAGATGGCGGCATTGCGATTGGTTCCAGAGAGGACTGCCTACATATCCTATGGAGGGAATCAAACCGCTTGTAGTCCGTATTGTGCTACGTTTGTTTAAGTTACCTGGAACAGTTAACAAGAGGTTCAATTTTTCCTAACCAGGCCCTGTCTCTTAACGCCGGTTCTTTTACTTCTTTGGTTCAATCTTCTATTCATTATTATTCCTAGATAGTGAGGCATGTACTACATGTTGGGGGAATAATGCCCATGGTGTGCAACCATTCTCAACGAAGGATAACTTTGTAAAGAGATGGGTTGCCAAATCACATGGAAAACTTTCAGGTATTTAGACGATTTTCCTTACACTTTAAGTTGTATCATTCCAACAATATTGTGTGGAATTCCATCAAGAGCTTGGATGGTAGATCTTCTGAAGTTGACTTTATCGAGGACACCCATATTTGTAACTACACCCATGAAGAGGAAATTGTCTTTCGACCCATTATCGATCAGAACCCTGTCTACCATGGCATCAGAGATTTGTAACTTGATATAAGGGTGCCATTGGGGAGAGTAGATGTTTTTTGGTCTGGTGACGAGGTTTCTTAGGTGACATGTTCCTTGCATCATCTTCTTTCCTTTATGTGCCCTTTTGAAGTAATCTCGTTTTCCTTATGCATAGTTGATTGTCGGGAATGATTTCTTCCTCGAATGGTAGGGCAGTAGTAAACCAAGGATCTTTGAGAATCTTATGGTGTGTGCCCTTGGGATAAGCTCCCTGGTCAGGAGGCCTTGATTTAGATTTGCTGTCTCTAGAAGAACCTGAGTGGTAAAGACTTCAAGGCGGGCGATAATGTTTTTGATAGCGTTCATCACTTTGCACTAGTACAAAAACATGTTTGCGCGACGAAAACTTGCGCGACGCAGCTAAATGCGTCGCGCAAAGTATGTTCGCGTGACGCTAAACAAAAAACGTCGCGCAAATGGCCTTTGCGCGACTGCACTTTGCGCGACGAAGATTGGCGTCGCGCAATACCATTTTGCGCGACGTAAGGGTACCTACGTCGCGCAAAACGGTATTACGCGACACCAATCTTCGTCGCACAAAGTGCAGTCGCGCAAAGGCCATTTGCGCGACGTTTTGTGCGTCCCGCAAGATTTTGGCGCTAAACCAAGTAAGGTTTACCGCTTTTTCTGTTGACTTTGCGTGACGCAGGGCTACATGAGTCACGCAAAACAGCTTTGCGCGACGCAAGTGCACATACGTCGTGCAAAACATCTTTGCGTGACGTATGTGGCGTCACGCAAAACATCTTTGCGCGACGTACGTGCACTTGCGTCGCGCAAAGCTGTTTTGCGCGACGCCATATGCGTCACGCAAAGTCGACGACTTTTTTTCCCTTTACTTCATCAGTTTGGGTGGTAGAAACTGCAAACTAGTTGCAGAAGAGCTACCTCCCTCCCCCATCTCTGTTCTAAACGTCCCCCATCTCTGTTCTAAACGTTCTCCAATTCTCTCCGTTCCTTAATCTATTTGTATCCGGTAAGCAATTTGATTTTGTATATGCAACTTGATTGAGACTTCAAACTAAAACTACTAAACTTGTTTTGTACAGGATTTTTGTATACAATTATCATTGAAGAACGAATTTGAAGGTATTTTTTTTCTTATTGCATATGGGATTTTTGTATATGTACCTTTGCTTACTTGGTATTGCCCTTTTTGGTAATGGTGGAGTTTTGTGAGATTGATATTTGAAGTAATCTTTATTAATTTTACCTATTAAAGGAGTGAGATTGTAGATTATTGTTGAAGACTTGTTTGGGCTTCATTTGAATACTTATCGAGGTTAACTTATATATTTACATAGAAGAAATTGTAAGAATGTTGGTTTCCCCTTGAAATTTCCTTAATTTGTGCTATATGGTTGAATTGAGGGTAAATGCAATGTGTTGCAACTAAGAATTATATAGAAAACCTACAAAGCCATGATCTTCAAAGCTAATCTTATCATCACTATTAAATTCTCAATGCTAAGACAATAGGTTTTAGTTCAATAATGAGCGGGTTGATTTTTGGTAGCATATGCCATACTTATGTAGATAACAATGGCTATGATTCTCTTATTAAATCCTTGTAGAAACTCAATATCATCTTCCAATTTTAATACAAGTAAGTAATTTAGGATTCATTTTTAGTCTCAATCCTTTGTAAACTTGAAGACAACCAAAACATCTTTCAATAAGATTTTTTAAAACCAATATCTAGCCAAAATACGCTTACACTTGTGTTCATATTCTAACAGTACATTTATCTCACCACCAAAATTACTCGAGTGTAACTAACTAGAATATGTATATTCTATGATATAATTAGTATAAACAAATAAAAACTAAGGCCATCAACATTATAGTTTACAAGGATTAATATTTTGTATCTATTTTATTTAGTTTCACTAATTATTGTGATTTAATTTATTTGTATGCACATATTTTTGTACATCAATTACAAAATTGTTTTGTGTTGTACGAAGTTAATACAACTTAACTTCGTACACTTTTTTTTTCAAGAAAAGCTTAGTTTCCCGTTTGAGAGTTAGTTGGATTTTGTGCATGGATGCAAAAGCATGCTTGCGGTCCAATTAATTATTGAATTGTCCCATTTTTTGGACAGTTTGGGAATGCATAGTTATGTGTTGTAGTTTGCGGTTCATAGATTAGGTTTCGATAGTGGAAATTTTGGTAACATTTCCTAATGTTCTTCGAGTACACAGTGGATATTATGTATCTACTGCGTGCACTTGAAGAATTGTAAGGAGATGCTGTCGAAATTTGCCCATGTCGAAATTTAATCCATTGGAATCGTAAATTACGGCACATAACTGTGTATTTTTGAATGGGATAGGCCCTTACCGGAGGAATAAGGTGAGAAGACAATAGTTGAAGTTGTTGTACTTTTATTGGGATTGCAGGCAAAATGGACAAACAGTGGATACAGAATCATAATAGATGTGCTATCGAGTACTTGGATGGAATAAATGATTTCATTGAATTCGCAACTAGACACAACCGAGGTTCAACTCATATTCGATGTCCCTGTAGGAAGTGTAACAACTCAATGAGGGAAACATTCGAAAATGTTCGATTTCATTTAGTAAGAAATGGGATGATGGAGACCTATACTACTTGGTATCATCATGGAGAACGATTAGACCAAGCTTCGTCTTCATACATGACAGGAGTGGAGACTGTTGAATGTAATGTGGATCCTAATGAACAAGTTATGGATATTCTAAATGATGTTTATCCATATGCTACAACCAACACCAATCAGGAAGGGGGAGATGACGGTCGTCCAACCATGGATAGTGAGGCATTCAAAAACTATGAAAAACTATTGAAAAATGCCAAGCAAGAATTATATCCGGGGTGTGAAAACTTTTCGATGCTCACAGCAATTGTGGAGTTGATGCATGGCAAGATCAAGTTTCGTTTGTCAAACAAGTGTTTCGATTACTTTTTAGGAGTTATCAAAAGGATGCTTCCAAATGACAATTGTTTACCTGAAGATCATAAAAGTGCCCAAAAAGTGTTGAAGGGTCTTGGATTGGGGTATGAAAAAATTCATGCATGTGTAAATAATTGTATATTGTTCTATAAGGAGAACACACAGTTGGATAAATGCCCTGTATGCAATGAGCCAAGGTTTAAAATGACATCACAAAATAGAAAGACCAAGATTCCACAAAAAGTAATGCGTTATCTTCCATTGAAGCCTAGGTTGCAACGATTGTACATGTCGATGCACACCGCTACTGATATGAGATGGCATAAAGAAGGACGAGTAAATGACGATGTTATGAGGCATCCTGCAGATGGAGAAGCATGGAAAGAATTCGATCGAATGTACCCTGATTTTGCAGCTGACCCGCGAAACGTCAGATTGGGACTTGCCACCGACGGATTTAATCCGTTTGGGGTTCTAAACCAAATCCACAGCACTTGGCCGGTCGTCGTGTTTCCTTATAATCTGCCGCCTTGGAAGTGCATGAAAAAAGAATACATGATGTTGACTCTATTAATTACTGAAGATCCAGGAAAGTCCATTGATGTTTATTTGCGGCCGTTAGTAGATGAGCTAAAAGATTTATGGGAAAACGGTGTTCGTACATATGATAAGTATACTAGGCAAATGTTCACCATGAGAGCAGCAGTGATGTGGACATTAAACGATTTTCCTGCGTATGCAATGGTTTCTGGGTGGATGACTAAGGGTTATTTGGCATGTCCAATATGCAAGGAGAACGTAACATCGTCTTGGCATGCGAGAAAAGTTTGTTATCTTGGTCATCGTAGATGGCTCCCTTGGGACAACGAGTGGTGTCAGAACGATAAAGCCTTCCATGGCACAAAAGAGACTCGACCAAGACCAAGAGAATGGTCTGGAGATGAGATTTTGGATCAATTAAACCGTTTGGAATTTGGTCATTTTGGCAAAGGGGTCAGTAAGCCCAGACCAACTACACATCTGAACTGGACACACAAGAGTATGTTATTTGAGCTCCCATACTGGTCAAAGTTAAAATTGAGACACAACCTCGATGTTATGCATATTGAGAAAAATGTGTTTGATACTTTGGTCGGGACAATTCTAGACATTGAAGGAAAAACGAAAGACACGGTCGAAGCTCGCCTTGATTTGGAACAAATGGGCATTAGGCCATCCTTGTGGATGAAGAAAGTTGGTGGTACATTGAAGAAATGCCATCCTTTTTTTACAGTTAATCCGAATGGGAAGAAATAGTTTTTCAACTTTATTTCTTCTGTAAAGTTTCCAGATGGGTATGCTTCCAATATCTCGCGTTGCGTGAACGTGAGAGGGTGTAAATTTTCAAACATGAAGAGTCATGATTGTCATGTGATACTCCAACGCCTTCTACCGGTTGATATTCGACACTTATTGCCTCTTGATGTGTTGAAACCAATCGTGTTGTTGTCTAGATTTTTTTCACAATTGACTGCAAGGTGTTTGCGGAAGTCGGATGTTAAACAATTGCAGGACGACATTGTGAATGTCATATGCAAGTTCGAACAGATATTTCCTCCAGCTTTTTTTACAAGTATGATTCACGTGATGATTCACTTGCCAGATGAGGCATTGCTTGCTGGACCAGTCAATTGCCGATGGATGTATCTAATAGAAAGGTACTTAATTAAGCGTATATATATAT
The DNA here is from genome assembly GCF_019419815.1 of Pyrus x bretschneideri. Taxonomy (NCBI): domain Eukaryota; kingdom Viridiplantae; phylum Streptophyta; class Magnoliopsida; order Rosales; family Rosaceae; genus Pyrus; species Pyrus x bretschneideri. The sequence goes on from NW_025999646.1 coordinate 17,487, forward strand.
ATAACAGATTAATGATCAACGAACGCTTTGAATAATTTGTAGCATACCTTTTATTTGTGTAGATATCTTGGTGAGTTGAAAAAGTGTGTCCGAAATAGGGCAAAGCCCGAAGGATCACTTGTGGAGGCATGGGTCGCATATGAGTCACTTACTTTTTGTGCAATGTATCTTCAAGATGTTGAGACAGCTTTCAATCGTCCTCAACGCAATAATGACGGTGGTGTCAGAAAAGAGAAACTATATGTTTTTGCCCAAATTGCGCGACCATTCGGCGAGCCTGTAAAAGGCGAATCGTTTACCAAAAAAGACATGGAGGTAGCGCATTGGTTCATACTCAACAATTGTGATGAGGTTTTGCCATACCTTGAAGAGCATGAACGGTTGATGAAGCGAGAACATCCTTCACATTTATATGCCAAGAAGCACCGTGAATTGTTTCCTTCGTGGTGTCACGAACATGTAAGTTGTATGTGTTTTGAATTCAGCATATTTTCCAACTTGTTCATGCCCGTCTTCAAATTTGGTTACACTAACAAGTTAACTTTTTGTATATGTTATATTAGATGAACAAATTGAAGGAATTGAATTCACCCTCTTACGATGAAGAATTATATAACTTGGCGAGAGGACCGCTTCACGTTGAATTGTTCTCAGGTTGTCATGTCAATGGGATCAAGTTCTTAGGGGCAACACGTGATGACAAGTTGTCTACTCAAAATAGTGGTGTCCACGTCCCGGGTGTTGGTGATAGTGAAGACATTGATTTTTATGGCAAACTAACTAGTGTAGTACAATTGCTTTACAAAGACAGGTGTCAAGTGATACTGTTTAAGTGTGTTTGGTTTGATACAAACCCACATAACCGAACGAGTGTTAAGCGAGACCATGGTTTACTATCAGTAAACACTACCAGATGTTGGTACGATGAAGACCCATACATTTTGGCAACTATGGCGAAACAAATATTCTATCTAGACGACCCTAAAGCCGGCAATGGTTGGAAAGTTGTTCAGAAGATTGATCGAAGAGGGCTATATGATATTCCGGAACTAGATCATGATGACAACGACGACAATGTCGCTGACCAACAGTTTTCATCTTTGATAGAATTTGGTGAAGAAACACTCCGGGATACTAATGTTGTCCAAGAACCATTTGAAGTAGCTAAAGTTCCCGAATTTGAAATATCAATTGACCTTAGTGATTTGCCACGATACAATGCACCGGAAGAGGCAAACGAAGATGAGGACGAATGGAAATCCGAAAATGATAGTAGTGAGGATAGTGAGAGTTATTATTGTAGTTCGGATGAAGATTAATATCTAATTGTAAAGGAAAAACCAGGAGGTTAAGGAGAGGCAAAGTCAAACTAAAAAAGGCACGGGAAGAATCTACTCCCCTCAAATTCTTCTTCTTTATATAGAAATTATATGCGTTGTAGTTTTCTTAGATGTGATGGTTCACATTAAGTAATTGGTTCATTGGTTTCTTAGATGTGATGTGTGATATGTGAAGTTTTTAGAATTGACTAACTTTAGATAATTGACTAACTTTAGAATTGACTAAGTTGTGATGTGTGATATGTGAAGTAGAATTGACTAACTTTAGATAATTGGCATTTTAATTTCTAAGTTGTAGCAGTGTAGTGTGTGTTTCAGTTTCGGCATGTGAAACTTTTCGTTCCATTGTTATGACATTGGTTTAATTAGACCTTTGCATGCTATGAGCCTAGCTATTCTGCTTTACAACTTCCCAATCCATTAGTTGACTCTTTATTTGCTCTCGAATAGATGACAATAAGCTTTACAAGTTAAGCATCATCTTTTGCCTTGAGTTAACTAGTTGTGCCCCTTAGGCACTGTTTCAATAAAATCATTCAATTGTAAAAGGAACTTATGGGTGCTTAACCTGGCTTTTACGAACATATGATGTCTGACCTTTATATTCTAACCTTTTGTAATCCTAATTTGGTTGTTGATTAAAGTGGAACCAAATATTTCACACTTGTATACCCTCATTATTTGTATGTGATACAAAAAGAGGCGCAAGCTGATAACTTTTTGTGCTAAATTCATGACAATCTAAAAACAGTAAGTACCAAGGATAATAAGATATGTGTGATATTTTGGGTCTGATAACACCACCTCCTTATAAGGTTTGAGGGTGAGTGGGTCCAATTCCTGTTTAGTTTGTGCTATTGGCTTAAACAAAACTAAAGGGAGATGATATGATTCTACCATTTGTGGTGGTTTGCCGGTATTTCTCATCAAGAACTTGGTGGTTGAACCTTGAAATCCTATATTCCATTAAGCAAATATTTTAAAAGCTGAAAAAGTATTCTTTCAGCATTTTGTGTGGCATGCTTTTAAGCCTTTTACCTTCTTTGTAGCGAGAAAAGATTTATGCTTTCGCCTTTTGTTTTCTATTCTTTTGTTAAATTTCTTACTGATAAGTTTGTCTGTCAAATGATGTTGAGTTGAATGCTTTCTTGAAAAAGTGTATAGATGTCGAAGTTGATCACTCGTCGTAGGAGTGTGACCAATGCGCCTCCCGCATTATCAGCATTTACTGCTCCATCCGTGAGTGCTCCATTGATTGGGGAGCCTACACCCCTTACTGAGGCTACTGTTACGGCATCCCAGGTGCCTGTATCATCGACGTCATCAGTGTCGGTTCAGTCGCTCAGTGCACGGCGGCCTCATCGGCACCGCCGCGATTTGGAGCCTACTGTTCACACTTCCTCATCATCCAGAGTTGAGGATGGGGCCTCCCAGCCAGGTAGTTTTTTTTTCCTAATTCTCACTACGTTGTATTTTTTTTTTCATTTTAAAACTATTATTTTTATGATTGTGAAAATTTGTTGCGGGTTGTGAATTACTGTTATTTTACTTTTTTAAGGTTTTGGGAAATGATATACTATTAGGGGAGGTTTTGCAAAATTTTCTATAGAAATTTAAGCTTAGGATTTTCACCATTTAAGTTTTTTTGGATAGCCAAAAAAAAAACCAGGGGGCCTAATCGAATGCTGAAGACGGCACAGAATGTACGTCTGTCTGCCTCCTTGATCAAGATTGCATATGACTCGCGACATCGTGGAGCGGCTACCTCACAGCAACATAGCATCGTCGCTACTAGCTGTGGTTGTGTTATTCGGAATTGTTGTCCCATGCAGTGGGAGACTTGGGCAGAAATTCCTCAGGAGACGAAGATACTGGTGCGAGACAAGTTGTCGGTTAGTATATTAATTTTTGGCCTTTTATCATTTTTTTAATTATGTTTACAAATATTATAAACCAAAGTATATTATCTTAATATTATTAAATTTCTTACTATTATTTTGTTGTTTTATTTGTAGGTCAATTTTGATTTTAAGGACATATCCCCTGAGGTCATCACCTACTTAGACGAGACCTTCGCAAATCGGTACAAAAATTGGAAGAGTGATCTTCATGTGCATTTTAAGAAATTTAATGATCCAGAGGTTGCTCGCCTAGAGGGTTGCCCATCCGAGTTGGAGGATCGGCCAGAGGATTGGGAATGGCTCTGCAACCATTTTACAGACTCAAAATTTGTGGTATGTACTCAATATTTTAATAATAATTCATTAAAGTTTTAGTTATTTTTTTAAGCTTTTTAAAATAATTTCTTTCAAATAGTCGCACTAACATGTATATTGTGTGTTTAACAGAAGAAATCTGTTACTGGCAAGATAGCTCGGGACTCTAAGACACTTCTCCACCATTCCGGTTCGAAGCCCTTTTCGTATAGGCTTGAGACACGACGTCAGGTAAAAGTATATTAATTTTGAAATTTTATACAATTTATTTTTTATTATTGATTAATAAAATTTTCCTAATGGTTTTTTTTTTTTTTTTAGGAGGGTTCTAAGTTCCCAGAGATCGACGTGTTCAAGGACGTTTACGTTCGACCTGGCAATGAGATCGCTGAGCAGCTTCATGTAAGTAGATGTAATTGTTATTATTCTTATATTTATGAATCGTTCAAATATTATTTATATTTTGTTATTAACCATTATACGTTTTTTCTTTATTATTACAGGCTACTATGGTGGAAAAGGGCGATGTTGTTCTCCAAGAAGCAACATCGCAACTTCCCTCGGAAACCCCGATGGAGGACGTCACTTTACCCGAGGATGTAGGTTTTCAGATCATGACTGAGGTCCTAGATCAAAAGTACGGTCGTCGTCATGGCAAGGTTGTTCGGGGTATGGGGAAGGCGCGGGTTCGTGAGACGGGTGCCTCTTCTTCCAAATCGACCACATGAGAGGTTAACGCCCTGAAGGAGGAAGTGACAACCCTTAAAGGTCAGCTTGCAGCCCAGGACGAGCAGATAAAGGCCCAAAGTGAGCAGATGAAGGCCCAGAGCGAGCATATAAAGGCGGAGAACGAGCAGATGAGAGCTGAGAACGAACAGATGAGGGCCCAGATGAGTATGATTGTACAGGCCTTAGCGGTGTCTGGTCTCCAAATCCAGCTGCCAGCACTTGATCTTACTCCACCTTCGACCTCCCAGCCACCTCACCTACCCGATACCCAGTAGTTTTCAAACCTAGTCACTTGTTGTAGTTTTTTCTTTTTTTGTTTAGACATCTTGTATGCACATTTTCATGTATATGGTTTATAATTAAATTTTTTCTTGGTTTATTGTTTATTGTTTAGAATAATTACAATATTTATTAAAAATTAAATCAAATATATTAATAAATCAAAAATATTTTTCTCAAAAAAATTAAAAACATAAAAAGTTTGCGCGACGAAGAAGTTCCATAGGTCACGCAAAGTGGGTTTGCGTGACGTTGGTATGTGTCACTCAAAGTGTTTTTGAGTCACGCCAACCCACTTTGCGTGACGCACAATTACGTCACGCAAACCCACTTTGCGTGACCCAGACCTTCATCATGCCAACCCACTTTGAGTGACGCACACCTTCGTCACGCAAACCCACTTTGCGTGACGCACACCTTCGTCACTCTAACCCACTTTCCGTGACGCACACCTTCGTCACGCCAACCAACTTTGCGTGACGCACACCTTCGTCACGCCAACCCACTTTGCGTGACGCATGTTACTACGTCACGCAAAGACACTTTGCGTGACGCATGTAACTTCTTCGTCACGCAAAACCTTCTTTCACAGGCGTGGCGCGACCCCTGTCGCGCGACGAAGGTTCGTCACGCAAATTTTTGCGCGACGTTTTTTGGACTTTGCGCGACGAAGGACCTACGTCACCCAAAGTATTTTTTGTACTAGTGTCATTGTCATACTGGGTATAAGTCATACCATAATAAGACTTTGTTAGTTGTTTTTTCCGGTTGCTTCTATTGGAAGAAATTTCCAGCTAGCAGTGTCCTTGATTTTTAGCTAGTAACATCTATGTGTGTGTATAGCCTGAGAAAAATATAATTTCAACTTCTTATTTTCATGCACGCGATCAAACACCTCAATGAATCAGGTTGTGCTGAGCCGGAGACGGCACCAGTTTAATTAGGAGTGATCCTATCCATCTTTACATCAACTACACATTTCTGCATGAAAAGTGTGGAAAATATTCATTCAACAATTTTGCATGAATTAAATGGTAGAGAAGATAATATTTTGCGGGCTTCAATTTGCGTGGTTAGACATGGTCTGCACTTTTGAAAAAATTAACCTATGCAGGGACCGATTTAAGATCTTAAAATGGTATAGGTTAAAGCTTACCTTAGATGTTAAAATGGTGGTGTTGTTCTCTTTTATCCTTTCACTTAAAATAAAAAGGCACTAGAAAAAAAGAAAGGCATAGACGGTACTTCACAACAAAAACTATTTCTAGAATAGTTAGTAGGCACGGTTTAATACGATAACTAAACTCTTGAGGGATCATTCTTTAAGGTTCCACAAAAGATTTTGGGCTAACACCTCGAGATTATGTGTTGAGGAAGGAGGAAATAGCTGAATAAGTTACATCGATGAAGGTTGTGTGAAGGAAGAAGAAGAAGAATAGTCTAAGTATTGTTGGTATGGTGTAACAACTCTTGGTATAGTCTAACTCTTTTCTAAAATGTTATTCAAATATTGCCACGGTAATATGGTTTTTGGAATTGCACGATCGTAAAAAGGAATAGTAACCTCAGTTGCTTTTATCAAGATTTGAGATTTGAGTACTGTACTATTACATACTTTTATTTACAATATATTCGTTTTCTCATTATCCAAAAAAAGCCAAAGCTTTAGTTATAATTTTACGGTCAACTTTGGGTTGGCGGCGGTGAAGGATGTCTAGAAATTCAGTTGCCAACACCGAAAGATTTTTCAATGTGACTGGCATACGAGATGGTACATCATATCTTATTATACAAATTGTGATATATGTATGTTAAAAAATTAATAACTTAAAAAATAAATTTTTTTATCACTTACATAAAAACACAAAATATATCACCTGTTTTACCATCACAATAAAAAATTTCTCTCAACCATGGCGGTTCACGTTTTTGTCCACCTAAGAAAAATGCAACTTCAACTTGTTATTTTCATGCACGTGATCAATGCCTCGACGAAACACTGGAACTTGTGGGTTGGGTTCTGTAGACCAAATTTGTGCCAGCCTATAATCTTTCAAAACGTGGCCACTAACGATAACACCCTTTAACTTCATCTTCATTTAAACTACTGAAAAAAAACCTAAAAATAATTAATAAACATAATGCCAAGTGATTTTTTACTACAGTAGTAGAGATGAGTATTGCTTTTGCATCACACTGTGAGTCTCAATCTGTTGGCTCTCTAATTAACATCTAATTTAACAAATTTATCGTTTAATTAAAAAAAATGCTAAATAAAGAGTCCAAACTCATGACATCATCATATTCGTCTTTACACGTCATCGGCGTGACATCATTGTATTTGTCATTACACATCAAGTTGTTACAACTTGGATTTCCCATGAAATGTTTTTTTTGTAAATTTATTAATTTTATTTAACATTCTTCGTACTTGAAATAGTGGATTTCGGGTTAGGAGGGGCCTCTCACAAATATTAAAAAAAATAAAAATAAATGATAGTAGTTGCAAAACTGTTAACCAAAACATCATAGTATATATATGAAAAATAACTAAAATTCAAAATAACAGAGCATTGATAATATTACATATTCCCAATAATTAAAATAATTGTCCTCGACAAGTTTTCATATTTTGAAACCGTTGCATAGTGTATATATGCTAATTTTACAAACTAAAACAAATTAGGCAATAGTTAAGAGAAATTTCAAGACATCAATTTAATCATAATTTATAAACAAAAAATTGTAAGAGGAATTGAGAGTAAAATACAAACTTTGGGTTGTTGACCAATTAACTAAACTTCAATGTCTTTTCTTTGATGGAATGATGGAATTCTTTAAACTGCAAAAAAAATATTATTTGTTAAATTAATTTACAATTGTAGATGACAACATATATGAATTAGCAAATTGCAAAAAAATTTGAAAATGACAACTTTGGAGATTCGAAGTTCATACCTTTGAGGATCATGGAAATTGAAGACTGATCGAAAAGCAATACACATATATCCACTCTAACCCAGACTGACAGGCTGCAGTCGGCTAGAAACTTGGAGAATAATAAAATACTAATTTTTAGTACTGGGAAAGGGAATAGAAGTGTTGGAAGGGATCATGATCCTCTCCTAAGCAAATGGTGAGGATGGATCCTCCTGACTAGGCCCATCGGGCCGTTCGAATTTTATTCAACGGCTACAAACAGGGGGCCCATCTAAAAGATATAATAATTGTAGCCATTGAATAAAATTTGAACGGCCCAATGGGCCTGGTCAGGAGGATCCTCATCATTTGCTTAGGAGAGGATCCTGATCTTGTTGGAAGTTGGAATAGGTAGGCTTTAGGGTTAGACTAGAGTACATAAATATCCTTAAAATATTTAAAGAGGGCCCGATCTTTTGCCTAGAAAATTGGAATGGTTTAAGTGAAAAAGTCATGGAAAAGTGATAAAAAAAATGGATTTGGATCCTCTCCGGATCCCCTCCCTGGGGATCCCGGGGATCAAGGCACAAAGACTGTTCATCAAAGATCGTGCGGCCATAATTAAATGTTTTTTTACGCAAAACGAGATTGCTTTACTTTTAAAAATATAAAAAATATTTAATTGTGATCGCACGATCTTTGATGAACGGTCCTTGTGCCTTGATTATCGGGATCCCGAAGGAGGGGATCTGGAGAGGATACTACTTATTTTTTTTATAAACAAAAGCAGGATGGGCCTAGGACTACTGTGGTTCTTTGGTCCCTCCACCCCTGCTTGAAGACTCAAATAACGTACTTAAATGTTAGTACAAAATATATTATATTGAACTAATGTACATAAATGTTAGTATCGAAATGTATTTACTGAAATGTATATATTGAATTAATGTACATAAATATGTGTACCGAAATGGATATACTAAAATATATGAAATGAATTAATGTACCTAAATGAAGAAGACAAAGTATATTGAAATATATTGTATAACAAAAATTAGTTTATCTAAATGTTTACAACAAAATATATTATGATGAACGAAATGAAAATTATAAGTATAAATGAAATATAATTAATACATTAAAATTAGGAAGAAAAAGAGAAATAATTAAAACATGAAAATATAATTATTAAATGAGGTGATTAATGTATAAAGAGACTAAAATTAGATTTTGATCTTTCTTATGGTTTTAGTTTAAAAGTCATATTTGCCAAGAATTAGAATGAAGTTTCCTATATAAAAAATTACAATTACTTTTGGGTACATCAATTTCATTTAATGGTTCGTTGGATGTGTAGGCACATGCGAAAAGATATGATTAAACGAGGATATACAAGCCCAAGTAGGAGTGGCATTAATTGCAGATAAGATGAGAGAAATCAGTTAAGATGGTTTGAACACATGTACTGAAGGCTTACAGATGTTCTGGTTAGAAGATGCAACTATGAGACGAAAGCTCAAAACAAAAAAGCTAGAGGAAGATCTAGGAAGATTTTGAACGATTATAAGAAAATATATGGAGTACTTCAAGCTAACGGAAAATTTGACACAAAACAGAGTGCGATAGAGTTCTATAATTCATAGAATCAGACCCCTTAATCGTATAAAGTTTTGTTGCTGTTTAATTTAATGGAATGAATGACCTATTGCTTAATCTTTAATTAGGAATCTTGGGAAAGCTCGTTAATTTGTTTGTATATAAGATTAGAACGAGGAGAACGTGTATGGAACTGTTTATAGTCACATTATTCCATTATGCTCTTCAACTTTAATCTAACATTCTCTTTGAGCGTGATTATTGTGGGATCAAGACGTTTGGCCAAATGCCCCAAAAATACTGACGCGTGGTTATCGACTTCATCTTATCTCCGAGAGAGACGTAATAATAGCAGGACTAATAATATTATCATGAATCAACCGTTGCTTATACTATTCATATTATTCACATGATAAACGTTAAATACGTAATAATTTATTAGTATTTAGTGATTGACAAAAGAGAATATTAATAATGACAGATTAATAACGTAGTGCTTATGTTAATTGTAATTTTCTTTGACTTTCATATCTTGTTTTTTTTTTTTTACATGAATTTTGTAGAGAAGAAATGTCACATCCTGGTTTCGGCTCTGCCGTAGCACGATATTGTCCGCTTTGGGCCCTAGCCATGCCCTCACAGTTTTGTTTCTGGAAACTCACACGAGAACTTCCCAGTGGGTCACCCATCCTGGGAATGCTCTCACCTGAACTCACTTAATTTTGGAATTCCGATGGAACTCAAAGCCAGTGAGTTCTCAAAAGGCCTCATACTATATGGAGGTGGGTATGTACATATAAGGCACATCACCCCTCTCTGTTGGTCGATGTAGGATGTTACAAGAAATAGGTGACATTTACTCTGTGTGAGGCATCAACCCTCCACCGAAGGAGAAAGGACCGTTGCACTTAGAAACCCTGTGCTCGTCACTTCTCTACTAGATTTTATTAATAATACAAAGAAAAAAAGAAAAGTAGAACAAGCAGGGGGAACTAGGATAATATTTGCTAAAAACAATTGACGAACACGATATATTTTGGTTCATGAATTTTTCAACTTCAGTCACTTAAAAATTGTTTGACTTTGATATCTTCATTAGCGAACTAAGTCTCTAGTTCTTGTTTTACTTCTATTATTTCTTCATTTATGTGTTAAGTAAGTCTCTAGTTTTTAAGTGCTAATTAGCACCTTGCACGAAGAAAATAATTTATTAGTAAAAAGCATCTCACCTTAAAAAGCAGAGGCTCCGAATACAATACTTCTTTCCATTAACAATTGATAGACAATTCAAGCACAGAAAAAACGGATGGATATATATTGGGCTATACTATCTACATACCTCATTTTACTTCTCACACATCTCTTAATAATTTTTGTAATTTGATATTCTTCAATTTATCTGATCCGAAGGTTGAAAATAAAAAAAGTATATGAGAAGTAAAATGGGGTGTGTGGATATCACACATTGATATATTTTTTTAAGTTTCCTTAAATAATTATAAGTGCAAGCAATGATCATTTTAAGCCAAACTACATGCTTAATAAAGCAAATAAAAACATGTTTTGAGTGATAAAATTTAAATACGTAAAGGGTTTTACCCAAAACAACCAATATTCTTGGCTTTTACTTTTGGATGCACCAACATTCTTGTGGGGACTCCTAAACTAAATATCAAACATAAATGAACATTATAAATAAAAGATGAAGGGTGGGATCATCGTGGCGCTATGAAATTCTTAATTCACGTGTTATTATATAGGTAAATGTGTAAATTTAGGGTTTGTTTGAAAATGTTTTAAAACGACTGAAAACGATTTTGGTGAAAATATTTTTGTAATCCTTAGTAAAAAGTTACGAAAGTGAATATTGGAAAAGCATTTGAAGTACTTCATGAACGAAGCACATAACTAATGCTTTTTTCATGAAGTACTTCGAATGCTTTTGGAACCTAAAAATATTTTCTTTGAATACACTTTCAATCATTTTAAAAGCACTTTCAAAAGAGTCCTTATATTTTATAAAATATTAATGAATAAATACATGTGTTATAATATTAATAAACTTGTAGCACAATATAGCCGTGTGGTAGTGTTTGGACTCAAATTTACACCATCGGTCTGTGCAATCAAGGTCGTTTATTGAGCATAGCTCTCAACCGTCAGATGGAAAAGTGAAGATAATTTTTTTATTATTAAAGGATAATTTTATGATTTTTATCATCATAATTATCTTTTAATGGGTTTCGTCTTGATATTTTCTTACTCAACAAGATAAATAGGATGCAAACAATATCTCCAACTTCGAGACTCATGTGGCAAAGTATTTAATCAGATGGTTTTGAAGTAGTAAGAACATCCCCAGTGATGGGCTCTATAAGGGGCTGGAAAAGTGGTGGATATAGCTCATTTTAGAGCTCCGAGGAATTTTTCGGGCTTTATAAAAGAATCTCTCCCAATGAGGGGTTATATATTTCGGGCTCTATATGGGGTTATATATATTTATTTATGTTGTAATTTGATTAAGCGATGTTTTTTTTTTTTTTTGTGTTAGCTTTTCTTAAGTTGATTTTTGGACGTACTATTTTAAATTTTTTTTGTGAACCCTTCAAGTTAAAAAGTTCAAATTGTGACAAAGTTATATTTCATCACTTATGAATCGTTCGTTGGATTAGATTCTCTTATCTCAATCTCATTCGTTGAAAGAAACAAACCCCCACTTCGCCCTTTGAAATAATTTGATTTTCACGTATAACACAACAATTTATTTAGCACCAATTAGTAAATTAGTATCATACAATTTTGAAAAAAATTATTTGAAAATTTCACCCGTCAATGCCCATGAATGTTAAATCAATTTGAAATTTTAATTCTTATGGAATTTAAAACAATCATTAATTAGCCAAATTGCAAGAAAAATAAGTAAGAAAAAAGAATTTAAAAAATAATAAAAAAAGAGTATAAGTGTAATCGTAAGTGGATGGAGAGTGATAGAATTTTGCTCACATGAGTTGCTACTTTTTTTGTGGGACCAACTATTTTTTGGGGCTAGATGTAACCCGATTTTATGCTACCTAAAAAAGGAAGTTGCTAACCCCAGTGGTGGATCTAAGCCTATTTTCTAGCTCATTGGGGATGAGATTTCTCTCTTAGGCTAGAAATGTGGTAGCCTCATGGAGGATAAAGCCCCCATTGGGGATGATGAAGAGTGACGTCCGAAGGGAATATTATATTCGTTTACTTTTCTATATCATTTACTTTTCTATCTGGTTAAACAACAATTTTCATCTGTCAAATAAGAGAACAAGGGGATATTGATGAGATTGAATAGGTTTTGACTAATGCCGTGCAAGAGTTTGATTAAAGTGACATATTGCAATTCACATTGCATGCGTGGTTGCACCTGAACAGATGTCATGGAAAAAGAAAGCTTTATAATTGCATTGGGAGTCTTAATGGGATAAAGCAAGGCATTGATGGGAGTTCTAATTACGATGTGATAAGCCTAGAAGTCTAGATAGGTTTTTGCTTTGTTTGAAAAGTAGGATAGGCCTCTAACACGGATCAACTTTTGTTCCGTGAGTTTGAGTTGCAACTGGACTCTATAATAAGAATACTGTAACTATACGATGCGCTGTAACATAAAATCTCTTTTTAATTCAACACACAAACTGCCTTGCGTAAACTCTCGTTCTACTTGAAACCTTTCAACAAGCTTAAGATTTTTATTTTATTTTCTCGCCAACACATCTTCAGTTTGGATAAACAGCACTGTGAAGGCAACTGATGACATCTTCAGTTTGGATAAACAACACTGTTGCCGTAGAATCAGCCGACTGTAGAGAACCTTCAGTTTGGATAAACAGCACTATGTCGAGGCCGACTGGTTATCTATCCAAGTCTCGGTTGAGAAGGATTTTCAAGTCCTTATTGGCAAAGATCATTTCATTAGCCTTGTCGGCGAAGTAAGGTGTTACAAGTTACTATATTCGGCACATTGAAAGTCGAATTTGATATTGAACTTCGCAAAACTAGCAGTCTTGTCTTCAGACTCTAGAACCCAAAGGCCAAGACTGTCATCCTTCCTCGGCCGTAATTGCAAGATTAAGAAGTCAGCAGCGCGCTCAACGCAACATCAACACATTTTACTCCCTGGCTGAGCTCGCCAACAAGTTGGCACGCCCCGCACAAAACTGAATGACGTAGTTAGCTTATTGATTACTCGACCTATGTGCCACGTAAGCTTGATAGTTTTTAGGGTCAACTAGGTAGATATATTAATTTTTTTTTTTAATTGGTGAATACTATTTGGCTCCTTTGCACGAGGTATTCCTTGTTACATGTCAACCATAGTCTCGCAATTTCAAAAAAAAAAAAAAAAAAAACTCAATAAAAATACAAAATGTTAAACTCTTAAGTTTATGTACACATATTAAACTGTAATTTGTATAGAAAGACAAATGACTCCATCCATACAAGCAACCAAACATTTTCCTCACGAGAATAAACTCGTTTCCTCAAATATTTCTTTCACTTGTTTGTTGCTTTGAAAATTAAGACCCTTGGTTTCCAAGGCATTTTAGGCTGCCCATCAAAAAATATGAAACTACAGACTGATTAAGTAGAGAGTCATAGTACATGGCATATGAAGTGTGAGTATGAGGCAGCTCATGTTCAGGAGCGAGCTGAACTTATGTGGATGCGTAGGCAGATACAGAAGCACCAAACTTCTTTGCCACACTTTGGGAGTCAAGACTAAGGCCACTAGCGTCTCTCCATGTAAAAAAACGAGCCTCACTTTTCCCGTTAGCTATACATCCTTGACGACTTCCTTTGGGTTGCAGATGCGGTTTATCCAAATCCAACAGCCTGACAGCATTGAAGTTTTTGATCACGTACCAAAACTTCTAATTTCCATTCAATTAATTAATTTGATATAATAAAAATAATATTAAATTTTCCAACAAAATCTTGACTGAGTTCCTAAGTTTTAGCGACCGCATTTAGCAACCGAGCAAGACCAAATAAAGCAGTTAACAAACTATACTTACATGCCAATATATCCACACTGCAACTTTATGCGGCATCCACCAGAAAAACAGTGCGTGATCAGACGCCAAAGATGAGGATACTCTTTTGGCCTTTAGGGTAGCTGTGAAATAATTGCCAAGGTTTGGGTGTTGAACTGAGATTGAAACAAATAGATCATCTGCGGGAGCATTTGCTCTGATACTCCAATTCCCCAACATATCCGGCAAATTAATGTCATAAGCGGTTTCTCAAAAGCGCGAAAATCTTCTTGCTTAATAGATTTTGGAAATCTTCTTGCTTATTAGATTTTGGATTAAGTTAATATCTGCATAGTGAACAAAGCCTAAAAACAATAAAAAAAATGCATGACTTATCAGTAAAACACAGTTAAAATGGTTGATCACAACAGTTGACAATTCAATTGACCAGAGAGTTTACAGAGTTTTTGGAATTCCTACACATTGCCCTAGTACAAACAAGATAACATCTATCAGATGCCAGGAATTACAAGCTTCCTTTATATCCAGCTTCAAAATGCACAACGCGCTTTTTGCGTATTTTCCCTCTCCAGTCAGAACATGGAAAGATCCTATTTCAATGCACCCTTCATCTATTGTGCATCTAAACTTCCGAATCAGTACACTGCCATTTCAATCAATCAACGCTACTACTGACGAATGACATAACATTATAACAAGAGCCATGGATAAATTCATCCATTTCAAAACAGAATCAGTTCAAAAATGCCAAGAAGTGTCAAACACCAGTAAGGCACATCAAATTACTACAAAAAAACAGTAACATACCATGAAAGGGCTGACATGTAATGGTTTTGCCACTAAGTCAGAATTCGGGTTGAACACAAATGTCATTCTTTCTCCTCATGGTGTGTTGTTGCCTAAATTCAGATACACATCAGCATTCAACATGATCAACATCGAATAAATAAATATACACGCATATCGAACTGTGATTCGCAAGTAAGTCTTTGATATCTAATTAAACATAATCGAGCAGCAAAATAAAAAACCAAACCTCAGCAATGCACTTTTTCAAAAGTCGGTCACCAACATCATCCAGTAGTACAAGCTCAGTGGGTTCTGTTCATATCCCACACTTCGCGGAATTGTTAAAGGAGGAGGATTCTCTCCCCTCATAATCTCTTTTCTGTTCTCTCTCCTCCTATTTGAACAGTTACAGTTTAGTCACATCAACATCTTATATTGATTTTTTTATAAAGACAATAAGACAAAAAGCAAAATGTGAGAAGAGGGGACAAAATCCTCCTTTATTGTCTAAAGCAAACTAATTGTTCATCACACACCAAATTAATCAACTAACACATTAATTTCTAACAGTTTAATTAACCAAAACCAAAACCCAATGATAGTTAAGCTAATAATTACGTTCAGCCGTCAGTGTTGGCAATGCAGCAAACTTCCTCGGCGGATAGGTGGTTGGGGAGAGGCTGCCAGGTGTGGTCCAAGTGAATGAGCGCGTAGCGGACGGCATAGCAAAAAGAGTGGTGAACGGGACGAAGGCTGTAACATCCCACATCATCCAGGAGAGTAGATCATGTAAGCCTTATATGTATATTCTCATCCCTACCTAGTATGAGACCTTTTGGGAGCTCATTGACTTCGGGTTTCATCGGAACTCCAAAGTTAAGCGAGTAGTGCACTATAGCACGATATTGTCCGCTTTGGGCCCCGACCACGCTATCACAGTTTTGTTTCTGGGAACTCACACAAGAACTTCCCAGTGGGTCACTCATCATGGGATTGCTCTCGTGCGCAACTCGCTTAACTTCGGAGTTTCGATGGAACCCGAAGCCAGTGAGCTCCCAAAAGGCCTCGTGTTAGGTAGGGATGAGAATATACATATAAGGCTTACAAGATCCACTCTCTTAGGCGATGTGGGATGTTACAATCAACCCCCCTTAGGGGTCCGACGTCCTCGTCAACACACATCTGACCAGGGATTGGCTCAAATACCAAATTGTCACATCCCGGCCCAAGATGTGGTGGGGGCCCGAGCCGAGATGTGACGGAGGGGCTCGTGCCAAATGGTACCTTCGTAGAGGAAGGTGGAAGAGGAAGAGGAAAAGGCGACGCATGAAGAGAAGCGGCAAATGAGGTTGTGGAAAGGGAGGAGGAGGGAGAGAGTAGAGAGATTTTTCAAGTGTAGCCGGCACACAAGATGGTACACCCTGTAGCACTATACAAATGGTGAGATTTATGTGTTAAAAAATTAATAACTTAAAAAATAAAATTTCCCACCACTTACATAAAAACACGTGATGTATTATCCGTATTCCCGTTACAATGAAAAATTTCTCGAGAGAGTGAGGGAAGTGAGCAAGGTGGAGAGGTTTGAGCATAACAGATAGAATAGCTTCCATTGTTCACACGCCATTTTTCTCTGTTTTTTCTTTTATTTCCATTTTAGGGGATTGGTTGGTCTGAAAAAAAAAATATTTTATTTTTATTTTTTTTAGACGAAGGTGATGAGACATATTAACGACCGCATACCCTCTAAACCCCAAAAAGAACGAGGGCAAGTGGTGGGCCAAATATTGCCAGCTCAAAACTCAAGCATCTCAAGTATGACATTGAGCTAGCAAGCAAGGTTGATGTTAACGTGATGTCAGTTATGTTCTCATATTTTTCTTTTTCTTTTTGTATTTGACATGCGTATTGCATGCGCAAATGAGAGTGGGAGCTAACAAACTTCAGGGTAGTAAACTAAGATTAACTTTTTTTTTTTTTTTCTTGTTGTGTTTGACATGTGAGGTACCAAACTGAGACGAAAAAAATTTGATGTATCAAATGTTGAAAATCAAGAAATTTCATAATAGTAAACTGAGATTAAACTTTTTTTTTTTTTTTTTCTTGTTGTGTTTGACAAGTGTATTGCAGGCGCAAATGAGAGGGGGAGCTGACAAGAGTTGTAGCGATCGGCCCTGCTACAGCATCTACAATAAAGCATTTCAACGACTCTCCGACGTAACGAATTCTCAACTATGGATTTCCAACGACCTAATAATCACACATTAAAGTGAATTGAATTGGGTGACTGGTTCTACTTTACTTACTGAATTTTCGGTTTAGTGAATCTTGTAAATTTCTACGTGTTATTAATGGCCCTATACTTCCGCTGATTTCATCATGGTCAATGTACATTAATAAATACTTAGAGTTATGATTATTGAGAAATGAGAAAAAAAATCAAGAATTGAAATTGAGAATATGAAAACAAATTACAAAGCTTACATATCTCTAGAAAATTCAACGGTTTTATTTATCAATAGATTTTTTCAAAATGAGACTCTTTATGACTCTTTATCAACTTACAATTTATCGTTAATTCTTTCTCGTGTCAACATTAATTTCATGAAATAATTCTAAATAGCTAAATAAAACCAAATAAACTTGAGTCGTTCAAATCGAAAAGCCCACTACTGAAACGGAGACGGGCCGGCCCATTTATAACCAAATAAACTTTTGAGCCGTCCGATTCCATCAAGCAACGCATCGCGTGAGCAGCACGTGACATGAACGAGCTATTTGTTCGGTTGCTTAACCAGCAGGCAACTGTGAAACGCAAGAGTCTCTCACAGCTAAATCGCTACACCCATTTCTCAATCCCTCCTTCATATAAGCTTCCTCTCTCGCTCCCATTGCACTTCACTGGCTCCAATTTGCCCAATCAAATTGGGATTTCTCGGAATTCAGTGTTGAATTTCGAGAACCAAATTGAGAAATTTCCCGATGGCCACCGTCTCTCAGTGCTTCGGAGCCGCCGCTGCTCTGTCGGTCTCCTTCGCCAATTCCGGGAAGCTCCACCTACGTTCTCGAGATCCCTCCCGGGTCCGGTACCCCTCTTTTCTGCCCTTCCGTCTCCGGCGCCGTTATCTTTTTAAAATTTTGCCAATTTTTGTTTTTCTTTTTATGTGATTCAGGGAGGAAGGCAAGCTTGTTTGTTGTCAGGTCTGATGCCGGGGTCAGCTCGGGTTCGTATTCGAGAGCTCGCCGGGCTGATCAGCTGATTACCAATGCTGTTGCAGTTAATTAATCATCTTCTTTTCCCTTATAGCTTTTGGATGCAATTCAATGTCAAGTGAAATTAATTTGGTGTGGATATGTAGACCGCTACGAGTATAGCTTACACCTTGGCTGACTGCTAATTCTAATGCAGTTTCTGGAATTTTTTTAGTGAAATTGACGATTTTTTTTTTATTAAGTTTGTTTTCCGTACGTGCTCCTTCAAATTTTCTAGAGAATAATTGAAGCGATTGTGAAAACAGTGTGTAAAGCAAGATGAGAATTGCATCTCTATCGTGTGTAGGCAAGGAATTTTGAAATTTTCTTTCGAAACTTGACGTGCATCCTGTGAACTCGAGTTGCTTGATGTGCAAGGAAGCGTTTTTTAAATTTGGAGACTGTCTAATAGTGACTTTTAAATTAGATAAATGGAATGTTACAAGTCGTACTGGATGTTTCCTTTTACGTTAACTTATCTTTTGAAATCATCAAATGTATTAATTTTACTTTCTCTTCCACCCTCTCTACTGCATGTGGTCTTATGCATTACCCCGGTGCATCTTATGAAACCACAATTGTAGTTTCATTGTATTGATTTGTTAGTTATTTGGTTCATCTGTTACTCGTTGAGGAGGGAATTAACAACATAAACACATTCTTTCCCTTAGGCATGAACTTCTGCTTTTTGAAGCCTTGCGAGAAGGATTGGAAGAAGAAATGGCTAGGGATCCCACTGTTTGTGTAATGGGTGAAGATGTCGGCCACTATGGAGGATCGTACAAGGTGACCAAGGGCCTGGCTGATAAGTGTGGGGATCTCAGGTTCCTGATACTCCTATTGTAGATGCAAATTTCTTCATCCTTGATATTGGACAAAATTGCATCTACAAAACAAATAACACCTTAGGTCAAGGCCAAAAGCCTCACGCGCCCACGATGAATGGGGTGGGGGGCTTTGGCCGAAGAACCTCCAATGCCAAAGTTAGAATTTTGAGGGAAAAGTGTTTGGAAAATTTAGAGAATTTAGCAAGAGAATTGGAATTGAATTTTGGAGATAATGTGGGGGTTTATATAAGGATGTGGCCGGCCCCCTTGGGAGAGGACGAACCAGCCACATGGATGAATTTATTTATGTTTAATTAGCTAACTAATTGAATAATTAATCAATTAATTGGCGAATTAATATAATAAAAAAGGAATGATATAGGAGTTACCTTGTGGAGAAGATATGATGAGGGACGGATGAAATAGGTTATAAATAAATACCTATTTGGGCATTTTTGACTTGATTGAGGAATGATTGTCCACTGCTCGAGCGTAGGAATTCTGGTGTACCTCGAGGGTAGTTTTGTTCTTTTTACCTAAAAATTCACATGTCGCCTCTTGATTATTTTTGGCTCCACACCTATTGTTGAGAACGCCCTTATGGGTTTGGGTGTTGGAGCTGCCATGACTGGTCTCAGACCACTTATTGAGGGTATGAACATGGGATTTCTCCTTCTAGCTTTTTAACCATATCTCCAACAACTGTGGCATGCTCCACTACACTTCTGGTGGTCAGTTTAAAATCCCAGTAGTTTATCCGTGGCCCGGGTGGAGTGGGAAGGCAACTTGCGGCTGAGCACTCGCAACGTCTTGAGTCCTATTTTCAATCTATTCCCGGGATCCAAATGGTTGCATGCTCGACCCCTTACAATGCTAAAGGCTTGACGAAAGCTGCCATTCGAAGTGATTCTGTTTGAGCATGTGTTGCTATACAATCTCAAGGATAGAATTCCAGATGAAGAGTATGTGTGCAATCTCGAGGAAGCTGAGATGGTCAGGCCCGGGGACCATGTGTCTATTTTGACATATTCTCGGATGAGGTACCATGTAATGCAGGCTGCCAAAACTTTGGTGAACAAGGGTTACGATCCCGAAGTGATTGATATTAGGTCGTTGAAGTCATTTGATCTTCACACCATCGGGAACTCAGTGAAGAAAACACACCGCGTGCTGATTGTGGAGGAGTGCATGCGGACGGGTGGAATTGGTGCTAGTTTGACAGCCGCAATCACTGAGAACATCCATGATTATTTAGATGCCCCTATTATATGCTTGTCTTCGCAGGATGTGCCCACTCCATATGCTGCAAGATTGGAGGAAGTGACTGTTGTTCAACCTGCCCAGATTGTGACGGCGGTTGAGCAGCTCTGCCAGTGGGTAATTGCAGCAGCATGAAGTTACCCCTCTTTTTGGGCAGCTTTTCTAGCAATCTCCAGTTAGTTTCAGATTTTGTTAGCAGTTTTGTGTTGTCCGAATTTGAAACTGTTCAAAGTGGTACAAGCTTGGTTTTTTATTAATCATAATCGCATGTATAAGACCGCGTTTAACCTGTAGGAAGCTT
Organism: Pyrus x bretschneideri; assembly: GCF_019419815.1. Taxonomy (NCBI): domain Eukaryota; kingdom Viridiplantae; phylum Streptophyta; class Magnoliopsida; order Rosales; family Rosaceae; genus Pyrus; species Pyrus x bretschneideri. The sequence goes on from NW_025999646.1 coordinate 38,022, forward strand.
CGAACTAAGGATTAGCAGTTGAAATTTACCCATGTAAGAGATGGGTCAATTGCTAAATTGAGTGTGGGGTTCCAATCTTCTTCTTCTTCTTTTTTTTTTTTTTTTTTTTTTTTTTTTTTTATTTTTACAAGCGATATTATTAAGTTAAATTATTAAATGTTAAGGTGAGGGAGATTAGTGGGAATCAAACTCGCATCAAAATGCAACTCTGGTAAGTGTTTCATTGCTCCTCTGAAATTAGGAACATTCTACCCCAAACATTTTCACTACACAAGCAAATTCAAGTAATTTAGTTTCAGTATCGGACATTAATGTTGTAGTTAGATGATTTGAGAAAAAAAAAATGAAGGAAAAATTACATGAACATTTTCACCCTTGTTTCCTCATGGTATGTTCTGTTGGGGACAGTTTGGATTTGTTTGGAATTGCTTCTATGGAAAACATTTTCATCATTAGCCCTTCTATTATAAGTATGTTCAAAATTTTACCAAAATTTCAAACACTTGAAAGTATTTTCTGAAAAAGTAACATTCAGAAACTCCTAGAAGGGCTTTTTAATTTTTCTACTCAACTAAACATTCTTTCTCCTTGAGGCTACGATTTTGAAGCAACTTGGGACTAGGCCCGACTCCTTGAGTTTTTGAAGAACTTGATGAGCTTTCTTATTATTTGGATGACTGTATGTTAGATGGGCCAAGCAACAGGCCTACTATGGCTTGCTTCGTTCAATTTGACTTGCCCATTAGGCCAGCTGAATCCTCAAGTGATCAAAGAAGAGGTATTTGTCAATTTTTTTTTTTTGCAAAGAGTTGCTTATTTTTCTCATGAACTTTGATTTTATTCAGTTGCTCACTTGTACTTTTATAATTAGTCAACTTTTCAATGATGTTATTGTTTTTTCTTCTTCTCTTCTGCTAATTGACTTCGTACAATTTTTTATTGAAAATTTCAAAATGTAATGTGAGAGGGGAAAGTGACTATTTATAAAAGCTTAGAGGGTAGTCGGGTAAAATTAAAGTTTAAGAGGAAAATTGACAACTCTATACAAATTTGGGAGGTAAATTGACAAATAGATCAATCAAAGAATGCACAATTCCTCATTCTCGAATTCAATATTAACAATTAACAGTTGAACATATCACATCCAAATATAAATGATCAAAAACTTAGTTTTAACCATAAGAAATACACAAAGTTTTTGAGCGATCATGTTTTTGCAATGCATGTACGTGAATTTGTTTCCTAATTAACATTTCAAATTGACAACTGGGGATCATGTTTTTGCAATGCATGTACGTGAATTTGTTTCCTAATTAACATTTCAAATTGATAACTGGGGATTCTGCTTCTCATGTGGATGTTCGTACCCAAAATCAGGGAAATGAATCCTTCAGCAAAATTGTTGTGAATTAATTGTAATTGTATTATAATTTATAAATCCGCAACAAGATCCACCCATGTGAAATGGTTGGAACAAAATCAAACTCGCCTAGATTTGTAGCAGAACAATGCCATATTGTACTGCCCTTACCAATAGGGTTACATTAATGGTATTGGTAGCTATTCAATTTGTTTGTTTCTATATTCCAGTTGTCTCAACTAATCTCAACATACTCATATAAAATTGAGAAAAAGAAAAATTATAAAATCTTCGTATGTGAAGATAAAATAGTTATTAGTTTAATTTCCAAACTAATGAAAATCAACTTAAAAATCGTCACTAGCACTACAATTTAGTGATTTATTCTCCATTTGTAAGTGAGAGACCTCGAGTTCCCCTTATTTGGATAACAAGTTTGATACATAAGATTATTCTTCATTTGTTATTGACATGCCAAAATAATATTCAAGCATTCCTTCATTTTTTTTTTTAAATTATGAAAATTGAAAGATAATTATATTAGCTAGAGTGCTAATAACAATTTCCCAGAACTTAATGTATAGTGATAATATATTGGTCGAACCGGGTTTGCCCTCAGAGGCAAAGAAGAGTGGAGAGTGCTTGTTTTTCAAACTGAACAATTGACAAACATTTCAGCCCTACTAATATATGATGATTTGATCCTTATAAAAGCATGCTTAAACATGTTCTTGTGGAACTTGTCACACATGAACATGGGTATGCTGTGTTATCTGCTAACATAAATCCGAGGCCTAGCCACTAGTGTGATTAATCTTTGGATATTAGTTTCCTGCATACCTAGGCAAATCAAGGAAACGAAGGAGCAAAGACCATTAAGTTGAACCATATGCATGCATGAATATATCAGTATACATATATATACACGGTGGGTACAGGGCATGCAATTAGTTGAGCTCAAATTTTTTTTCTTTTGTTTTCGAGTACACAATATGGTTGTTCTTTCAGACATGGGCGCCGCCAAAATTTGCATTTAATTACAACTATGTGGAGGAGGAATCGAAGTTGGAATGTGGGGTGAGATGGCATTAGATTTTTTGATACGATATGCTTGTTCTGCCAAATTATTGGCATTAATCAGTATATATTATCATAATTATTGGATATGATTTATTCGTTCAACTGGCATGGCTTTTGGCATTTTTCCAGTCGTTCATCTCTTAGTAAAACTGTATACGTGTTTCGTTTTCTGCCTTAATTCTGGGATCTGCTTATACATATGCTAGGTTGGAGAACCATATAGTTTTCAGACATCATGCATGCTTTCCACCTTGCAAATGTCCTGCAACCTGCATTATTTTTAGTTCTTTCACTTTGCACTGCTGCCCTTAATAATCAACATAAGCGTACCAATTAGTTTTAACAATAATTGAAACTTGATGATGCGATTTGAACTGAATATACAAGTGAAAATTAATATTCTATTTTCTTTATTAAACCATTATCATTCATACGACCTTACTGATCATAATTTTTTTCAACATAATAAAGACCCGTGCGCCACTAGAACAACACACTAATACTTTATCGTCGCATTAGGGGTATATACGAATACGAGGACTTGCAGATAGTCATTTAGTGAATGCTGGATAGATGTGGCTCTACGTGGATGAGTACATGTAGTGCATTACACAGTAAGGCAATGTCACATTGTGGATCTGGGGAACCAATTGGAGCTCGACACCTTAATCCTCCATGAAAAGGACCCTAAATATCCATCGTTGTCCCTCTTTCTGCATGTCGTCTCGCATTATTCTCTTGTAGTTGATATAGTGGTCCCGCAGAAAGCAATCGGGATATAAGTGGAGTCACTGACTGGCCGGAAAGCAATGTGATCCATTTTTCTTTTTTAGTCTCGATTAAATTTTCTTTGGTATTGGACATGGTATTGGATAAACGAGTGGCCCTGGTATGAGACAATTGATATTTATGCTTGTGGATGTGAGAGAAATTGGGACATCAAAATTGGTAGTTTGGTAAAATTTCCGGAATATGATTGACGTCCTGCATAACATATATAGCAACTGACTAAGCTTTTTACTGTTTGTTTTCTGGCTCTATTCTGGGTACCACGATGAATGATCATAGGAATGTATTTCAAAAAATATAGATACGAAGTACATCTGTACATGATCATTTTTAACTTGTTCAACATGTCACCCTAAAAAATTATTCATGTAGCCTTGGCTAATAAACACGTCACCTGATTAGAGTAATGCTAAGTAGACTAAACTTTGTACACTAAATTTGCAAACTAAATGATGTGTCACTAATAGAAAATAACCACGTTAACCAACACTTGAGAAATAATCTCATAATCAACTTCCATGTTATTTAGTTTACAAAATTTGGTCTACAAATTTAGTCTCTCTAGCATTACCTATAAGATAGGCAATTGTCAATGTTAGAACATGCATGTTCGAGTGCTTATGCCTATTCTGGCAACAGAGAACCCACCGGTGCACAAGATCTGTTAATTCCTCAGATCATGGTGATGACGGTACAGGTAAAGTATATATAACAGAAGTTCACGTCGTCATATGCCCATTGAACCCTTTCGAGAAAAAAAAACCCCCCCTCTTATGCGCTTGAAGGGGCAAACTAGCTGTGATTATCATGTTTGCTTGGCTCTCCAAGGTATTAGGAGTCCTCTGAGATTGTATATATTTTTCACTGTCTATATTTATTAGTCCTGTTTTTTTCCTTTTTGTGTGCGTGTCTATAGATTCAGACACATACACAAGTCCGGATGTGTATATAAAGCTTGTGGAAATAACGCTCACGTTTCTAACAAAACATGCATGTTTTCTCATATTTGTAACTAATGAAAATGGTGGTGGTGGTAACCATGATTGAAACATTCACCCTAGCTCATGTTTCGAATCGAACAGACTTTAATACTAAATTAAACTATATACCATTAATATATATGCCCTTCGATGTACTATGGAGCCTAAAGTCAAAGTCGTCAACGACGTAGATTATATATGACTATAAAATTTGATTTGACGCATGATTGTTTAAATTTCTTAATTTGTGGGACATTAAACGCATAAATGTATAAGTTAAATCTCTTAAATGATATTAAGGATCTCGATTAAAATATTTAAACAAATAAAATTTCAGTCAAATAATTAGGTTAATTAAAGACCAGAACCAAAATGACCCTAAATTTAAAGACAAATGAGAATGAGATCTTGATAATCAGGTGACAAAGAGAACCAGCTATATATGAAGCATATATATATCTTCGATCTCAATGTATTTAGTCCATTGGTTTGGAGAATAATAGAGGTGAAATGTGTAAATGCAAATATGAATCCACTTGTGGAGAAAACATTCAGCCATGTGTATTTTAACTAAGTCGAAGACGGCTACTGCATGGCCATCCTTTCCAGGTTTCCAGCGTGAGACATAGCAGATTGATCATCACTATGAAAGAAATATATAATGTTGAGTTTTACGTACACATCATTATTTCATCATCAACATATTTGGTATCGTTCTCTCTTGCAGACCAAATTTCTTCACTAAATAATAATATATAAGATCAAACCAGAAGGTCCAGGAAAATGAAACCCTATGTTACGAAAACCACGGGTTGCAAATTAAAAATGGATAAAAACTAAAAATAAAAATATATGATAAAAAATTAGTATGGAATATAAATATATGTAACATTTCTAACACTAAATGAATATATTTAGAAATAAAAAAAAATATTTTATTATTGAAATAATTAATGACGTTTATTAATACCTAAGGACCTTGATTAAAAATTGAAAATGAATAAGGTTTTAAACAATGAAGTAGCAAAAAGAGGGATTAAAACCTAATTTATTTAATGTGCAGGTTTGAGATTAAATATCAAGAACACATCAATTTATTTTCCACCATATATATATATATATATATATATATATGTAATCTAATAATGAGTGAGCACACATTTTTCGATCACCTAGTGACTATATAACATTTATGTATCTATACACTCATGACATGAACATTGGTGCAGCTTAGGTGGAAGCAGGTGCGAGTTGAATTAGTTGTATTGTATTGGTCATACAAAATAAATTGTTGTTGCGGACCTGTGGTGGTGAGCGATCGATGGATGACGATGGTGACAATGCTGCTCGTACGTATGTAATTAATCATGCAATATATATGATGCAACTGGATCTTGTGATCTCATCAGAGGCTTAAGTTTGTGGAGGCTAGGAGCCCTATGATAAAAAAAATCAAAGCTGAATACATACTACGTTTCATGCCATCTTGGAAAGGAAGCCAATCAAGTTGAATTCTGAGACGTTTTTGTTTTCTGATTGAATGGGAAGTTGGGATAAAAATCAAAGCTGAATGCATACTACGTTTCATGAAATCTTGGAAAGGAACCCAATCAAGTTGAATTCTGAGACGTTTTTGTTTTCTGATTGAATAGGAAGTTGGGATGTGAATCGAATCCTGTGGCCTAGACCCAGCCAGACTTGGCTAGGAAAACAAAAGGGAAGATAAACATTTATATGACCACCGTTTCAATCGATGCTTATATGTAATGTGTATGTACAGCTAGCTAGTGATCATTACACAAGTTTTCTAGCGTATGAGTGTAATTACATTAATATTTGACCGACCACAAGAAGGGCACACTTTGTTTAGACTTTTTGGTTTTATAATCGTTTGTTTTTTTTATCAATGGTCACTACCTGAAAAGGATATGAGAGGGTCCATGGAATTAAGGTTTCTTTTCAATCTTTACTTTTGCTTATCCTTTGAAACACATCAGAAAAGTTGGATAATGGAAGTGACGAAGTAGAGAGTAGTGTCCATTTCCCCACTTCTCTCGATCAGGTCCGGTCCCATGCTCCAATTATCTTTAAAACGGTAGTACACGATGCTACATGCAACAAAACACTTTATTAAGATTTCAAGTAGAGCCGATATACCAAATGTGAACAACATACATGTATATGTATTGTATCAGATAGTCAAAACAATTTCTCAACCAATTCAAATTTGAAGTTTAAATTGACAACGCTACCTGTATTACTGTAACCTCAAAATTTAAATCGACAATGTCTATATAATATTAGTAAAATAATAAACACACACACAGAGTTTTTAGCCTTTCATTGTCATGTTTAATAACTATTATTTTCATTTAATTTATTCAATCCAGTCAAGAAGAAATGTTTGTGAGAAGCTAATAGAAGTAAACATCACACACAGTGATCACACAGTTGTCATATATAGTCCAACAAACCTTCATACAACTCACGACTAATTTGCTGCTCGTGTTTCTACGTACTCGCTCCCACTTGAATCCTTGATCTTTTGATCTCTCTGTCTACAATTTCTGACGTACATGGGAAAGCAGGGATGTGTATGCCGCAGCTACACACATATACTTGAGAGTTGTGAGTTGAGAGAGAGAGAGAGAGAGATTCCAATTACTGAGATTTTCGGCCTTTGTCAGGACCAAGCAACACCTGCCTACCAATGGCGGCCATTGTCGGACTCAGACGCGACCACAAGCTTACTGTCTTCTTCTTTATTGATATTTATTTTACTTATTTTTCTGTGAACTTTTCCGAATTTCTTCTTCTTTCTATACTTTTATTTGTTTTCTAAGTTTGACCCATTTTTATTCGTCTTGAGGACTCCTTTTCCTTGGATGTTTGCTCAGTGGTTTTCGGCTTCTTGTCTTTGTTTCACGTGGGTTTCACATGTTCTGCATGTGTGCACAGAGGGAAGAAAACGCTACGAATTTGGTCATATTTCCTTAAATGTAATTTGCGTTGTCGTTTCTATCTTTTTCTTATCGGAATTTTATTTGTATTTTCTGTCCGGATGTGGGCCATGTGGCATCAATTTGAAGAATTATTCCGATGTAATATAACAAATTAAAACTTCGTGATCCGTATTAAAAATTAACGAAAACTTAAAAAGTGCAAAATATGGCTGATAGCACTATATTCTAATTAAATTATAAACTTTTTTTTAATTAATGAGTTATGAGATTCGAACTTAAAATTTATTTCAGCATTAAAAATACAATTAAGTACCACTATATCAATAACTAATATGTTACAAACCCTAGTTTTATCACTTCCATTCACTTTATTATCAAATTTGAGTTTTGTTACCAAACAAAACAACTTTGATTCCACCTTTCACCTTTTTAAAAGGAAAATAGTTTTGTTTTATCTCTTGACTAATTATCTTTAAACTTGTGAGATAATAATTCAGACTTTATCTCTGAACTATAGAAAAATGTCCAAGTATATGCTAAAATATCTCCATTTGCAAAGTTCCATTTTGAAGAGTATACAATATAAAAAGAAAAGGGAAATCCCCAACGTAATTGCATTTTTTGTATTCGTTCCTAGTTGTATATATTAAGTAATTTAAGTTCGCTTCCTATTGTTGGAAATGGCACACACATCCACTCCACCATTACAGTTAACCAGTTAAATCACACCGCAAGCAGCTAGCTAGGGTTTTGCAGAGGGTAGTGCAGATGGTAAAAGACAGACAAATCATCTTTAAGTTTCAAGTTAGCTAGCTAGCTAGCTTCCATAAGACTACTAGCTAAAGCTTGCAAAAGGATTACACTGCCAGCTGAATTTTTCGTGTCAATAATATTATATGATATAAGTAAGTTCATTTCACTTGGTCTTGTATCATTTGCATGACGTTGCAATATCAACATTGAGTAAATTATAGCAATGATCTTTTAATTTTAACTCAATTCGAGTAATGGTCCCTCAACTAAAAATTCATTATCATTGGTCTCTCAACTCATCAAAACGTGCAACTATGGTATTTCAAATAAAAATCCATTATCATTGGTTCCTCAACTTTGACCCAATTGGAGCAATGATCTCTCAACTTTAACCCAATTATAGCAATGGTCCTTCCAACATAACTTCATTTTGGCAAAATTCTGACGAAGTTGATGAAAATGATCATAGCTACATGTTTTGATGAGTTGAGCGACCCCAATTGTATCAATGGTTATTCCAACATAACTTATTTTGACAAAATTCTATCGAAGTTGATGAAAATGATCATAGCTACATATTTTGATGGGTTGAGGAACCAATGATAATAGATTTTTAGTTGAGAGACTATTGCTCTAATTTGATTAAAGTTGAGGGACCATAACTTATCATGTAAGCTGCTATGCGAAACTAAGGATTCCCAGACAGCCAACATGTGTCTAGCTAACGTGAATCCGGTCATCTTTTTAACGGTTCATGCATAGGACAACAAACAAAGCTAATTTACTGCATGATTAAGATTTTGACATTAGCATGATATCTTGTAGTTTTGCATTTGGGTATATTCACAGCCCATAAATTTGTTCCCAGCTGGTGTAGATTATTATTGCATCAATTGCTTTCCCTTGATATACAATCTTCAGACCCTCACAAAACGAAAGTTTTTGTTGACTTAGGATCACCCTTTATAAACGTTGATTAATATTTTAATCAACTCATAATACAGATGGTGGGATTGTATTAGAATCAAAGTAGCTAATGCATATCTGCCAAGCTTAATTAAGCAGAGGGGTCAATATATGACAAACTTTCCTTTATGTTTAACCATAGCTTTTTGATTTTGCTCCTTGGCCATACATAGCTTTATAGAGAACACAAATTTCTAATTAGAAAACAAAAAATGAATAAATGATAAGAAGAAAAGGAGGAAGAACAATTATATAGTTAATACCACAGCCCCACATGAAAATACAGAAACAAAACATCTTCGATATAAAACGGCCCTAGAGCTGTAGACTACAGAACATAACAATTTAATAATTGCTAGCTACCCCCCGCTGCTCTCATGTCGCCGATCTTTCTTTCTTTCAAGAGTGAGTATGATAAAGTGGCTCGTGTTTTTTATGTGGGGATTATAATCGTGTGCTGCGGTCGGTCAAGTTTTCTTCATTAGGTGACAAGTCTTCTCTCTGCAACATCCACTATCTCCATATATATTGCTCTATACTGTAGTATTTTCAGTTAATTGTTAGCATATATAGTGTACAATATATCCCAACATATTTCACTAGTTGTTCGTCAATACACACCAGAAATCGGAGTAATGCTTTCTTACTTGTTAACACACTTGGTCGACTTTTGCAAATCGATGATTCAATATAATAGTTTAATATAACTGAACGGATTTTGATAAAGAGAATATTAAACAATAACTTTAAAACACAAATAAATTAGAATCCATCAGAAAATATGGGAGAATCTTAAACTTAATGAATTTAAAAAAAAAAAATATGAAGGATAACAAGCTCTAGCACCCTAAAGGTTGTTTATATTCGACAAATAAAAAGTTTGTTTATATAATGCCTCTTAGCCCTAGGTTTTAGTTCAAATAAGAAACGAATTAGAGAAAAAAAATATATTATAATATTCCTTAAATTGATTTGGCCTAAGAAAAACCTTATATCACAACAAAGCGGTGAGTTACACTTACATATGTGACGATGTCACTTCCAAATAGTGGAGAATTTGCCCATGTGAAACATTGAAACCTAAATCTACAAAAATTGAACTTCATTGCCTGATTTGATCCTTTCAATTTGATCTTCAATCCACCCGCTATCCATTCTAATCTACCTTAGTGAAGAAAACATTTCTTTACAACTCAAGTTTAACATAAAACTTAACTTGATTGCCAAAATTCTCATTGTAATTCAAATAAATAATATATAGCAGTGAACATAAATGTGATGAATAATGAAAATTTTCCATATATCTTTGGCACTCTAACCCTAGCTAGCCATTGTCTATTGCCTTCCCTAACATTACGATATTCACCTCCCCCGCCACCCACTTATAGTATTTGGACGTGGGTGCGTCATACATATATAATATAACAAAAATGGAAAACTAATGAAAATAATTTGAAATTTTTTAGTTTTAACGATAAAGATAAAATAAAAGGTAAAATGAATAGTATCATGATTGACTTTTTAGTGTAAAAATATGGTTTTTTGTTAAAGTGAACAGTACTGTGAGCTTTTCGTTAAAGTTCCATATAAAAAAATCATGAGGACGACTCACTGTTGGAGGAAGTTTGGTACATTAATCAATCATATCAAATTAGGGCTAGGAGAATTTATAATGTTGACATGAGAATAGACGTTAAATTGTGAGGTGGTAAAATGTTCATAGAGAGTCTCACTTTTGAGAAAGTCCACCTAACATTTCTCATGATTTTAAGTAATTTAATCATGAGCCACTTAGTACTGTGTTCTAATGATATTCCTCTTCACTTGTAAATGAGATGTCTTAAGTTCGATTCCCGCTAAAGATGAATTTGACCACATTATTGTTAGATCATTGTAAGGCTAAATTCATCTCCTTCTCCTTTAGTAGAGATAACAACATTTGTTTAAAAGAAACAGTAATTTAAAAGAAACATTTGTTTAAAAGAAACAGTAATTTAATTTTGGTTTCCTCAAAAAGTACTATATAATTTATAATAGTGTATATCTCCATCCATCGCTAATATTAACAGTTCGTTTTCAATCAATTAGAGGAAGAACAGCAACCATGCATACATACATACATACATACATATATAGAAAAGTAAACGATGACCTTTCTTAGTCCATTTCCAACTGATATAGTTGGAAGCAAAGCCTGGACCCTTTGGACAAACCTCTCTACGATAAAGTTAGGTGGGACTTTTTGTTTCCTCACCCCACTTTGCTGTAACTGTCATTGCCCATAAACATCATTTTGCAAAGTTATGGCCACCATTGGTTCGGCGGCAAAATAAGAATAAAATGTTTTAATTTTTTAACAAAAATTGTACACATATATGCAGATTTATTGTATTGAAAATAATTAGGGAATTAGAGCCGCATATGGGGTTTCACTATCATCATCACTACTCCTCATATGGTAAACAACACATGTGGCAGTACAGAAACTATATATTCAATGCGTACCCGTGGGGTGGTCAGCATCTTTATAATATAACAATACTACGGATTTTTTTTTACTTGGTCATGTGACATGTTAGATGGTTTGTTAAATGTATCGTTCTTATATATCGTGTATGTATGCGCAGATAAAAGTGTTTAGGGTTTGAATTGTATGTTTATTATTCTCTCTATGAGGTAAATATATAGTTGTACAATATCTCACGTAATAGGAAATAAGAATCCCAATTATACAAGGAATAAATTATAGGATTACATTCCTAAACTAAACGGTTGACTCACGCCAACACTCTCCCTCAAGTTGGTGCATAGATATCTTCTAAGCCCAACTTGTCAAGTGAGTCTTAAAACACCCTTGCTGAAACCGCATGAGTTAACACATCTGCTAATTGTTCTTCAGACCTCACGTATGGAATATCAATTAGTTTGACATCTAACTTCTCTTTGATGAAGTGTCTATCTACCTCCACATGCTTTGTACGATCATGCTGAACAAGATTATTGGCTATTTCTCTTGCAGCTTGATTGTCGCAGTATAATAGCATAGCTCCTTGAGGTTTGAACCCAATCTCAATGAGAAGAATCCTGAGCCATAACAATTCACAAATTCCATGTGCCATCCCTCTATACTCTGCCTTGGTCGTGGATCCAGCCACTACATTTTGCTTCTTGCTTCTCCAAGTTACTAGATTTCCTGCTACGAATGTGAAGTAGCCTGATGTGGAGTGACGATTAGTAATGTTTCCTGCCCAATCAGCATCAGTATACCCCTTTACCTCCATATGTCCATGCTTCCTAAAGATGAGTCATTTACCAGGTGCACTTTCAGATAACTCAGTATACGCATCACTGCTGCCATGTGATCCTTACTAGGAGCATGCATGAACTAACTTACAACACTAACTGCATATGCAATATCCGGACGTGTAAGTGATAGGTAAATCAACTGTTCTACCAATCTCTGATATCTTTCTTTATTGGTAGGAACTTGATCCTGGTATATCGCCAGGTGATGATTTTGCACAATGGGAGTTTCAACTGGTATACAAGCTAACATTCCAATTTCAGAGATAAGATCAAGAACATACTTCCGCTAAGACAAGTAAATACCATCACGAGAACAAGCAACTTCAATACCCAAGAACTATTTCAAGCCTTCTAGATCTTTTATCTCAAATTCTGATGAAAGATACCCCTGCAGCCTTTTTATCTTTTCTGTGTCATCACCAGTAATTACCATATTATCCACATAGATAATTAACAAAGTAACTTTACCTCCCATGCGTTTGATAAACAAGGTGTGGTCGGCATTTCCCTGTCTATAGCCGTACTTTTTCATTGCTTCAGTGAACCTTCCAAACCATGCTCTGGGTGATTGTTTGAGTCCGTAGAGAGCCTTTCGGAGTCTACATACTTTCCCTGCTTTATTCGGTGTTTTATATCCTGATAGAAGATCTATGTACACTTCTTCTTCCAGATTTCCATGTAAGAAAGTATTATTCACATCGAACTGTTTCAAAGGCTAGTCTAGATTACTCAAATAGTATTCATTTTTGCGACTGGAGCAAACATTTCTTAGTAGTCAACTCCAAATGTACGTGTGTACCTTTTAGCTACCAATCTTGCCTTGTATCTGTAAATGGATCCATCCGCCTTGTGTTTTATGGTGAACACCCATTTACATCCCACTAGTCTCTTCCCTTGTGGTAGTGACACTACATTCCACGTTCTGTTTCTTTGTAAGGCTTTCATTTCTACTCTCATGGCTTCTACCCAACAAGGATCTCGCAAAGCCTCTTCCACTTTTGTTGGCATTTTAATCTCAGCCATTTGATTCACCATGGCTTGGTACTTGGGTAATAGTCGATGAGTGGACACATATTGTGCAATTGTATATCTCACTTTTCCTTCTGGAGAAAACCTGTTATATGGTTTCCCACAGTTTTGCCTAGAAGGTAAAATATAGGAATTTTCAACAATATCTAAAGTATGAGAACGTACCTCTTGGATATCCGCGGGGACATGAGCATGTACTAGTAGAGGAGAATGAGGGTTATTTCCTGTTTGCACAATCTCGGTATCACTTGCGAACCCAATTTACTCCGTTGATTCTTGTGAAGATGCACATAAGCCACACATCCAAATATGCGAGGTGATAATTGAAGAGAAGATAGTAGAGTGACATAATCCATCAAGACTTCCATGGGAGTTCGAAAGTTGTGAACTTGAGAGGGCATTCGATTAAGAAGATAAATGAATATGTAACTGCTTCCGCCAAATAGGTATGAGGAGCATGAACCCCAATTAGAAGAGCTCGTGTAGTTTCCAAGATATGTATGTTCTTACGTTCTGCCATACCATTTTGTTGAGGAGTTTGTGGACAAGTAGTCTTGTGAAGTATGTCATGCTCTGCGAAAAATTGTGATAGTTCATAATTAAGATATTTTCCACCATTATCGGATCTCAGGACTTTGATAGGAAGAGAAAATTGATTTCCAATCATCCGATAAAATTGTTGGAAATTTTCCCAACGTCACTCTTCTGTTTCATGGTATAGAGTCAAGTCATTCTAGTGCAATCATCTACAAAGGTAACAAATCACCGAATATCGTGGCGCGTCACTATTGGTGAAGGACCCCATACATCGGAATGAATTAACTCAAAGGGCACTGATCTTTTATTGAGACTCAAGTGGTAAGAAGTACGATGACTTTTTGCAAGAATGCAATCCTGACACTGAAAATCAGAGTCTGAAATGCCATTAAATAAAGACAGAAGTAATTTTCTTAAATAACCAAAAGATGCATGTCCTAGTTGACGATGCCATAACCAGATTCTCTTAACCTTGTTGTTGTGACCACTGCTCACTTGATTGACTCAGCCCGATACCACATCATCCACATAATATAACCCTCTCCTCTTAGTAACACGCCCAATGATCGCCCGCGTTTGGATATCCTGTAGTAGGCAAAAAATGCGAAACATGAGTACAACACAATCTAATTGTTCTGTAACTTGACCAATAGAAAGTAAATGATTCGATAGTGAAGGAACAAGAAAAGTGTTATGCAGAGATAGAGAGGGAGTAAGGGCGATGAAACCCGCTCCTGTAACTGGAGCAATTTCACCGTTTGCCGTGATAACATTCTCCTTGGGTGGCACGGTTAAGTGGTGAAACAAGGATTCATCATATGTCATATGGTCTGTAGCTCCAGAGTCAATTATCTAGCCAGAATCACGGTTAGCGGATGTTGTGAATGCAGTGCCAATTTTACTTGGATCATCAGATTGTTCTTAGGACGAAATCAAATTCAATAATAAAAGCTACTGGCCCATACTGTCTGGGTCCAAACTGTTTTCCAGAGGGTTGTCTCTGGATGGGCTAGTCATGTCCACATGGTTGTTCCTGTACGCAACGAATTGCTGCTCGGTTGGACTCACAACGAATTTGCTGCTTCTATCCATGCTTGATTGATGCACTGTTTGACATTGGGCTCCAAGCTCTGCAAGCCCAGCCCACTGGAGGTCACTGCCGCAAGGAATCATGCCTTGGTGCTTGTCGGCCATGGAAGCAATGGTCTATTTGTGATTTAGATTTCTAGGTTTTTTTTTCTTTTTTTTCTTCCTATTCCTGTAGGTGGTTCTCTTGCTTCGAGACCACGCTAGGATTTTTCTGGGTTTTCAGGGATCAGTAGCTAGGGGAAAAGGTTAGGGGAAAGAGACAGGCCGAAACCTACTATGGTACCAAGATAAAAGTGTTTAGGGTTTGAATTGTATGTTTATTCTTCTCTCTAGGAGGTAAATATATAATTGTACAATATCTCACATAACAGGAAATAAGAATTCCAATTATATAAGGAATAAATTATAGGATTACAATCCTAAACTAAATGGTTGACTCACGCCAACAGCTAGAGATAGTACACGTTATACGTTACTTTATCAAAGAAGAAGATACATTATTATGGAATGAAGATAACATTCATACGGTACTGCTAACATAATTTTCTTGTAAATTGAATAATTTTTTATCCATATTAGTTATATCATGGCTCATTTAGAAGTGTTACTCTATAAAGCGCTTTTATTCACCATCGTTTTTATTTGTAGCACTTTTCAGTACAACTTTTACAAATTCATCTTTTATTTGATTTTTAAACTTTTTTTGTAAGACGTAGGTCGCTAGAATGCTTTCATGAAACCAACGTAGTATAAAAGCAATACGAAATTCAAGAAATCGAAAATCTTGACTAGTATAGGACAATTAGGCCAAGTATTTAAAGTATTTTAAAATATGACAGATCTATCTTGTTTTCATACCTGATACTTTAAAATTAGAAAGTGAAAAAATGTGCGTATATTGACCAAACATTTACGAGGTGTTCGTGATACATTATTTTTAACTACATTCTTGATTCTTCAATGCAACAATGTTCAATGTTATTAAGTAAAACCGTAAGGTTATGTTTAGTTAAGAAGTCAATATTAGAAAAGTTGTTCGGGAAACATGACGATATTTTTGGATTTTTTTAGTACAAAATGATATTTGACACTAATTTATATATTTAAAAAAAATGAGAAAATTTATACCCGAAATACAGTGTGATGAGTTTCTTGGATCCTAAATTCGTCACTCTCTTACTAAAGATAAGGCGTGAATTATGTTGGCTTTGACCGTGGTTAATTGGTCATGGCATAGGGCATATAAGAGCAAGTCTACCCCTCCCTTTCAAGGGGCAACCCAAACAAGTTAAGCTAAGTAAAAAGAAGGAGGTCCGACTGCTCATTTGGGCCAGAATTGCTAAACTTAGCGCCTGAGAGAGTGTGACATCAGAATGACTGGAAAATTGCATCCACAGTGCCCAATCTTTTCGAGTATTATTACTATAGCTAATTGAATTCCACACTTATAGATTTACGCTATTACTATGAATTTTCCTTTTGTCAAGGGACATACTCATACTATTGTGTACAAGTAAATCAACCCATCGATGGATAGATTACAATGTTTGTATAAATTATGTTCTTTTTCCCTTGAGGTAATCGAGCCTTTTAATTAGACCTGACATTCGTGTCGTGTTTCTCGTGTTTGTGTTGTTTCGTGCCATACCCAATAGCTTAATGAGTCATGTTGTGTAATACCCGTTAAAGTGAACGGGTAATATGACCCGACCCGAAATCAACCCGTTAATATTATTAGATAATATGACCCAACCCGTTACCCATTAAGAAAAATATATTTTAAATCAATAAAACTGAAAATGAAAAACATAATTTGACCAAAAAAAATGTAAAACATAATACTAAATTAGTATATAAATACTAAATTTCGGAGTTAAGCCCTTCATGAAAGTTGTAAAACTTTTCATTACGAGTGGTTACATTTTTCACACTTCTACAATAATAATTATTAATTTTGCACTCAAATAAAAAACACTGTTCATGAGATTCGAAGGGTTTTAAAAATCTAAACGACCATGTAACCATCGTCTAAGCGTTGAGGATGCAATTATGAACGTTTATTATGCTTTCACATCTTTCAGACTTATACATTAATGATTATGAATTTTGTTTATTTTGAACTCCCTTAAAAATACTATTCATGAAAGTTTGTATGGTTTTAAAAAATCAAACGATCATATACCCATCCTCAAAGCGTAGATGATGCGACTATGAGCGTTTGCATATTTTTTTTCATATTTTTTGCACATGTAAATTAATTATTATAATTTTTTTTAATGTGTTTGGTATTTTTCAATTACTTGATATTTTTATTTTTAATGTGTTTTATGATTTTTAATCTCAATCTTTGCCTATAATATACTATAAAAATAAATAAATAAATAAAACATAAATTTTAAAATTTATATAGAATAATAATTAATAAACAATATATACATATTCATTATATCTATTGTATTTTATAGTAAGTTTTTTTTAGTAGTTTAAAAAATTAAAATCAGCAAAATAACTTTTTTCTTATCATGTCAAAACAGGTTACCCGCGTGTCACTCTTGTGTAAACCTGTTAAGAACCCGTTATTAACGGGTTATTATCGTGTGACCCGATAATGATCCTTGATTAGTTATCGTGTTGACCCAAAACGCGTTATTTTCGTGTCGTTTACGTATCATGTTAATCGGTCGTGTAAGAAATTGCCATGTCTACTTTTAATTCTTGTTAGCGTTGACAAACTAATGAACCATTCTTCGTGGGCGCAAATAAAGCATGCATGTTGCTTTACCTAGTTTGTACCAAAATTTACTTCAATTCCTTATACCAACTCCAACCCTTGGGCTAAATCCTAAAATTTTTAGCCCAGAAAATTTAGGTTCTAAAAATTTTTGGTTTTAGCCCAGAAATAGCTTTTCTGCTCCAACCCTTCTTGTAACATCCCACATCGACCAACGAAGAGGGGGTGATGTGCCTTATATATACATACCCACATCCATATAGCACGAGGCCTTTTGGGGACTCACTGGCTTCGGGTTTCATCGGAACTCCGAAGTTAAACGAATTCGGTGAGAGCATTCCCTGGATGGGTAACCCACTGAGAAGTTCTCGTGTGAGTTCCCAGAAACAAAATCGTGAGGGCGTGGCTGAGGCCCAAAGCTGAAAATATCGTGCTACGGCGGAGTCAAGCCCGGGATGTGACAGAATAGTATCAGAGCCATTCTGCCGTTCGGTACGGATGTAACGGCGAGGATGTCGGGTTCCCTTTAACTGGGGTGGATTGTAACATCCCACATCGACCAACGGAGAGGGGGTGATATGCCTTATATGTACATGCCCACCTTCATATAGCACGATGCCTTTTAGGGACTTATTGGCTTCGGGTTCCATCAGAACTCCGAAGTTAAGCGAGTTTGGGCGAGAGCATTCCCAACATGGGTGACCCACTGGGAAATTCTCATGTCAGTTCCCATAAACAAAACCGTGAGGGCGTGGTTGAGGCCCAAAGCGGCCAATATCGTGCTACGGCGGAGTCAAGGCTGGGATCTGTTAGAATGGTATCAAAGCCACTCTGCCTTGTGGTGCGAGTGTGCCGACGAGGACGTCGAGCCCCTAAGAGGGTGGATTGTAACATCTCACATCGATCAACAGATAGGGTGTGATGTGCCTTATATGTACATACCCACTTTCATATAGCACGAGGCATTTTAGGAACTCACTGGCTTCAGATTCCATCGGAACTTCGACGTTAAGCGAGTTTGAGCGAGAGCATTCCCAGGATAGGATGACCCATTGGGAAGTTCTCATGTGAGTTCCCAGAAACAAAGCCATGAAGGCATGGCAGGGGCCCAAAGTGAACAATATCGTGATACGACGGAGTCAGGACTAGGATGTGACATTTCTGGCCTAAATTTTTTAGCCTGAGATTATTAAAAAATAAATTTAGGCCAATTTTTTCTTTTAAAGTAATTTTTCTAAAAACAAAATTATGTACACTATCATAATTTAATTTTATGAACACTTTAACCTAAAAATATTTAAATTCCGATAAATATTGAAAAATCACTAAATTTGGGTGAATTTTGATTGAAATAATTTTTTTTAATTATTTTAGCCATTGGATTTAAATTTGAGCCGTTAAATCTTTTTTTTACCGTTAGATTTAATTATATTCGATCTCAACCGTTGGATTCAATAAATCCGAGGAGACATACCCATGTGGGTGGGGTCCCGTTGGTGGTGCCCACACCATTTTCTGTGCTAAATCCTTAGGAGAATTTGGCTTTTGTTTGGCTTTGAGCTTTTAGCCCACACATTTAGCATGGGTTGGGTTGGGGGGGGGGAATAAAACTTAAAAAATAGCATTTAGCCCAGGGTTGGGTTTGGTCTCAGAGACCTTTTACTGAAAAAATAATGTTCGGGAGAACTAGAGATGTTGTTCATCTTCGTAAAGAAGTGGTACAATGTGGTCTACCAAAATGTAATCTTCAAACACTTTACTAAACACAGTAGGAACTTCAAATAACATTATGAGAAATGAGGAGAATTGGATTCATATGGCTTGTATGTTGTACATTGAATAACAATGACTAATTCTTAAGAGTATAAGCATTCAGAGTATATAAAAAGGACATAATTATTTCCACATAGTAAAGGAAAAATTATTAGTTATTTGGACACGTAAAATTAACATATTTATTATTTATTAACACACTGTCCAACCAAATTCTATTAGACAATGTGTCGACAAGGTGTACGTACATGCTAGTTTATGTTTCTCAATACTCTTTTTGAAATTATTTTAGCTCTTGAATTTTCTTAATTTTTAAGGTATGACATTTTTTAAAAAAATTCACAATTCTTATTTTGAATGTATCACGTTTTTCTTAATTTCCACAATTCTATTTTGAGCTTAGAAAAACACTTAAATAGATTCGAAACTTCCAACATGTTAGTCAACCTAGTTAATTAGTGTTGGAAACATTTTCAGAAATAATAGGAATAAGCACTTTAATTAAACTTAAATAATAATTTAATAATCAACAATCATGTCATATGATTTACAAAGTTTAAAATTTTAGTTATCTTAACATTATCCAAACTATACATGTATATTTATCACATCATTTAGAATGAGAGAGGATTCGGTGATCCTCCAATCACATCCGTTTATCGTGTATCGTGCAGCTAGTTTTTGTCAGGTACTGTTTATATTCAATTTTAAATAATAAAAAATTACAATGATAATTGCACGATGTACGATAAACATATATGATTGAAGTATCTGCGAGGATCCTCCCCCAAGGATCCCGCGAGGATCCTCCTGGATTTAGAACAGAGAGAAGACAGAGATAAAACATAGATCGATCCTCTGCATTAAAAATATTTCAAAGAGCGAAGAAAGATAGAAGAAACATAAACCAGCTGAGCTCGAAAGGCTACCCACACTCCAAAAGCTACAAGCTGATCTCCGATCATCATCATCATCAAAACCTAATTACAGTACCCCCAAAAGATGACCAGCAAAAAAAATAAAATTAAATAAAATTAAATAAAAACTTAACCATCTGCTTAACAAATCCAAGAAAGTTGTTGGGGTTTAAAAATATTCCAGGAGAAAATCCGGGGACATTGTCTGCTTCTCTACAAATCCCTCTGGTAATTTCTCTCTTCCCTATTTTCACCCATCCCTAACAACATCAGTAGCAACACTGTTACTACTTTGCTTCTTTTTTTCACCGTTCTATCTATGCCTGATTTACCAAGTCCTTCGATTCTATAAACGTCCCATGAAACCCGTAGGGTACCCTTGAAGGTAACTTTACCGTAGCCTCCAACTTCATGTTTACCGCGTTAACAATCTGAAGCTCCGACTTCCATTTCTTCTCGTCGTGAACGAACGTCAGAATGTAACCTTCGTCCTCCGACGCGCCCTCGGCCGTGCTCGGCACGAAAAACGGCTCACCACCGTACTTCTTCTCGCCGTAAAAAAACTTTTTCACCTCCCCGGTGAAAAGATCTACTTTGGCAAAACCCGAAACTTTCGGCCACGGTTCGGCAATTGCGAGGTAAGCGAACCGAGTTTTCCTCCCAAGTCGGTTCCGGTTCACCATTCCCGCCTCCAAATTCACGTCGTCCGACTCAGACAAAATCGCCCGCCGAGTCGACTCGCCGGTTTTCAAATTGAGCCGGATTTCGGACAGCACGCTTTTGAGGTTCTCATCGCACTCGTTGAAGATTGAGTCGGGGGGCGTCATGCAGGATCCAATCACAACGACCTCGTCCGACTCAGGCTCCTCCCACGCGTTCCAGAGGTGGAAGCAGAACGTGTCGGGAGAGTCAACCCAGATGATGTCGTCGGCGTTCTCCGCATTCTTCTTAAGAATTCCGAACCGCGACATCTTGGTCTTGTCGTATATCACAGGAGACCCACCCGTGATCATCTCTCCGAGCTTGAACACCACCTGCTGGTCCGGGATCACCACGTAGTTCTCGGTGATCGCGAAGTCATGCATCATGGTTGGCCCTGCCAATGGGATCTCCACGTCCGGGGATTTCGCGCCATTGGGGGAGAAGTGGAAGTATTTTAAATACGGCTTCTGAACGACGTCGTAGCTGAGGGCGTGGAGGGAGCCGGACTCCGGGTCGACCTTTGGGTGTGCGATCATTGTTGACCCCAGCTGGCTGTTGAAATCGTAACGACCGACCGTTTCGAGGTCCCCGGATTTAGTGACCCGGACCTGGTACGGCAAGTCGTCTTCCGACATGGCTAAGAGGCGGCCGTTGTGGTAGACGAGGCCGGCGTTTGCGACGCCTGTGCCCTGGTTTTTATCGAGGAGGCCTAAAGCCCCACGTGCGAAAAATAAGAGGAGGCGAGCGATGCCGGAGTGGCCGTGGAGCTCGCCAATGGCTTTGGGGAAAATTGGTCGCCCCATTTCCCTTTCTTGGACGAGCCTCTGAGTCTCGGTGAACCGGCAGGCGTAGCTGGCAGAACCGGAATCGATGCTGATGGCGTGAACCATGCCGTCGCCGTCGAAAAGGTGGTGCCCGGCCACGGGCTCGTGTAAAGGGTTGGCGCCGTTGCGGAGGTAGACGCCGTTAATGCAGTCGGGTATGGTGCCGGTAACGGGTAAGGAGTGGCGGACGGCTTGCTCCGGCACCGGAGCGTAATTTCCGGCGATTTGGACACGTGGGTCTGAGGTTTTGGGAAGTGGGTTTTGGCGCTCGCGTGAGACTAACGCTCCTTCGACCACGTCGATCGCCATGGCAGCTGCTTTCTGTAGTAGATTCCACTGTGGAATCTGATGTGTTTTGGGTTTTGCTCGAGTGGCTTCCTTGGTAATTACTGGTGTGTTGTAAGGTTGTTTTGGGAAGTGAAGAACTGAGGGAGATTGTAAAGCACAGTGAATGATACTCGAATTTCTACGGTTTTTGCTGTTCTTCAAGGAGATGGACCTTTTGGGGAAGCACAAAGGATCCACTACTGATGAAGAAGAAGAGAAAGAGAGATGCATTTGTGCCCAACTATTAGAGTTGGGTGCTTTTGGAAGAGTTGCCATAGCTTTGTGTATGTTTACGGAGGTTTTTGTGTTTTTGCTTCCGTTAAAACCTCTGGGTGAAAGCAAAGAGAAGAGAAGGAGGAAGTGAGAGGTTTGAGGAGAAAGGAAGTAGGAAATGTGGAGTATAAATAGAGTTGGGAGGGGAGGTGAAAAGGGAAGTAGTTTATTTATGAAGGAGGTCCAGTCCACCTCAAACATCTTGACTGTCTACATCAAATGTCACCTAAAATGATATAAAAATATGGTATGAATAACATTACTCTTTGGAGATTGACATTTGAATCAAGACTATGAGAGGGTGCAATTCCAAATTTTTCTTCTTTTTCTTCCTCATACAAAACGAAAATGAAAAAGAATGGGTGATACGACATAATTTTAACCATACATCAAGATCACAAGAGCGAAACTTAAATTATATGAAGCGTTATAGTAGGCGATGCACTATTGTTACTAAAATAAAACTAGAGAGATTAAATTTGTAGATAATTTTTTGTAAACTAAACGATATAGAAGTTGATGATTTGATTATTGTTTAAGTGTTGATAAACGTACACATTTTCTATTGATGACACATCATTTGATTTGCAAATTTTGTCTATAAATTTATCTCCACTCTTGTTATTAAGTTTAGTCTTTTCTTAAAAAGAGAGTCAAACACAAAATATTAGTGAATGTAGATTTTAACAAAATTCTATTCTTACCACACATTTATATCATCCCTCTAATAAAGATGAGACTTGCATGTGCAGGTGAGTCTTACCTGTATTACATAAATGATACAAATGACGATAATATATGTAATAAAGGTGGCATTACTTTGATTCTAATAATGAACTGAACTACAAAAGACTAGATAGGTTTTACTTTGAAAGAAAACGAATGAATAATTGGGTGTTATTTTTTATTGGGTCCTAGAATTAGGGACCAATAAAATAAGAGTAAGAGAGAGGGAACACAATGACACATGCATGCCCACAAAAAAGGAAAGGATGATCAAGGAGAGAGGATGGAGTGTGAAGATTACAGAAATCGTGACCATGTCCGCCACCAGTCTCCACCGCAAGTCCAAGTGATGCCCTTTTTTATGCAACTCCGCGTCCCTCCCTCTTCAGGCCCTCATGGTAAGGTAACCCCACCCCACGTGGCCGTTTTCTACTCTCTTTCCACCACTAATATCGTGGTCAAATCGTTGCCCCACACCTCCCTCTCATCCCTCCCACCGACCCACGTCACACGTACATATATTATACCAAAGTAACACATAAGTGATCGCACTTTAGTTACATTAGTTAATCACAATACATGATAAGTGATATATGATGTAGCAGTTGGTTTATATGACACGAGCTTCTTAAAAATGCACTAAAAAGATACTTATATAACTTATAAACGCTTTCGTCATTGAGAAACATTTTAGTCGTTTTAAAAATATTGTCAAATAGAATTTGAGTGCGATAACTTACAGAGTAGTTGAAGATCAAGTGAAAAAAGAACATGTATATGATCTGTTTAGCCATTTCCACTATCCATTTGGTTATGGAAATAGTTTCTTTGCAAAGCAAGAATAAGATTGCGTACGACAGACGTTCAGATCCTCGCAAGCTGGAAACCTTGTTGGTTTGAGATCGCACATATTATTATGAAATGAAACCCTGTCATGGTCTATATCAACATCCATGGCCCCCCTATGTGACTAGCACATTCCCGACCCATTTTTATTGTAAATGTTGTGCCCAATTGATTTAATTCAAAACTCTCTTTTTGTCTAGATATAGTAATTGTTGCGACCATAGTGTTGTCTTTTTTATTGTCATATTTATACCATATAGTTTGTGTTTCTTTGCATTAAAAATCGCAACCAAATTTCTCCATCATATCTCAACTGCTATCATAGAAAAGCAATAAAAATGGATCGATCTTTCTTGACCTCTTATCATGATACACTACTTAATCAAGGTTACAAATATTAATTAAATCATGCATGCACTTTTAAGGTTTAGGACGGTATATACATGTGTATTGTTCACATCATGTATATAGCTTGACAAGGTTGAAGAATGAATGGTTATTTATTTTCTGTTTTATTTGCTTTTTTCTTTGTCACTGTATTTATTTGCTGAAAATTATACACAGAAAGAAAGTTGCATCATGCACGAGTTTGCATATATAATTATAAATTTTAAGAGACTTCAAACTCAAGTGGTTAAGATGATTTATCTTTATATATCCGAGGTGCTGCGTCCCCAAAATGCGAATGGTTATCTTCTTAGTATTGGGAGGTCCCTAGGGATTTCAGTAATGATGGGATCGAAGGTCGAATTTTGGTGTGTGATTTGTAGTTTGGTGAATATATCCAGGACCCCAAGATGGGCTTCTGGTTGCTGTCCAATATCAAAGCCACCGGAGGCACTTGCCAGGGACACCGGAGGCACTTTCGAGGGCCACTGGATAAAGACGGATGATAAAGATGGCTGATGGTGTATGATCTTCATCTCTCCATTATCCATAACATATCTTCACCTTGTATAAGCAACTGTTCTTGTATTTTGCCTGTTGGAGAAGACTTATGAAAATTCAAACCTAACCTAGGTTAGAGTTGGGACTTCCTTCTTTAATTTTAATTAACAGGATAACCAAACCGAAGTAATGTACTTGATTTTCAAAGTATCTCGAATGCTTCTCCTCTTTTTCGTTGCATGCATAGCAAGAAAAGTCTATTACTCACAATTAACAGCAGTTTACAAGAGTCTATATCATCATTTTTCACTGGATTTATCATTTTTGTCAGACATTTGAAAAAATTAAAAAGAATACATGGATGATGCATCCAACAACAAGTAGAGACTCAGAGTCCTTTTCATTTTACACACGGTAAAAGCTCAAATGAAACAAAAGAAGGAACCACATGTACCGCTTTATTTACTGGGTTGTTTTAGATCCTATTTCTTAACAATGTTTGTTACCTTAAAAATCAGTTAGAACCCTATTATGGTTAACCAAAACGCTTTAATTAATAGTAGTTTAATTAGCTGATTTTCAAGTGAATATTTCAATATAAGTAACCAATAAATGGAATGACACGTGTATTCACTTTTGAAAATTACGTAGTAAATTAATTGCATGCCTTGTTAAGTTTGGGATAATGCTAGGGTTTGCCAAATTTGGTCTCCCTAGCATTAACTTTAAGATTGAACTCTGCAATCTACGGGCTTAGTCATTAGCGGGCAATAATATATTTTCCAGAACAAATACTATTATGACCATAGATTTCGGAAAAAAAAAGCTCATTTCATTTGCAAGCAAGAACTATAAACATATAATTTTTTTTTTTCGAGTCGAGTGATAGTGTTAGTAAGTTAAATGTTAGATTAGTCATCGACGGGGTTCAAACCCACGCTGTCATGCAAAGACACAAAATTTACACCACTGTGGTAAAAAGGCTTGCAACAATAAACATATAGTTAACTTTAACGTAATCAAACGTACATGATTTCTTCCTTATAGTTTCAAATAGAGCAGTGCAAAATGATTTTTATTTTTTCTTTTAATTATCAAGTGTGTTATCAATGTCGAGGACTTCTCTTTCGCATGAGGTACTATGGTAGGAAATACTGACTCCATTTCCAGCCTTACTACCGTGGACCTTGATAGTAATTTTGTCATGGGTCTTCCTCTGTCCTTGTACTAGACTTAGAGAGTTTTGTAATTCATTCTGTTAAGAAGGATAGAGAGGATAAGATTTAGTTTTAGGTTCTGTTAAATTGTCAAGTGTGAAATGATCTCTCTTTCCCTCTCTTCTTTACGAAACCTTTCTGCTAATATTCATCAATGAAAGTCATTTTTTTTTCATCTTTTCACTATAGAGTAATGCTAGAGACCAAATCTTTAAACCAAATTTGCAAACTAAATAATGTGTCACCAATAATAAATAAACACGTTAATCAACACTTAAGTAATAATTCGATGATCTTCAACCACATCATTTGGTTTACAACATTTTGTTTTAAAATCTGGTTTGTCTAATATTACCCTTTCGTTATATATCTCAACAACATGGAACATGCGATACACGTTTAATTACTACGTACATCGACCGTCCATGACAAATTAAAACATCAAAGTGAGTAGAAAAATTTTGAAGGCGACAAGATCGGGTGGGGTCATCGACACCATGAGTGCTTGGTGAAATGATGAAAATAGGGTAATTGCATGGCAATCCTAGTAACATCCAACATACAACTTGCAAAAAACTTTAAGGAAAAATGTTGCAGTCTTAAGCTATTTGTGAAAAGCCATGACACTTCACTGTCCTAGCTCATATGATCTGATTGGCTTTGACAAATGACAATGACAAACCACCCAATTACTTGCTTCACAATTCGGGGACAAATGGTACCAAAGCACAGCATTAAATGGATTTGTAGCTTGCATTGTATGCCTTCCATATATAAGAGCCACCGGATGCTCATAGGAAAATGAAAATTGTGCCAAGTTAGTTAAATGAAAATAATCTCTCATGAAAACCATAGCACTAACTCCCCGACCAACTTGCAAACTTTGCAGTGCTTAATTTGGTCATTATTTGATAGAATTAAACCCAACATATCGAAAAAAAAAACCAACATAAGTTAGATTCTTTATTTTACAAGAATTGTAATTTAATGTATTTTAGATTTCCTACATTTTAAGGATTTTTAATCCTTAAAGTTCAAGGCTTGTGATGTTTATATGAAGGGATTACCCTATGAATAAAATCACCCATTCAATCTAATATTTCCTCATGATATCAATTTAATATTTCTTAGTTATAATGCACCATGATTGAGCGTAAAACATATGTAAGTGATTTTTAAGTCCGCTATCAAATCCCATGACTTGAACATTGTTTCTAAGCAACTTTTTAATTACTTAGGCCAAAAAGTAAAAAAATAAAATTGAACAATGGTTTTAATCGTTCAAACAACCGAGACTAATCAAGGAACATGTTGCAGTCCACTAGTAAAAAGAAAGACACTTCAATTTTCATTGGCCATGCAAATACACATAGGCCCTGTCCACATCTCATCTGACTGGCTTTGGCATTGACAAACCACACAAATTGCTTCACAATACGTGCGGGGACAGAAAGTACTACTACAGGGAAGCACATATAGTGACAGACACGACTACCTTGGCGGAAATGAATGGTTAGTGCTCAGTTCAAATTTTGCTTCCTGTTTACAGTTATGTTTTCATGACATTCGATTTTGGATTCTCCTTTGACATCCTCACACAAAATTTAGGTTTTGCAATATACAGTAACAGTAGTGCGGCTATTATTATTATTATTAGAAACCGTTTATTTGCAAAGTAAGAATAAATCTAGGTACAGTAGATGTTTCTCTATTGATACTCGCAAAACAAAAGTCTAATTAGCTTAGGACGCCTTTTATTATAATTATTATTGTCCAATTTTGAAACTTGAGTGCCAACTTTTGTGCGTAGAATTTGAACTCATGGCATTTCAAAGTGGGTATTCTTCTTTTGGCCCACTAATTCTGGAATAGTAAATAATCAAAACTCGTTTTGTGTGTCGGTTTTGGTTTCTCCGTGTTAACTTGTATATAACATTTACTTTTTCGCTACGTTCTTCCCTTTATTTAGCAGTAGTAGATGTATCAATATATTATAAACCTGAAAAAGCACCACCTGGCTTGGGTAAGGCTTTAAACACGCATGTTAAAAATTAATTATTTAGTAGAGTGGATTACCTAAAATCATGAAAAAACTTCGGATAACTAAGTTAGCGCTCCACGAAGCCGGACAAATCACATGTTAACACCCAAAAGTTTAATTATTTAAACCATATAAACTAAACCAAATTATTATAATTATAACATGAACCAATAATGAATTAACGGATGGATTAAAGCACAGAAACCTGATTATTTCAAATGGAGAAGTTGGTTATTGTGGTAGTTAGCAGTTGGCACATGAAAACACAAGAAAGCGAAGAACTATAATTTAAAGCAATAAAGGTTGATTAGTGCAGTCATTAATTGAGATTTTAGAAAGTGGTTTCTGATGATGACAAATTATTAACAATATTAATCAAGCTGCAATTAATTGGATTCATGGACGGTACCACCAACTCTTGATAGTTGAAACTACGCAAATATGATCAATACAAAGTAAGTAAAAGGAAGTTAAACCATTATTTTAAAAGATAAGAAAAAGGAAAGGTGAGGAACAAATATATATATATGTGTGTGTGTGTGTTTAGATGTGACCAGTTTCAATCGCAGAAGGTATGATGTTCTTTGTGAGGCCTGATAACCAATGAATTTAGTGGTTAAAGATTGGAAAAGATCATATAGGAATTTAATCAATAACTTGGTTGTAATTGAAGAATCATATATATATTGGCGATAATAGAGGAACTTAAAACTAATTACTATGATAAACTGTTTGAGACAACAGGGGTTTTTTTTTAGATATTTTTTTATACAAGCGATAGTTTGCATTAAGTTAATTTAAATCAGGGAAAAAGAGACTTAGAACTCTTTTGGATGTGCTTTTAAAATGGTTGAAAACGCTTTTGGTGAAAATGTTTTTGGAACCAATCCTTAGTAAAAATACAAGTAAATTCTGAAAAGCACTTAAAGTACTTTCTGGAAGAAGCACGAAACTGGTGCTTCTTGCAGAAAGCACTTTAAGTGCTTTTGGAACCAAAAAATATTTTCCCTAAAAGTGCTTTCAGTCATTTTAAAAGTACATCTAAATGAGCTCTTAAACTTGAGTGTTAGAGAAGAATATATACATTGGGTTAACTAATTTAACTAAGCCTAATTCTACAAGGATTATATAATATGAATTTTGTTATATTGCATATAAGAAGGCAAGAGATCAAAACCCCCACGAATCTACGAGGTTACTAGTCAGTGACCTCCAAGGAAGGGCTGGCTGAAAAGCACATCATGTAGTGTTCGGTTCCTTTCTTCCCACGTGCACACACGATTGCATATGTGCACACGCATACTGGATAAACCCTAGTCTTTGATTTGTTAAACTATTAAAGTGTTCAACTTTGTTGATCCATCGTAACTCTAACTCATTATATGACTTCTGGTTAGAGGTTGTAAGAACGTGTCGAACTCTTTTTACCTTCGCATCTTCTCACGTCCTCTTGTGTATAACGAACATGTAGATAATTGAATTGAGTTCGCATCTTCTCACGTCCTCTTGTGTATAACGAACATGTAGATAATTGAATTGAGTGACGTGAAACATGTATGGTCGTTGAGCTTCATATATGGGCCAAACACCTCTGATACCATGAAAGAAATTGAGGTTTTACCTTAAAACCAATTAGCAATATGGTGAGTAGCCTAACTTACTATAAGCCCGTGCAAGATTTCACATTTCATTGATGTGTGAGACTGTTTAACCTTGTTTAACATCCTCACAACAATAAGAGTATTGATGCATAAGAATGCATGATTACGTTCTTCCTTAGATTTATTAATGTTTGTCATCCTTTTTTTTTTTTGTCAAACGATAAATTTGTTAGATTAGATGTTATATTAGAGAGCCAATAGGATTTGAGCCCACGTCGTAGTGTAAGGACAACACTTTTTTCCACCACTGTGGTAGAGAACCACTTGCGTTTGTCATACATATGTTTTAAGCTTTTTCTATTTTAACCAACGCAATTAAGGAAGACTTATAGGTCCTCTTTCGCTATATCGTTGAATGATATCCCATGTTAATTAGTTATTTTATACAAAAAGTGGGATAATGAAGATTGACTACTTAAAAAAAGTTTAAAGTAATATCGCACACCAAGTAAGTTTTATTGGAATCAAGAAAAGTCCCTTGCCTTTTGACCCAACCCCTTTAGTTTCCTAATTTTTTTCTTAATATTTTGGTAGGTCGAGATTATGCAAATGTAGGTATGTGGAGAACAGTACCCCCGCCAAACTCTCCTTTCCGAGCTTTCTAGTTTTTACGCACCAAACCCTGCTCACTGGAGCACAGTGTATGCATATTAGGATGCGAATCATGTGTTCCGCTTTGTCTTTCTTTTTTCTGATAGAATAATTGACTGCATGGAGAAGGCCCACATGGATGAATTAACAAAACATATTCCCGCAGCTGATCTGAATAAACTACCAACTGCCAAGACCTG
Organism: Pyrus x bretschneideri; assembly: GCF_019419815.1. Taxonomy (NCBI): domain Eukaryota; kingdom Viridiplantae; phylum Streptophyta; class Magnoliopsida; order Rosales; family Rosaceae; genus Pyrus; species Pyrus x bretschneideri. Next base: position 68,591 of record NW_025999646.1, read on the forward strand.
CCAATCTTTACCACACTTTGATTAAGTAACTAATACTTGATGCCATAGAACAGAATTAATACTCAAGTTCGTTTTCTCTTCTCTCTCTCTCTCTCTCTCTCTCTCTCTCTCTAGTAGACTGTTCTATGTCTTGCCCTTTGACCAAGGTCTAACAAATGGCTTGTGGAATAAGCACTTTAATTGCATACCAAATTGATCTTGGAATCTGTTTTTTCTAGAAGAATTTGACTAACCTTTTACGCAGAACGAATTTACATACTCGAGGGTGAGGATTGAATTTCGAAGCACGTGAGATGTATGACGAAAAGGAATATGAAGGTGAAGTGGTTGGAAATTTTGATATCAAAAACCATCTTATGTTTGTGGAAATTGACTCTTTCTTAAGAAAACTCTCATGGTGTGTTTTTCCGGTTGGGACTCATTGCAACACAAAATATTCGAATGATATATGTCAGATTCTTGTTCTGTAGGTGTTTGAGCAATTCACGAATTCAATATACAGGATTTGTTACTTTTCCACCGCCCTTTTTCTACGCCTCTCTTAAAAGTTCTTAGCCTTCTCGATCAGTTTGCTAAATTTCCAATCTAATTAACTTTTCGTTTCTGTTTTTTCTTTTGTGCTTGCTTACTTATGTGTATTTCTATATAATCACTAGGACTTGTCAAGGTGCATGAACCAGACCAATGAGATCTGATTATATATGGGAATAGAAAACGCTAAAGCATCTTAATATTAAAGTTAGGCAGGTGGGGTTAGAAGACATAAATCATGAGTCAATATATATAGGGCTGACTGCCCCCCTACACTTTATGCAACCTAACCATGCAACTAACTTTACTTTCTTATTACAATTAACCTAATTAGTGTAAGAGCATCTTCAATGGACATCTCAAATGAGTTCTTAGCTAAATTTTAAAGAGAATTTGGAAAAAATCGTCTCCAATCACACTCCTTATTCACCTTCTAAATCTAAGGGACGAGAGAAGAGCTCCTAGCATTAATTGCTAATATTTTAACTAAAAACTCTATTCTTATTAGTCCACAATCATTATGACTCCCTAAACTAAAAAGTATCATTGGAGAAGAATTTTTTTAGAGAGCTTCTAAAGTAACTTTCTAGTTTTTAGCTAAAATTGAACTAAAAATAAGAGAGCATCATTAGAGATGCTCTAAGACACTGTTTATACTTCTTTATATAGTTTCGACATATTTAAATATATGTATGCATATCATTAACTTATATACATGTGTGGGTAATATCTCTTGTCAGCAGACTTATATTATCGGATAAATGCGTTATATCGTGAGTATGTGAATTTGAACCACTCAATATTTTTGAACAATAGAACGTGGCATGCATGTTTGTTTTGGATCGTATATATGCAAGTAGTTGGCAGAAAATTTTCACCAGAAGAGTGAGACCATAACTTGCTTGTGTAGCCAAGCTGAATGGACAAGGAGTGTTGGTGATTGTATATATTTCCAATTGGATCCGAGCATTCTGGAGCAACCAAGTTGGGGCGTATAAACGTCAAAGAAATCCCACATCAACATCTTAAGTGGCTGCAGCATATAACTGGCAAAAACAGTGACAAACCACACACCCAACAGGCTGCCTAGCTAGGGCAGGGCAGCCACATTAATGCCACATATATAATCCTATATAAACACCCATGTCACTTGTCATGCTGTCACCACTCTAGCTGATTAATGAGATTGATAGTCCTCTCTCCACTTGCAAAAGGAAAATGATTTTTGCACCTTTATTTTGTTTTTCTTTTTGACACATTTTGTCTATAATTATCTCTTGATTTTTTTTTTTAATTTTATTTGATATAAAGATCATAATTAAACGCGAATGTGCAAAGAGAGATAAAAAATATGTGAAAATTATTTTCCTTGGTCGTGTTGTCACCAGACTCACATCTAGTTGATCATTGAGATCGATAGTCCTCTCTCCACTTGTAGAAACTTCAATTCTTGCAACTACTTTCGACAAAGAAATTCTTTATCCTTTACAAAAATGATGGAACTTTCTTCCCCCTTTTTTTTGGAAATTACAGTTACGTACGTACTTTGCCAAATCATTTACTTATTACTATATTTTACAGAAGCACGATATGATGTGATCATGATCATGAATTGCATTATGTAATTGATTCGTTGAAACCCAAAACCCCTAAAACAGTGGATGAATTGTGCCAATGGTCTCCATTGCAATGACCCTAGCTAAACCCTAATGCCAAAGTATAGATTGCCAGAGAACTGGATCCCTAGCTAAGAAGGGAATTCGATCTGGTTCTTCTAGGGCTTTGCATGCCGAATATGTTGTATAATCTGCATGCAAGCAGTATATATTATATCTAATTAATATTAGGAGAAGTTGCTGCTAAAAGTGAGTCGTGCATGAATTGCATTTGCCTTGGAATTCAGGGTTAGGACTTGGAGGTATAGGATAGGAGATCTACCGATTCAGGACTCGAAGCAATAAAGGGCAAATCATATAAGCTGAAATTGACTTCCATTTAGCAAGTGACCACTTGGCAGATTTGACAAAATGCGTCAACTTATGAACAATTATTTAGAGGAGATGTTATAGAGTTTAGCGTAAAGCTAGTTCAGTTGTACCGAATCCAAATTTAGATATTAATAAAGTGTACATAATTAATAGAACTTGTCTTTATCGTAAAGTATATTTGGCGTATTTTTGAGTCGGAAAGAACGACAAATATGGGGTTGACAAAACCTCGTGCTCGTATTTATCATCAATAGTTTGAAAGGACGTTTTGAATTAGTTGTAAATATGATTTGGTGCAAATATATAAATATCCACATAGTGTGGTCTCAGATCACTTCTCAAATCATTTCGACCAGATTTTGATGCCTAGACACACAAAAACTTGGTAAATGATTGCCATAATATTAAGTTAATTATGAAGAACCAACACTTAAACGACCTATTAACAAAATCTTCTTCGTCGATTAAAATAGTGTAAAACGATCAAATTAACCCTATCAACAAAATTAAAGAAAAGTAACCATATCAGTTACCCCATTTTCTCTTTCACGTTTTACTCCAGAATAAAATAAATTTTTAGTGGCGAAATAGTTATCCAAAAATAGTCACTAAAGATATAAATAATCTCTTTAGCACTAAAAATCGTTTAAAGGTCATCACCAAAAAGTTTTAACGGTCATTTATATTTTCTCTCTTTGTAAATTTTATTTTTAAAATTTTCATAAGCATATGCATAACGCATGTACAATTGCTAATAATTATTAATTAATTATAAAGGTAACACATATGTATCACATTGAATTGATCACGATAGTATGAGAGCACTCGACAACTATGGTGGGCTGACAAGACTGAGCTCAAGGATTGCAATAGCCTCGCTTGGGGCCTAGTTTGGTCTTTGGAGTAACTGAAACAAACAAACAAAGAATCAAGTTGTGTTTCCAATGGCCTACCCAATTGGACAAACCTGGAGCCACTCAACCACCTAAAACAGCAATTGGTCCTCCACCCAAAATCCTTGTCCTTGAGAGTCCTAAATTCAAGTATTCTTTCAACCCTACACTAACAAAATATGCTAATTATTATTAGACGGCCAACTCTACATTTGGGGTTGTGTTTGTATGGTTCATGTTTTGATGATTTGACACAAAAGGGGCAATGGTGGAACTATCATTCCTAATTGGCGATTTTTCACTCTCGTGTTCTCTTTCTGCGTGAAAGTCAATCACTTATTTTCTTCAAATCAATCCAACTTTGCGACATCATTTCACAAATAAGAGTACTTTTTCTCAAGTATTTATTTGTACAATCTAAGCTACTAGGATTAGACTATTGGTGAGGAGGGGGAGATTTTTCAATGTACTCAGGAGCCTGTCCGGTACATCACATTGGAAGAATACTTGAAAATAAAAATTTCTCCAATTATTTTGTGATGTGGTGTACCAGGCTGTATTTCGATAACATAGAAAATATGTCGCGAGGATAAAAATTTCTCCAATTATTTCTGTCCATTGATCTTCTTCAATTCATCCGATCCAACGGTTGAAAATTAAAAAGTGTGTGAGAAGTAAAATAGGGTGTGTGGATATCACACCCCTATAACTAATGGGACAGTACTAGTAAGCTTTCTGGAGAGAGGTGTGTTGGGTAATTCTATAGGCATTTATAAATGGGCCTTCAAAGAATTTGTGGTGTCGATTAATTCTATAGGCTTTCATAAATGGGCCTTAAAAGAATTTGTGATCCAATTTCATTCATGGCCAGGCTCAAGGCCCAAAACCGATACCCACGAGGTTCAATATCCATTTCCAGGTTACTTATCTAAAATCCACCAAAATCCACCACGCCTTGGCGCCTTGCTCGACGCCCGTCGTACGACAGCTTGCTCCATACCTAAAGCTCTCCAAACGACTCCGTCGGCTCCGCCGCGGGCGCCACCGCGGGCGCCACCGCCCCATCGTCAGCAACACTCTGTAGCTTTCGCCGTTGGTAAAACTCATACTCTTTATTGATGTTAAATTTTGATTTTGTTGGATTAAATTATGCAATTGATTTTCTTTAGCGATTTTGCCCCCTTTCTGCACCAAAACAAATGAAACGCTATGCTGTAGATTCAGTTAGGATTTAGTGTTTATGACGCAGAAATCACAAGCTACGTTGTTTCAAAAGCATCATCTTTGTTTGCAAAAGGTAGCCCCTGATGGAAGAACTTACCCAGTTGTAGCCAATGACAATTCTCTCTTTGTTTTTGCACATCTAAGAGCTGGTAGGCCGTTATCGGTAGATTGTTGAACGTAAGTTCTCTAATAAGTTGCATTCTTTTGTGCCCTTTTGGATTGATATTGTGTATTTATTTGTGTGCAACATTTTAATCCCAGTTAACAACTTATTCATCTACAAACTTATTACTGTATAGACCAAATGAGTTCTGCATTTGTATTTCAACACTCGCATTGTACTGGTTTTGTTAGGCTGCTGACCAGGCTGATCCTGGTTCAGATTGGTACAGAGAGCCTTTTAATCACTTAACTGTCCAATCAAATCATAGAATTGTTGAACTGCTTATGGAGTGTTGTTAGATGCCCCCTTGAGTACCTACTACAATGTAGAAGCCATCTCGAGCATGTAGTTCTGAAAAATTTGTTTTGAAATTGTTTTGTTAAGTATTACTTTTATATGATTGTTAAAGTTGTTTACTTTCAGGAAAATGACTAATTTGACAATTTTGATCAAATATGATGGGAAGTGGGTGAATTCCTTATATAAGGGTGGCAAAACTAAGGCATTAGTTGTTTCTGAAAAACTTACTTATGAGGAGCTTCGAGATAGGCTGTATGGTCTCATGAAGGTCGACCCAAATGAATATGGAATTATAATGAAAGCTGTATATAGTGGAAAATCTCATCCGTATCCTGCAGAAGTAGTAGATGATAACGACGTGGCTGCATTTATTTGTGAGAGTGTTGCACGGGACTGGAAAATTCCATTGTGCATTACTCTTGAACGCAGGGTATTAGCTTCTGGAAGTGGAAGTAATCAACAAGCTCCAATCGGCCTTGCAACCCATACTACAAAATCTCATTCATTAGATCCCCACACTCAACATGAAGAACAAAATTCCTTTGACTTCATTTCCAGTCGAATGCCAATGGACTTCAGTTCAGGGACTCAAGCAAATTCGGATTGTGTTGATGGATTGATCCATGATGATTTCGAAAATGATAAGGAGCATGATAATATAGAAGTTGATGTGGAACAAAACAACCTGCAACTTTCTGAGGTGCCTCAGCCAAACTTGCAATTTGATGATTTGCCTCATGACAGTGGGCGATTTGATAATATGTATCATGAAAATATGCAATTTTGTGATCATCATCTCAATCCTCCTAAATCTCTACCTCGAGCTCGGTCTTGGCGTAAACTCACAGAAGAAACGGTTAATAGGATGCTGAATTCGGGGTTGAAAGCAGGGGGAGATATGGAACTAGGTTCAGTGTACAAGAGCAAAAAGGATTTACAGAAGATGTTAGCCCTTGCTGCAATTAAAAGAAGTTTTGAGTTCAAAGTTAAGAGGTCCACGAGAAAGAGATTTGCTGTTGAATGTGTGAACGACAACTGCACATGGAAAGTCCATGCAACCAAGTCGCCAAACTCGGATTATTTCATGATAACAAAATATGATAGTCGCCACTCTTGTTCATCAGATGCTAAAAATCTCAGTTCATTAGATGCAAAAAATGGCAGTCACCGACAAGCAAGCAGCTTGCTCATTGGTGAGTTTGTAAAGTCGAAATACAAGGGTGTTTTGTGCCAATGCAAACCGAAAAATATCATTGAGGATGTGCAGAAAGATCTTGGAGTGAATATAAGTTATTCGACAGCTAAGAGGGTTTTGGATTGTGCATTGAAAGATATTGGGGTATCATCACCAGAACTTTCTTCTAAACAGAGGTCAAGTGAAAGGTGCAAGAAGGAAAGAACTCTGTCTCAACCCAAAAAAATGTCTCGTGGAGAAGAGCAGTCTACACGGAATTGTGGAAAATGTGGCTCAACTGGTCATTACCGTAAAACTTGCAAGAACCCTACTACTCTTCATCTTAATTCCGAAAGTGAGTTTGCTGCCTAGAACTGGGGCGTGGATAGCCCTAAACTGTAGTAAATTATTATCTAGAGACAATGCATTTTCATCTTTTCTACTGTTGTAAACTTTTCATGTTTTCATTGACACTTTTTATTAAGCTTTGAAACTAGTTTGACATAACTTCAAGTAATGTAGCTGAAACAAAAAGTTTTGAAGTACTTTACTTGAAGCCTTCTGAGCCTGCTGGAAAAATTTCAAGTATAGTACATGAAACCATTTGAAAATTCGAAATGGTTATGAAAAGACTACTGAAAACAAGTTGAGTCCAACCCAAAATGGTTCAAGCTTTGCATTTTGAACGATGTTGAAGAGAACTACATAAAACCCAACTGCTTGGGCTTGTTATGGTTTGGAGTAAGTTTGACATCCTTTGTATGTCGTATATTCTTACCCTCAAAAGGAGCAGTGCAGAAAAGGGGTATGATGCTTATCATTCATGTGAAAATGATGTTATTTTGGCTTAATACTCCAGCAGTGAAGAATGGCGTGAAAAAAGGGGCTTTATGGCTTCTCTAGATCAACTGGTGAAGCAAAGGTATGTGTAGTTTTTAATTTTAATTTACGGGTTTTTAAATTTTTTTACAAGAGTATGGTCTTTATTGTGGCCTACAGATTTTAAGAATTTGTCATTTTCAGTTATTTGGCTTAATTGGAAAGCTGCTATCAGTTAGCTTTATGAGTTTCCATAGCAGGGGGGTTGCAATTTCCAGTTATCTTGCTAATTTTGTTTTTTTAGTTTTCTTTATGGACATCTGCATGAAGAAGAGTCATTAATGCTTAAGAAAAATAAATTGATTTGTTCAAAAAAAAAAAAAAATTAAATAAATAAAATTACATGAGCAGCAAACATGTCGCAGAATAACTGTCATAGAGCTGCAATTATTACCCAATGTATAACAAGGTCTATGACAGTTCTTCTGCACCGAGTTCACTACTCATGTAATTTTATTTTCCTTATGCATTAGAGCGGATGATTTGTCATCTTGGATCTATCTTGCAAAAGAATAAAGAATTAGATGGAGATCTCAACCATAGAATACGAGTTGGATGGATGAAGTGGAAGAGTGCATCGAGTTTGTTGTGTGATCGTCATATGCTGCTAAAGCTCTAGGAAAAATTTTACACGACGATAATAAGGCCAACAATGCTTTATGACATGGAGTGTTGGGCGGTCTAAAATCAATACATGCAAAAAGGTGAGTGTAGTGCAGATGAGAATGCATATGGATGTGTAGGCACGCAAGAAACATAGGATTAAGAACGACGATATCTGAGGTAAAGTAGGAGTGACCGCATTTGAAGATAAGATGAGAGAAAATCGGTGGTTTGGACACTTGAACCGAAGACCTATAGATGCTTTGGTTAGAAGATGCGACTATGAGACAGAAGCTCAGGGTAAAAGAGGTGGTAAGACCTAGGAAGACTTGGAAATAGACTTTAAGAAAAGATATGGAATACTTGGAGCTAAGGGAAGCCATGGCGCAAAATCGAGCGCAATAGCATTCTAGAATTCATACAGCTAACGCTACTTAGTGGGATTGCGCTTGGTTGTTGGTTTGTTGGGTATTAATGGCTCTCCTTTATATATATTTGTGCCGATAGGATTGATTTAATGTTTCCAATGCATGAGCTGTACGTGGCAACTTTTTTATATCTTATTTGTTGAACGTGTCTTCTATTCTTAAATGAGTTTTATGAGGATTTGTCATTTTCCAAATATCTCCTTTATCAATAGGTTCTGTAGCATCCCCACACACTGATATAACAGAGAAAAGAAGCAAGGCTTCTTCCTCACCGCTTCATTGTTTTTGCTTATACTTCTATCTTCTTCTTCTTCTTCTCAAAGGCGCTGTTAAGGGTTGCTGTTTTCACTTCAACAATGAATTTCCGTTTAACCCCTAAGAAAGAAAAGGCAGAGAAACATGTGGGCGTCCACTGCTTCTATTGCAAAAGGGTGTTACAAAATCGCCAGGCTCTAGGAGGTCATCTTAAGGTTCATAAGGAAGAGATCAACGCAAAGAGGAGCCAGAGGTATGCTAGCCATTTCAGCAACTCAGAAATTACAACTCACAATGCTCATCCTTTCAGCATGCTCCATCCTGAAATATTTTCTGGAGTTGCTGGGAGCAATCCAAGTAATCTCATTGGTAAGTTAACCTCTCCTTTGAATTTCTCCAAGAGATTCTACTCCAATCAAAATAGCCAGGTGAATGTGAGGTTTGTGAGCAAGTCCTATGAGAACAATACGAGCACCATGCCTCCAAAATTTTCATCTAGCAGTGGTCATGCCAAAATCCCAGATTCTAAACCTTTATCCTTTATGGCTGCATCCTGTTTTACCGCAGTACCAACTGGTATCCCTTCCGGCCCATCATTCTCTTTTGTCATAAATGGTGTTTGTGAGCTTAATAATGATCAATTTCAATCTTTTATGGATGGTATGCCATACCTTCAGGCTCACATTGATGGTATAATTTCATATCATGTGAAAGCTGTAACTGATCTTGATTCAGATCTCCGCTCAAATCAGTCAGCTGGCTTCAAGGAACCTAGTACTGGTGGTTCCTTGCCTTCACATCCCAGTCAATCTTCTGGCCAAGGCGAAATCGGTCAGTGTAAGACAGAGACTGTCTTAACCTCTAAGAAAAGGAAGCGGTGCTCCTTACATGAAGCCAGAGGAAGTGCTGAGATGATGAATGCACTAAAAAGGCCTAAGATCAACTCTGAGCTGTCAATGGAAACGGATAAGCCTCCACATCTCAGTCAATCTTCACGCCAAGGTGAAATTGGCCTGTATAAGACACAAACTGCATTAAACTCTATAGGAGGTAAAAGACACTGCTTTGGTGAAGGAGGTGGAAATGCTGAGATCATGAATGCACCGTCAATGGAAAGCGATAAGCCTCCAAAGAGAGAGCTTCTTCTTTTTAAAGATTCAGAGAACTGCTTTTCAGGATCAGGAATAGCTTCTAATGTGAAGGAGGAAAACCAAACAAATCTTGATCTTTCTCTACATCTGTAGCTTTGTATCAGCTACATTACCAAACTCTGAGCGAGCATGGACCAGATAAGCCTTCAAAGAGCTTTCTGGAGATGAAACTCCTTTTTATGGGTCGCAAATAACTTTTATGCGAAAGAGGAGGGCCAAATAAGTCTAGACCGGTCTCTAATTTGTAGCTTTATCTATGCAATGTGTTTGTAAGCAGTGAATATTATAAATAGATATGGGTTTGATAAAAGGACATTAGCTCTCTCTCTCTCTCTCTCTCTCTCTCTCTCTCTCTCTAAAAATGAAAAGAAATCTTTATTTTTATTTTTATTTTTTCATTTATGACTTCATACTTTTCTGATTCTATATCTGCACATCTGGTTGTCTTTCTGTTTCTTTTTCATCCTAGAAGTAAATGTATTGCGTTTAGGAAAATAGACTGATATGGTTATTGTGGTGTGCCTCTTTACTTTACTACTATTTATATATAGTCTGCACCTTCAGTTTGGTGGAGATCATCTTGGATTATTGTTGTCTTATACATTATTATCCTGAATATGATAAGGTTTTCAAGTCTTGGTGCCCCTCTTTCTGTACTATCTTTACAATGCATATAATTGTCTGATTTACCTTACATGATTAGTAAGCAACAAAGTTATCGCAACAAATTTATTTCTGTTATTCAATAGGGTTGCACAGTAGAGAAAAGTACCTTGTCGGTAACTGACATATGGTCCTTGCACTCTCAGAACTACTTGTTATTTTTTATTTTTAAACATTTTGCAGTTGCGTGCGCAGAGAAATTGGTGCGATTATTACCTGTGATCCTGGCGGTGTAATTGGATCAGTCAGTAATACACATCTATGGGGGACACACTTGAAATGTTCACTTTAGTGTCTGCATATGGCCTCTTCTTTGAAGGCGGCAAACGGCCTGGCTCTTGCTGGAGCTTTTGTTGGAAAATTGCTGTATGCCAATTACGGCATTGACCCGTTGAATCTATATTTCATATATTGAGAGAGATTGCAGCACAGCTCAAAGCATTTGGGAGACATCAGAGTGCCAAACCAGCTCGTTACTGCCTTTATTGGATTATATGGCCGGAATGCTGGCTAATCCTTAAAGAAAAACACCTGTAATGCGATAATCTTGAAAGGAGTAACCTGTTGATTTCACATGTTGGTATCTGTGGGAGGTTGGCTGGATGCCAGTTCCCCTATTCTCGAAAACCAACTGGAAGTACAGGTCTTTCTTGCTTGGGAGCCTCCTGAAATGGAATGGCAGAATATGAATGTTGATGGGCCGAGGAGAATGGCATCTGGCGGAATTAGAGCAGGGAAAGTTATTTAAACCAATCTTGGCAGGGGATATTGAAGTAGAAATCTGGGGATTACAGTTTAGCTTGCAGTTTGCAATTTAGAAGAAAGCACTAAAGATGTATTCAGATTTCAGACGGACTTCGCTATTATTGTAAAATTGATGAAACAAGGTAATGTTATCCACCGTCGCCCCTTTTGAAGTGCAGATTTTTTATGCAGCAATTTGAACACTGTACATTACTGCATGTCTATAGAGAGAAGAATGCAGTGGCAGATGGGATGGCAAATGGAGCTACAACACTGATTTGGGAGTCTAAAGTGACCACGCTAAGCATCTTAGGGCTGTTTTTTTTTCCCCTTAGAGAATCTTGTTTAGACCTTCGTTGCATTATTTTTATGGAGTCATTGCAGGAAACTTACTGCTGCTTTCTTTTTCTTTCTTGGTCGATTGGACGTTATTCTGTTTATGTGCAGATTGCAGATCATGATCAAGGTTGTTAATGAGCAGTTGCAGTCATCAGTCAAGAGAAGCTATAGCTTCTTATTGGAAATTTATCCTATCCGGCTGAGTACGGTGAGAATTGGTAAATTATGCTCTCTATCTCTATCTTCGCATGACATGTTAGGTGATGAGGGAGACATAAAACGTGAGTGTTTGAACCTACGAAGCCAAGTTTTTTCTCGCTAATAAGACCGGTTGCTTTGATAGTTAATTGTTCTTTTCTGACCAAAACCAGATTATTAACAATGTGGTTTGGTTTGGTGACAGTCTCTATCTTTCAGTGGTATCTTCCTAAATTCAGCAGACAAACCCAATTTGTATTTTTCTTTGAAATTGTCTGCAAACTTGGTATAAAGGGATTTTTGAGTAAAATGACACAGTTTTCCCTAATAAAAATTAAAATTGCAGTTTTGGGGTGGTAGGTGGTAGGTGGTAGGTGTTGTGAGCAAGCACGATTTGTGTGGATTCGGTTTCATTCCCACTTGTATTTCTTTCGTTATCAGTATCATCTCTAAAAGAGTCAAGACAAAACGTATCTCTAAGTTTATTCCTCACCAACATATTTGATATTTGTAGCCTTTTATTTATGGGGTTAGGACTTGAGAACACACGCTTTTGATATGCGTTTTTGTAGGATTCATTTCGTAATGTATTTTAATGATCCAAACAATCTCTTTCATGTTTCTTTGTAGAATCGTATTCATCTTTTTTTTTTCATTATAAATGAATGTCCAGTGATTTTGGATTTATCTAATTTTTTTCGTAAGGATGATCTATGCAAGATATACTAAAATATAGACAGTTCAGATCGTTGTAATGCATGACGAAGTAGAACCTTATCATAGCAAATGGATGTAAACACCACTTTTCTATCTCTTTCTTTTTTGGTTAATGAGACATCCTCTTTCTTCCCTTTTTGTTAAAGGAGGATAATGGTATCTTTCTCCTTTAGCATTGTGGTACCTCCAACTCCAAGGTTTAATCACACCAAAATTCTTTTCTTCTTAGAAAAGGAGAATATCATATGGGAATTTACATGATAGAGAGTTGAGAACTTATTCTATTTTTGCATGAAATCATAACTCTGATTCTGATCTTTATTCGAAAATTTGTGTTAACGTGCAAGAGGTACGATATTTATATCTTATACAAAAAATCGAAAATGAAATATTCAAGCTTTTAAGACTGTACGATAAGTAACGCGTTAAGATTATGTTACGTCAAATGTTTGAATAAAAGTAGATAATGAGAACTACGAAAATAAGTAGAGTTCAAATAAGAGTGGTGCTAACTACACATCTTTTTTTACTTTTCACACTTTTATTAATTTTTGGCCGTTGAATCGAATAAATTGAGAGAGACCAAATGACAAAATTAACAAAATTAACAAAAAAAATGTGTGAAGAATAAAAATGAATGTTTCGGTAAACCACCCAGCTGCTAGAATTGAACTTAAATTATCAATTAAAAACAACACTTGGAGCTATGGAGCTAAAACAAACGTAGATTAGGATTCTCTCATCTCCAAATCTCCTCCCTTCAACTCCTATCTCACTTTCTTCTTTGTTTCTCTTATAGAAACGTCAATGAAAAATGTTGATTTGGTTTAATTGTAATCGTTCAAATAAAAATGGATCTAAAAAAACATAGCGGAGAGAATCGTACTCCAATAAACACATCAGCAAAGGGTTAGCATTTATCTTTTTTTTTTTTTTGGGTAACAGGTTAGCATTTATCTTATTCTATAGTCAAATCTCCTTTTCAATATTTCTTTGTAAGTGTACAACCTCTTCCACTTTCATCAAGGAGCGTGCAAATCACTCTCCAACTTCTTCCAAAACATTTCCCCGGTCTTTTCTCCCATGTGTATTTTTACTCGGTCATTGGGCGCGTGGTTATTCCTTAATCTAGCGGCAAAGAACCATGTTTGCCACATGATAAATAATCTTAGTTCATGGAGGAAGAGTGGGCTGATGGGTCACCACCTGCTCTTCCTATTTGGATGCAAATGCAAAAAGCAGACCTCTCTAAATCTCATCAAGTCACCATCTTTATATAACAATCTTTCAACCCTTTTCTGGTTGTAAGTTATTGTTCTTCTTGCCACGTTCTCTCTCTTCCTTCTTTATCTCTCCTACGCTGCTTCTGTTCATAAGTTGTACAGCTTGTTTGTGTTCTTCTGGGTTTAGTGTTTGATGAATGTTGAAGCTGAAAAGGTAACAAAAAGTTCGATTCTGTGTGATTTTTCCGAACTGGTTTTTTTCGGCGGTTGGATTTTTTGTGCTAAAGGACAAAAGCTTGGATTTTGAGCTGCTTTTTGAGGTATTTTTGGTTTATCAGGTAGTGTGAATTTTGGGTGTTTTCTGTTTTTTCATCTTGGGATCAAATTTCATAGCTTTTGGTTTTGAATTTGGTGTTTTAATTGGAGATAGTGGTGATTGTGTGTATAGAAAAACAAAGTTATGATTTGTTCATACATGTGAGTTAAGTTTGGATGTTTAGATTATGATCATGTAAAATAATTTGCTGCTGTAATTTGGATAGTGGGATTGCTTTATTTGCACAAAATCTGTGAAAGATAAGTACTTTTCTTAGTAAGATTATCGGAGACGAAATATAGGAACTAAGTTGCATGTAAAGTAAGGGTTTTGGTATATTTTGCTCAAACGGGGAAATATGCAACGGGTTAGATTGTCCTCCCAACAGGCGCCGGTACACAAGCTAGGGGATTCTCAAATTGCATTATCCCCGAAGTTTAGGTTAGCGGTTATCCAGTCTTCGTTGTTGAATCCTTCCCCGGAATTAGAGTTATCTCTTGAGGAAAACCCCCTCATTCCTGGCCTTCCTGATGATGTTGCACTTAACTGTCTCCTTCGGGTTCCAGTCGAAACCCACACAGCAAGCAAAGCTGTCTGCAAGCGTTGGCATCTATTGTTTGGTAGTAAAGAGCGGTTTTTCACTCGAAGAAAAGAATTAGGCTTCAAAGACCCTTGGCTTTTTGTCTTTGCCTTTCACAAGTGCACTGGAAGGATTCAGTGGCAGGTTCTTGATCTCACTAATTTCTCTTGGCACACTATCCCTCCCATGCCCTGCAGAGACAAGGTTTTTCCCCATGGCTTCAGATGTGTTTCGATGCCCCGTGAAGGAACTCTCTTTATTTGCGGTGGTATGGTCTCTGATGTGGATTGTCCGCTTGACTTGGTCCTGAAATACGAAGTTCAGAAGAATCGGTGGACTGTAATAAATCAGATGATAAGTGCTAGGTCTTTTTTTGCAAGTGGAGTTATTGATGGGAAGATTTATGTGGCTGGAGGAAACAGTTCAGATCTTTTTGAGCTTGACTCAGCTGAGGTTTTGGATCCTGTTAAAGGGTGTTGGCATCCCATAGCTAGCATGGGAGCAAATATGGCCTCTTATGATGCAGCAGTTCTCAATGGAAAGCTTCTTGTTACAGAAGGCTGGTTGTGGCCTTTCTTTGTCTCTCCCAGGGGTCAGGTTTATGACCCGAGAGCCAATAATTGGGAAAGCATGGCTGTTGGACTGAGAGAAGGCTGGACAGGTTCAAGTGTGGTGATTTATGGCCATTTATTTGTGGTCTCAGAGCTTGAAAGGATGAAGCTTAAGGTTTATGATGCGGATACTGATTCTTGGGAACCAATAGAAGGACCCCCTTTGCCAGAGCAGATCTGTAAACCCTTTGCTGTTAATGCCTGTGATTGCATGATATATGTTGTGGGTAGGAACCTTCATGTTGCTGTGGGTCAAATCTCAAGGGTTAGCTGTAAAGGAACTTGCGAGAAGAAGTGGAGCTTTGGTGTTCGATGGAATGTGGTTGATGCGCCGCATTGTTTCTCTGACTTAACGCCCTCAAGTTCACAGGTCCTGTTTGCTTAGCTTGTCAATCTCTTTCGTCATGTTCTGCCACTTTGTATGTCCTTGAATAAGTTCTGGTTATATAAAATACCTAAGCTGTAAAAAGCGAATGGATGTGTGTAAAATGGCTTTGTGTTATTGGAATGTATTCAAGTATATGGTTGTTTTTCCTCTGTTTATATGCTTGTTAATCTTTTGTTTTCTCTTCCTTTCTTACCTTGATTTCTCATTGTTTGTTGTGTATACTGTTGTACTCTTGCTTGGATACCCCAGATATTTTCCCCATGTTTTCGGACGAACTTTATATTTGGCACTATTTTTTTCAGACATATATTTGGCACTATTGAATACTATATATCTTTGCAACAGAGAAACTAGTTTATTCAGTACCGAAACCAGTAGTTACTCTGTATCAACTTCCTCTATTAACTGGTTTGTGCTGTATTCCGTAACCTTGTTTTCAGTAAGTGCCTATTTAGTGACAGTTTGATATTTCGATTTTGAGAATTCTGATCAAAACCAAAGCATGAAGTCAATGAACTTCAAGCATCGTAAGAATGAGGTCGGCAATGCATCAAGTGGGTAAGTGTGAACCATTGTTCTTTTACAAAGTGTTAGCTTAGTATTGATGTATCTTATTTATTTCTATACTAAGCGTGGAACCTTATACTCGGTTCAAGCATCATGTTCAGTTTGTCTCTTGATTATCATCTTTCCCTACAGCATCTTCTGCGTCAGGCTAAATGTCAAGTTGCAAGTGATTTCTTACCCTCCTGCATATAATCTCTATTTTCCTTAGTAGTTTTTCCTCTGATGTATGCCTAAGATCTTATTCTCGAGGCTTTTCTCTATTGGGCCACTATGTGACATATGATTCAGTCGAGCTAGCTACCTTTGCTCCTTATTGGGTGTCGTTTGAACAAATGACTGCATAATCATATTCCAAATGGAGTAGATGCTAGGTTTACGTAATCCTCCAAGATTTTCTTTGGTTTACAATGTCCATAGTGTTTTTGTACGTGATTTTAGTAAACCCTTGGACAAGTTGCTTTCGTGATAGGGCGCTGCATCAGATTTTTCAGCGCTTTGCAGTTATGGAGATCGACATCTGGATTGATCACAAAGTTGTGTGAGCTTCAAAGAAAAGGGTGAAGGTAGGTATAGCTGTCCTGGAAGGCTGGAACCAAACTGTTGGAGGGCCATGGCCTTAATTGAGTTCCAGGATTGTTCAATAATTGGGAGTTATGGAGCATTTGTGGTATTTGTGGTTGAGAAGAGCTGGATTTGGGGTTGAAAAGGACACCACAACAGAGAGGATGAGGCAACAGCTGGTGCTACCAGTTTACATACAGCTTGGAGTTGAAGAGTCTTGTGAGGGGAGAAACTCTCATAGCCCTTGTTTCATACCGCTCTCATTCTCTCTCATCACATGAGCTATCCATGTGATGAGAGAGAGAGAGGGAGAGAGGGAGAGACGGGTATGAAACGAGGGATATGTGAGTTTTGTGAATGTGAGCTATTTACCAAAAAGCAGTAAAAGCAGAAGAAGCTTGACTCCTACTGTACATCAATGTTTAGTATATATTGCGTTATAAGTGACTTTGCTTCACCAGTTAAATTCTCTAAAGAAATTTAGTGCACACCCGATCGTTAAATTAAGCAGACATACTTTGACTTTAGAATCTCAGAAAATTGGATGCATTATGTGGGGTTATTGTGAAACAAAGTGCCTATGATTGTTACTGAAAGCGAAGTGTCAATTGTACCTCAACGTTCTCCAAAGTGGTAAACTGTAAATGGTTGCTTGCTTTCCTAAATTTTTACCGTGTACGGTGTACTGGCTTGTATTGGGTTTCTTAGTTGTTCATTGTAGTTTACCAATTTTTTAGTTAAAATGATCTCTGAAATTATCATAACTTTTCGTTTGGTTCTTCATATTTGAAATCGATAGGAGTGGTACCTAATTTTGTTTATTATCAATCATTTTGATCATTCCGTGAAAAATTATGTTAAATAAAAACCAAAATGATAAAAATATCTTTTGTTTAATAAACAATGGGCCAATAAGTGGGCTTTGATGAGGGTTGGGTGGTGGTGAGTATAGCCCAATCAGATGGCTTTATCAAATGCACTCTTCGTTGGCGCAAGGTTGAAGAAAATGACACCGTTGTCAGTTGAGCATCGAGAGTGAAGAGAATCGACGAAGCAGAACCGCAGAGAGGAAAGGAGAAGAAGAAAATGGGGGCAATAACGGCCTCAGTGATTGCGATAGTGGGTGTGGTTCTCGGTTGGATCGCCATCGAGATTGCCTGCAAACCTTGCCTCGAACAGGGCCGCCAAGCCATCGATCGCAGCCTCAATCCCGACTACGATCCCGACGACGACGGCAGCGTTTCCGCCGACATCAGCGCTCCTCTCAACCCTCCCGCCCTCAACAACACCGCCGCGGATCTCGAGGCGGAGGATCCCAAAAGCGCCGCTGCCATCGCAGCTTCTTCTCATTCCGATGCCATCAGGGCCGTCTGATCGGCTTCCTTTTCCTTTTCCCATCATACAATTACGTTGTTGCTTTCAATTTTTCTTTTGTATTTTGTTATTATTTATTATTTTGGTTAAAATTAAAATGGAGGAAAATCAATGTAATTGTCTAATTTTGTATGAAATGGAATTACAGTGAGAAATGTGCTTTTATGCCCTCCGTCGGTGGGACTGGTCTTCAAGCAAAGATCAATTCTCAAGGCTAAATTAGTACAATAACTTCAGGGATCGCGGTTATTTATCGACAACAATCATGCTTTATTCCACTAAGTAAAATCGGTTGTATGAATCGTGATTGTTTAGGGGAATGTGCAAATCCGAGTAAGGATTCGCGGTCGAAATCGATGGTGAGTAACTATCCTTGTCGCATTGTTGTATAAACCGATACAACCGGAAGCGGATTTTCGTCGACTTGACATTCAAGGCACGAGAATTTGGGAAGCTTATGGTGCAGCGAAAATTCTACAAAAGATTTTTGGTTGAAAATTGAAATTCACAAAACCGAGTAAAAACGGAGTGAAAAATGCGATTGTAGAAAAGGAAACGTGTGCCAAAAGACGCGTTTGTCACACATACAACAACACTCGAACAGAGAAGAAACGAAACTACCAGGAGTGTCAAGATATTCTTCTTTTTTTTTTTTTTTTACTTTGTTACATATTACCCTATTTCATAAGAAGGAAAAAATCCGCAATTCATTCACGCAGTCCGACTCTTTTCGCAGGAATACAGATCTGAAAACGAAGATTAAATATTCTTTACAATCAAGTATCGACCGCCAACAAAAATTTAAGAGAAAGATAAGAACTACAAGTCGCTGTACATGAATCAGACGGGTCTGGACCGTACCATCCTGTGTCTTCCCTCCCGAAGATGGTAGAAGTCTTTCCCGTGTCATTTACAGAGGAGAAAGCTTCAAAATCTGCAGGGTTTCCTTTATTATGCTAGGTAGTTGTAAATTTGAGGGTTGTTCTTGTCCCGTTCTAGATACTCCCGGTCAATCAGGCTTTCAATCCTTTTCTTCAAATCCGCCGGCTTTATCGGAAATTTAAGCTGCTCACCAGAACAAACACCAACACCACACAATTTCCCTCAATATTTTTCCTTACTCATTCCTTATTTCCAGGCCCGTAAATGCTGATTTATATAACTGAATGGATTTGAATGAAAAATTCAAATGAATTTTTACTTACCTGTTGGAACAGTTCTGTTATCAGAAGAGTGTGACTAAGCACCTTCCTAGTTTTCATTATCCGAACAATAGCAGCATCAACCTGCAATGCACCGGGTTACACAAAATTTTCAATCTAAGAGATAACAATCATTCGGATGTGACCAGCATGCGAAATAGGGAAAAAGCTGAAACCCAAAGAAAGTTTGACCTGATATTGGCGGTCTTGGAATACTCTTTCAGTGGTGCTTGTGTTCTCCTCCACTGTTTCCTTCATTTGGATCGCATTCACCTGCATCCATCAAATAATGTAAGCAACATCATGGGAGTGGTCCAAAATAAGGTCACCCTGCAGTGAACCTGAGTGGTTTTTAAAGCACAGGAGAAAACTGAGAGGACAATATTGTCATATAGACAAATTCACTTTTATAACTTCTCAGATTTAGACGTGTTTTCTGCATATGCAGCTTGAGACCTTTTTGATAACCATTGTTCATTTGGGCTAATGGACGTACAAATCAAATTTACCTTTATGCGGTAGAGAGGAGCAATGAAAGTGTCATTGAATGTAAATGTATCACCATCATCCACGTCTCTCCCTTTGGGAAACTATAGCACAAATTAGAAAAAGGAAAAAGACAAAAAGTAAGGATACGACCCAACATTTCCAATTATGTTACAGATAGAAATTTTGCATATGAATCTGGAAATTCATCCAAGCACCCACCTTTTGTAGGACACGAACTTTTCCACATGCAAGGGACTGCAGAGTTCTTCTGAGTTCCTTATCCTCAATGCCAGTTGAATCCTTAATGTCTTCAAGGCTTAGCTTCTCAGCGTCATTAAACAGCATCAAGACAACAGTCTGGCAAACCAAATGAATATAGTTAAATCACTTACACAAGTAGAATTTAAAGAATTCTACTCGATAACAAAGAATTAATGCTGGAAAACATAAGCATAATGGCCTAGAAGTGACCAACCTGAAACAGAGAAACTGCAAGCTCCTTTTTGCCTTTAGGAAAATCTGCTTTCAAGACACAGTGACCTAATGAATTTTGCCACATTAAACGCCTACCACTGTACTTGCTTAGGTAAAACTCCTTGAAGATATCCTGTTGGACAATGAAAAATGAGTCAGAAGATTTACTAAGCACAATAACCTTGCCAGTAATGAAAGCATCTGTTGAGTAGCATGTACTTACCTGGTATACATTCAATTCATGAGGAAGTCTAACATCCATGGGAGGATAAGTTGGCCAGTACCTGTACCAAAGCACCACTTAGAACTCCTAGCAGATATGGAGAAAATTGTAAGAAAAATAAAAGTCAGGTTATAAGTTAAGTTCTTCGCAATAGGTTCCATATGTTCTCTCACTAAAATGTATATTCTTAATAACAAGGTCTATGCACAAACTAATACGTTTAAATATAGTATATATCTTGTTTGATAGAATGCAATGAGGAAGAATTAGTTGGATATGACATTTAAATCAAATTCACCAAACTTTATAAACAGTTTTAAAGTAGATCCAACTATTATAGGAAATAACAAAATAATTTGAAGCATACCCAGTTGTAAGGACATGAACACTCATCTCAATCCCTGATGGGAGTTTTGTCCTGGCCTGGGATGATTGTCTGAAGGACTCGTTTATCTCTTTTGAGAGTTCAATATCCTGAAAAGATGTACATGCAATGAAAGAATTTAATACCCTTACATATATCTCTGGTCACATGTGAATCACAAATCCATCCCTATATAAAGTAAATATGATTTTGAGAAGAACTGAAGAAAGTAGATGATACATAAAGTGCTTATGAATCCCAAACTAACTACAAGAGCTCATATACAAATGGACTTTGTTGACCTCAGCCCAGTGCTATAATATTTACTTTTCCCCTGTTGCCCACCAAAGAAAAGAAAAAAAAACTACAACCCATAACATCAACAAATATGGTTTTTTTTTTTTTGGAACAAACAATATTATGTACGCTAAGAGGGGAGAGGAGGGTGGGGGGGTCCGCTTAGCCTCACAATGGGCTAGGAATAATGTGATTCAAGAATCGAACCCAAGAAAAACAGAAAACAAATAAAGTAAAACATTCAGAATGATAATCCAATTGTTCCTTCGTTTCGACTACCCTTTCCTCCTACGATGCATACCAAACAACACGAGAGAAGAAAACACTCCTCTCCATCCTTCCTACTTTTCATTCCTTTCGCAACATACCCTAATCCATCCTCCCTAGTTTCCTTCCCAAGTACTAATCATAGTGTTACACGAGCAAAATGGCCACTTAGACCCCCTGATGTGGTAACGCAGATTGTGATCAATTAATGGCCATCACATTTCTTCAAGATACTTGTTTCATGTATCCAAATAGTGCTTTGCACAGCTAATCAAATCTATAATCTTTAACAAAATCCAGCAAGAGTACTCGCCAAAAGATAACAGCGAAAAAGTAAAGCCTAGAAAATATGTTAATCATGCTGTCAATTACACCACCTTCCAGAATCCAGCATGTAACATGGAGTTGCTTAAATTAATACAAGAATTCATTAAACTTAGCAGTTAAACAAGCCTGTTTGAGATCCTTTTCCATATTTTACATCCTACAGAGATAAGCAACGTTGGGCCTGGAATAAGTTTAAGAACTAATCAACCCAGACAATCTTGACCTCACTTTTTTATGCCTTAAAAATTGCACTCTATAAAAGTTAATCTGATGCATCTTGTCAATCCAAAGAAAAGTAGATCAGCAAGGACAAATTCTGCCAACCCCAATTTTGGCATGAAATACTGGAGGCAATAATAATTAATCACTGTGATTAAATATATGACTTAGAAAATATACATACCTTAAACATTCCTTCGAGTTTGTTTGTAAACTGACTGCCACACTCGGTCTTCAGCTGTACAGAGATGAAATTTGGTCAGTACAATCAAGTGACAG
The DNA here is from genome assembly GCF_019419815.1 of Pyrus x bretschneideri. Taxonomy (NCBI): domain Eukaryota; kingdom Viridiplantae; phylum Streptophyta; class Magnoliopsida; order Rosales; family Rosaceae; genus Pyrus; species Pyrus x bretschneideri. The sequence continues at coordinate 90,602 of NW_025999646.1, forward strand.
AGATCTCATTTAAATACAAGTCATAGAAAATCAAAATCCATTATTTACCTTGGAAATCATAGACTTCTCTGCGTCAATAGAAGCACTCTTTCCCAAAAGAAGCCTTTTTGCAAGATCTTTCTTATAAAATGCTTCAAACACGTCCTTACCCTGGATTAAAAAAAAAAAGAACCTTAAATCAGTATCTAGACAGACACGAGCAACTAAGTAACAAGGGTTTGCAAGCATGGATAAGAGAAAACATGTTTACAAGAAATGCTAGTTAACTCAGGAATCAACTCATTAATTTGGACAATTACACTTCAATCTTACCTGTATAAACCTGAATAAAACCAAGACTTTGTCAAGCATTCCCTCCAATTCCTCTTCAGAGGTACCTTTATTCCCAGCACGAAGCTTCTCGTCCAAAAACTTTGCTATCAGCTCAGCAGGTCGGTTCTACATAGGAAAAAAAAAAAAAAAAAAAACTCTTGATCAAACATGTCTATTTAGATCTGTAATGAGCAGTGCATTAAACTTGAATTCAAAACACACTGGAAAAAGTGGGGAAGGGGGGAATGTAAATGGAATTAAACTGGCTACATCCAACTGAAAGACAATAAATCTATAGATGGTTATTAAATGTTATAACAAAAACTTATCCAAACTCTTATCATGTATCTAGTATCATTTCTTTGCTAAATTCTGCCTTTCTTATGTCGCATCACTTGAAACCACGTCGAAGATTTCCTGTTGTAATATGAAGGAAAAGAAACACAAGCAAACACGGGAAAAGTCAATTAGATAAAAGACTACCTGTCGGAGATTAATTAAATGCTCGAAGGCATCCTTTATGGTGTTGCAGAATACTTCATTCTTGAAAAAGCTTTCTTCCCATATAGTGTCAAGAGAAGCCTTAAATTCCAAAAGAGAAGCAACCATTTCTTTATCTTTCTCTTCATCCATTATAATGCCCTGCCCTGTCCTCCGGATGTATGAGCTAAGCGCTTGCCTTAGTGATTCAAGGGCATTGACTCTGGAAAAAAGAGTGTGCATCCTTTGAAGGTCCTCAATGCGATTCCCATCCATCAGCAATGTGAAACCCTATAAGAGAAACCATAAGTACCTAAATTCAATACATAGGGGTAGAATTCAAAAACTTAAGGATAGAATAATAAAGTTCATAGCAAGATAAAAACCTTGTCGAGAATGGCTGGTATATGGCGATCTAAAAGCTGTTTTTCCGCTGTTGCAACTAAAGGCTTTCGTGTACTTGCATCTAGGTAGATTAAACATCTTTCATGTTCTTCATGCAACCTTGTCTGCAACATATTATCCAAAAATCTCCAATGGTAGGCATAAGTCATCATAGTGACAAAGAGACAAGCTAGATAGGGGCAAAGTAATTGGAACAAGTCATTATGTTCAAAAAATACAGATGAAAAGAAAAAATTGCTGAAGCAAATAGGCCTCATGAAGACTTGAGAGATGGAGAAAGAAATATGCACCTCCACATGCTTCAAGTAATCCGGAACATCTGCTTGCTGCATATATTTCATGCCTTCAGCAGCATAGAATTCAGAAGTACACTCAAGAAATGGCTTCTCAAAGCTTTCTGAGTAGATTCCTAAAGCTGTAAACATCTTCAAAAGATGGTTAAGCAGAGTCCTAGCCACTGCTTCACCTAATCTGGAAAACCAAGACCACAACATTGTAGATTTACTAGTTGCAAAAGCAAACCCAACAAATTATTAAAGATCCTTGTACTATGTTAATCAATCAACATTCAAGTCTTAGGTTTTAATTAACACCTGGCACTGAGCTTTTTACTTTAAGTTGCAAGTGCTCTATGGCACACCACATATCCTATTATTACTCATCGCCTACCCATAAATAAGAAAAAATTTGGTGCTGCAAATGTCTACCCTCACAGACCCAACATCACGGAAGAAAAGGTTATATAAAAATATCATATTATTGTAAGTCAATTTCTAGGTAAGATGATGAAAGGCACAATCTTGGCTATATATAATGAACTTCAATATGAGAAGTTTCCTTTTGAAACAAGAAGATCCAAATGCCTACAACATATGCCTACGAACATTCATCCATCAAAACCTCACTTAATTGAACCCCAATCCAACCATACAGCCTAAAACCCTCACTCATCTTCTAGAAATAGGAGAAATCTGGGAAGTAAGGACTTCAAATTTATGGTCTTGAAAGTTTACGATCATTTTTTGGACCTGCTTTTTTAGAAACCAACCCACCACGAAAGTTATCTAATCTGTCCTACAACCTACCATTAATTGAAATTGGTGGAACATAACTTACCTTTCTTTCTCGATCATTCTTAAAAGGCCAGTGACAGTTTTGTGCTCAACTTCTGGAGACAGAGAAAGGTGTTTGCGGAAAAGCTGCAACCCCATGTCCCACAATGAACGCACATTTGGAGTTTGTTTCACGTATGTCCTATCAAGATATAAGGCTATACCACGAATCATTAACATCTGGTCACAAAGGTCCTGCCAGCATCTCTCAACAAGTGATAAAAAAACCACTAAATCTGGGCTTTGGCCAACCAAAGATTGCAGCGCTGCAGCTATGTGTCTTTCACACTCCTTCTCAATTCGTTGATAAAGACTTCCTCCCATCTTGTGCAGGCATAGATCATTAACAGCCTGAGGAGAACATGTTTTGCTTTCTGTTAACCCTAGTGCATGGAAATTCATACTGTAAAACAAAGAGAAATGTGGTTGTTCTACCTGATAAAGCTTCTCCAAGTCACAAGAATCAGGTTTCTTTAAGAATATAGCAGAAATGGCTGATTTCAGCTTTGCCCATGTTTCCTCTTCAAAATTCGTGGGTAACGTGGGTTTAGCTTCATTGAGACAAGAGAAAAATGAACATGTAATTAGTCAGTAACCTTTTTCAAGATGTAGTCAACTTACAAAGCAAAATGAGCATGTATTGGTGAGTAACTCTTTATCTTCATGTTTGAGTGTAGGCATGTCTGTGAGTTTGTGTGTGCAGAAGCCAGTACAAAAACTTGCTGCAATGAAACCAGAAAACCAGCCCAAATACCAGCAGTCCGGAACTTATGTCATATCAAGTAGAAACACTGTACATTTGCGTAGTTAACAAGTATTGTGTACTGCTACATCCACTCTTAACTAGAATTGCAGAAAAAAGCATAAACTCTAGTCCAAACCCAATCATGCTAGGAAGAACATTACCCTATGTTTGAAAGGGGGATGTCAAAAGTACCAAGGAACTTTAAACTCAATTGTGAAAAATATACTACAAGGACACTACAATGATTCGATGAAATACTCAAGCTATAGGTCATGCAAAACCCTCACTTTGTTCATGCACCAAATCCTTCCTACACAGAGAGCAACTAGGAAAGCAATGACGAAACCTAATTATGACTACTATAAACAGAACTGGAACTTCCATAGTTCAATGACTGACCAGAAAGTGGACAAGGGAGTACTTGCCATCAAAATCGGCTAGCCAATCACAGTAACCGCAGACGAAACAATTTCATCATAAGCATGCAAATTGCATGGGACAAGCAAGAGACTCGAGCACCAATGTCAAACTAAATTTCCAGAAGTACTAGCATGGAAAAAAAATTAAGGGCAAATACACATTCAAAAACATAAAAGAGTTTCTTGATTCGCGCCTTGCAAATGATACAGGTTGAAATTTTGCATAAAACCCACATGAAACTGAAGTATCCAAGTTAAACCCCACCTGTCAATTCCAACTAATTTAACAAATTGCAGACCACCAAACCCAAAACCTAATTTGCCAAATTGCCCTAGTCCTCAAACCCCAAAGCAAAATCAATGATCCTATCCAATACTACAAAACCTAGAAATGACTATATGAACCCAGTATATCAAAATTAGCCCCAAAATACGACATCGTATTAGGATCGAGAAGGCGTACCTTTGACGAGCTTGATGACAAGCTTCTTGGTAGAGGGCTGAGGGGGCTGCGCCTTTTTGCGGGACAAATTGGCGGCGATGCCTCGGGGAGAGGGGTCGTCGGGCTTGAGATCTTCGTCGAGGGACATGGAAGAGGGGTCGAATACGGCGTCGTTATCGGGGTCCTGGGACGGGTGAGTGTGAGAGTGATGGTGGTGATGGTGTTGGAGGCCATTTTTGCTGGGATCGAGGGAACAGGCCACCGCCTGCGACTTGGCCTTTTTCATGGGTGGGCCGGCGGAAGAAGGGTTGAGAGAGGAGGAGGAGGAGGTGCCGCTGTGGTTGATCGCTGAGGAGCGTTTGTTGGGGTGAGACATCAAACTCATCAACAGCGCATTGTAAGTGAAAGAGATAGAGAGAGAAACTGAGGAGAGAGAAAGCGAGACGAAGATTTGAGAAGGCAGCTGCTGAGATAGATTAGAGCCCGATACGAGACAGAGATAGATAGACAGAGAGAGAGAGTGTGTGTGTGTTAATTCATTTTTATTTTTTCTTACGACCAACTATCTTTTCGAAAATAATGACTAAAGATTTTTTTTTTTTTTTTTAATGAGGTTTTATGAGTTTTTTTTTTTTTTTGACAAACGATAACGTTAGTGGTTTGTTTTTTTTAACAAACGATATTATCTATATTAGGGGATGAAACGTTAGTGGGTTAATTGTTAATTATTAGACAGGAGAGTGATTGTGAGGATTAAATTCACACCAAAGTGCATATGCATGATTATTTTTCAATGTAATAAAGCATCGTTTGCTAATTTACTTTTTTTTTATTTTTTTTATCCATAACATTTTGTATGGTTTATATTTGTTAAAGTTGTTGTTTAGATTGTTAATGTTGTTATTAAATTTAATCTTTTGGTTGTAACTATCTAGAATCATAAATTTTGATAAAAAACGTATATGGTTATTGCGAGCGCGATTGAGTGTTTGTTGATGTTCTGAAATTATTCCCGCAACTTTAAATGTGTTATTAAATCAAGGGAAGAGATCACTTCCTGATCTCTCCAGCCAAAGCCCACAAATTAATTAATCTAGACTCTTAAAATTTGATCTAACGGCTACAAACATAGACACTTTAAAAGTTATAACATCGTTGTTTGATCAAATTTTAAGAATCTGAATTAATTGATTGGTAGGCTTTGATGGGAGAGATTCGTGGATCTCTTCCCTTAAATCAAGACTTGAATTTAGAGTCCTTCCGTACTCTCCTCACAATGCCCATTTGACCTGAGCTTCATTGTTGACTGGTGAGGGTGAGGATGAGGGTGAAAGTGCCGGGTGAGACCAAGAGATAAAATTATATTATGTTTAAGGGTCTTGATTGCTTTTAATGTAGCAAGAAAAAATGTTGAACGTCATAAAGGACCAAATTCAACGATTAAATTTGTTATATAGAGGAAATTGTAGCAATGGTCTTTCAATTTTAATCAAATTGGAGTAAAAATCATAATCATTGGTCCCTTAACTTCTTAAAACATGCAGATATAGTCATTTTCTTCAATTCCATTGGAACTTCCGTCAAAATGAGTCATGTTCCATGCACATGAGCTGAATCAAGGGGTAAATATGGAAAGCCAAATGAGAAAAATTGTAGTAGTGGTCCCTCAACTTTAACCTAACTGGAGAAATGGTCTCTCAACTTTAACTCAATTGGAGCAATAGTCTCTCAACTTTAACTCAATTGTAGCAATGATCATTCCAACATAACTCATTTTAACGGAATTCTGATGGAGTTAACAAAAAGGATCAAAGATGCACGTTTTTGATGAGTTAATGTACCAATGGTCATGGATTTTTAGTTGAGAAATCATTACTCTAAGACCATCTCCAACAATGGCTTATAACCTAAAATTCCCTTTTTTTTTCCCCTCAAAACCCACTCCAACCCATGTGCTAAATAAAACCTAAAACCCAAAACTTAAAAGAAGGCCAAATACCAGCCCGTTTTTAGGCCAAAAGTCATTATGGGCCCTACCTGTTGTGAGTGAAACACGGGGCTGTGAAGCCCACTTTCCCTTCCGCCAGACGCGCACGCGCCGCACGCGCCCCTTTTTGCAATCACCCGACAGCCCCACGTGGGGCTGTTCCCTCAGCTTTCAAAGCAAATGTAGCCGTTAGGTTAATCCAATGGTGACTTTAAATGGACCGTTGGTTAATCCAACGGTCCAGGTTCAAATTTTTTTTTTTTAGTTTTATATTTATGTATTTATTGAATCCAACGGTTTAAATCAAATATAATTAAATATAACGGTAAAAAAAAAGATCTAACGGTCCAAATTTAAATCCAACGGCTAGAATAATTTAAAAAAATTATTTAACCTAAAATTCAACCAAAAACTCTATAAATACCTATGTATTTGTTCAAACATCCACACAAAACTCACTTTTCTCCTACAATTCTTCCAATTTTTCTTTATACCATTTATTCTCATTTCCAGAATTTTCAAGATGGCAAAAGAGCATGTTAGAGGTCGTAATTGGACCTTTGACGAAGATATTGCTTTATGTTTGGCATGGATTTCGATTAGCGAAGATGGTGCCGTCGGGATGGTGAATATCATTATTAAGTTTATGTAGTCTATGAGTTTTCGATTGTATTAAGTTTATGTAGTTTATTAATTGTTTTTTTTATTTTTTAAGTTTATGTGGTTTATTAATTGTCTTTTTTATTTTTTAAGTTTATGTGGTTTATTAAATGTCGTTGGTATTAAGTTTATGTGGTTTATCTTGATTTTCATGTATTGATTTAGTGATTTTTCAAAATTTATCGGAATTTAAATATTTTTAGGTTAAAATGTTCATAAAATTAATTTAGGATAGGCTACATAAATTTTTTTTTAAAAAAAGATAATTTAAAAAAAAATAGCCTTAATTCATTCTTTGATAATCTGGGGCTAAAATTTTAAGCCAGAAGGGTTGGAGTAGAAAAGCTGTTTCTGGGCTAAAACCTAAATTTTCTGGGCTAAATATTTTTAGGTTTTAAGTCACCATTGAAGATGGTCTAATTGGGTTAAAATTGAAGAACTATTACTCTAGTTTTCTCAAAGTGAGATGGTCCAATTTAATTGAGTTTTCATGAACGGGTCATGGCCATTGGGCCACAGATTGCAGCCTAAAGAATTCCAGCCGTAAGCAAAGATAAGGGCAGGGCCCTATAGCAAGGTATTGTTCACTTCAAATGGTAATTACCCTTGTGCAACTTCATCCATTAGGCCAGGACAATGACGGTAGTATTCACAAATATATATTTTTAGTTATTGGAGAATAGTTAAGTTATTTGATAATTCGCGGATATGTTAATTTTTTGATGCGTGATGAATAAGGGATGATTAGGTATTTATAGGAAAAAATATATAATCTTTTTTGTATTTTCATAAAATATAACTTTAAATTTTTTCAGATTTTTAAAGCTCTTTTTTCGTATTTTGTTCCTTTTGTTTTAATTTTGAACTTTGGAAATTATTACACCGGTGGAGATCGGATGACAACCATTTACCCACGTATCCAGATGTACAGGATGTTGCTTTTTGTATAGATGTAATCCACACGACAGTAGATGTTGTTGGCACTCTCATCCCTTGCGCATGTAATACACACGCCAGACACAAAAAAAAAAAAAAAAAAAAAAAAACAAACAAACAAACATAACTCACGTCAATCGTGCTTGTTGACGGAATGCCGAGCCTTAAATTAACGGGCATTTGGTCGGGCATAGCTTGACCCACCCCTTGCCCTCCTTTTTCGGCCCGCTGTTGGGCAATTGCTTTTGCCCTTGTCCAAAGGCAAAGGGTGGAAACGCTCCAAGGATCCAGCCAATTAAGACGGAGGGGCAGCCCACTTTAGTTCACTTGTAAACCCTGATGAGCTAATTCCAAAGGCCAAAAAGTGCTCGATAAGTTCAAGCATGAATGACAAAGTACATTTTCTCTCTTTTTCTTTGTTTATCTTTGATTGGGAAAAATGAGTTAGCTATAATACTATGGTTTAAATTCTTTTTTTTGCAAGAATCGAACCTAAATCTCTCACTTATAAGTGAAGTGAAGAGAAACATTATCAAGCCGTAATACTAAGTGACTGCTTAAAAACAAAGGAAAACTAATGAAAAAAACTTGGAAATTTTGAATTTTAACGATGAGGACAAAATAAAAGGTAAAGTGAATAGTACCATGTTTGACTTTTTAGTGTAAAAATGTGGTTTTTCGTTAAAATGAATAGTACCGTGGACTTTTCGTTAAAACTCCCTAAAAACAATTAGGAGAAAAGTTGAGCTCTTACACCTTTTCGTAATTTCCATATTTGAAAATTTTCAAAACAACCAGTTTAGTTTATTTGGTATATATGTTGTCATATTTACTAATTGATGATATTCGAATTCATTTTAATACAGATTATTAGAAGTTTTGATTGAAGTTGAAAGGATTTTTGTTAGGAGTTTATTAGACGCAAATTAAATTGTTAGGAGTTTATCAGTGGATTGATATTTAACACCGTCGATGTCCTGAGGATTGTATTGATCAGGGACAAGCTTCCTATGTCCCCCCATTTCCCCGTTGATCGGGAAGTTTCCGTGGAGGAGGATGAATGACCTTATGAGTGAAATTTTTGTTCTACTTTATCTGCTTTCATTCTTATAGTGTAATGTTGCATTCTGAAGGAAATTATCTACTTTCTAGTTTACTTTGCGAAAAATCGACAAAAAGTATAAATCTTTTATCGTTCAAATAACGTTGCAAAAATTTAAATGTTCAACAAAATGACACGATTAAGTTAGATTTAACAAGCAATTATTATTTTGCTAGTTAAACGTACGTATATGATTGGTAGTCTATTGGAATTCATGTTATACAATCCCGTAACATTACTAATTACTTATATGTTATAATATAATGGATGACGAGTTTATAATTTATACATAGAAATTGTGTTAAACTATATAAAACACAAGTTATTAGGGGTGGGTTGGAAAAACCGAAAACCAAAAAAAAACCAGACCGAAAACCGGACCGAGGCCGAAAAAACTGAACCAAAAAAAAAAACCAAACCGAATCTATTGAACCGAACCGAACCGAATAATGTCTGGTTCAGTTTCGGTTTCTGGGGTTCGGGAACCAAACTGAACCGAACCGAAGTCTTCAAAACGACGTCATTTTATGCTATTGTATTAATTAACAATCCTAATTCTAAAACTCCGCCGTTTTACCTCGAGTGTAACCTAAACCTAGGGTCTTCTTCATCATCTCTCAGTCTCTCCGCTTTTGGTCTCGCCTGTTTTCCCAAGGCTCTCAGTCTCTCCGCTTTCGGTCTTCTTCATCCTCTCTTAGCCTCATCTCTCTCTCAAACTCTGTCAATCTCATTCTCTCTCAAGGCTCAAGCTCTCACTGTGACCATTCTCATTCCCAATTCATCCTCTCTTAAGCTCTCACTGTGACCATTCTCATTCCCAGCTAGCGCCAGCGGTGGTGACCATTCTCACTCATAGCAAAAGGTTAGTCTCACGTTTTATTTTCTGCTCTACATTCAAACCAAACCTTAAACAGGTCAGAGCACTGGAAGTAGTGACTCAGGTCTTTATTATTTCTCTCATCAACAATTGGCAGTGGGCGTCGGGCGAGTTATCATTGGAAGTGACTCAGGTGCTTCAAAAATTCTCTATTATTTCTTGTTTGAAAACTTCGATTGAAACCCATATGTTTCCCCCAATTCATGTCTTCATTCAATTTGTTTAAAATTAGGGTTTTTCTTCCATTTTTTTTAAATACATGATTGTATTGAATTTTGGTGAATATTACCCAATATATTTAAAAATGGTTAATTACCTGTTGAGATCAAAATGTGGCGAAAAATTAAATCCATGATTAACAAAGTGATCTATGTGTTCATTTTGTTGTGAAAATTGGGCCTTGTCAAGCCTTTCAATTTCTTAATGTGAGTTGGAGGGTTTATTCACAATCCAAGAATCCGTGAAGAAGTGCTATAATATTTAAGTGTATGTGTATATGTTTAAGTTGGAGACTGAAAAGTACAACTAATAATTTAAGTGTATATGTATATGATTCAAATCCTCATTGGTATGTGGGTCTCTTTGGGAGTGTATAGTTCTCCAATTTGACTCGGGAAATCATGTGTTGGTGGTGAAGAATGCCACTCCCTTGGGAAGGATGCTACTTGGTGATATCTGCACTAATTCAGAAAGGGGTCAAATTTCAAGGTCTTTCGAGTAAGAAAGAGCTCAGTGTTTTGGTATTTCCAATAATAAGAAGCGGACTTTGTGTGTATCTCATGAGTTACATGACTGTCTAACCTTAGGAACTCACAAAAAAAATTACTTTCATCGTTGGGTAGTTTTTCAGCGTGAGGTGCTATTTTGGGATTTTTGTGAGTTACAGCCTTGAAGATTGGGGATTGTAAAGTGTAACAAACTAGAAGAACAGACACCGTGTTCAGAATTGGGTGTATGATATACTCTATAGGACAGACAACTTGATCATTACACTATCAATTCCACAAGGCCAACTGGGTTTCTCAACCGCGGTTGCCTACAGAAAAGTTTGAAGTCCATCATTTTTGAAATTGTATCTTTTCAAGATATATTTGCATAAAGATTTAGCTCGAACCCAAAGATGGGGTAATGTTTGAATTGAGCATGATGGAGGCACATGTCACATGGGACAACCTAGTTCTTCTGAGAGTCGGATTCATGGCCAAACGATATAACCTTAAGTTGCCTAGAAACGAAAACATTGGATCTGTGCTGGTTCAAGTGTCTTAGATGAATAGTACGAAAACATTGTTTATGACTTAAATTTAATAATGTGCTTGCTAGTTTTCTACTAATGTGCTTGCCAGTTTTGATTAACATTTACTTTTGTATAAGTTTGTAGTACTAACTACTATCCTCTTATTGTTTTGTGTGAATTAGATGAAGTCAAAGGCGTCAAAGGTCTCAAGGGCCTCAAGCTCAAGTTCAAACTCAATGAGATCAAAATCAAATAGCCCTCATGATCAAACAAACTCATCTTCGAGTATACCATCGGAAGTAAGTAGTCATATCTTTCTATTACTTTTGCCCTTGTGTTTAATAATTAATTCATTAATTGTAATGAATCTCTTATTTGAAAAATTAATTGTATGATTCTCTTATTTTAGATGGACATTGGTGAATCAACTTCGCCTCAAAACACCATGGTGGCACCTCGACAAACTCCTAGTTCTCTTGGTGGATCCGGAAATCCCGCCGATGCAACTCCAAAAGAAGGTGACCAAAGTGACCAAGTAAGTAAAGAAGAAGCTCTTTGGAATCATTAAAAAGTCATGAAAGGTCTACAGTTTGGGAGCACTTTGAAAGAAAAATTTAGGGTGGTAGAGTTAAGGGGTTGTGCAAGTATTGCGCTCAATCATATATGGCCGACCCAAATAAAAATGGTACAACTAATTTAAGAAACCATATAGTAAGATGTAGAAGCTATGGTCCTAATAAGGAAATATTTGCCGCAAATAGGCAAAAGATCTTAACCTTTGCTGGCACGAAAGATAAGTTGGAAGCTATAGGTTTTTCTCAAGAGGAAGTAACTAAGGCTTGTGTTGAGATGATAATTATAGATGAGTTGCCTTTTACTTTTGTTGAAGGAGAAGGTTTTCGCCGTTTTTGCATGCCAGCATGTCCTATGTGGAGAGTGCCTAGTCGTAAGACAATTGCTAAGGATGTACGTAGCTTGTTTTATTCCAAAAAGGATAAATTGAAGAGTCAATTGAAGACATTTAGGGTGTGTCTAACAACGGGCACATGGACTTCTATTCAACAAACCAATTATATGGTTCTCACCGCCCATTTTATTGATGATGATTGAATGTTACATAAAAAGATTTTAAAAATTTTGTGTCATTCCAAATCATAAAGGAAAATCCATCGCTCAATTTTTGGAGGAATGTTTAGTGGAGTGGGGTATAGAGAAGGTGTTAACCATTACAGTTGATAATGCTTCCGCAAATGATTCCGGTTTAAGGGACTTGGTGCACCGAATAAGTGGGTGGGGGATTCCTAATGCACTCTTGCATGATGGAAAATATTTGCATATGAGGTGTGTTGCTCATATCCTCAATTTAGTTGTGAATGATGGGATAAAATTGTTGAATACGGCTATACAAAGCATTTGTAATGCGGTTAGGTACGTAAGATCTTCCCCTCAAAGGTTGGAAAGCTTTAAAAGGTGTGTTGAGAAAGTGAAAATAGAGAGCAAAGGGCTTGTGATTTTGGATGTCCTTACTAGGTGGAATTCCACATTTTTAATGTTGGAATCGGCTTTAAAGTTCAAGATGGCTTTTGATAGATTAAAAGTAGATGATGATCATTACCTTCAGTACTTTGTTAAAGACAATCATGATAATATGAGGGAGGGGTCACCTTCGATAGATGATTGGAGTGAGGTGGGGATATTTGCAATCTTTTTGAGACCTTTTTATGAAGTCACTTTAAAAGTATGTTGTTCTAATACTCCAACGGTTCATACTACTTTTGGTGATTTGTTTAAGATCAAAAGTCTCTTGCATGAAAACAAAGATGATGAACTTTTGCCTATGATCTCCAAGTTGATGCAAGAAAAATATGACAAGTATTGGGGTTCACTTAAGGACATGAATCAATATCTTTTTATAGCACTTGTGCTTGATCCTCGTCACAAATTAGATAAAGTTGTTGATTATTTTGAGATACAATTTGGTGAGAAAGGTTGAAAGTGCCACAAATGGGGTGAATGACTTATTGATTGATCTTTACAAGATTCATGAAAATATGTCTTTGAGTACACAACAAAGTATAAGTGGTGGTGGTAGTTCTCAAACAACAAGTGGAGACTCTTCATCAAGCATGACTGAAATAGAAAGAAAGTTGAAAGAAAAAAGTGAAATGAGAAAAGCAAAGAGAGCCCGGGTTGTGCATAATGATGTTGACAAGTATCTTTCCGATCCTAATGAAGGAGAAAAAGAGGAGAACTTTGATGTATTGAATTGGTGGAGAGTGAATGGGGTTTCTAAGTACCCTATTTTGGCACATGTTGCAAGAGAGATCTTAGCTATTCCCGTATCAACCATTGCTTCGGAATCCTCCTTTAGTAAAGTGGACGGATAATTGATCCATATCGTAGTTCTTTAAGTTCAAAAATGGTGGAGGCTTTGATATGTACTCAAAATTGGCTTAGGTCCATTCATGTTGCATTACATCATGAGCCAACCATTGAGGAGATGGAGTTTTGTGAAGAAGTTGAGAAAGGTAATTTTATTTATTGCATTTGATTTTGTTAGATTATTTTAAATAACATTTTAATTAGTATCTTTTCTTTTATTATTTGTATGTAGAAATGGCAAGTGGAAGTTCAAAAAAAGGTGATATGTTGCCCCCTAAGCCACCCAAGAGTTACCAAGCAAATTATCACTTGCTAAATTATCATTGAAAAAGTAGGTGGATCACTCTCATACCATTAAGGCATAAGAAGAGTTTTGAGGGATAAAAGTCATAATCATAAGACTACGAAGACAGATGTGGGGCACCTTCCAAAATCACTTCAGCACATAAAGAATGCTATTTTAGGTGTGGAAGACTTGAATTTTGGAATGTTTATTTTAGATGTGGAAAACTTGAACTTTGATGTTTATTTTAAGTTTGGACTTTTGGAAGATTTGAACTTTGATGTTTATTTAACTTTGGACTTTGGAACACTTGATTATAATTGAACTTTGAACTGAATGTTAATTTTCATTGTCTTTGATTATATTAGAAATTTGGAATGCTTATTTTGACGATTATGTTGAAATGGGACTTATTACAAAATGACTGCAAGTTGTTTTCATACAATTTTTTTTAGCTACTTGGAAGAGAAAAAAAAAAAAAAAACCCGAACCGGGCCGAAACCGAACCGAGAAAAACCAAATCGAACACAAACCAATAGAAAATCGAATCGAACCGAACCGAACCGAACAGTAATTTCGGATTCGATTTCTGATTTTGACAAAAAACCGAACTGAACGGAACCGAACCCATCCCTACAAGTTATGCATTGGTGGATTTGCATGTTAAGAATTTCTCACTCTACGGAAAGCCATATAACACCAAACAAAAAGAATCAAAAGGATGATGAGGCTTTTTCTTCTTTAACCAAGTCTCATTGCAGCGCCGACATGCATGATGACCGGTGACCCCCAAAATATGTGACCATGCTAGATGCGTACCATCTGCCTAGCTAAGCTAAAAAAGCAAAAGCTAATTATACACTTGAAAGGTTGTGTTACCCTTATCAAGAAATTCACAACACTATATAACTATAACCCAATAGCCATTCTTGCTTTTCAACCTTTTGTGACCAATTCATTTAGCTTATCTTATCATGATAACGTGCTCTTTTGTTGCAAAATTACTGTTGTTTTTCAACATATTTGCATCGCTTTAAGAAAAGAAGGATATATATATAATTTGCATGCATGGCTCTAGGGCTAGGTGACCCCTAAATGCAAGTGGTTTAGAAACGAAATGATAAACTTAATACGTTATACGTCTACAAGCAAGTACTAGGATTCCAAGTCTTTAAATCTAAACCTTGCATTTATCGGATTTCACTACAAACTAGAGTTCTTAGTCATATACCAAACAAAAATGTTTTGCACTACCAAAAATTAGGGCTTGCCCTACAAGATTTTATAACCCCGAAGAATTTTCAGTTGGTAGGGCAAAGTTGGTCAACATTTAGGATTTACTCAAAACCTTTACGCAACGGAAGACGCTTGTAGGGCAAGGTTGAATTAGTCGAGCAACATTTTAACTTTTCCCAACGGCCTAGTTCGTCGGCCATAGATTTCCTCTCTCGTTGGGCAAAGGCCCACAATGACGTGTAAAATTAACAAATTAAAATGCACGTATGCATATTATACACTATCAAATTGTTATATTTTCCAAACCATGCATCCACCCAGGTCTCGAGAATGATATATAGAGGATTGATCGATCCTTTAAAAGATGCATGTCTTGAGTAAACATACACATGTGCAGCAGTGAGTATTCGTTCGTTCATGCATCACATTTGCACCGCTCTAACCTTTAAGCACCTTTATTTTTTCTTCTTCCATTATGTTTCCCTCTTTAACAAAAGCATGCATGTTCTTTACGTATACAGATCCTTTTGGATCCATGACGAAAGAAAGGGAAAAAGATAGCATTGATCAACTAATAATTAATTAACTATGGACACGAACATAATTGTCTACGACCATGCATGTATCTTATTTTGATTGACTGAATATTCAAGTTATTTATTTATTTATTTATTTTATCAAATTGGAACCTCTTATAACATGTTAAAATTACAACATAGGTACAAGTGTCAACTAAGTACAACTTCTCTAGTAACTAAATTCTTGATCTGGAGAGAATAAGTACATGCAAACTTAATTAATCCCCTACGTGGGAACCATGATGGACAAAGAAACACATAAGAACCGTCAATATAGATTGGCCACAATAGATCATTGGTGGCAGTAGATCCAAAGCCTAGGAACACAAAAACCATCACTAAGAAGTGAGGCCACACAAACCGCTAGGCGGCATAAACATACAAAAAACATAACTAAGCCGAGAAGAAAATCACCTAGGCTTATCTCCACACCGTTGACAATATCCAAAGGTTGTTAGAGTTGTTACCAAAATTAGTTAGTTAAATAGCTTAGGCTGCAAGTTAGTTATGATGGCTATATAAACTGTATTCTCATAGTTGTAAAGATTAATTCAGTATCAATTTAATCAATTACTTTCTCTCTCTCTCTCTCTCATTCCCTTCTCTCTTTTCTTTTTCAATACATGCTCTTTCTGCATGTCTGTGTTTTCTGCATTTCTGTTAACATGGTATCATCGCCATGGATTGATCTTTGGTGATCCTCTTTCGCTGTGGGTGAACTAGTTTTCGTACAAGCTTGGATGTTCGAGTGCGTTTTCTGATAATCGGGTCGGATTCGTCTGGATTACACTTGAGGACCAGCAAAGCCGTGAGCTTCATCTTTCTTCTCTGATTTTTCTGTCGACAAGATCTAATTGCAGAGTCTTATGATCGATTTAGGGATTTAGAGATTTGGGGATTCGAAGATTGAGACTGTGGAGAGGTGAAGAAAGCGAGATGAGAATTTTCTTAGGAATTTTGGAAGTGTCAAGGCCGATAGACGTATACTTTAGATTTGTTAAGACTTCATGGCCGAATGCCATATTTGAGAATCTTTAAGGCCAATTGCCATTTCTCAGTTGCTATGAAATTGTTGATTGTATTTCCTTAAGGTCGATTGCCGGGATTTTTTGTTGTCTAAAAGATTGTCTGTTAATTGGGTTTTCTGTGATATTGTATCTTGTGCTCCTTCGGGGTTGTTCTTCCGATGTGATTGTTGAGGATTTCTTCCTACTTCGCTGGGGTTTTCTGGTAGCTGATTTGTTGAAGCTTTTGTGATGGGGTTTTCTGATCATCCACTTAAGTCTCAGGTTTTGTTACTCAATTATGCACTCCATCTGTTTGCTTAAATGCCGCATTGAAAATTTGCTTCAGAGATAACGTTTTGTATCTCAACGCACTTAGCGACGATGTTTTGGTCATTCAAGCCTTCCTCCTAGTCACATTCATCTCTCTGCTTGATGCCCTTAAAAATCGAATACTTCTATCAGCAATTTGTTCTTGGTTTCGATGCTCAGCTTCATCCTCTTCATCTTGGCTTAGTATTACCCGTTTTCTCCTCATGGTCATTTCTCTGCCGCTGCTTGTGCTTGATGCCCCCGATGCCCTTCTACTTTGAGCATTCCTTGCGTTATATACCACCCTTCCAAGACTTTGATGATCAGCTTCTCTGCCATTTGAGGCTCTAACAGCTTTCCTTGCTTCAACTTCTTGTGGAAACAGAAGCTGTATTGTGTTCCAAAGAATCGTGTTGACGGTTCATGATCTACTATTGCTAATTAGCTGCCTGCACTTGGGGCACCTTTTCCTACATTTATCAGCGGTAGACCGCAAACACTTCTTACAGAAACTGTGCCCACAAGGAGTAGTACTTGGTTCAAAGCAAATCTCCAAGCAGATAGCGCAAGAAAGTTCTTCCCTGAGAAAATTTGCTTCTTCAATGGCGTTTCTTGTATGCCAGTTTGTTCGAAAAAGGTTGATTTCCAAGAGTGTGTTGAATGCATTTTGTTTCCTCCATAAGGCCGATAGCCGGAGTGAAAAGTTCTGTCTCAGATATTGTGTGTTACTCCTTAAAGGCCTATAGCCGGAGTAACGTTCTTGAAAAGTTTTATTTGTTGTTATTGTGTGCAACTCCATTAAGGCCGATTACCGGATTGCAGTTCTTGTTCCCTTTCTTCATTGAAGGCCGATTGTCGAAGAAGGTTGTGTTTCTTGATTTCTATGATTGTAAGAAGTTGATTGCTGGATGGTCAGCTTCAATCTCAAATTGGGCAATCCCAGTTGAGATTGAGGAGGGATGTTGATAATATCCAAAGGTTGTTAGAGTTGTTACCAAAATTAGTTAGTTAAATAGCTTAGGCTGCAAGTTAGTCATGATGGCTATATAAACTATATTCTCATAGTTGTTAAGATTAATTCAGTATCAATGTAATCAATTACTTTCTCTCTGTCTCTCTCTCTCTCTCTCATTCCCTTCTCTCTTTTCTTCTTCAATACATGCTCTTTCTGCATCTCTGTGTTTTCTGCATTTCTGTTAACACACACAAAAAAGCAAGCCGTGTTGGTCCCAAGCTAGATTCACAACAGTTATAGCCCTTGGAGAGTATATTGGACTCAAATCTGAAGCAAGGAAAGCAGCTCAACCACTAATGTCGGGGGGCACAAGACCACTATGGAAACTAACTGATAAAAGGCGATTTCAACCCACCACAACTACAAGCCTGACTCAATTGATGAATCTATTATGAAATGAGAACATAGAGATAGTTTTGAGAATGACACTCTATTAAAGCATGGAAGTTGTTGCTCATAAAATAGTGAATAGAGAGATGGGAATAGGGAGGTGCTAGGAAGGGGTGGTCGATAAAAGGAGTAGAAGGAGAAAGAAGAGGGTTGTCATCGACCTCAAGCCGTCGCAGGAAGCCAACGACTAGAAGAACTTTGGTTAGGGTTTGGTATTTGGGTCACAAGGGAGAGAAAAGGCAAGAGCTTTTTTTTTTTTTTTTTTTTTTTTTCCTAACGAACAAAAAAAAAAGAAAAGGTATCATTAAATTATAGAATGTGTCATCGTGCGAAGAAAAAAAATAAACGAAGTGAGATTTAATGATGACTATTTTGCAATAAATGAATAGCTATTGAATATGTATTTTTTTTATCAAAAATGAGCTCTACCAAAAGAAAAACCCTAGCCGTCAACCCTATAGCCGCCGACCTCTGGCTATGACTGGGGGCCGGTGGCAGCCTCTCCCCTTCCTCTCCTAGCTTTTCCTCCCTCTCTATCCCACCTCTTCCCCATCACAACCATCCTTTACGCCGCCATACTCAAGTTTCTTCCCACCCCCGACCCCTCATTCCCGACCTCTACTAACCTCCCCTCCCATCCCTTTCTTCTCTCTCACCATTTTAGGTGCAGTCCTCCATGGATCTATGCTCCATACCCCGACCCGGGCCATGCCCTTTCAAGATTTTCTTTGATTTGACGTTTGTATTCTTGGTGTGGGTTTTAGATTTGTGCTGCAGATGGGCTGGATCCCGTTCGCCAACTCAGTTCTATGGTGGTGTCACCTGCCCCGATGACTTCGGTGGATGCACTGACTGTGCTCCTGGCAGCTGCTCTTGTGGTCTTCGGTGTGTGGAAGCCGACATTCCCACTGGCCGGATGTGCTACATTGTGGTTCCCTTCTCGATTATTTCATTTTGTTCGCTTCGGGCGAGTTTTATTTAATTTAGTTTATTTTAGTTTCCTTAGTTGAGTCCTGGTCTTCGGGAAAATTGCTCTCTAGGGTTCCTAAGTCTTTTTAGGTTTCACCAGGAAAGAGTTTGCACAATGTTCGTATACGGCAATTGGCGTTGAGTTACCTTGATCTTGTGTTCGTAGTTCTACGGGCATAGGTAAGTGGTTGTTTGGTCCAACTAATCCACTTTGTTGGAGACATTTGTAGCTGATAGTTCAGGCTGGTTTCGCAGCGTGTGGAAGTCATGGTTGCATGCTTTGCAGCACAGTTGACACTCACTGCACATCAATGGTTGAATGCTAACAAGTTTGTGGGCAGAAGATCCTCCTAATTTGCTTAGGGATACTTTGTAATTTGCTTATGTATTGACATTTGAGGATAGGTCCTTTCGTCGTGCTAGACACTCTTTTTCCTTCGACCGAGTTGAAAGCTTCGACAAGGTTTTATTGAGGCCCACTGTGCACACTATCCTCAATTTGTTCTTAAATTGTACTTGTTCTGTGTTGTTTGAAATGAATATTGAATATCGTCTTTCTCTCAAATAAAAAAGAAAGAAAAAAAGGCCATTGAATATGTTTTTAATTTTTTTCTTTCTTTAGATTTTATGGTCTGGCCTTAGCGGTATTTTTCTGGTGACTGTTTCCAAAATGCATGGTGCCTTTCAATTTACAGTTCAAGGCAAGTCCAGTTTGGATGTTAGACTACAACTTTCTTTTATTTGTTGGGGAATTATAACTTTAGATTTTTTTACATAAATTGGAATAAAAAAAATCACTAAACCGACAGTTAATTGCTTATTTTAACAACTAGGGGCTAACCATTTGTAGACATCTAAAGTCGCACCAAAAATCTTAACAAGAATCCAAAGAAGAATATCAATAAAAGTTCGCTCGAATGTAGCAATAGGGACAAGTGCCTACTTTGTGGGGGAGCAATAGAAGTCACTGGGCAGGTTCTCCAACTGATCAGGTCCCCACTGTTTTTGCACCTCAGAAATATATTATATAATATATAATTTCTTCAATGACAAACAATTAAAACATAGCCTAATAGGAAAAAGAATAATAGATTTTTTCTCTCTCATCAGTCCATAATTCATAATATTGCTCTCAAGTAATTCCCAAATAAATGAGATCATTCAATTACTTGGACTGAATTGCTAATAATTCGATTCATGTGAGGCATTTGACATGTATCATAAATATGAATTGAATTGGCATATATAGTATATTTAGGTGTTTTATGTTTTTCCTGCCGTTGAATGTGACTTGAGTGTTTCTTAATTGATCATGCGTTTTAGTTTTAAAGTTTTTGATAATTTTAATAATTGATTTGTTTATTGGTAAGTGAATTTCACACATAATTTTTAGCTTTTCAGACATCTTTTTTTATTTTAGTTATCAAATTAAATAAATCAAACAAAACTAACGGACAAGATTAAACATAGATGTCTGAGAGGCTAAAAATGGCATGTTATCATTGCCCTTGTACAATGTCTAAAATAAAAATTAGCATTTATTTTCAAAATATATTAGTATTTTCATAAAAAATTATATTAAGGAGGATCCTATTTAAAATTTTCGCACAGGACTCCTAAATACTCAAAGACGATCACGGGGACAATGTTCGTGATTTTTGAAATAAAATTTGTCATATTAATAATGCACAAACGTCGGTGGACAAATCAGAGAAGTAGTAGAAAGAAGAAAGCAAGAAGATAAAATGGTGCATGCATGCCTTAATTCTTACTAGCTGTTTTCAAAGGTTTGATGACGATTACAAGCGGTAGCTTTTGAATCAAATTAAAGGGCCTTTCACCTTTGAAACGTAAGCCCTTTCTTTTTCTCTTTTAGCAGTGAGAGACCACATGCTTGGCTGGGGATTCCCAGCCACACTTTGTTTACAAAATAACTTCACCGATCAACTTGTCTCTCTTGCAGATCAGATTATACAAAAGTTCATAAAGTGGACACACACACACACACACACACAATTGGACTTCATTACCTAGCGTAGGTATATATCTCTTCAAAGCTGCTTGTCAACTTCAACTTGGAAATTCCCAATTCCATCACCACCGTATGGGTGGTATCTTGTTCGTTAGGTCGGTTATTAGTGTAAGTACAGAAAATTTAATGTCTCGATCATTTATTCATTTACTTTTTTTGTTCAATAGATGATTACTTAATAGCCAATTAAGCAAACATAGTACGAGTAATGGTTCTTCTTGTACAGTGACAAAATCAGAATTTTGTGTGAGAGGGCCAGGCCACCTGCAATTGATGAATGGCTCCGCCCCTGGTCATGTAGTATTTACAAAGAAATTGCTCACTTGAAGGATTTACAAAGAAATAAATAGCACCGCAAAATAACAATTGCTCACCCCTAAAGTTGTACCACATTCAAACATTTAAAATCCCTAAATAATAAACAAATCTAAACCTTGAAACATACAACATCAGAATATTGTAATTTTGGTTGCTCAACTCGGTTGATAGGTTGATTTGGTGGTAATTTCGAGTTGGTTTTTTAGTCAAAATGGTTCCTGAGATTTTCATAACACATAACTTTGGTTCCTGAGATTTAAAATCAATAGAAGTGGTCCCTGAGAATGTCCACCATCCATTATTTTGGTCATTCCATTAAAAAACTCCATTAAGTGGTCCTTGAGCTTTTTAACGGAATGACAAAATGATGGATGATGGACAATCTCAGGGACCAAAGTTATGTGTTATGCAAATCTCAGAAACCAAAATTATGTGTTATGCAAATCTTAGGAACCATTGACTAAAAAGCCGTTTTAAACACAAGAAAAATGTGAAACAAATGTATAAGCAAAGGATTGTATCAATATTAAGCTTGTGAAGGACATATTATTTGATATCTCATGCTATATCAAATACCTTACCAACCAATACATTAATCTCTGCCGTTGGCAAGGCTCTGATTCTTTCCTACCGTGTAATTTTCTTAATTAACTTGATCAAATTAAGTTTCGTGATTGCTTTCCTAACAAGAACCCTAATCATAATTTAATCATTAACTTAAATAGAATGGAACAAATTACACATAAATATATGATCGATGGTTCTTTCTCCTTTCTTATCTTCATGGCTAAACTTATTTAGCTTCTATTTCTGCACGTGTAGATTTGACGGTCTAAATTGGTGTATTTGGATATAGGAGTGAGTCGATCAGATGACAAGAACTTTACATGAATTTGACGGAAAGGCCACCTGGTAACGTAAGCAAGAAAAGAGAACGAAGAAAAACATAACTACGTAGGACGACACTCATCTGGTCTCCATCAAACCCACGTATTATGATTCAACCCTTATCCAATTAACTAATTTTTGGCTGACCTCTATGTTTAACCTAATCACGTAAATTTTGCTTTTGATTTTCCTTATTAAATATAAGAGCAAATAATATTACACCTTGCTTGTCTTCTTCTCGAAAGTAATTAACTTTAGGGTTCCTTTGTATATCCTACTCGACCAACAATTCCACCCATGCATGCATGGTTAATGTGCTTTCCGTTTAGGGTCAGATTTTACTTTTACCTTTTCGTTACAATTTATTAGGAGGATTAGCTGTGGTAAAAAAGGGGACACACGAGGTTCGAAAGACAAGAAATTGTTCAAAGTAAGTAAAACACAATTCTTCGTGAATATTTTTAAAAAGTTACGTTTCTCTTTCTCTTTCTTTTTCTTCTCTCTTTTTACCCCTAATATGCTTAAGAAGAAGAAGAGAAGAAAAAAGGTACGTAATTATGATCCATAAGCCAACAGATCTAGTGTTTGCCAAAGTGTAGAAGGTGGACTCACTTGGGTCGTTTTGATCCACTAGCTTTAACTATGAGCCAGTAATTAGCTAGTATCTGCACAAGTGTGCGTGGAAAAAAAGAAGATAATTTTGACTCTAAGCAAATAGCTAGCTTTGACTACACTTTTCTCACGTTTGGTTAATTCATAAGCATATCAGATGATCTTGTCCCTACATTTTCTTCTATGGGCAAGACGTCAATAAGTAGCAAAATATGTCGACATGTTATCGATACAAATATCAATATTATCTGAACGCTCATGCAAATTGTATTGATAATTTATGCGTACTTTAATTGGCTAAAGTTATTCAAATTGTGCATCAAAACAGGTACAAGTCATGAATCTCAACATTGTTGCAAACAAAAAAAGAATCCAAAAAGGAGGTTCAATCTACTATATGAAAAAGGAATTTTCGTTTAGGTGCGTCGAAATTGCGTTTATAGACTTTAAGAAAGTTTTCCGATCTTTGTTATTTTTAGGTTTTACTTTTCTAGTTTGGTGGTGGCTATATAAACCTCAGTTTGGCTTTGATATTATTCTCATTGTGGTAGATTCCAATTCTTGAGGCTCTTCTTTCTTGGAACAAATTTCAATTGTTGCTCTCATATTCTCACTGTTCGATCGGATCACCAAGTTGGTGATCTAATTGCATATATATTTAAGTTTAACCGACTTAGTGCGATTTTCCCCTTGCCTTTATTGCAAGAAAGTGTCCGGGGTATTGTGGTCATAGGGAAATATATAGGGCACTTGGCGGGGTTTGGAAAAGAAACAAGTCTGCCAGACCAAAAGAAACCCATCGAGTCAGAAAATAATAGAATCATCCCACAAGTCATTTAAAAACCAGTCGAGAGGGTAAAGGGCCAAACCAAAGACAACATTGCCAAGGCAAGCTATAACCAGAAAACCCCAAAATTTCAGCCAAGAAAAGAAAGGAATTCTCTCCTTCTCCCTACACAAAAAATAACAGCTCTATATCTCCTCTCTCTCTCTCTCTCTCCTCTCTCCTCCCTTCCCAGTTCTTCATTCTCTCTCTCTCACACACACATATTTCTCTCTCTAGATGGCAGCATTTTTCAGCAGAATTTCCATTTTCAAGATTTTTCTTGCATTTACTCTATGTTTCTCAGGTACCCTTTTTATTTTTCTTCATATTTTTCTTGTTTTTATGTGTTTATTTTTTCAAGTTGTTCATGTTTGATCACAAATTCTAATGATTTTTTTTTCCTCACAGATATTGGTTTTCTACAAGGAGCTACATCACTTGGCATCAACTATGGCCAACTTGGCGACAATTTACTTCCGCCAGAGAAAGTCCTGGACCTCTTGAGCTCCCTCAAGATCACGAAAGTGCGAATCTACGACACGAATCCTCAAGTCCTCACGGCATTTGCCAATTCTGGCGTCGAGCTAATGGTGACGATCGAAAACGCAATGTTAGGCCAGTTGATGAACCCTCAAGCAGCCTTCCAATGGGTTAGCTCCCACATCAAGCCTTATTTCCCAGCCACCAACATCACCAGCATTGCCGTAGGCAACGAGGTCTTCACAGATGATGACACAACAGTACTCTTATCCAATCTTGTCCCGGCCATGGTCAGCATCCAGACGGCACTAGCTCAGCTAGGCCTTGATTCCTACATTAAAATCTCCACCCCTTGTTCTCTGGCGGTCCTCAAAGAATCCTACCCGCCTTCAGCAGGGAGTTTCAAACCCGAGGTGGCTCAGGTCATGACACAACTGTTACAGTTCTTGCAAAGCACAAAGGCACCTTTTTGGATCAATGCCTATCCATATTTTGCATACAAGGGTGATCCAAACAGAGTCTCTTTGGACTATGTACTATTTAACGCCAACCAAGGGATGGTCGACCCTTTCACCAAGCTACACTATGACAACATGTTGTATGCACAAGTAGATGCAGCCATTTATGCCATGGCTAGGTTAGGGTTCAATGGTATTGAGGTCAAGGTTTCGGAAACGGGCTGGCCATCCAGGGGGGACTCGAACGAAATCGGTGCAACGCTACAGAATGCTGCCACTTACAACAGGAATCTGTTGAGAAGGCAGCTCCAGAATGAAGGCACTCCTCTGAGGCCTAAATTGAGGCTGGAGGTCTATGTGTTTGCTTGTTCAATGAGGATATGAAGCCCGGACCAACGTCAGAAAGGAACTACGGACTATTTCAGCCGGATGGGACTATGGCTTACAATGTTGGACTGTCTGCCATATCAACTAGTAGAACACCAACTTCATCATCAACAACATCAGCTTCCATTTCTGATGTCTTTTCCTCTGCTACAAAGGTAAAAAAACCACAGGCTCTTTCTCACTTTCCTCAGAATGATTATTTTTTTCCTTAACATATGATTCATCATGGTAGAGAAATGTTTAAAATATATAGGCCAGGCCAAAAGGCAAAAGGTGTAATAGAAATTTGCGTATACATAACACATATATCAATGCAATAAGTGCAATTTCTACATATAAGCACATTAAACATATATTCTCTGTGCATGTGATCTCTTTATTAAAGAACAAATACACATCCATATTGTATACATATTTTGAGCATGTATCGGTAACATATCTGTACAATTTTTTTTTTTATGCCAGTCAGTTTGTCCTTCAGATGTCCACCGCACTAGTAAATTAAAATGCTAAATTTGGTGATATGTGACCTGCTTCTTTTGTTTTATTCCTTTATATAATTTGTCTTCCTAATAATTAATGGAATTTATTTTGAAACAGGCAGCAACCATGGAATATCGTCAAAGCTGGGTGGGCTGGATTACTGTTTGCATGGTGACCTTCCATGTTTTTATGGGAAGGCCATTTTAAGCAAATGGGGGAGCTTATGTAAATATCACATTTTGGGGTGAGAAAAAAAAAAGATTAAATTCAAAAGCTCCTATTCTTCAAAAACAAGACTACTTCATCAGGCCATGACCTTCATCAACATTGAGTTGTCATGCAGCAGCTTAGTTATTAGCTAGTATTCTGTTAGAGGAGACACAAAGCCATTATTTGACTTTAGTAACTGTGACAAAGTCCTCAAGATCATCATATTGTAAAAACCATTATCCCTCAATTTAATTTCAATGTCATTGCTATTTTTACAAAAATATTCTGTGGTTGCTAGAGAAAAAAAAAAAAAAAAAAGAATATATACAATGGCTTGTCGTTCAAGTAGTTTAGAGCATTTATGGTTTTTGAACTTGAAAAACTAATATATTGACTCATGCACTCGAAGTCAGAAACCTTAAAACTTAAAACATTTGCTCATGTACTCAGAAGTCTTCCGTTCTGGTCTATTCCTCTCTCAGTATTCAAAAAAGAAAGAGAGAAAAAGAATAATAACGAGAGTATTATGTCTCTTCCGATTGGTTGCAAGGAAAAGCTCCTTCCTTTGGAACGTGGAATCCATAACTGTCGCTGCATTATCTATAAATATTCCTCAATTTGCTTTAATTTTCTCTATGACTATAATCTCTTTTTTTCCACCTCAAAAATAAAAAATGACACATAAAGTTCACGTAGAAAAATGGGATAATTGAAATCGTAAAGTGTAAAAAAGGGAAAGGCCTCGATAATTAAGTTCGTTCTTTTTATTATCATGAAGAAGCAGAGAATGGACGGCCAAAGCGAGCTTTATTCTGCCATGGCCAATTAAAACCGTCAGCATTGGTCATTTCCTTGCCGATTCCTTTTCGCAAAGGAGCTTTTGTTTAGCTTTTGCTTGTCTGTTATAAGAGCTGAGAGGGGGAGACAATGTAAGCTCAGCCTTACTTCCACCTGATGAGGATAGTCTTCCTCTTGACATCAGCCAACATGCTGCACATGCACTCCAACAAATTCTCACACCTCCACTAAGATTTCCAGATTTTAATTTTTTAAATTAAATCATAAAGAAAAAGGCAATTTTGTTAAGTTTTTTACCCTTTTAACTGAAATTAATTAATTAATTATCGAATAGTCTAGACTTCTGCAGAAAATTGTTGAGTAGCTTGGCGTTTTGTTGGCCTTTTTGGCTTAAGACAAATTAAACCAGCCTATATTTTATAAACAAATCAGTATATCCTTGTTTTTGTGACTAGACAGACGAATTTGTAAGTGTTATATGTACTTTCAATCTACAACGAGCCAGTGAATACACACACACACACAACTACAGACATCAAAGGTATACCGTACTAATATAAGTTCAATATATATATATATATATATAATTTACCAATATGTATATAGTACTACTATACGTTCAAATATATATGCACAATACTAAGATATCTGTTAAAAAATATATATATGTAATGAATTTACCCATATGTAAATTTACGATTAGCAAATAATATATATTTTGTAGGTAAATTAATAATGAATCAAATAACACTCTTTTATTTTGTAGGTAACTTATTTTCATATATTTGACACATTTTATTATTATAAGATATATGTACAAATAATAGGTAAATTTACTTTGAATCAAATAACTTTGCTTTATTTTGTGGGAATTATTATTAGCACTCCAAAAATCTTATTTGGCACTCCAAACTTTCTATAATTAGAAAGAAAAACATACTTGTGAGAGAGTGTAGAATGTGATTTTTGGAGTGCTAATAACATTTCCCTATTTTGTAAGTAAATTAATTTTGAATCAAATAGCATTCTTTTGTTATGTAGATATTTTATTTTGTATGTATCAATATCATATATATATTTGGCATATTTTATTATTATATGTATATATAATAGGTAAATTAGTATTAAATAAAACAAATATTGTTTTATTATGTAGGTAAATTATTTTGCTTGTATTTTGCATATATTGGGTTTGTTATTATGCAGGTAAATAATTTTTCATGTATTTTACATATATTGGGTAAATTATTATTTTTTTAAGCAATCTAACATTTTAAAATTTTAATAGTAGGTGCACTATTCGAATCAAAAAAAATTTTTTGTAGGTAAATTATTTTGCATGAATTTTACATATATCTGGCATTTATATATATGTATATATGTCACATCCTGGCTCGTGCCTCCACCACATCTCGGGCTCGACTCCATCGTAACACGATATTGTCCACTTTGGGCCCCCACCACGCCCTCACGGTTTTGTTTTTGGGAACTTACACGAGAACTTCCAAGTGGGTCACCCATCCTGGGATTGCTCTCGCGCGCTACTCGCTTAACTTCGAAGTTCCGATGGAACCTGAAGCTAGTGAGCTCCCAAAAGGCCTCATGCTAGGTAGAGATGAGAATATACATATAAGGCTTAGAGGATTCACTCCCCTGGGCGATGTGGGACGTTACATATAGGGGTGTGATATCCACACACCCCATTTTACTTCTCACACACCCTTTTAATTTTCGGCCGTTGGATCGGATGAATTGAAGAAGATCAACAGACATAAATTATCAAGGGATGTGTGGATAGCACACTCCAACATATATATGTGTGTGTGAAGATATAATTTTATTGACTTAATTAAGTATGTATAATAACATATATTAGACATGTTTTATGTTATTATATATTAGGCATTGAATTTATAACATTAATGTTTTATTTTTATTTTTGTAAAATCATTAATTCTTCCTTAGAATCTGCACGACATTAATTATGTACATCAAACATCCAAATAGGATTTATCAAAAAAATAAAATAAAATCAAATAGGGGTATTTTAGGCATTCAAAGTTTTTTTAATGTGTGAAGTCAGACATAATTAATGAATTTGCTGATGTGAAATCTAGTCAATGAGTTTTATTCAAGTAAAAAACTTATGTCGGGTTTTGTGCAGAGAAAATTATGTTTTAGGGGCTAAAGTTATATTATATATATGGTTTTGTTTAATGATAGAAAGATAATATATGTTTCCCAGATATAACTCTAGATGATCACACGATTAAAGATATAATAACATGAGAATACGAGGATTTGCACCTGATGACATGTAAAA
Organism: Pyrus x bretschneideri; assembly: GCF_019419815.1. Taxonomy (NCBI): domain Eukaryota; kingdom Viridiplantae; phylum Streptophyta; class Magnoliopsida; order Rosales; family Rosaceae; genus Pyrus; species Pyrus x bretschneideri. The sequence continues at coordinate 119,300 of NW_025999646.1, forward strand.
GTTACAGTCACGTAATGAGTGATATATTCACATAGATAAGAATATATAGGAGATGTACATCTGATGGTGACATGCAACATGTTCCCCTTGTTTAATTGGGACTCAAACATGCGAGCTGGGGCATCTGTTTTGATGCCTTAATTCCTAGATAGTTTCATATGATTTGATATGTTTATGTCATATATGTGTCTTTGTCCAATTTCTTTGACATGGTTAGGTTTCTGTCCGATGTGTTCGACAGCAGACATGCTTATCTGTTAAACACTTAGTTTTGTGTCATTTCATGCCATTTTCTTAATTGTGTTCTTCTTCTTAATACCCTTAACCTTTTAGGTTTGGAAGGCACATAATAAATCCAATAACCAGAGCTATATATATAAGGGAGGATGAAACTTCTTGATTGAAAATGCAGGGTCATTGATTCTGATCCCACTTCCACACACACACACACACACACACACATATATGGACGGATATGTGACACCATAAAAAAAAAAAAAAAGGAAAACTAATGAAAAGAATTTGAAAATTTTGAATTTTAATAATAAGGACAAAATAAAAGGTAAAGTGAATAGTACCATGATTGACTTTTTATGTAAAAATGTGGTTTTTTGTTAAAGTGAACAGTACCGTGAACTTTTCGTTAAAACTCCCTAAAAAAAATACAAGTTTTGACACAACTCTTAAACCACTAAATCTATATATATACTTTGAGTGGTTGAGATGCAATCTGATTACTCATTATTATTATATTATTATTATTATTATTAATAATTATGTTTTAGGAAAAAAAAACTATAAACCTTGTTATTAAGATTCTTTATTCCCTCTCCAATCTGGTTATTGTTTTTCATTAGAACTATCTCTTTCCCATTTAACTCTTTCTTTTCCCTTCCTTTTCCTCGCTGTTCATCCTTCCCAGCCATCTTGTTTTCTATGGCATCCCTTGGAATGTGCGGAAAACATATAGAATCTCACCCATATAAGAAGTTGCACAACCTAGTTAGGTAGCACGAATTCTCTCCCACTTAATTAAAATCATGGGTAGTGCTATTCACACACCTCATTTTACTTCCCATATACCCTTGGTCCCTTGTTAATATTTATCCATTAATCTTCTTCTATTCATTCGATCGAACAACCGAAAATTAAGAAGAGTGTGTGAATAGCACCACTCAAAATTATCTATATCCTAAAGGTAGTTAAACTCAATCTAAAATCTTTTTTCTTGGACTATAATTAATTGAAAAAAAAAAATGAAATTGTCACGCATCCCATGAATACCAAACTTATTTGATTGCAGAACACTAACTTAATTAATGTCTAAAATAGCCAATATACTTGTACTTAATTAGCCCTAATTCACAACGTGGGATATGATTGAAGCCTACTAAAATACAAACTCAAGGCCAGTTTTTTAAGTTCATTAAGCAATATCTATATATTAAGCTTGATGTTTTGCCGATGAAGATAAGTTGATGCCCTGATAGTTAGTGCAATTGAGTGATAGAAAGTAAAAAACCGGTAGAGAAAAGAAAATATCAGAAGATCACAAATGGTAAAGAAAGAGCAGTCTAGGATATCGTAGAGAACGAAAGGAAATAAGGAGAAGAAAAAGATTGAGAGAGAATTAGTTAAATAATAAAAATAAATTTGACTAATCACATTACATCTCAACCATTCAAAATTTATAGATTTAATAATCTAAAAATTGTGTCAAAACTAGTGTCGATCTTTTTATCATGTCACGAATCCGCGGTGTATATATATATATATTGCATGGCTTGGATTGGAAAGGACACGTTGTAGGTGGCTTTTAGGTTATGTATGGGAATCTAAAATGAGATTTTGATATCATAAATTATTAGCAAGCCAAAAGAGCAGGATGCATGCTGCGGCTATGGACCACCATAATTCTTAGAAATGATCTGTCGACACAATGATCTGACATAGAATATGTGGTATTCCTTTTGTATATATTATATATGATCTTTGGCGGAGAATTAGTTTAATCATTTGTTGCCACATTAGCATGATGAGAATTATCATGATCGTAATATTCCAAAACGATTGAAACAAAATAATTCATGGTAGAAGTATGTCCCACAAAACTTATTTTGTGTGGAGGTTTACCTTTGAACAATGACGAATTTAGGATTTGAACTTTATATGTCTTAATTTAAATGTCTGAGTGTTTTAGATAGAAACAGAGCGTGAAGCATAAAAAAAAAAAAAGTTTATTTGCTGAGGAATTGTCATACACTTGGTAAGCTTGTTGTCATCAATCGAACCATGTTGCACACATTCAGTAGATATCGATAATTTGATAAGTGCTATCGAGAGCTATTGTCGAGTGTTATCAACGCAAACTGCCGAGATATGTCTACCATACATTACATCAAGCATTTTGTGGGCACAAATGAGACTTGTGCCAAACATTCAGAGTGTCCCTAGAGAACCTTCACCATGCGTGTTATCTGATCTTCGAATGATCTTGGGACCACCTTGATTCCAATGTTTATCCTCCCTAATACATGTAAGATTCATTTACAACGTTCTCTATCATTTACAACATTCCCTAACTTGACATATACACGAAATTCCATGTCTTTTTACCTCTTATAAAAAGCTAGTGGATGATAAAATGGAGTTTATAATTTACATATGCAAAGTAATACAGTGCTACAACCCCAGCTTTTGTTGCCAAAGGTCAAAGGCAATTGTCCGATATGATTGTGGTAGGTTTTAATAAGCGCACAACGATAGGTTGATTAGCTTCACATTCCATGTTTAGGGGGATCTATATTAGGCCTTAATTACTTGTTTAATGATAGCTTTAATTGGTACATAATTGTGGAAGATGCTTTTATAAAGTGGCTTCAATTCCTCATATATTTTAGGCCATCAAAGGCATCCTCTTTCACGTGGAAGTTTTCAGTTTTCGGCAGTTTGCTTAGTCGGATCTAATTAACATCAATAGTAAACAATATGTAGAAGAAAACTGTTTACAATTAAGTCACAACAAAGGTGAACTATGTGTCTTTACATGGTATATACAGAAACTCTTTCAAGTTTTAAGTGATCATGTGGAAGGAAAAGTGCATAAAAATTAAAGATTCAATACCATCACACCAACATTTTAGATCTTAGAAGTTAATTTAGTTATTTTTCTTAAATGGTAATGAACATTCTATGTAAAAGACACTTTTAGAAGAGGGAATCTTGATCCTCTGTCTATTTGAAAGACTCAATGCTCGTTTGGAAGCGCTTTTAAAAGGATTAAAAGCACTTTTAGTGCTTTTTGAATTCACTTAAAGTGCTTTAAAATTTAATGTTGGTTCCGAAAGTACTTTAAATGATTTCAAAAATGTTTTCACCAAAAACTTTTTTAGTTATTTTAAAGACACTTCCAAATGAGCCCTCATTCTACACTGTATTTCAACAATTCGAACTGTCTATTTTTTAGTCACAACTCATATAACCGGTTGCATGCGTACAATGTAGAGCTCAAAAACTAGAATCCCTCCTCCGAAACTGCCAATGTATATATCTAACAATGCAAGTCAATAGTCTTAAATAATTCTCAAATCCTTTCTCACTAAGAAAGCTCTCCAAGATCTGCAAATAGTTCTTCATGTGCAGTAGGATCTTCCTTTGAAAGCTGTATGAACTTTTATAAGTAAGATCATAACCGTGTCAGCATTTGGAGAAAGTGAGGAGAGCCTTGAGGAATAACAGTTTTAAATTCAAAGTAATATTTTCTTTTGACAATTAGATTCAAAGGGCTGTTTGTCCTCGTTGTTACCTCAATATATTAACAAAAGTCGGTTAGTAAATAGCAAGGTTCTAAAATATGAGTTTTAATAAAAAATCCACGGTATTATTCACTTTAATGAAAAATCACATTTTTACACTAAAAAGTCAATCATGGTACTATTCACTTTACCCTTTATTTTATCTTTATCATTAAAACTCAAAGTTTTTAAGTCATTTTCATCGGTTTTCTTTTATAAAAATCGCTAGGCATTAGTCGGGTGGCGGGCAAGGGCTTAGCGCCTAGGCTGCTAGACTGGGTTTAGGCGGATTTATGTAAATTTATTATATATCTTGTAAATAAGTGTCTATTTACATCTAAAAAAAACTATACTTGTATGGATAATAAAAGAACGATAAAATGCAAAAATAGAAGTAGAAGAAAACACAAATTATATACATCCAAAAAGTTCAATATTTAAAAAACAGTAAGCATATAATCATAATGAGAAGGATTTGGATGATAGACTAAATTCTTGTTGTTCATGAATCATGATCCTTGTATTGGATTAGATATAGACTAAATTATTTAATCTTGTTGCATCTAGTTTATTTCTTTTCTTTGTATGTATCCCCTAAAAAATGCTCCAATTCATTTCACTATTGGATGAACTTGTAGTAAATCCATTATTTGCAAATTAGATACACCATTTCCATAAGTATACCACCATGAAACCTAAAAAGAAAAAAGCACACAATTAATAAAATATATATATATATATAAACCACCTAGGACAGCCTAGGCCCCACCTAGCTCTCCGCATAGCCCTCCTAGGCACCACCTAGCTTCCAGCCAATTTTTCCAGACGCCTTGCCCAAAATCAGGATGGGGCTCCACCACCTAGACCGATTTTTAGAACAGTGATAAATAGTAAGCTGAACACAACAAAATTGAGGGTAACACACTCCCTGTAGAAAGGAATTGAGACCTTCTCTGGATATTCGTGTCGTGGCCGATGGAATCGGAGATCTCATAGTGTTTATTTTAAATTATGTGGTCCTTATTAGCCTATTTTACTGGCACACCTTAATCAAGAATCTGGATCTCTCTTTCTCTCTTGTCAACAACCTGAATCTTCGAATCTTTAGTGTTCGAATACAAAGATTCGGAAAGGATCTCCACTCCTGTAAAAGTACTAGTAATGTTGTAGAAATTAACTAGCTGGTTTCCACCTTGATTAGTACATGGTGCATTAATTATCACTGTTTTTTCAGGTGCTAAATTTTCATATTTTAGAGAAACTAATGGTGCACTTCACTAATTCTCTAATTTGAAGATGTTTGCACTTTGCGTTGTTTCTATAGATTAAACTTAATTCTTTAGAAAAATCTACTTAACTAAATACTTGGTTCATCATGAAATTATCAATGATTAAGAAAAGCATTGATTTATTATATTGGTGTATTTTTGTTCACCACCCTTGAGTGGTTATAATACTCACCACTATTGTTATCAACATTGTAGGAGTTTAAATTTTAATATTTGTGTCTATCCAACACACAAATCTCGAAATTTAAATTCGTTAAAATGATAAATAAGGTGGTTATCATCACCATCACTTGAAAGTGGTGAGCAAAAATATTCCTTTTTATCCTATACAAATGATTGAACAAGCACCAATTTGAATGATTTTCAAAAAATCATCTTTCAATAATAATTATGAAAATAAACAATTTTGATTATACCACAATGTTTTTATACATTAGCAAACAATTTAGTTACAAAAGAATTAATTGGATGCCACACACTTTGCAACCAATTGCATTAGACCACGTATTCGAAGCTGCCACTATATATTCCCCAAAGTTCAAAATTTTCGTTGACCTTCAGAAACAAAACCACAATTCTTCGCGCCTTCTCCCTCTGCAAATCGCGATGGCGCTTTCTGCCGCGTTCCGGGAACGACTCGAACACATGGAACGTACCCGAAACCAGCGCCTCTCTCTTCTCCAGGTCACATCACAAGCCCTAATTTCCTTAAATCGTGTTCGGTTGCAGAAAAAAAAAAAAAAAAAGAGCATATCGAAAGATTTAAAATTTCTTAATTTCGTCAAAAATTTCCCTGGTTTCTCAGCTGCCAAACAGATAGCAGCGAAATGTTATTGATTCTTGCTTCGTTTGCAGGCGGAGAAAGAAGCGCAAGCGAACAAATCTCAGGTGTTGGTGATGAAGCTCGCAAGCATGAGGGCCACGGAGCAGAGGTGCTTGGCGCACGACCAAAAGATCGCATCGCAAGGCTTCAAGATCTGGACGCTCAGGTCTGAGATCGATGGCCTCGACGAGAAATATCAATCCGATTCACATCAGTTGAGGTATTACTTAAGTGTCTCAATTGATCAAGTTTTCGGTTGCTTGATTCATTAATTAGGTTGAACTGGAGCGACTTAGATTGGGAATTGAAAATGAAATTGAAATTGAATTGGGGATAATTTTAGGGTTTTGAAGAGTGAGGTGGAGGAGCTTAAGGAGTTGGAGAAGGAGAAGAAGAGGTTTTATGAGTTGAAGGGATTTGAGATGAAGGAGTTCAAGCAAAATGTCTTTAGCAGCAAAACACTTATTTCCACACGTACTGACGAGAATTTACTTACAAGCTCATATATTTAATCGTAAAACACTTATTTCTACACATGACCGATGATAATTTTCATTTTTTAAGTTCATATCTGTGGTAGTAGAACACTCATTTCCACTCGTAAGGACGATAATTCTCTCTTATAAACTTTGGCAATGCGATTTCATCCGTTAGATTATGAAGAGTTATTAATTTAAGATGGGTTGTTTGATCTTTGTTTCCGATCCAATCAAGCTTTGTCAAATTCCAAGGGAGTGACAGATGCACGAGTAATGGTGAGATAGCTGCAACTGAGAGGAGAAAGAAAAGATATAAATTTTTCTTTCCTTCTCTTTTTTTAAAGTTGGAAGAGGTAAAATTTGAATCACCTTGTCCTCGATTAATCGAGAAAGCACATTCAGTCCTAGAGGATAATATCAACCACTTGACGTCCATCCGATGCATCCATTATGGTGATTTCATATTCCCTTTTTCGCTTACTATTCCTATTGCTGTAGCATTATCGAAGTCATAGTCGTCACTATTATCAACAAGAAAACTGTGGATGGTCGTATTATGATTTGCCTCCATTAAACTTTCAATTTGGGTTTGTCAGTTTTTCAACAAATTGAGGGTGAGCCATCACATCGGCCTTAATTTATATTCGGATTAATTTATAATCAGATTATCAAATATGAATCGTATGTATATTATCAGTTTTAACCTGTAAATTCATATTCCGCAAACATTAAAGAGGTAATCATCAATGTGGTTGATAGAAAATGTGAGAAATTTGATGGTATGGGTAACGCTTAACATGATTTAAACGATTATAGAAACTCATAACTAAATTAAAAGTCGAGAGGACAATCAGAGAAAGTCACAAGTTGACATTGCTAAATTTCCCTTATAGAGGTGTAGGAATTTTGGGCCATGGGCTCAGACAATCACTATTGGGTCAATTTTGTTCATTATGCAGCTCATTAACCGAAAGCCCAAATAACAAGCCCTAACAATCATACACGTGTAAAACCCTCACATCACCAACAAATCGAACGTCGAGTCCTGAACCTTCTCCCCGAAGCTTTTGCCTTTTCTTGCAACTCCCAAAATATGGAAAGGGATCATTTCGGATCATTTCCATCAAATTCATCAAATCATCTAATTTGAATATTTAAAATTTAATATAACTGTTAAATTTATTACAACTTTTAAAGGAACCTTTTATTTATAGCTGTTAAATCAAATTTCAAAAGTTCGGATTGATTGATTGATTGATTTGATAGATTTGGTGGAATGAATCCGGAGATGATCAATTTCCTTAAAATATAAAGGGAATCTTAATAAAACATTTCTGGTACCATTCACTTTTAACGTTAAGGACATGGGGTGTGATATCCACACACCCCATTTTACTTCTCACACATCCTTTTAATTTTTGGGCGTCAGATCGGATGAATTAAAAAAGATCAAGGAACAGAAATTAACAAGGGGTGTGTGAGAAGTAATTTGGGGTGTGTGGATAGCATACCCCTAATGACATTTTTGATTTAAAAAGTCATTTCTGATACTATTCACTTACACATTTATTTTATCATTTTGATTAAAACTAAAGTTTTTCGGTATTTTTTTGTTTGTTTTCCTAAATATAAAAATCCATTGAAAAAAAAAATACTAATGAAAATGGAAGTAAAGTGAATAGTACCAGAATTGATTCTTAGTATAAAAATATGGTTTTTCGTTAAAATAAATAGTACCGTGAGATTTTCGTTAAAATTCTCTTAGAAAACGAAAAGCCATTTCTTTGGAGAACGAATTAGCAAATGGCAGAGGAAGTGGCGCTGGACGTGGAGGAGCTCCGCCACCTTCAGAGCATTGCGAAACGATCCCGTGTCATCAACCTCATTTCCACTGAGATTCGCACTCTGGAGAAAAAGTTCCCATTTTGTTTTTGTATCTCAGCATTTGCTATTCAATATTTACATTTTTGACATGCCTCTAACATGTAGTGAAATTTTTGCCACAATGTGATTGTTTTGGTAATGTCCCCACATTTTTTGTGTGAAAATTGGTTTATATTTGACCCAGAAAAAAAAAAAAAAATTATGGAAACTTGTATTTGATTTTAGAATTTTGTGTGAAGTGAGCTTATGAGCTCAGTATTATCAATGCCTGTGTATTCTTTCACATGTGTTGTTGAAGTATGATTTGGCACGGATCATGAACCCAAGGTTGAATCTCTCTTTCCGTAGATTAGACTAATTTAGAATATCGTCTTGTCAAAATTTGATTTCAAACCAACTTCATAATTTTGTCTTTGCTTTAGCATTTTGAAATGTTGTAATGCTTGAGAGAGAGTAAGATTATTATGGTATCTAGTGACGGATAAGCGCTTGTTAAGATCGTATGAACCCGCCATTTCAAGGCCAGATATGGAATCTTGCTATGTTCACGTATGGGAAATAATGTGGTTTTTGATCATTGCAGATGTCACAAGAGGCTGCTGCTTCACCTGCACTGCAAATCCCAACTCCAATTTCAACTGATACTGCCACCCCAACTCTGCATTACACTACGCTTTCGTCGTTCAGCTGGGATCAGGATAAGGACAAAGTGAAGGTGCGAACATATTCACCATGTGTTTTTGCATTAGGTTTCGGTTTGATCACCTTCGCTTTTTTTTCCTTGCAGATATACAGATTTCTGGAGGGAGTTGATCAGAGAAGATAGAGACCGACTTCAAGCCTATGTCATTTGACATCAAATTCCATGATGTGGAAGGAAAGAATTACAGGTTCGGTTTGCCTAAGCTGAACAAGGAGATCGATCTAGAGAAGTGTAAGGTGCTGGTTCAGCCTACAAGGGTTGTTATCAATTTGGCTAAAACTTCAAAGGATTACTGGTTGGACTTGAAATTTAAGGAGGACAAGGTATGTCTCATCGTATCTTTGAACTCTCCCATTTTATGCTTCGGAAAACGGAGAAATGTAACTGAACGCATTCGTTATTTTGATCTTACAGCTGAAGCCGAGTCTGGATAAAGAGAAAGATCCCATGGCAGGAATCATGGCCTTGATGAAGGTGAGGTTACCAAATACTTACATTGTCATATAGGAAAATGTGTACTGTGTTTCTTCTCTGCTTTGTTAATTACCGTATGCAACGGATTTTGTAGAATATGTAGGATGAAGGGGATCCGGACATGAAACGAACAATTGCCAAAGCGTGGACCGATGCAAAGTTTGGACAAACCGGCTGATCTATCGAAGGGGTTTCAACTAAACATGGAGCTGACATTGTTTTTCAGTAGTTTTTTTCGTTTATATGATCTTAATGCTCAGCGAGTTCTTTCATGGTAGGATGGTTCTTCTGTGTTGTTATGAAACTCTCTTGCATGTAGCTTTTCTAAAGTTCTATATGAAAGATTGGAAGAAATGAACTTTGGACAAATGAAACTCAAATCATAACATGGCGGAAAACACGAACGAAGTAACATAAGTTTCAAACAACAAAGTCTTATCCCGCTAAGTAGCGTAGATTTTATAAATCATTAGGTGTAGAACAGAGTAACGTGAGTTCAAAGTTTTAAAATCATTTCACCAGCGAAAGAACTTAACTTTGCTGCACTGTGGGAGCACAAACTTGAATTCAAAAGATTAATGCCTATCCATGCTAATCTGTTCTTACATGTTACATCGAATCAGAATCACAAAACCAGAATCTTAGAAATACAAATCAAGTAACCTATTTTTTTGTCAAGGAAGCCAAGTTCTTATTCGGTTTTACGTGAATCACACTTATCAGAACCCTATAAATGCGAGTGGGCAATGATAATCTAGTGATCTTCAAAACTACGAAAAGTACATCTAACGATACAAGACAAGAGAGATTGTGCGCCGTCATTGGAGTATTTGACTACCATAATCAGCATTGAACTTCTCGTAACGATGAACTTGGAGATGAGCAGACGGCCTTGTGTTCTTCAAAGCCGTCTCAATATCTTCGTGTTTGATCGGTCCAACCTTGGGCAGTTCTGCAACCAAAAACATCATGGCATAAGCTTTTACCGAACGCGTCGAAACAAAAACCCGTTGCCCAGGTTCGTATTTACACTAAGCTCATATGCATCCAATTTTGGTTAATACTTTTAGAGTCACATACCATCCTCAGGAACCGTGTCCTCTTTGTCTTCAAGGAATGTCATTACACGTCTCAGAGGCTGCATAGCAGCCTCCTTGCACACCAATCGAATATCTGAACCTGAATATCCTTCAGTTTTATCCACCAACAAATCATAAGGAAGCTTCTCCTCATCAGGCTGTACTGGCAGGAGCTCCTCGAACATGGCTCTTCTTGCTTCTGGTTCAGGCAGAGGCACAAGAATCTAAATTTTTCATGGTTAATGGAGAAGCCGAATAAAATGGCTGGATACAGAATATTGATCATGTAAAAAACTGCCTCGTATTATGATACCTAGCTAGAAAAGAACGCAAACAACGGACAATGGATGTGATACAGCAGGTGAACCTTCCCGTGTTCTATACCATAATCAACCCCAAAATGATCCCGCATCTATTGATTCTATTTAGACATCTTGAATATCCTGGCATGTAATGCATATTCATATACACGCAAATATAGTTACCAGCACTCAAATAGCTTGTGCTCCGTTAATGCTTGTGAAACTATGATTTTCATTCAGACCTATGAGATTTGTAACAAAGTGTATTACATGATATGCTAATAATTATAGCTTCTGTCGTTTCCATATAGTTGACTTGCACATATCACTAAGCATAATTTAATTTTTCAAAAGGATACTCGCTTCTCAAGACGCCGGAGCATGGCTGCATCCAGTTCCCAGGGAAGATTTGTAGCAGCCAAAACAAAAACAAGTTCACTTGTCTTTGTCAAACCATCCATCTGCAATCTAATACAAGCTAATCAATTTTTGAACAAGCATAGTTGACATGTGGAATATCCTGATGCTCGGAACCAAGACAATTAAAAGTTCTAAGCACAGTGTTAACATAGTTTCTCAAATGTTATAAACTGATACGATGCAGAAAACAAGATTCTGTGATCAACACAAGTAACATATGATGGGAGAGAACACTAAGAAAGCAGCACTCTTTAAAAACAAACATCACCTGTACGAGTAGCTCGTCTTCAGACGCCTACTTGCTTCATGCTCACTTCGTCCTCACCACGTTGACTAATAATTGCAGTCAATTTCATCAATAAATATAGTTGATGGTGCATGGTGCCTAGCAAGCTCAAACAACACCTTCACTAACTTCTCTGAGTCGCCTGAAAAATTATGCAAACATTAAAATTGAAGGAAATATTAAAGAACAGATAGGAAGCTCAGATAACAAGCTGGAAAATTTAGACCCTAATAAATTCTTCCCCATCCATTTTTATGACAAATAAGCAAACAAACAAGCATGATCTTCAGAAAATAGTTCAACCCTGACATACCACGCCATTTGCTGACAACAGACGATGCTGAAATGTTGAAAAATGTGGTCTTGCACTCTGTTGCAACAGCCTTGGCAAGCATTGTCTGCACCATCAGATGTTTAAATTAATTTTTGTCCAAAGTATCATTGTAAAAGATTAACTGGGTTGTGCATCAACAGGACTTTGAAAATTCATCTTCATTTCAGAGGAAGTTTTTCACAAGAACTCATTGCATGGGGAGCAATTTTCGATCAAAGTAAGATTTTAACAAATTAATTTTAAAAACCCATCTCCCAATCCCCCACCCCCACCCAAATAGCATGATCACTTCAGCAAGGATAGGTACAAATACAATATGGTTAACAACTTTTCTTGGGTAAGCAAATACTGTATAACCAAAGCACGGAAAAAGAAACATAAACAATCAACAGGATTGGAAAGAATTGCAAACCTTTCCTGTCCCTGGAGGGCCAAAAAGGAGAATACCTTTCCACGGTGTTAAAAGTCCAGTAAAGTACCTGAGGAAAATAGAAAGATCAGTTTGATATTTGAATGATCTTGCATCGTGCCATCATTTCAAAAGTGTTGCCAGTTAATTCAATATGGTTGTTTCACAGTTTTATCCCAATTTCTAGACAAGTAGCTGCAAGAAATTGTATCAAAATATTCTAGCACATATTAATTAATTTCACTTAACATAAAGAAAAACATTTGGTACTCCACAAATTTAAAAGAAATACTTAAAGCAATTAGCATGAACCATGATTAAATTAAGTTCATATTGGTTTCAATGTCACAGAAAAGGGAATGTAAACTGAGACCATGCTTCACTAGCAAACAACTAGCAATTCAGCAATCTGATTCTCTTGAACTTTACGAACAAAAAAAATATAGGAGTACATAAAAATGCAAGAACAAACACGTTAAATCGTGAACTGTTTATTAAATAAATTTGGTACATGAGGTGTTCATTGACCAGACGTACTTGGGATATTTAATTGGCATGACCACTGCTTCTTTGAGCAAACGCTTGGCATTCTCTAATCCCTTGATGCTTTCCCACTTAACATCTGGACTACCCCGAATTATATCCCTGCACAAGACACAACGCATGGTAAATAAATGACAAAACTTTCAGGGTGCCAACTGTAATCATCCTTGGCCACCGGGAAAAAATAATATGTAATAGCAGTAACTTGTATTCCATCATGTGAAGTCATTCATCTAAAATCACCTGCATAAACTCTCTCCTAAAGAACGCATTTCTGCTGATTCAAAAGAAGGTAAAAGGGACTTCTGCCTGTGGAGTTCACAAAAAAATGTCATTAGGTTCTGAAAGAAGCACTCTTCAATGAAAAGTTGCCAGATAACATACGGTATTTCATCATGTTGATCAGATAAGACTCCATTTGAGTGAGGCACGGGGCCCCTACCCTGAAAAACAGATGAAACCGAAGAACAAATGAATGCAACTGTACAAGTTCATGCAATATGTCAAATCCAATTCACTACATGATAAGATCAAATCCACTACCTGGTTTTGAAATTGCTCATAGATGGCCAAGTCAGCTGTCCTCTTCACGTGACCATTCCCATTCGCGGTCACTCCGGAACTACTTCCATTACTCACTGCTCCATTAGTGGACTGCCCGTTTTGCTGCGGCTCCGGCGCTTTCTTTCTACCAAACTTCGCATCATAAAACAATTTAAAATCCTAGAAATGTACATAATTTTAGCTGAGATAAATCCACGAATTCTTGATTCAATCCTATCCATCAGATCAAGATTCGCAACTACATAATCTCAACAACCAGAATTCTATCCAAATATACTCAACTCTAAGCATATAATTAACCCCAAAACAAAAATTATATTAATCGAGATCACTGAGCTAGTGAGCTCATATTTGTCAGCATAGAAAACAGAAGCAAGCAAAACAAACGAAAATAGAAATTGGGTTGCTTCAGTTTCTAATTCAAACCCAGAAAAAGCTAACAGCCACTCTACTCATAGTTTCGTTCAAGTGCCAAACTTTTCAATTCGACCAGCATTTTCTCGGGAAACAAACAGAAAATAATAAGCGAATTGGTGAGTGAGTACCTGAAAGGACCAGCGACTGGGAGCAGGCTCGTCGGACATTGCTCAAACAAATCTGGAGCGGAGAAAAATGAGAAGAGAAGAGAAAAGGAGAGATTTGTAGAGATCTCTCTCTCTCTCTCTAAGCGGTCTCTGTCGCCACTCACTCTGGTGCGTTGTTATACGGCTCGGAAACATGTAGAACAAAACACATGTGTGATCCCTGAATTTTCATTTATATTAAATTGAGAATGGTTCGCCAAATTATTAATTATTTAATAACCAAAATGCTCACTCTACATGGCTGTTTTAAACATGTTTTTTTTCTTTTTAGTGAAAAATTATTTTATAAAAATATGACTCATTGTATTGATTTGTGTAAAGTATTATAATATATCTGATAGTATCTATTTCTATTTAGATATGAATTTTACACTAGTTAAATTAAAATTTACATTCCTATAATACAAACAATAATTACAGAAAAATTCGAATTAATTAAAATTTAATTGAACACCCTCACAAATTGGACGAGCCTAATCGGACAAGTTTGGAACAAAATACACCATGCAGAGGATGATGAAAAGCCTTGGTAAAGAGGTTAGCAGTTTGATCAGTGAAAGAAATATAATAAACTCGATAACTGTCACGAGCCAACTTTTCACAAACAAAATAGTAATCAAGTTGAATATGACGTGAGAAGGATGGTAAGTGGCACTAAGATTATTACAGTGCAAGAGAACATGAAAATATAAACGAACACCAAGCTCGTGCAAGAGAAAACAAATCAAGGTGGTTTTGACACATGCATGAGCAAGGGCATGGTATACCAATTCGGTACTGAAACGAGATATGGTCAGCTGCTTTTTTTAGCACCAAGATATGTGATTAGAACCAAGATAAACAACGTAACTAGTGGTGGAACAACAAATGTCCAGATAGCCAAGCCAATCAGCACCATAGTAGGTGTATAGGGTAGTGGAAACAAGCTAAGGGGTAAATGTGATGCCAAAATCCATTGTACATTTGATATAACGGAAAATTCGTTTAGTGGCAATCATATGAGTAGGGCGAGGCGAGCTCATAAACAAAGCAACAATATTGACATCAAATGAAATATCAGAGCGAGTGATAGTGAGATAGCCAACAATATCCATATGTAAACCTAAGATATAACAGAGGGGACCTAAACCTAAGAAAGAAACCCCAGGACATTGAGGAAAAAAACCTAGACGAATGATAGTATATAGAAATATGACTTCTTCATTTGTGTAAAGTGTTACAATATAAAGAAGAAGAAGAAAGAAACCCCAGGACATTGAGGAAAAAAACCTAGACGAATGATAGTATATAGAAATATGACTCATTCATTTGTGTAAGTATTACAATATAATAGGGTTATATCATTGCCTATTTAGATTGGAGTCCTACCCTAGTTACATTTGAAAATTACATTCCTATCATACAACAATAATTATATAAAGAGACTTTAAAGAAAAACTTCCGGTACTGTTCATTTTAACAAAAAACTATATTTTTACACTAAAAAGT
The DNA here is from genome assembly GCF_019419815.1 of Pyrus x bretschneideri. Taxonomy (NCBI): domain Eukaryota; kingdom Viridiplantae; phylum Streptophyta; class Magnoliopsida; order Rosales; family Rosaceae; genus Pyrus; species Pyrus x bretschneideri. The sequence goes on from NW_025999646.1 coordinate 134,755, forward strand.
CAATCATGGTACTATTAACTTTACCTTTTATTTTGTTCTTATCGTTAAAACTCAAATTTTTCAAGTCATTTTCATTAGTTTTCCTTTATATAAAAGATTATGAATTAATTACCTTTGATTTAACAAGTTTCTTAATGGAACACCTATTTATTTCTCGGTACACTCCTGTTTATTTATGTTCTTTGTTTCTTTTCTTTTTTTCCGGTTTATTCAACAAAAAACAAAAAACAAACAAGGTGTATAAAAGAAAAAAAAATGTGCGCTAAAATCACTTTCCTTTTTCAATCCAGCCATATGTTTTCAGTTATAGGTTTTTTGTTTTTTGTTTTCTCTCCTACTTAATTCTTGTTTGGTTTTTATTCCATTACCATCATGATTCTGCTCCATTCCAATGTGTACTGCAAATTTTAACAACGCACTAATTATACTAATTTCTGATTACACAAAATAAATAGGAATTGAATGAACAACAAGGTAAACACTAATTTATTTTTTTTGGTAGAAAAAAGTGGCAAAATCGTGAGTTTAAAATAATGATGGGCTTGTAACCGAATAAAAGGAAAATAATGATGGGCTAGAGTGGAATCCAGAATGAGTTATGGGCTTGGTCTCAAACCTAAAGAGCCCAACCCAACCCATGACAGGGTACTTGGATTCAGTCCAACTGGTTCACCTTTGATGTAGGGTGTTGTTATTCCTTTTTGTGTAATCCTCACCCGATAATCCATCGACCCAAAAAACACTGTCCCAACAACACTAAATTTTTTATCAATATGAGTTGGTTTTATTTTAAGAAAATCTAAAATTTAGGTTTTAAACTAACTCAATCATTTTTTATTGACTTGGTTTAAAATTAGGTTCGAGTTAAAACCTAAAATTTGGGCAAATTTGATTCAGAATTCCGGTCAGGGTTAAAAGGCTGGGCCACCTTAAGGGTGTGGACGCACCTAGAAAAGTGGAGGCCGCAACAAGGTGACGTGCCCCAGGCGCGAGATGCGCAAGAGCTGACATGAAGTATGGACCACCAAAAACGGGCCCAACAACTCTTTTTCCGATCTGACGATTTTAATTATTGGACCTTTGGTTAATCCAATGGTTCAGATTCTATTAAATACATTGAATCCAACAGTTGAGATCGAATATGCCAAATATAACGGTAAAAAAAATATCTAACGGCCCAAAATTAAATCCAATGGGTAAAAAAATTAAAGATTTTATTTAAATCAAAGTAACCCAAAAACTCTAAAAATACATGTCTCATGGAGTTGATTTAGTGAAAAAAATTTTCAACTCTTATCGGAATCTAAATATTTTTAGGTTAAAATGTAAAAATAAATTTTGATAATCTACATAAATTTTGTTCTAAAAAAATACTGAAAAAAAAAAATTTCAGCCTAAATTCATTCTTAATAATCTCGTGCTAAATTTTTACCCATAACCTTTGGAGCATAAAAATTGTTTCTGGGTTAAAACCTAAATTTTCTAAGTTAAAAATTTTGGTTTTAACCCCAATCATTGAAGTTGGTCTAAAGGAAAATATTTTTGCTCACCAGTTTAAATGATGGTAATGTTCACCATCGTATTTATCATTGTTAGATGAGTGCATTTATTTCACAACTCTCAAAATTTAAACTTGCCTAGCAATATTGAATATGGTGGTGAGCGTTACTACCACTAAAGGTGGTGAGCAAAAATGCAGTTATTAAAACTTTACAATTTACAGTTAACCACCTGAACTTCATTGTTTGTGACAAGTTGGCACGTTCCTATACATTTTTTTTTAATTTACTATTATTAAGGGGAGAGAGAGAGTTCGAAACTATTACTTAATTTAGGGAAAAGGAAGTTTCGAACCCGGGGTGAATGGATAAAAACCTAACACCATATCCATAAAGATATTGGGTCATATACACGTTCCTAATCTTCCATCAACCTTTTGTCAAATAATGACTACATACTTTTCGTGCTCAAGGTTCCATATATCAATAAGATAGGAAGTCTCTTGCCTGTTGGAGATAGTAGACCGAGATTCCTACATATATATGACATAGCTCATGAAATAGACAATCGGATGAAAGAAAGTGAAGCACTAAACAGAAATGTCGTTCAAAAAATCCAAGAAATCTTGAATCAATATAACCAATTTGTGCAAATATTTCACAACCTAGCACAACGTCAAGATTTGCAAAATTGCAGATTGATTATCAAGGTTCAGCTTGCAAACCAACAACAATATTATTTACCGTCTACATCTCAGATTGCTGCAATCATATTAGGTGGTGAAGGATCAGAAAACATTAGAGGTCGGGATATCATTGTGCAAACTATAGATGGTCAACTTAAGAGTATCAAAGATCGTGTCGGCTACTATGACCCTTTACAATATCCATTGTTGTTACCTTATGGAACATATGGATGGGATGTGAATATTCGAAATAACAACCGCATAAAAGTGACAATGTGACTATTATTCTTATGTTCTTTAGGTAACCGAAGACCTTCATCTCTGTACACTTAATATTAATTTTTTAAATTATATTATGTTGAGTGAAATTTTTTTTTATCATTTTAGATTTATCAACACAACGAATCGTTTCTACTTCATGGTGGTCGCCTGTTGCAGCAATATGTAGTTGATAACTACGTAAAGATTGAATCACAAAAGCTTAGATGGATGTGTGATAATCAACACACAATTCGATCTGAATTTTACCGAGGACTACAATACTCATTAATTGTAGGACAAAATAATGCAAGTATAAAACTTATCCATTTATACAATAACATATGTGCTTCATTTTCATGTTCAATCATATCAAATGAGACTTATTAATGAGTTATAACAAACCAAATATAATTAGACTTATTAATGATTTATAACAAAACAAATACAAGAAACATCGGTCATCGTAGGACTATATTACTGTCACCTTTTGTTGGTGGTCCCCGTGACATGTATCAAAGGTATCAAGATGCAATATCTTTGGCTCAAAAGTATGGAAGACTAGATATTTTCCTAACAATGACATGTAATCCAACTTGGGAAGAAATAAGTGATGAGCTATTACCTGGCCAAACACTACAAGATCGACCAGATTTGCTTACAAAGGTTTTTCGTGCAAAATTCGAAGAGTTGAAGAATGATGTTATAAAAAAAAAAGATGTTTTGGGTAGAGTTCTTACATATGTATATGTCATTGAGTTTCAAAAGCGTGGTCTCCCTCATGTCCACATGATTCTCATGTTAGAAGAAAATGATATGCTTAATAGTCCCGATGATTATGACCAGATGATGTGGGCTGAAATACCAAATCCAAATGAAGAGCTTGAACTGTATAATGCTGTGTTAAGGCATATGATACATTGTCCATGTGGAAGGCACAATTCACAATCACCCTGTATGAAATGTGGGAGTTGTAAACGAAATTATCACAAACCATTTGCACCAACTACAGTTCAAGGAAATGATTCTTATTCAGTCTATCGTAGAAGAGATAATCATGATCCTGTTCCATTAAATTAGAATGCACGTATAATGGTGGACAATCAGTGAGTCATTCTGTATAACTCATGGCTACCCCTCAGATATGACTGTTATATTACTTGTATAAATATGTTTACAAAGGTCTCGACAGAGTAGCTTTTGAAGTTCATCCGGAACCTATTCAAAATGAAATAAAGCAGTTTGTTGATGCAAGATGGGTTTGTGCACCTGAAGCTTTATGGAGAATATTCAAATTTGTAACTAATCGACTTTATCCATCGGTCGAACGACTATAGATTCATCTTCTCGAAGGACAAACTGTTCACTTTTACCCTTACCAAAGAGTATCATATATTTTGGTAGATGACACAAACTCGATGACTATGTTGATAGAGTTTTTTTTTTTACCAAGAATGCCACTTGCACGGAAGCACGACAATACTTATACCGAGAGTTCCTTGAACAGTTCAGATGGAGTCAAAAAGATAAAATTTGGAGTGAAGGGAACAATAACCAGAAAGTTATTGGCCGAATATATGCAATCTTTCCAAATGAGGGTGACAAAATTCTACTTGGGCCTCCTTCTTAATCATCTTAAAGGACTAACATCATTTGAGAATTTAAGAACAGTCAATGACATCGTTCAACTAACGTTTAAGAAAATAGTGCAACAACGAGGTTTGCTAGAAGATGATATAACATCAAACAATGTCTTCATGATGTCTCTAACATTCGGATGCCGTCAGCTTTACAAAGGTTGTTTGTTACCATCTTAGTTTACTGTGAGTTGCATGGAGTAAGAAGATTGTGGGATGAATTTAATTCATTTATGGTAGAAGATTATTCTGTTTCAAATACCACAAGTAATAGTTCTATCTTGAACAAGCTTTTGCAAGACTTAAACGAGCTATTAGTGCAACATAATAAGTTTGTGTCTGATTACAATCTACCACAAATAACACAAGATTGTGTTAGAGACAACACACTTTCAAGAATAATATAAGATGAAGTATGAAGTTTCACTTGACATCTCTGACAAGACCTCAATGCGGTGCATAATCTAAATGAAGATCAAATGGCGACATATGACTCGATTGTATCTGCAATTCAACGTCGAGACCATGCCATATATTTTGTGGATGGCCTTGAAGGGACAGGAAAGACATACCTATATCGTGCATTGTTAGCAACCTTAAGGAGAAATAGTCATATTATATTGGCAACAACATCATCTGGAATTGCAGCAACAATATTGCCAGGAGGAAGGACAACACACTTAAGATTTAAAATTCCCCTCAGTCCAGATGCACCTTCCACATGCTCTACTAGCATCTAGTTAGATTTGGCATAATTGATAAGAAGAACATCAGATGTTATTTGGGATGAAGCAACAATGACACACCAATTTGCATTTGAGGCTGATTGAACATTCAAATATATAATAAGAGTTGATTTGCCAGATGAAGGAAATGTTATGATTTTCGGAGGAGATTTTTGACAAATTCTTCATGTTGTTCCGAAAGGTATGAGGTCTAAATTGATGCAAGCAAGTATTATTAATGCTTCATTTTAGGGACATGTGGAAATCCTTCGCCTTAGGCAAAACATGAGATCCATCAACGATCAAGATTTTTCAGAATTCTTACTTCGTGTTGGTAATGGGGAACAAGAAATAGCGATTGACAACATGATGCAATTACCATCATCTATAGTCGTACCATGGAATGGCGAAGAATCCATTGTCCAATTGGTTAATCAAGTTTTTCCCGATTTGGAATGTCATGTAAATGATGCAAGATACTTGGTGGAAAGAGCGGTTATAACTCCAAAAAAATTAGGATGCTAACAAACTCAATCAAATGATCATTGATAATTTTTGGGGTTTGAACGCATCTTGTACTCTTTCGATTTAGTTGGTGACAATGTGAGAAATTTGTATCAACAAGAATTCTTGAATTCAATTTCACTTGGTGGCATGCCACCATAATGCTTTTAAGAAATATCGATCCGAAGATGAGGTTGTGCAATGGCATAAGACTAGCTTGCCATGGAGCTTATAATAATCTAATTGATGCTGAAATCTTAATTGGCCTATTTGCTGGAACTAGAGTATTTTTACCGAGAATCTTTTTAAAGACCACAGAAAGTGCCGGACTCCTATTTGAACTGATGAGAAAACAGTTCCTATGAATTTGAGTTTTGCACTAACCATAAATAAATACAAGGGCAGACATTACCAAATGTGGGTATTTATCTACCAGACCAAGTATTCAGTCATGAACAATTGTACGTGGCTTTATCAAGGGGAGTATTGTCGTCTTCAACAAAAATCTTGGTGAAGAAAGGAGAATTACACAGTCACAAAGGAGTTTTCACAAGAAATGTTGTGTACAAAGATATTTTGCTTCCATCAAATATATGATAAAGTTACTTTCATTCTTTTGATGTTTAATTCACTTTTCAAATCCACGTAGATAAATACATCTAAATTGTATAAGTTGTGCGTAGAATACTGTAATTATAAAAGGACCTTCCGCACATGCGTAAGCGCGTGTAGAGAGGCTAGTATATATAATACTCATAGATTTAACAGCATTACCCTTCAAGGATGAAAAAGCACATATATAATCTAAAGGTTTGTGTAATTTTGGCAAAATATAATTTTTCTATTTTTGAAAAAAGAACAGCATCATACATTGCACTCAATGTGGAAATTTTTTTGCATAGGACAGTCCTGACTGCATAATTGTTCATGCGTGGATAAAGCACAATAATTTAAAGGTTTGTCTAATTTTGGCAAATATAATTTTTCTACTTTTAGAAAAAGAACAGCATCATGCGGAGTACTTGATGTCCTCTTGAAGTAGAAAAATTATTGCATAGGACAATAGTGACTGCATAATTGTTCATGCGTGGATTTCCTAGATTCACGCATATGCAGAAGAATATCTCAAACTTTTTCTTGAGTTGTCAATTCATATCAATATAACTTTTCAGATCTTTGTATTCACCAAAGTCGAGCTCAAAGAAGAAAATCGACTCAAACGACGTTGCCCAACGGTAAAAATTAGAGAAACTTAATATAAGTCGATTAAGAGTTTCTATTGGAAATAGTCCAATTTTTACTCCCTTGTAGACTAGAAACATCCGGCTGCAAAAGGCATGCATACCAAGAGGTCTTGTATTTCTTGGTCACCTATCATCTACATAGACTTGTTTCCGTCTCAGATTGCTTTTAACCGCCGATGCACAGCACCGGCCGCCAAATAAAGATTTCTAATTTCTTGGGCACTTGAAATCTTCCACTTTTGTTGTTTTTATTCCACCCATGTAGGTAGACAACAACAAATCAGTTGTAAAAACTCACTTCACAAACCGTAGAAAAACCTTGATAATCTTCCACACAATCAGGTACCACAGGTAATTTATTTTCATTCAACCTTGTAGGTAGACCCAACAGGATCCTCTTCGGATTCTTTTGGTGAGGATCTTGAGGATCCGTGAATTACGTCTGTTTATTGTACATCGTACGGTCAGTTTTTGTCAAGTATTGTTTATGTTTATTTTAAAATAAAAATATTTAAAATGATTTCTGATCGTACGATGTACGATGAACGGATACGATTTATGGATTTCCGAAATCCTCACAAAGAGAACCGCCGAAGATTCGGACTCTAGGTAGACAACAACAACTAGGGATCAACTAATAATGCTATTTCGTACCTGTCCTAACACCTACGTAACCCAATACCCCCCAGCAAACCCAATTGACCCATTAAGCATAAACTACATGTTAACGAACACAAATTCAATTTGAACACAAATTACTTGGTGTACAGAAACCAGCGACCTCATTCACCCTTACTCAAATTATGAAGGCTAAAAACTCAATTGACTGGTTCAAACAAATATGCAATCGCAATTTTCATACAAAAAATCCATCTCACACATGCAGGTAGACAACTAAAGCAATTTTCGTCGTCATATCTGTTCTCCAAGTATCAATAAACCACAAAACCTAAACGAGCTGTTCGTTCATTAAGTTTTCATCATATGCAGGGATCACAAAGATTTGCTATTCAAATCATAGGAAATCGATGGTAACTGATGTAATTTGTTTTAAAGTCATGGACACTTTAATTGTTGACGTGGATGTTTGCCTTACTTACTGGACCAACATATGAGGGTATAATACTAGTGGATTCCATTTTTCTTTCTGATATTTGTCTAAATTACCTAATTTTTATGTTGAGGAATAAGCTTTAGACTTTAGTTAATTTGAGTCATAAGGTACCAAGCTTCTTCATAGTGCCTGCTGCCTTACACTAACCTGGTAGAAATCAAATATTGAAGGAAAATAGTGAGAGCTAATCCATGGATACAAAACCATCTGTGTTTGTGACAATTGAACACATTTAAATTTTGCTTGGTCTAGCTAGTCAAAAGTGACTCAATTAATCCATTGAGAGTCAAATTAAGCGTCATAGGTTTTGCTTCTTGACATCAACACGTTGTCTAAAAATGTAAATTACTAAAAACTACTTGGAGAATGATACCTTTATAATTTGGAATAGAATTCTCTTCCTTCCTATTTCCATCTCCTTCTTTGCCCTCCTCTTATATATTATTTTTTGTCTTATTATTTTAAAAAAAATTAATATAAGATATTAACATGATTAAACCGTAATAATTCAAATAAAAGAGAAGAGAAGAAAAAAAAAATTAGGAGGAGAAAGAATCATCCTCTTTATAATTTTCAGGTATGGTCTTCAAAATCTTCTCATACAGGCTGTCCAAAATCTAAAAGATAGCCATAAGGACGAAACTCCAACGTAGCCATAATGATGAAATGGCTATCTCATAGGAAAATGATGGAATAATGGGACAAAGATTTTATCCGGATCTTTTTTATGGGGATTTGAAGATAATTAATTGTGTTTATTCATTGTATATCGTACAATCAGTTTTTATTACGTATTATTTATATTTAATTTTAAATTTAAAATTTAAAATAATTTTTAATCGTACTAAACGAACGTAATTAATTGAGTCTTTAAATTTCCACAAAGAAGATACGAAGAGAATCCTATTACATGCAATGAGATGCGCAGAGCTTGGAATGTATTTTCAAATATAGACTCTAGGGCCTAGGACATTTGGCAGGTGGTAGCTGCTGACAGTGAGAGTGATGAGAGGGACTGGGCTCCGTAGTATTTTACTGTGCACACCTCCCCCACCCTTACGTACTTCTTGTTTGTGTGGGGAAGTGGGGACTCCAAAACCCATGAATTTCATGCTGAAATCATTGATCTCCTTTTCTGCCCTCTCTCTTTTTCCCATATATGGTAACAAAAAAAAAGCATTGGTCCTTTTATTACATTTTTTATGTTAAAAGAAAAAGCTTAGTCTGAGTCTGACCCCCTCTGTCAAACTGTAGGGTTGACGACAAATAACTTGAATAAGGATTCTCTTTGTGAGGATCTCAGAAATATTCCAATCATATTCGTTTATCGTTGTACGGTTAGTTTTTATCAGGTACTGTTTATATTTAATTTTAAATAAAAAAATTTACAATAATTTCTAATCATACGATATATGATGAACGGATGTAATTGAAAGATCCTCATTCTAATCAGTTAAGCTCATGTGTGTACTTTGTAGAATTATTCACTCAGAAGAGATTTACATGTTCGAGTATTTATCAAATATTAATATTCGTCCAAATAAAAACCCACTCGATGAATGAATTTCGGTTGAAATTTTAGCTGTAAAGTTTATAGCTTCAGTGTACATAACCTACAGGCAATTGAACTAGGCTTTTTTTTCCTATATTTCTTGGAATTTGATTTCAACCCAACTTTATTCACCGAAACTCAAAAATCTGTATTTTGCTCTTTGAAATTTAATTTTGATCCCACTTTACCCCTTAAAACTCAAAAGTCATCACTTTACTTCTCGAAACTTAATATTCATTCCATTTTGGCTTGTATTTATGTATTTGGTTAAATAACTGTTTACATGGTCTAATTAGGATGTACTTATGACTGATGTAGCACAAGTATAAAGTTCACGTATCAAATCAAATGGTGCAACATAGATTGAAAAAAAAAAATATATATATATATATATTTTTTTTTTAAACATTGTATAACATATTAAAGAAAAGAAAAGGTAACAAAAATACAAAAAACAATTCCTCAGTTTCATCTATCCAACCTCTCTCTCTCTCTAATTGTTGCCCATACATTCATCCCTTCTCCCTCCATCTCTAGCCACCTTATCCATTAGTTTTATTGATCTGGTTATTTCTTATGTTCTTAATGGAGGTGGCTGGTGAAGAGAGAACATAGTTCTTTTTGTTCTTTTTTACTATCCATTTATTTCATAGAGAAATTTGACATGTTACCAATTATAAAATTTGAATGGATGAACTTAATTTAAAAAATAAAAACAAGGCAATGTATAACAAATTTTGAATTTCAATGAGTAGAGTGGCGAGTTTAGAGTTACAGAGAATAAAATGGGATTAAAATCGAGTTTCAGTAAGTAAAACGGCGACTTTGGAGTTTTTAAAGGGCAATGTGGTATCAAAATTGAGTTTCGGATAGTAAATTGATGACTTTTGAGTTTCAGGAGAACAAAGTGAGATTGAAATTGAATTTCAAGAGCGTAGTTGAAATTAAGCCATTGAATAATTTACTTCAGACTTTCTAAAGTCAGTTTTGAATATAAAAGTAAGCTCAATAATAGGGTTCTAAAGGCCAGATCGATGTCGGTCTCCCTGTAACAACATTTTTTTTTTCTTTTCAATCAACTATCAATCCCTTTACATGTTCAGTTTTACCCCAAATGCTGGAAGAAGTGGATCTTTCAACATGTTGATGTTATCCACTGTTTTGGCTGACTACAAAGAGCATCGAACTTTCAAAAAGTGTCCCAAACATGTTATGTGTTTAAGTTTTGGAGTTTCCCTCAAATGTTTAGTAGCGAGCTATGAAGTTTTTAACGTCAGTCACTCTTAAGTGTATGAATAACATGATAACCAAATTACACTGGTCACTTTTGTTCATAATTAAGGTAATCCCATGCACGAGTTGTCTAAAATATTGATCTCGCGCGCGATAGCTACCGACGTTAACAAAATCCCTAGCTCGATATATTTGCTTTGAAATGGGATATGATATGAATTGTACCATGTCTGTCATAAGAAAATGTGAGAGAAATTAAATAATTCTAGTACCAAAACGTTTTATACTTCTGAATTTTTTAAGACCATTGTATTTCTATAGTTTAATGACACAAAATTGAGGTTTCATCATAAAATTAATTGGCTTCTACAAAAAAAAAAGAAAAAAAAAAGGGATTGTAAAATTAATTGGCAATATAGAGGGTAGCCTAATTTCTTATAAGTGCATGAAGGTCTATCCTCCCAACAATGTGAGATTTATTCTCAACACGCCCCCTCACGTGTGTGCTGGATTTTCAAGCGGACAACATAAATGAGTGACGTGGAGCACGTATAGCCGTTGGTTTTCATACGTGGTACAACCGACTCTGATATCATAAAAAAGTTAAGGTTCTACCATCAAATTAATTGACAACATGAGAAGTAGCCTAATTCTTAATAAGCTCATGCAAGAGTCTTTCTTCTATCAACGTGAAATTCATTCTCAACAATTAAACTGAGAAAATAATGTGGTGACCTCTCAAGCAGACCAAGGAACGGATCAGAATACTGGCATAGACTATGGACAAATGAGAAGTCTAAGTTATAACAGGAAACCATTACTTTTCGAGTCCAAATGACTAGATCTGAGTCACATCATGAATATATAGTTGTGAATGGGTCTTGAAATTAAGTAATTGCTTATCTATTTCATAAACTACTATATATAAATACTATAATTTTTCATGGCGAAAATTGATTTATTCGACCAAAATATTTTCGGAAAATGACACTGTCCCGTTGAAGGTTCCTCTCTACATTTAAGTTGACAAAACTAAACAATATGATTCTAAAAAAGTATTTGAAGGCTCAAAATATATTGCACACACGTGCATTTCTTTTGATCAAAACTAAAAACTAATATATCTAAGTTGGTACACCGTTTGTATTTGGAACATAGGATAGTATGCTATGTTTGTAATACAAGTGAAAGGACACTAAAATTATATTCACTCTTCACTTATATTATGTCATGTGGTGTACAAGCTTGTATTTCAGGTGCATAGAAAAATCTATCAGCTCATTAAACTTGAAACTCATAAAGAATAGAAAAAGAAATTATTATTAGTATTTTGCGACAGTTATTGTGTAATCTTCAAAATACAATTTCTCACGTATTATTTCACAAAATAGATATATATATATATCTATATATTATGCTTTTTTAAGTGTTTTGAGAATATAGCCACGAAAAGTGGCTTAGTAGAAAAGTGCGAAAATCAACTACTTCAAGGAAAAAAAATGAGAGATTATGAGTTCGATACTTTATAAACTGTGAATTTACTTGATTGTAGTTACAACTAGAGTGTAATTCCCAATTGGCCATCTCCGGATTTGGAAGAGTTAGATTGTCCCCCTTAAAAGAAAAGAAAAAAAGAAATATAGTGGCATTGAAATGAACATAATATAATTAAAAAGGGTATTTTATAAGTTGTAGGCCATATAAGAAGAATCCGGAAGCATAAACAGGACGGCGACATAATTTTATGTTTAGGGGGCCAAAACTAAAACACAATAAGGTGATGGAATTGTAGAATATTTCTCCCTTAGATGGCCACTTCTCGTCTGCGAGTAGTTTTGCCTCAGAATCATTCAATGTTTATGTGGTTTATTAAAATAAATGATTTATGCACGTAACATTATATTATCAAAATAAAAAATAATTCCACTAAAACCAATAGTTAATTGGAAAAGATGACACTCATGAACACTTTCTTTTTCAGTTTATATATCTAAAAAAACTTAGGTAACACGATGACGACAAGCATTGAATAATAATTGAAGGTACTCTATTTCTTTTTGTTGTTTGAAAAATAAAGCAGTTTTTTTTCTTTCTAAAATGGAGAAAGATTAGGCGATATTATTTCTTCGGCAATAGTCGCGTGCGAGATACTTACCATCCCTTGAATGGATGAGGTTCATTACACCCATAATCTGGAATGTAGACTACTAATAATAAGTATAACTATCTGCGCCAACTGAAGCTAAAGCATCTACAATTGATTTTGAAAAAAAAAGCAGTTTATAACAACTATTAGCATTTCATTTTTAGCACGTTTTTTTACATTTAGTTTGATTGGTTTGACTCACATGAATTAGATACCTAATTGTGAATTGTGACACCGCTGAGTGGACTATGTAAATAACTTTTGTAAATATCATACTGTTCGTCGAAATTTTTTTTTTGTTAATTGTTGAAAATACGTTTCTTCTTATCCAGAAAAATAATAATTCAAATTCAGAATATGTTCAACAAAATAGGGACAAATATTTATAGCTAACCGGTAAGTACGACACATGCAACACAACTATTTTAAGTTTATACATGGAAACCCAATGGATAGTTCTGAACAAGAAGACATGAAGATGATAAACTCACATTAATGTAGAAGCTTGGTGGTTGTTACATCCAAACAAAGAACCAAAGGCAAAAAAAAAAAAAAAAAAAAAGACAAAAAAAAAAGGAAGTTAAAAAGTAAAGGAAACAGAAGAAAAAATAAGTGAAAAAACACGAGCAAATTGAAGTCAACTTTTTCACTCCTATTCTGAGCTTTGACAAAAGCCCTAATATATATTGGTTTTGCTAAAATTGGGAATTGGACAGCATCACAGCAGCAGACTTCTCAAATAGTCCTAGCCTATTATCGGCCAGCCTTGACCTGTACGCAGACTTTTTGTATTCACTCCACGTGAACTCCTTGTACAAGCTTTCTTCTCCTTCTGCCATTAGAGACGGCAGAGGTGCTATCTTCTCACTCAAAGGTGGCCCTCCAAAGTAGATCATTGAAACCCTTGAACTTTGTGTGTCAGCCAAAACCCTATGTTTCACGCTCTTAAACCGCCCATTAGTCATCACCTGCATCAAAATCCCACTCCCAAGTTAGCAAAAACAGTAGGTTTATTTTACTTTTACTGCAAACACATCCTAAGATTTTTTATCACCCTCCAAAAAACAAGAGGTTAATCACCATTGTTTTATCACCTCCAAGACAAAGGAGGAAGTGATGGTTATGGGATGTTGTGAGAGTGTGTTATGGAAGAAAAATGAAGAAGCAATGCAAGTTACCTGCTAAAAGACTAGAAGTCAGGTTTTGACCTAATATTCCAAAGCAATTGATTGATTGACTGATAAAAAAAAGTGACAAAAAATCATAAAATAGGCAAGTATCATAAAAAAATTGGGTACCTGCAAGCAATCACCAACATTGATGAAAAAGGCAGTCTGATCAGGTGGGACTGTAACCCAAGTCCCATCTTTGAGACTGATCTGCAGGCCTGATGTGTTGTTGGATTTCAGGACAGAAATGATCTGTGGGTCTGTGTGCTCCCCAAACCCTATCAAACTTCGTCCACTCAATGCGCGAAGCTCTGGGCATGGCGGATAATAGTTTAGCCTGAAACATGAGTCACTCTTCTCACCTTTCAAAAGCTTGCTCAGCACATTCCTTTGATCAATCCCCAGCCCATCAGCCACCATTTCCAGCACTTCAAAAGTCATGTTCTTCACTGCTGTAATATAATCTTCCACTGCGTCACTGAAAAAGAACAAGTAAATTAGTTAATTTAGAATAACGAATTTGAAACGAGCGCAGGAGACCAAAAGATGAGCGTTACTATACTGGTTTATGTTTTTGTTTCTTCGTAAAGCAGACGATTTCCAGTATCGCTTGTAAAAAAAAATGAAAATAAATAAAAACAGAGAAGAACAGAGCTCTCTGTTTTTTGCAAAATTTTTACCGGAAAATTTCAGGGTTTTCCTTGAAAATGGGGAGGGACTTATGAGAGATGTCATCAAGATTGGTGCTGAGGAGGATGTATTCGATCCAACCCACGTCGCCGTTTGGACCGATTCTCTTGCTTTTGTAGCCGAAAGGGTCGGCGGGGGCTGCCTTGTCCTTCTCCGACTGGGGCAGGTTGAAAAATTTGAGAGCTTGGGCTTCCAGTGTGGTCATGAAGTCCAATGGGACTCCATGGTTGATCACCTTAAACATGCCGTGCTCCTCACAAGCCCTGACTATGCGGTGCTTTGCGTTGGCGCTTGAGAGGTCGACGACTGGGATGCCGGCGAACAAGCTGGTGGGCTTGCATGTTTTGATTAGGTCAGAAAAACGGTCTAATGTAGCTGGTCGTGACAGAACCACCATAGCTAATAGATATGTATTTTTAGACAGAGAGAGAGGGAGAAAGAGAGAGAGAGAGAGGGGTGGGGGGAGGTAGAAATGGTTTGCAAGCTTTCAGAGGAGTTTGCGTTGGGTGAGAATGTGGACGAGGAGGAGGAGGGTGATGGGGGTTTAAATGGGGGAAAGGAAGGTGTGAGGGTTTGCTTATGCATGAGTCGGGGGTACAGAGGCGTTAGCAACTATAAACAGGAGCCATCTGGCTATGTGTGTCTGCTTGGTGTGGTGCTTATGGAAAAGGGATCCGGAGCCTACTAATTATATAATCTATGTCTTTAAAATTTGATCAAACGGCTAAAATTATTATAACTTTTAACGGAGCTTCCTGTTTTTAACCGTTGGATCAAATTTCAAGAGCTCAGATTGTGTGATCAGTAGGTTCGGATGGAAAGGAATTTGGAGAGGATCGCTTTTCGTGTTTATGCTATCGAGGAAGAGAAAAACTACTTTTCCACTTGGGTGGACATCAACTTTTTAAATTAAATTTGATAAATTATATGACGTGATTAATGAAACTTAAGTTTTGATTAAAATATTTATTTTCTATTGATAACACATCATATGTTTTGTAAATTTTGTCTATTTATTTCCGTGTTTAATATCACTCTTTCGGATTTTCATACCAATAATTCTATTTATATACACAAAATTAATACGTTTGTTCACGTATTTTTAACAAAGATAAGATTTACACATAAGCCTCACCTATATTAGAAAATGCAAAATTGTTATGAAGTTTTGAATTGTTAGATTCTTAATATAAGGAAAAAAAAACATAATAACCAAAATTTAACGTTTAAAAGCTCTAATATAAACACTCCGGAGTTCTCTCAAATATTATATTACTATGCTACATAGAAGAGGACCACTGTATTCACTGTTATAATCATATTTTAATAATATAGGTTTTTATACTATATAAATATGTTTTTCTTACTCAGCACTTTCGAAATGATATATGTATTGCATGTATTGTTGTTTAAATAACGAAGCAGACATTTTTACTTCCAGTTGCATGCTGAGTTACATTTTTACCAGTGGTACAAAACATTTACTTACTTCTTCCTTACCGATAGAAGAATGAAACCCTTCAGAATTCACCCTATAGGTTAAGATAAAAATTAAGATTCATCGACTTTAATGGGTTGATCCAGTGAAACGATTCCTAACCTGAGTCGAACTCTCACAAATGAATTTCTTGAGTCACTGGCTTTACTTTGAAGTCCGTTTGATCCCAGGGCAAAAATACACTACGATCGTGTGATACTTGTGATGCATGAGGAGTAGAATTAGTCTGCTATTAATGCGTGGTGGGATATCTCTTATATTCTAAAAAAGGAAAAAGAAAATCTAAGAGTTGTAAAATAAAGGAAGGTGATTTGGAGCAGCGGTTACACGATGAATTCTGATTCCCTCCTTTAAGAGAAAACCACAAGTGTTGTCAATCAAAATACTCTCACGAAACTTTCATTTTCAGAGGTGTTTTATCAAAAATGCTACTCTTACCACATTTGTATCACATCTCTAATAGAAATGAGACCCACATGTGTTAGACCCTACCTCTATTAAAAAGGTGATATAAATGTATTATGAAAAACGTGGTATGTGTATCATTGCTCGTGTTTTAAAATGATACTTAAATGGTGTTCCTAATTTTGGTTCAACAAATGGAATGCTCTCTCGATGTATGTTATTTAAGGAATACGATCAAAACCAAACGAGTTTTGGCTACACAATATGTGGTTATAGACTGTCATGTCGCGCGTGTTATTAATTATTTACAGTATAATGTGAGTAGATGTTACATACACACGAGTAAGCGGCAGTGATACATACATATTAGGTTTATCTAATATTCTTTTCGAATTTTTATGTTATGTTTTCAACCTATAGTCCTTGAGATCCCATTTCAGTAATAACTATGAGTATTGCTAATTAAGGAGACAAAAGTTTTCACGAACTCATCATAAAATCTGATTGTTGAATCTAATTCTTTAATACATATGATATATCTACACTAAGAAGTGAAGGAGAAGTCTAAACCTTACAATGAGTTAGCAATAATAATTTGGTTCTAATTCGTCTTTGGCAAAAATATAATTTAAGATCTGTCAATTATAAATGAAAAAAAATACTAATAAACCATAATACTAAGCAGTTAAATCTATTTTAATTACTATGATGTTTATGTACATCATTTACTAAAAATATTTGACTAGTAAATTGGGTGACTGCCACTATTATGCTTGCGTATTGAGGTGTGGGAAACTATTGAAAATTTGAAAGAGAATCTGTAAAAATTCTACCAAAAAGATAAAAGGTCTACTTTCTCCTCTTCTACCTATCTGATTCTATGAGGGTGTCATCAGTCATCATTCAAGTTAGGAGACTGGTTAGGGCAAAAGATCAAGAGCTTAAATAAACCGAAGTGTTTGTTGTTTTACACCTAAATATGATGCGGACTTCCATGTGTAAAAGTTCCAATTAATACACTATATTAGTATCTAGATGAGGAAGGCTAAAAGATGAAAGGAAAATATTTGATTGCTTAAATGTCGGTATCTTAAAAGAGAAAAGGAGATCGATATGAGCCCAAACCCTGTGCCTCCAACAAAGATTCCAAATTATTATTGTTAAGTACTAATTAACTATAACTATAAAATCAAATCCCTTTTATGTTAATTAACATTAAAGTGTTAGGGAATTTGATCTCACATTGGACATATAACAGATTGAAACACAATTAATATATGAGATTTTTCATCCATAAATCATCGATTTCTTTTGTGATAGAAGTCAACATTTTAAAAATAAATGATTAAATTGAAACAATTAATTTGGATGATATTATTGATGGATCATGTTGAGCCTCGGAAGTTTAACATAAAATAGTTAGTAGCGTGCGGTGGGGGCTGAGGTTTTTCTCACTGATAATAATAGGACACTGTCTTGTACCCAAAGGTCCCAAAACTACCCCTAATCACATCACTTGCATCAAATAGTGTTTTTATTAAATAATACAAATTATTATGCATGCATGAAAGTGATACTTTCTTTTCGTATTGGGATGAAAGGGATATAGTTGACTTTAATTAATTGTTTGAACAAAGAAAATATCTATAATTTATTTACGTAAAAACTAATCAGTTGTCTTCTTTATTGTGGTGCTATGTGTTTTGGTTTGGCGTTGCGAGTTTGGTTCTCAGCTGCAGAATAAGAGTGAAGTATATACCCATAGTAGTTTAGAGGGCACTACTTCCCTTCCCTAAATTCATTTAATCTTCTTATGATCTTACTTTAATATATGTGGCATGTATTCTAGAAAATAAAATATCTCAAACGTTAGACATGTAATGGGTCCGGTTTGGATTTGATATATTTCATCAAGATATGGTCAGATTTGTAATAATTCCTGACTTTATTCAATATATAGTGAACTTCTTTTAGATATTATTGTTTTACTTTATTGTTTTTTGTTTTAGTTTTACTTATTTTAAATATTATTGTTTCTTATTAGAATATACCTTAAAAAATAATGAACTTACTAACCACCTTACATGGTTTTTTTAAATCCTAGTAAGAAAAGGGCATTTTAGATACTATAAAAATTTCATCTCCCTCTATATAGATAAATATTAGACGAAAGTAGTTAACTTAGTTCTATAAATGACAAATAATTGTGTTTCTTTAGTTTCCTTTATTCAAGGAAAAAGTAGTGGTTAATTAGGGATACTAATTGTGTTCTTCTTTTGTTTCTTTTATTCAAGGAAAAAGTGTAACATCCCACATCGCCCAGAGAAGTGATCTTTATATGTATATTCACATCCCTACCTAGCACGATGCCTTTTGGGAGCTCATTGACTTCGGGTTCCGTAGGAACTTCGAAGTTAAGCGAGAAGGGGGCTAGAGCAATCCCATGATGGGTGACCCACTGGGAAGTTGCTCGTGAGTTCCCAAAATCAAAACCGTGAGGGAATGGTAAGCCCAAAGCGGACAATATCGTGCTACGGTGGTGGAGTCGGCCTGGGAAGTGATACGCCCCGGGCTGGGATGTGACAAATTGGTATCAGAGCCAATCCCTGGCCGGAAGTGTGCCGACGAGGACGTCGGGCTCCTAAGGGGGGTGGATTGTAACATCCCACATCGCCCAGAGAAGTGATCCTTATAATTCACATCCCTACCTAGCACGAGGCCTTTTGGGAGCTCACTAGCTTCGGGTTCCGTAGGAACTTCGAAGTTAAGCGAGAAGGGGGCTAGAGCAATCCCATGATGGGTGACCCACTGGGAAGTTGCTCGTGAGTTCTCAAAAACAAAACCGTGAGGGAATGGTAAGCCCAAAGCGGACAATATCGTGCTACGGTGGTGGAGTCGGGCTGGGAAGTGATCCGCCCCAGGCTGGGATGTGACAAAAAGTAATGGTTAATTAGGGATAATATTTAGGTACTTACTGGTGAATACTTATATACTCACTTTTATTTTGGCCCATTGATATTTTAACACATATTTCATTATTTTTGGACATAAAAAAAAAAAAAAACTAATGTAAAGGGCTTGAAAACTTTGAGTTTTAACGATAAGGACAAAATAAAGGGTAAAGTGAATAGTATCAGTATTGACTTTTTAGTGTAAAATGTGGTTTTTCGTTAAAATGAATAGTACCATGAGATTTTTGTTAAAATTCCCTAAAAAATAAGGACACGTGACATCTTTTGGTTGTGTCAAATCAGAACGTGAGTAAATGAGACCCTAACTAGTAAATACTTAAGTATTATCCATTAATTAGAGTTGATCGTTGGGTACAAATAATAAGTTTTTTGTTTTCCATTGCAAATAAATAAAACATAGCGCACGTGAAGTAAGCAAAGTAAAATGCAAACATGAATTTTGTTAAGTTGGCTAAAACACTCAAGTTTGAATTTTTTTGGTGTTTTTTATTTGGGATTTTGAGCAATTTTAATTCTTTTAATAAGTTTAGCCATATTGAATCAATATTTTAAGTGATCATCTAAAATTCAAAGTGTATTCAATCATGATTTTAAGTTAGTTTATCAAATCCTATTGAATACAGCTGTATTCAATTAGAATTTCATGTATATTCAATTAGGAAATGATTTTAAAGAATTTTAAAAGTTGAGGAACTTGAGGGAATTGGAGAGATTTCATAGTGTATTTTAAGCATTCACAAATTTCAACTTTCCCCCTAAAATTCGAGAGAATTGAATCAAAATTTTTTCTTAAAATTTCTATAAATCAGTTAGACTGTCAAAATCTATAAATTTATTCCTATAATATAAATAGGTCTAGTGTATTATCATCTCGTTTGTCAAAAACAAAAGTACCAAAATATGATGGACAATTTACATTTTGCACTCTTACCGTTTGGGGCACGTATCAGTTTGATCGACATATTTAATATTTTGACATTTTACTATCCCAAAGTGACATAGTTCTACACTATTGTCCTTTTTATTTTTCAAACTATCAAATTGACTGTTATCTTTTTACTCGACACTTGATATTGCCTACTTTTTAATACATACACGTCATATGAATGTCACGTATGTCATGATTAATCTCTATCTATATCTAGAAACTTCAGGTTTTCTTAAAAACAAAAGTTCTTATTTTTCGTCCAACATTTGTTAATCTATCTGTCATCAATATGATCAATTGCAAGGAAAAAGACGGGACAACTTCAGTCTATGTTGTAAAAATAAAGTTAACTTGACAATTAGGCTAACAGAGGGGCCAATAATATAAGGAT
This sequence comes from Pyrus x bretschneideri, assembly GCF_019419815.1. Lineage (NCBI taxonomy): Eukaryota > Viridiplantae > Streptophyta > Magnoliopsida > Rosales > Rosaceae > Pyrus > Pyrus x bretschneideri. The sequence continues at coordinate 155,406 of NW_025999646.1, forward strand.
TTGTGACTAAAAGTAATTATATATAATATTGACGTTCTCATTAAGGAACAAAACTCGGAAAGAATGGTCCAGGTAAAATGTCACGTAGTATAAACTATCAACAAAAACAAAGAATGGTCAAAATGATTGCTACGTTCCGAAATTCTCAAGACAAAGATTTTCACTTATCCACTAGCATAGTTGAACAAGAAATTTCAATTACTAGCTGGCTCCAATGAAACTAAGCTGTTAACTTCATTATAGTTGAGTACTAAAAGTAATGGAATTGAATTATTGTTAATATCACCCTTGCATATGGTAATTAAGGATTTGTACATATATTTCACTCTCCTTTCTACTTTTTCACTCGGTGTAGGATTATTTCCTCTTTAAATTTTCTTCCCTTTCAGTCTCTTCCTATTTAAACGGTCAAACTTAAGTGATGTCAACATTTGATGTTGATTTTTTATGAAGGGAGAAAGAAAAAGAGGAAAGTGAAAAAGGAAGAGACTGAAAGGGTAGGAATTTGGAAGGGAAAAATCCCACTCCCTTTCACTCTATAATTTTCTCGTCAATATTAATTATTTTTGGTTAGTTGGCCGGGTGATTAATCCATTTGGGAGACATGAAAAATGCTTATAACAAAATAAAAAGGATAATGCTAGGAAAATCAATCAATAAAAAATAAACACGTTAATAAACACTTAATTAAGTAATAATTCAATCAACATTCAAATCATTTGATTTAAAAATTTTAGTTTAAAAATTTAATCTCTGTAGTATTACTCAATTAAAAATCTTTAATTTTATGAACTGCCAAAGAAATGCACATGCATTTGGTCAAAGGACACAAGAGACCACTTTGAATCGAAGATTCTTTATATGGTACTCCATATATGATATTTATTTTTGGAAAATGAAATAACCGTATAGGTCACACTATTATTTTGTTTCCTAATCGTTTAAAGGTGCTGATTAAAGCACTGATACGTTGCTTGCTTGTGTAGGAAAAGAATAATGGCGTGTGGAACAACAACTTTTACCAAGTCATGGTCAAACTCCCCACGGGGTCAAATCTTATCAAAATAACATAATTATTATATTTGACAACCTGAAGCCAAACCCCAAAGATAATTTCAAGGAATTTTTTAAAATGGGTCCAAAGTAATTAAAAATTAGATTTATTTTAAAAGTTAAAAGTCACTAAAAATTGGACCTATTTCAAAAAGTAATCTATAAAATTGGATCTATTTCAAATTTTCCCTAATTTCAATAACAAGTTTCGAATTGTTTTGTTTACAGGTGTACAATTTGTGAAGGTTTCGGGTACTTCCTTTGCATTTCAACTGCAACTAGTTAAAGCAAACGACCGTTCCATATGGAGGCCTGATAATGGACCTTTTCGTTGACAGTAAGAATCATTAAATAATGGGAATATATTTTTGAAATAATATGACTACTTCGCTATTTATAGATGAAGTGAGACTTTAAGCAAATGCTGGATTGTCTTATTGGTTTGTAGTTATTATGTTCTTCAATCATTGCGTTTTGCGTTCAAGTTCTCCCTCATTCTCTTTAGAGTAGTAGTATCGTTCGTAAAAAACTTTTAAGACACATTCCATTACTTGTTCAATGCTTTTGATATATTTATTTCCATTTTAAGAATGCGTTAGAACACCTCTTACCATCACCACACATGTATGCATATTCAACTTACTGTCAGATAGTGGACAATACAAAATTTTCGTATTATCAAATCATAAATCTAAACAACTCATTAATTCCATGCTTGGATGAGAGATGTGCAAGAACTAAGAGATTCAAGCTAAATAGAGTTACAAATGAACTACAAAATTAGATGAAAGAAAATGATTACTTGAAAGAAGTCATTTGTAATATTTATAAGGGTTCTTTAGAAAAAGACCTTTGAAACTCTTATTTTCCAAACAAAAACCCACATAATATTAAACTTTCAAATAAAACCCAAATTTCAAATAGAGTACCATGTAGACAAATATGTAACCAATTATTATCACATATTTACAACTTATGCCACAAAACTCTAGTTATGTCAATAAATATTATTACTCACCTTAATTATGATTAGCAATTAACCCCATATGAAAATTTTACCTTTCTTGTATGATAAATATTAGGAATATATATATATATATATATATATTTAGCCATGTTCATTAACAATTATGGGCACATTTTTCGTTTGGAAAAAAAATCCTTTGTGCAATCAGTTATTTTGCATCAAATAATAATATTGTTTTATAAAACAACAAAAAACCAATTAATATTCTTTTATGTTGTAGGTAAATTATTTTACCTAGATTATTACATGCATCAGGCATTTTTTGTTTGTTATCGTATATGCTTGTTAAAAATAATTTATCTATATTTATATGTAAAATATAAGTAAATTAATTTTGAATCAAATATTATTTATTTTGTAGGTAAATTAAAATAGTAGTTCCATTATTTTGGGAAAGTTAAACAGAGCCTAAATTATTTCGTAAAAATTAAAACAAGACAAATTATCTCCATTAAAATAAAACAATACATATTCGACATAAAAATAAATAAATAAATAAATAAAATAAAATAGTAGATACATTATTTTCTTATAAGATTAAACAATAGGTAAGTTATATTGTAGGTACATTATATTTGTAATATAAAAAAAGAAATTGAAATTCATAAACAAAAAGTAGTAGATATATTAATTTTTAATCAAATTTCCTTTAGTTGTTGGTGAATTATTTTCATGCATTATTATATATATTGGGCACATTTTACTACTAATATATATGTGTGCAATAATTTACCTATATTATCATATAAAAATGTAGATAAATTTATTTTGAATCAAATAACATTTTTTATTCTATAAGTAATTTTTTTTTTGAGTTGAAACGATAGCGACTTTATTAATGTCAAAAATGCGACATACAATAATCCAAGAGGGTACCTTGGAGTAAATTATTTTGCATGTATCATTACATATGTAGGGCAAATTTATTACTAATACACATGTCCAAATAATTTACCTATATTTTTTAAATATAGGTAAATTATTTTATAGTGCTCTTTCAAATTTTCATTTGGTAAGAAAATGACAAGATTAAATTAAAATTGTCTAATTTTATGCAAATTTAAAAAACAATTACAAACTCTTAAGGAAAGTATTAACATTATTAGTTCTTTTTTGCCTTAACATACAATTTGTTTTGATATATTAATGCAATGATTTTAAACATTAATACATTTCTTTTCATTAATCTCTCCCTTCAAATTTGTATAGAATTAAATGTCTACATCAAAACTGTAATTAGGGGTATTTTAGGCATCTGAAAAATGCAAAATGTGTAAAGGCAAACAAAATTAATGAATTTACTTATGTGGAGCCTAGTTATTGGGTTTTATTCAGATAAAAAGACTATGTCGGGTTTTATGTAAAGAAACTTATGTTTCAGGGGCTAAAGTCATATTTTCAGTATTTATAACTAGTAGTACATTTTAAGTCTCTCCTTCTAAACTTTTATAGTCAATTTCTAACTATATATTTAGCCGGAATCTTTTGCTACTTACAAAGCTATCACCAAACATATATTCGTGTTTTAAATGTTTTATTCGGATTAACTAGAGAAAAACCTTATTACACGTATACATGTATATATTCTCAGACTAAAAAAAGTATATATGTTTGTATCGACATGGGCTCCCATCACTGTGGAATCTTGTTTTTCCGAAACAATAATGCAAGAAATGATGTGTCATGACGAAGGTGGAGACATCATGAGAGACATGCAGATACAGATTAAACTGCCTGCATTATATGCGTGGTTTATACAGACTTTTTGAAAGACTGACTCTTCTGAAATTGACCTCTCTCTCTGGTCTCAGAGACTTTTTATCTGCGCAGGAGAGAGTGGATAGTGTAGTGGAACTGTCGAGGACCCTCAATGGGGCGTTAGACGTTAACACTTGGAGAATACACAAAAATAATGTCGATCGATGCAGTTAACCTGATCACTGTCAATGCTCTAAGATGCAGTTAACCTGACCATCTATATCCAACTAGCTCTCAGACCTAGCTACCCAAAATAATGAGAAGTCAAAAGAGATTTTGGTTACAGTGGTCCACATGGAAATTAAGTGATCACTACTAATGTGCATGCAATCCTTATATGTTGTGTTGACTATATGCCTCCACAAGTTTGGAGAGTACTATTCTTTCACCAATTATAGTGTCAGACCGTGGATTCATATTGTTACAAATCGTTAAAACTTAACAATTAATCATCATGATTTGAAATAAGTATGTTTTAGTGCGAGTTAAGTTTAGGAATAAAACTGAATGAATTCTACCATGATCTAATGATTACGTATTATGGTATATAGAATACTCAAAAATATACTAAAAATTCTTAAGAAAACTAATGAAAATAGTTTGAAAACTTTGAGTTTTAACGATAAGGATAAAATAAATGGTAAATTGAATGGTACCAGAATTAACTTTTTAATGCAAAAATATGATTTTTCGTTAAAGTAAACAATAATAAAAGTTTTTCAATAAAATTCCAATAAAATTCTTTGGAATAATATAACATTGATATAGATATGAATGCATGAACTGACATGGACAAGCCATTTGAAATGTATGGTACAAGCTCTTTTTTCTAGAATGCGATTTCCTTTTGATTTATGGACTCGGCTTCTCTGCGCTCCCACTTCTGTACACTCTTATCCTCTCATATTTTATGCGATCATGGTTAAATCACGTCAATATTTTATATTATTTTTTTTATAAAAATAATAAGATAAAAAATAATAATAATATAAAATATTAACATGGCTTAATTGTGACCGCACAAATAAAAAAGGATAAGAGTGTATGGAAAGCGAGAGGGCAGAGAAGTCCTTGATTTATTTGGTGGATATTGAACTGCATTCTTATGGGTTGCGTTTGAGCATGACCGGATGATATTGACAAGCCGTTGCTGTTTCCAGCTTCCTGGCCCCTACTAGATTCCCTCTTCAATTGGTTAAAACCATAAACCCATATCATTCCTTTTATGTGACTCCTTTTCCAAGCTCCTCTTGCCCTAGTACTTACTAGCTAGGGCATGTATACCAACACACGTGCTACTATTTCAGAGCCTTGTGATGACCATACTCAGTCCCGTGCTGACACGTGGAGGACCAGGTTACAATTACGACTTTGATTGCAAGGTCTTTTCTTAAGTTACGTGGTTAACCCTCGTTCAGTTCTCTTGTAGCAGTAAGACCATTTCTAATCGAACATGTGTCAGAGGATTAAAACCCTTTGATCTTTTAAGAAATTAATATTTTAATAAACAATACAGGATCATATTTTTTATCATCTTTAACCGAGGGCCAAAAGATCAAAGGGCCAAACATAATTTATTATTTAAATTTAAAAACTACATCAACTTATATTTAAAAACTACAACTTAAATTTAAAGTCCATAATCAACGTCATCTTCATCATCTGCCATTGTAAGAGTATAGTCAGAGGTAAACAACTATTGCCAGGCCATAATTTCCCTCATTTTCCTATCAAAATAGGCCTTGCTCATTAGAGTGTAATCCGGAGTGTTCCTTTCATATTCCTATCATCCATCTCTCTTTGTATTTGTTTGGCCCATTCTTCATGCCTACGGTTCATTTCTTCCGCAACAAAGGCATTTTGCTTTGCCATTAATAGCAATGAGGCCGCTGAAGGAAGATTTGTGAAAAACATGTTCATTTAAGCAACATCAATAGCATGCAATTAACAATTAAAGGCGGAATCATGCTTGTATGCACTTAAAAACAAAACATTTACCCATGAAATTCAAAGCCTAGTAGATAGGTGAACCAAGACTCAACTCAAAACAAAGTGAGTTGAGAAATCAATACCTTTGTAGATTCCTCTTTGCATAAGCAAAGGCTAATCACCCAAAGAGAGGGCCTTCATTCCTTGCATCTTAGATCCATGGATTTGGATGGATGAAAAGGTTTCTCCAAGTTCCCAAAATTAAGAACCTCTAATGATTCATCACCAAGGCATAATGAAGAAGAAATGAGTGACCTTGGAGGAGTTTGATTGCTAGATGATCCCTCCAAGGTGGCCTAAATTTTAGAGAGAAAGGAGAGCTTGTGTTCTCATCCTTTCCCCAAAAATTACCATATGTAAATTTTAGGCTATAAAGTCCTTTATATAGTCCCTTCAAATAAGTGACCTAATGGACCAAAAGCCCTATTCTTCTAACATGGCAAGCCTATAGGGTTTATTGGGCTTTCAAGCCCTTTGTTTATTCAAGTTGTCATACAACTTGAGTTAATGGGCTTGACATTCAAATCCCATTGGGCCTTGCGGCCCAAAACTAACCCGAGGTCTTTAACGAACTTATTCGTTTGATTAATTAACATATTAATTAATCCTAGCCTTAGATAAATAATTAAACCATTTAATTATTCTTACTCATCTCCGTTGTTTCTTCAAACTCTACCTTACTCGGTGAACGATCCATTAGGTTCCTTTTAGCGAGGCAGTGGGCGATTAAAACTCTTTCTAATCGATTGTGAATTGAAACTTACTTTCAATTCTCCCGTTAGTGATAATACACTTTTAGGGCTTCCACAAACCATGGTTGACGCCTAGCAGCATGTCATGGTTACCCAAGCTAATCAGAAGAGGTGGAGAACCTATTCAGTTTTAGGATTACAAATGCAATACGGTCTTTCTCTAATACAATACTCTTGACCACATTGTTTGGTTTGATAGTTTATTCATGTCTACTATCCAATGTGAGTCTTGTGCTTATATGATTACCTTGAATGTGATTTGGAACACATTCCTAAATCTCATTCATACTTTGGCCAAAGATTCTTAATCATATCATAGAGTATTCTCCCTCAAACAGTTTGAAGGTTAGAGATCTCTTGTTGCGCATTCACTTGCCTCCATGGCTAAGTGGCTTAACCCCAACGATGCCATGGACACCCTCCTGATGGAGTGACTTTGACATAATCAAAGATTAAGGACCTAACCACAAGACAACTGTGATGCCTCAGGTCAAAAGACTAATTTGCATTATCCCAACCATGAGTTCTCATGTGACATGAATATGAGAACTCTTCGTTGATCGTGTTCAGTGAACTCATTCTCTATTGAGCACCTACGTACTTGTCTTGATGTCACACACACCAATGACTCGAGACTAGTCACTCTCTCTGAGAGAAGACATAGCACGTACTGATCTTAACGGACTGTCAATGCCCAATTGACAATCCTATGATCAGGAACGTTTAGGATGTGTCAACGAAAGAATGGTCTCATGAATCTAACTTCTTTAGATCGCATTCTTCCAATCACATATTCCTTGGACTTATCGTTTAAGCATATAACATTTATATGAGACGGCTCAAACAATAATGTTTGCCCTTAATATTAAACTAGATTAGTTTAACATGTGAAATGTCCATAAAGTATCATCATATGATTGGTTTTAGGGCACATTTCCAACAATCTCCCACTTGCACTAGAGCCAATCAGCTTAGTCATCAGTGATGATACCTCTTCTGTAGTAATTTCATAAATGGCTGAGTAGTAGGCCTAGACAATGGATATCTATATGTTATCCATAGAAGCAACCTTGAGAATAACGACGTCACCATTATACATGATTCTCAATCATGTGGTTCAGTCTCTCATTTGAGTTCAGACCTTGATGAGACCTTGATTCCCTGGCTTGAGCTATCGCCCCATTAGTGTCATACACTTTCTGGTTGGAACCGAATGGAGAGTTCATGAATGAACTTTCCCATCCAAACAACAATGTTGTAAGCTTCTATATGGCAATATATTTTGCATACATGATGGAACACATTAAAGTCATTACTTTTAACGTTTCCACCCAAATATCTCTTTAGTCATAATAAAGAGATATCTCATTATCACTTCATTCATAATGAAGAGATATTCTATGATGGATTAGATTCATAATCTAATACATTTACGCTTCCATTACGTTACTCTAATTCTTCCTCATTCTTGAGGAATCCATCCTTAGTATTTCTTAAATACCTAAGGATTCACTTGACAGTTGCCATGGTTCTGATCCTGGGCTTGCACTGATATCATCTTGTACCGTTCTAGGTACAACTTATATCAATGTTTTCATACAATATGAAATACATAAATCACCTTTCTGCGTATGCATAAAGGATTCTATTTACGCATTATTTCTTTGGGAGTCAAAGGGTACATTCCCTTTGAGAAGAACAACTTCCTAGTCTCACTAGAATTGTCATTCTAATTGAAGTTTATCATCATATGAGAAACTTCCTAGCATCTCATTGTCTATTTTAGGGATTGATATAATCCAATTATATCTTGAAATCTATCATTATAGATTTCCATCCCATGTATATAGACTATGTCTCCCATATACATTCTATCATTATAGAATGTTTAAAGTCATAACTTTAACGATGAAGAATTCCTTTTATTTTCAAAATTAATATATATCATGTATATATATTCAAATTTAGGAATATGATCAACTCCCACTAATCTTTTGTAAACCTAGTAAACAAAAGATTCATTTACATCTTTATGAGAAATCAAACAATTGATCTTTTCTCATAAGACGCTTATAGCTCCCACTAGCTTGCTAAGATCCATGATGGATGGATCTCTACAACTAACCTGTCTTGTGATTTATAGTTTTAGACATATATTATCAAGACTATCTTAATAATGGTTTCGGAAACCCATATTATCTCCAAACCATTCAACTGAGACGGTTTATAAATCCTTCTGGACTACCTTGGAGCTTGTGGTATAGGAACTAGGTTGTCTTAGAAGTATATATCATATATATATGGGTAATTGATAATGTCCAACGAACTAAATCTTATTTATGTTCATTCTTCTCCTAATGGAGAAATTCATTATCTTACGATGCTACTTTCCTTGATATTTTTCAAGGAAATTAATCTAAAGTGTTACTTTTTCCTTGGATCAAATCTAAGGAGGTAAATACTTTAGACGTCTTACTCATCTACTTACATTTCTTGAATTCTTTGAAACCTTTTGCAAAGTATTCGGTCTTGTGTTTATTCAAAATAAACTATAGTCCAACCGAGAGTGATCTTCGGTGAATGTCATACAACATGAGTAGTATTATGTTGTGGACAAGAGCCACTAACATCTAAGTGAATTAACCTCAACAACTTTGTGATTCTTTCTTCTTTCCAAAAGAATAAAGATTCGAACATTTCGCCTCTATACAATTTTAACAAGAAGGTATTGGATCCGGATCTAACGATCCAAAGCATCCATCTATGACCAACTCGTAACTTATGTTTTAGAGGTATCACAACTCAGTTGGGATTAGTCACTACCTTGCAACCTTTTGGGTTTTAAGCATCGTTATATTCTTAAACAGTTAACACTACCACATCATCTCTACTATAGAGACAATTAATTAGATTACCATAATCTAATCATTCATTAATAAAGAACAATGTTTTGTCAAACAAAACATTCATCCATCTCTACAATAGTGACGGAATTAAGTTCCTTAAAATTGGAATGTAAAGACAATCTTTAGTATTTTCCAATTTCTTTGGTAGTTCATATGAGGAAGTAAGTACAATCCGCTTTCGCAGAGATCTATATTTTATTCACTTTCCGAATGTGAAGTACTTTCTCTTCTCTCATTAATCTTCTACCTTTTATTAGCACACTTTTACAACAATTGTAAAACATAGTTACTAATACGGAATCAAGCATTCAAGTAGAAGAACCAACTGTTTTGAACTATTTCAAGAACATATTACAACACCTTCGAAAGGTGTGTTCTTGACACTTGCAAGACATTTCTTGCAAATACCCCTTCCAATGTCCATCCTTTCATAAAGAAAGTTTGTTCCCTTGGAGTTATTTTGCCTTCTTCATTTGACTTCCCTTTTGACTACAATAGTCATGGTCCCTAAACTCCCACTATCTCTCTTGAAACTTATTTCAAATGTGTTATACACATCAAACGATTTGGAGAGCGTGCGGTTATTGTTCACTATATAGTTTACAATAAACTTAGTGAACCATTAGCATAGGGACACAAAGGTGAAGTCCTTGCCTAGTTTCTGTCTCGTTAAGTGGTTTAACACTTCAACACTCAATGATTCAAAATCATCATAAGTCCATATAAATGGACTATTTTTTTTTTTTTGTCAACCAACCGTTATGTTCTAAACATAATAACAAACTTTCAAGAGTTGTTCAAGGCAACTCTCATTTCTTCATACAACAATTTGTAAGTGAAGAATCATGGCACATAAAGTGTCCATGCCCTTGTGCTTACTTCTCAAGTTCCTTGTTCGTGTAACAAAGAGACAAGCACTAAAGTTTGTGTTGATTAAGGGTTGTTCAAAGCAACTCTTATTTCTTCATACAACAATTTGTTTTTGAAGAATTATGACATTAAAAGTGTTGTCCTTCTCATGTTAGACTTATCTAACATATTCTTCCAATGATACATTATCAATAGGAAGATTGTGAGGATGAGACTACTTAGTTACATCTACAAGCCATTAAAGACAATCTATGGGATTGTAGAACTAAGTCCGGAAATTAAAGCATTCAGCTTTTCTTTGTCAAGTTTTGGATAGCGTTTGCAAATATATTGGTAAACAAATACATAACGAATATAAATTGATTGATTTTAAGCCATTTGATTCGGGTCTTTAAATCAAATAGCACCACCCACTATTTTTAGCAAATTCCATATCCCTCATCGGAATTCGAGAGTTTTGGAGGAAACTCTTAGTAGGGTATGGGAGGCTCATTATTACCAAGCCCACCTCACGATGATACGATATCGGCTAGCATTAATAATAATGAGAGAGTACGCTTACTCATTTGCATCTCTTGCAAGTACCCATCTTATTTGGCCTCTAGAGAATGTTGCCTCACAATGATATGATATCGGCGCCATTGCACTTAGTTAAGTTATTCCCACCATGCTTAGTTCATGAAGGGGTTCAAGAATAGCCTCACAATGATATGATATTGGCCATCCTCGTTGCCTACACTCACCTCATCATATGCGTATAGACTCCTCCTGAGTGTAAGCATGCACTTTGTACTCCCCCATGATAGGGTGAAGCCGGTGTACAAGTCACAAACGATTGGAGCCTACCACGGTGGAAGGCCACGAAGAGATATTCAAAGCATCTCTCGCTTATCAACTTAATATTGATTTGGTTGAGGGTTTTAAGGTCTCATCACATATAAACATACATTTTAATCCAATTAAAACATTTTGGTCCTATTACAACTATTGGTCCATATGATTGATTTAGTAGTATATAATACTCCCACTATGCTTTTAAAACGGTTTTTAAAGCAAGACTATATGGTACTACTAACATAAGATTTGCATTCATTGATGGACTATATAGTTGCCTTAGGGCCTTAGGATGACTATGAACCTTTGATTCGATTCAACACGAGCCTAGTGTTGAATCTCGGTCTAGGGATGGTGATTGATTTTAGTTACGCGTTTAATCACATTAAGGCGTGTTGTCTTATTGGGCGTTGGACCCAACTACTCCAATTTCATGCATATCGAATAAAACAAGAAAGGAGTACTTCAAAGTAAATAAGAGCTTATGCTCTTTTACAACAATTGATCAAATCAAATTACTTTAAAGTAAAGAAGAGCTTATGCTCTTTTACAACAATTGATCATATCAAATTACAACCAAAATTTAATCTACACATTCCCATGGTTCAAACAAATTTGAAACGGCCTTTCACATAGCTCAATTATAGTAGGCTTAGGTTCATAATCACCCTTTCTTTAATTAATTAACGCTTTAACTAATTAAACTTGAATGCAACATTTTCATTTGGTTTTTGTATCCATAGAATTGATTTAAATGGAGCTAAATGAAATGAAAATCCAATTCTCATTTAAAGAGACAAAACAATTTTGTTCTCTACCTAATTTGGGCCAAAATGCTATGACCTCAACTTGTTTGGGCCATAGTGCAATTAACGTCAACTTTTGGGCTATTTTGCAAAAACTTAAACTTTTGGGGTCACTTTGTAAAAACACAAAAGTCCACTACTTCATGTAATTACAACTAGAACCCAAAAAATTTCCACAAAAAATAAAACTTCATTAAAGGAGCAAAACAATTTGTCCTTTTAGTGATTTTGGACCTTTACGTAAAAACGTAAACTTTTGGGTCAAAATGCAAATACACAAAAGTATCAAAACTTTATATAATTGCACAAAAGCCCCACAAGGACCCTAATTGAGTAGGGTGGCTGATTTTGAAGCAAAGTAATAAAAAAAATTTCAAAGTTTTTTGTAAGTGGGGTGTGTGTAATGGAATAAATCATTACATACCAACCCACTAAAATTTCTTTAATTTTTCAAAATAAATATCTAATATATTTAAACATAAGAAATATTTCAAAACAAAAACTTTATGAAATAAATCAAAACTTTGAATCAAAACACCAAACCTTTTGTTCTTGGCAAGAACATATCAAGAACAATAAAAAACATCCATGAAAACCCATAAGAGCTCCATGAACATTCTTCACCCAAAAACATACCAAAACCACTCAAACTTAAGGGAAATAACATACAACCATACTAGGGTACATAGGGGTTCCAAAAGTCACTTTAAAACACTTTTAACAAGTCAAACAAGAACCCAAAAATCCACCCTTTGGATTTGGCCGAATTTCCCCAAAAACATGGCACCAAATTTTAGCTCCAAAATTCATGCTCATATGAACTACATCTACAACATTTGAGATGGCAAATTTTCTAACAAAATTTACATTCAAAGAAGCAAGAATAAAGCTTGTAACAATTACAACATTCAAATCACAAACTATGAACTACAAAACCCAAAAGGATTCACCAACTACTAGACTTAGGCTCTGATACCACTTGAAGGAAGATTTGTGAAAAACATGTTCATTTAAGCAACATCAATAGCATGCAATTAACAATTAAAGGCGGAATCATGCTTGTATGCACTTAAAAACAAAACATTTACCCATGAAATTCAAAGCCTAGTAGATAGGTGAACCAAGACTCAACTCAAAACAAAGTGAGTTGAGAAATCAATACCTTTGTAGATTCCTCTTTGCATAAGCAAAGGCTAATCACCCAAAGAGAGGGCCTTCATTCCTTGCATCTTAGATCCATGGATTTGGATGGATGAAAAGGTTTCTCCAAGTTCCCAAAATTAAGAACCTCTAATGATTCATCACCAAGGCATAATGAAGAAGAAATGAGTGACCTTGGAGGAGTTTGATTGCTAGATGATCCCTCCAAGGTGGCCTAAATTTTAGAGAGAAAGGAGAGCTTGTGTTCTCATCCTTTCCCCAAAAATTACCATATGTAAATTTTAGGCTATAAAGTCCTTTATATAGTCCCTTCAAATAAGTGACCTAATGGACCAAAAGCCCTATTCTTCTAATATGGCAAGCCTATAGGGTTTATTGGGCTTTCAAGCCCTTTGTTTATTCAAGTTGTCATACAACTTGAGTTAATGGGCTTGACATTCAAATCCCATTGGGCCTTGCGGCCCAAAACTAACCCGAGGTCTTTAACGAACTTATTCGTTTGATTAATTAACATATTAATTAATCCTAGCCTTAGATAAATAATTAAACCATTTAATTATTCTTACTCATCTCCGTTGTTTCTTCAAACTCTACCTTACTCGGTGAACGATCCATTAGGTTCCTTTTAGCGAGGCAGTGGGCGATTAAAACTCTTTCTAATCGATTGTGAATTGAAACTTACTTTCAATTCTCCCGTTAGTGATAATACACTTTTAGGGCTTCCACAAACCATGGTTGACGCCTAGCAGCATGTCATGGTTACCCAAGCTAATCAGAAGAGGTGGAGAACCTATTCAGTTTTAGGATTACAAATGCAATACGGTCTTTCTCTAATACAATACTCTTGACCACATTGTTTGGTTTGATAGTTTATTCATGTCTACTATCCAATGTGAGTCTTGTGCTTATATGATTACCTTGAATGTGATTTGGAACACATTCCTAAATCTCATTCATACTTTGGCCAAAGATTCTTAATCATATCATAGAGTATTCTCCCTCAAACAGTTTGAAGGTTAGAGATCCCTTGTTGCGCATTCACTTGCCTCCATGGCTAAGTGGCTTAACCCCAACGATGCCATGGACACCCTCCTGATGGAGTGACTTTGACATAATCAAAGATTAAGGACCTAACCACAAGACAACTGTGATGCCTCAGGTCAAAAGACTAATTTGCATTATCCCAACCATGAGTTCTCATGTGACATGAATATGAGAACTCTTCGTTGATCGTGTTCAGTGAACTCATTCTCTATTGAGCACCTACGTACTTGTCTTGATGTCACACACACCAATGACTCGAGACTAGTCACTCTCCCTGAGAGAAGACATAGCACGTACTGATCTTAACGGACTGTCAATGCCCAATTGACAATCCTATGATCAGGAACGTTTAGGATGTGTCAACGAAAGAATGGTCTCATGAATCTAACTTCTTTAGATCGCATTCTTCCAATCACATATTCCTTGGACTTATCGTTTAAGCATATAACATTTATATGAGACGGCTCAAACAATAATGTTTGCCCTTAATATTAAACTAGATTAGTTTAACATGTGAAATGTCCATAAAGTATCATCATATGATTGGTTTTAGGGCACATTTCCAACAGCCGCCACTTCCTGTTGAGCAGCATAATCATCCTTTGCCTTGCCATTTTCCTTCAACCTTCAGACCTTGTTTGGTCCCATAGCCCTACGTATGGAACCTCCACCCGAATACAGATTTTCTACCCTTGTTTCTTGAATGGTAGGAGATTCATCTTCATCCCCATCTACAACTGAGGATGCAGTTCTGAACACCTGGGTAGGACCTACTCTATGTTGAGAGGGATCTTCAAATAACATCCATCCTTTGCAAATTTCCCAACAACCGTGAAACTGAAAGGGTTTCGAGCTGTTCTCCATATACAATTCATCCACTTGGCGTACCTAGAAAATATAATTGCAAAAATGAAAGGAAATTAATTTATGAAATTAAATGTAATATAATTTAATTTAATTACAAAAATTAAAGGAAATTAATTTTAATATAATTAAATATTTAAAATAAATTGTGAAAACACTTACTTCGTCGTAGCAATTGGCGCCACTTTCATGTCTACTTGTGACTACTAACAGTGCTTGATGCCATTTATTCAAACTTAGATGAAAATGGTTCTTCCATCTTGAAGAACTACTCTCGTGGTTTCGTATGTTCGGTGGATTGGTGTCTTCATAGAACTTATAGTATTTTTTGGACACACAAGTCCAAACACCTTCACTTGTCTGAGAAGTCCCCCTCACACTATCTTCCGAGACCCATCTATAAGCCCTGCAAAGAACTTCATCTTCTTTTCAAGTCCAAGCCCTACCTTTCATTGTAGATGAGGCAATTTGAAAATTATTGAAAAAATTGAAAGAAAGATTATTGGAAGAAGTAAGAAAATATGAGAAATGAAATGGTGTAGGAATGGTGAAAATTATGTGACAAATGGTGTAGGAATGGCTTAGGTATTTATAGGAAAAAATTTGGCCAGAAAAAAAAAATCAAATCTAACGGTAAACATGCGGTTGTGTATGAAATTATGGCCCGGCCCGGGGCTAGCTGGGTTGGGCCAGCCGGTTGGCCCTTTTGCCCTTTTTTGTCCTATGAGGCCCACAAGCCCTTTGGCCTAACCCTCGGTTGGAGACGATTTTCGGGCTATTTTTGGCCATCTGGCCCTCTAAACTCTTCAGTTGGAGATGGCCTAATGGTTCCCAGCTTTAGCTCTCTCATCACATCTATATTCAGAGTTGTTTACCGTCTCTCTATGAAATCCCGTTCCTGGATTTCACTGTTATAATCTACGTATTTGTATTATTGAGATTTTATATTATTTTTTGAGAATTTATATTAGTTTATTTGAAATTAGATTTCAATTAAACTAGTTACGAAGGGTGAAGTTTGGAAAATTATTATTTACTTGTTGACCTTTTGAGGTCACAAGTAACATTTTCAAATAGGTCTCGAAGCCACGAGTGCATAGGCAAAAGCCGTTTGCGATTCCAGGTTATAATGGTATAGTTACGGACGTTTGAAGTTGTGAAACTTTAGGTTGTGAAAATTAGTAAGTTTCCACAAGGGGTAAAAGGCCCAAATATTTAATTGGGTTAAGGGAACCGGTTAGGGGATTAGAAAGAACCAATGAAGAGGAGGAAAAAAAGAAAAAGGGGGGAAAAGAAAAGAAAAATGGAGGGAAGAAACCTTCCCTCCTGTCTGTGCACCGCGCCCCCCCTCCCGCCGCCGCCGCCGACTGAGCAAATTTCGGCGATTTTCGCCATCTTTTCCGTTGAACCATCACCATACAACACCAGCAATTTCTTCTACAACATCCCTTCTACCATTTCCACCCAAGATTATGGGTTTTTAGGTCAAAAATCGTGAAGAACAATACGAGGAAACCGGAGGGTTTTCACGGCGATTCAGCCGTTCCGACAAGTTTCGCCACTCACCACCACCCTTAATAAACTCCCCTTGGACCCAGAAACAAGACCCATCACGTTGTAGGGGCGTTGGAACACCGAGGAAGTCGAATTGAAGAACACCCACCTTAGGGTTTCGGCAGTTCATGGCCAGTTTGGGGTGTTTTCCAGCCAAATTGGCCTTGGCCGCAGGTATAAAGTTTACTCTACTTGTTGAGATCTTCATTCTTGTGAAATTTGAGAATTTTTAGGAAAAGTCGAGTTTTCCGATATGTAGCATTTGATTTATGAAATGCTTCTTTCATTACCAAGCATCTAAACCTAGAAGGAAATTCTAGTTGAAATAACATCCTTGTTAATTTTGTGCTTATTTGAGTGTGTTTGGTTGGGGTTTAAGAGTTTAGATTGTTTACTAGTATCTATATTCAAATCAATAGTAAACGAACCAATTTCTCTTATATTTAAATATATATTTGCCGCTTATACGCCAAAAAGAGGTAGTGGCAAGAGTGAAGAGATAGTGTTTTGAAAACCATTAACTTTAGGTTGGTTTATTAAAGGATGGAGAAAGAAGGTTTTGAAGCATAGGCATAGAACCTTACGATGTTGATTGCATAATTGAGAAATAATATGCATGTTTACTAGTATGAAAATGTGAGTTGGTTTTATAATGTGATTTCTATTGAAATGTGAATTTTATATATTTAGTCATAAACCTATGCTAATTAACTATGATTTGACTTGTGTATTGATGATGTTTGTGATATATATGGGTTTGATTATCTTTTTAATAATGTGAACGATAATTATGATGAATGTTATGACGATTATGGGAGCTAATTATTGTTTGATAATTATTTGGATATGCTTGTCAACTAGATGCCTATTTGAACTTGGCACTATTACCTAGCATGAGATGGAAGTCAGGAGATGAGTTAGGTACTTTATTGAATTTTAGTAGAAATAGTAATTAAGGGAATTCCTTGTGTTGTGCTCCATTTGACTTGATGCTGGTTGCTATGTGGAATCGATAGCATGTATGCGTATAATTTTGTTTAATGTGTGATGATGAGATTGCACCACGTAGTGATGGTACATGGATGGTCCTGCTTGGTATATCCACGATGGGGGACCATATGCATTCTAGAGGTGATGATGACTAATTGTACATGGTACATGTTTTGGCAATCATATTTGGTTTAGTTTCGTTAAGTAGTTCGGAACCTGAGGTTGTTGAACTTCATAGGGCGGCCTAAAATCCCATTGTTTGGAGAAGTAGGCTTGGCCTAACTGTGTCACTCTAACCTTAGTTATATATATATATATATATATTTGTGTCAATGGTTTTGAGAGTCTTGTGAATTGAGTTAGAAAAGATGTTGGATGTCTGAGTGACTCCTTTGGGATTTTCTATGATTCGATTATGATTTCATAAGGTATGAATTTAGAAGATATGAGAATGATTGTTTTACTTTGATCAAATTAATTAATTATTTAATGCAGCTAGAGGATGGTTTTGTGTTAGTTGGCTCTTAAATATGATGTGTGTTGTGAATTGCGATATCATGATGAGACTTAAATGATTTTTATGTTGGATGGGAGAGAAATCATGTTTTCATAGGGATTGATTACGTAAACTGAGTCCAGGAACTACATGTTGTCAGGTTATAATAAACGATTGAGGAATACTATGCTTTTCTATTTGAACTTAGTGGAATAAACATCTGATGTTGTTTAAGTGAACTACGAATGGCTTGATCCCTATTGAGGGTACGTAAGCAGTCTAACGAGGAGGTTAGATGCAGCCATAAGGTAAACGAAAGATTTCTTTGCAATTTGATTCTCAAATTGTGATTGCAATATTCCTGAGACGGGGTATGTGAGTTATACCAGTATTTGGGTGACGTCACGTGTCGATCTTGGACGTATGTTGGGATCGGGGCGTGACACTCCCTCTAAGTTGTAGCTAAATATGGATATATGGGATCTTTAAGGGAAATGATTTCTATTTTTTTTTTTCATAAAAAAATGAGATTAGTTATAGAGTTCACACTACATCAAACTTTAACGATTCAAACCGTGTATTTTTCAAGTTGCGTCTCATAGATCATTCTTGCAAAATATTAGCCAAATCAGAAATGTTTAAAACATCTAATTGGGTTCAAAGAAGTTAATAAATACCTTGTTATATAAGAAACAATAAAATTTTATCTTGATAATTAAATAAGCAAATGGTTTCGGATTGAATTGAATTGAATTTTATCTTGATAATTATATGTCTTGATTGCTACTGGTTTATGAATTTTTTTTTTTTAGATATAAGCTGCTGAATTATAAAACTTTGTGACAAATTTTTTTGGGATTTATTATAGGGAAAACTAATGGAAACATCCTAGAAAACTTTCATTTAACCTTAAGGGCAAATAATTTCAAAAATGGCAATGTTGCCCTTGAAAACCTTCTGACAGAAAAAACCAAAAGTATCTCAATCTCCAACATCCATCAAAAGTCACATGCTCTTCATCAAAGCAAATATAAAAACTCCAGGAGAAAAAACTATGCAGTAGGTTCACATGCAAAGCAAAAGACAAGCAAGTTCACATGCAAAGCAAAAGAAGACAAGCAAATTCACATGCATTTATCAAACAAAGCAAGAGTCAGACACATTTAAGAAATAGTGCTGATATTTTCAGCAACAGTAGAAGCAAAGTGACAAGTACCAATGAGATATCCACTCCATCCATTTGTAAATTTTTATACCGTTATATCCTCATTCAGTATATATAAATGGAGTTCCATTCATTGAAAAAAAAATACCTCAACACACCTCTCAACCTCACAACCTCAACATAAATATCTCAACACCTTAACACCTTACTCTCACCATATACTCACACCATCTTCATCTGTACCCTTCATAGCACTTTCTTGTAAACACTTTCTCTGTAAACATTTCTCTTTGTAATTATTCAATATATCAATAAAATTTCAAGTATACATATTCAAGCAATCTCCAAGTCTTGAGCAAGTTTTCTTTTCTTTCTTTAATGTGTTTGTTTAAATAGATTTCTAGTCCAAAACAGGGAAACACTATTGCAGTTATATTATTAACCTGTTAAACTGACGATCATACTTTGTTCAAGCACTTTGTTATAGTTGAATGCTTGCCATAGAAATAATTGGACAAAAAGCAGGGTATCTCTAAGTTCAGCCGCTAAGGCCTTATACTTGTACTGTGAGTGCCTGTCATGCTGAAACATGTCGAGTTCCATGTGCAAGGTTTTATGTCTAGTTGTTATAATGATCATCCGACTATTTAACTGGGCTTGCTGTAAGAATCTGGTACCAGAGCCAAGTTTAGCATTTTAATAATATAATTATAATAGTAAAGTACCTTGAGGACGGAAGTCATTAACACAAATGATATCACACTTGTTTATTTTGTATGAATAACAGATATTATTGTCCTTGTAGACCTTGTCAACCACAACTACCAGGAATTTATTGGGTGTCTAGGGACCCAGTTATAAATAGCATAAAGAGAAGATAATCCAACTATAATTAGCATATAGAGAAGATTAGCATACATATTCAAAAGAATTAGCAGGACTTTGAAGAAGCCAAAGTTTTATCATGGTTATCTTGAACATCCTTCATTTATTCGTAAATATAATAACACAGAAGTACAACATAAAGTTTTAGAAGCAAAAAGAATAACAGATCAAACTTTAGAGACCTTGAGAGAAGAAAATGGGTTTTTAAGAAGCCAGTTAGCCGTAACTTTAGAGAAAGGTAGACTGTAGCTTATAATAGATTACCTTAATTTAGAAATTAGTGAACCTCAAAAAAGAAAAATAACCTTAGACCAAAATAGTTTAGTTTGTTATTTCCATTGAGAAAACATAATCATATTTTGCATAGCGAAGAAAATCCACAAGCCAATATTGTTGTAGATCTTATTATTTGTCAAGCAGGAAATATAAAATTAGAAAATAATAAGCGTAATCATTTGTTAAACCAGCTGTTAGAACATTTTCAGAAAAAATTCCATAAAAACAATTAGGCAAAATTTAGACTATATTACATCTTAGTTAGAAGATAATAATAAAAATATTCAAAGGTTTCGTAGCAAAAGAGAGATAAAAAAGCTTATTGACCTCATAGATAGTAAGTCTAAGCAAGTAGAACTTAGATCATTAGAAATAGTAAGCAGTTAAAATTCGAAGTTTAAAAAATTCAATTAGTGCAAAAAGAGTTGAGTGATCAAGTAGATAAGTTGCATAATAAAATAGATAAATTATTAGTTTAATGACCGATATTAAAACTAGCAGAAAATATATCCAAACTTTAAAAGAAATTAGTAAGTTAGATAAAGAACCAGTAGGTTTAACAGATTTTTCAACACAAGTAGCCAGTAGTAATATTCCCATTGGGCAAAATAATTTAATTATTCAATTAGTTTTAAGTATGGCTGAAAAATTAGATCAAGTTGAAGAACAAAAAGCAGAAATAAACTAAGTTTTACATAAAACATCTCCATCACTTCCACCATCTTTGTTAGAAAAATTAGAAAATTTAACTTTAAGTACAAATAATAATATTAGAAGACCTAAAATAAATCCTTTGGATAACAGAAAATGAAACTCTTAAGAGAAAAAGAAGAAGTAGATAGAACTGAAGATATTTATCCAAATAAAAAAGAAGCAAAAGAATTTATTAGAAGATGTTTTGAAAGAACACAGAAAAATAAATATAATTTGTATCAATTAGGTTTATTTGAATATAGAAGTAGAATTGTAAGTTAGTTGTATTGATAAAGAAGTTATACTTAATTTAATTAGTAAAGAAGCAGTTACTCATTTAAGAAAATTATATTTCAGTCAGATTCACATATGAACAATATTAATTGGGATAACAGGATTAACCAGAGCACAAGTAGGCACAAAAGCTTTAGTGTGTGTGTGTGTGTGTGTGTGTGATAGATGAGATAATCACCAACAAGCAACAGCTGAAGTGGACTCTGTGTGTGTGTGTGTGTGTGTGTGTGTGTGTGTGTGTGTGTGATAGATGAGATAATCACTAACAAGCAACAGCTGAAGTGGACTTAAGTTCAAATTTAGCAGTCATGTGATGTATTCCAAATTATGTTATGACAATTGATGAATTTAGTAATATATTAAAGTAAGTATAAGAACAAAAAATTATAATATGAAAGGAGAGTATAAAAATTTGTGTATTAACTTAATGTATATTAGTAAAGTGTCTGATAGATATAATCATAAGTTTAATTTAGAATTTCAAAATTTAGTTCAAATATTTGGTAGTAAACATGTAAATATGATAGAAGTAAAACCCGTACATAATAGTTTTTTAGAAGGAACTCAGTGGACATTACCTAATTTACAAGTAGCAAGAAATACACAACAAGATAAAGTACAAATATATGAAACTAGTACAGGTCAAACAACAATTAAGTTTAGTAATTACAAGCAACTAGAAAAAGTAGAAGAGGATGGAAGTGATATCGAAAATGAGAGTATTCATATGAATTTTGATAATTTAGATATTAATTTAGTTGAGCAAAATTTTGATTATATTGTAGATAAGCTTATAGAAGATATTGATTATTTAGATGAAAAACAATATTTAGAAAAATATAAGACATATGATTTAGGACTGCACAAAATTTAAGATGAAGAGATGAAATTTTTAATTTTAGAAATAGGAGTAGAACATATTTTAGGATCAAAAGAATATAATACTTTATTAGAATTAATAGTAGAATGTAATCTAGCAGAATAAAGTAGTACATCAGGAGTAGAAAATCCAGGATACACAGGTAGAACTAACCAACAGTTTTTGAGACCAACAAATGAACAATATAATGAAACAAAAAAAAGTAGACTACATAGAAGAAAGTATGATAAAACCATCTAGAAAAAATAGGATACCATATTTGAGAGGGTTAGAACAAATTAATACAGCAGGAAATATATTAATTAAACTTAGATAACGTAGATCCATAAAATTGGGAAAAAACAATTGAAAGATGGGGAAAATGTTGCATACATGCAGCATTAATATTAGATTTTAGTAATTCACTAAATATGTTAGATTATTTTGAACATACATTAGATGGTTTAGTTTTTTATTATTTTCAGTCATGGAAAGTTCAAAATCCAGAACAGCATTAGGCAGTTAAAACATATTTTAATATTGATGGTTTTGTTACTTTGATTGAACAAGAATTTTTAAATCATAATAGGTTAGATGGCAAAAGTGAACAAGAACAAAGAGGGGCAATTAGAAATTTAGAACAATTACAAATTTATGATTTACAGTATATAACTGAGTATACTACAGATTTCTTTAAATATTTAGGAAGAACAGGTAGAATTAACGATATTAATTTATTAGATACTTATATGATTTCTTTAAATATTTAGGAAGAACAAGTAGAATTAGCGATATTTATTTATTAGATACTTATATAACAAAAATAAAAAGACCAATAGGTGAAAAGATTTGGAATGAATGGTAAAAACATCAAAAGAAAAATGATATTGCAATAGGACCTAGAATTCAACATATATATGATATACTTAGACAATAGTGTAGTCAAATAAAAAGTAAAAGACAAATTAGGAAACAATTTTAAATGAGTTGTAAAAATATAGATTTACCACAACAATATGATTGCCATAAGAAAAATAAGCATAAGAAAATATACAAAAAGAAATATAAGTCATACAAATCATACAAACAACATAAAAATTTTAGTATAAGACCTTCAAGAACATATAGGAAAAGAAAATATATTCCAAAACAATTTAGGAAAAGAAATAGCAGACCTTGGATTAGAAAATATAAAGCACCAAAAGATAAGAGTAGTTGTAAATGTTATTCAAGCGGAGAGACTGGACACATTAGACCTAAATGTCCAAAATTAGGAAAACAGCTGAGAAAAAAAGTACATTTAATGGAGTTGTTTAAGTTAGAAGAAGATGAAGATATACAGTCAATATATAATAAAAGTATTTATAGTATAGAGAGCGTAAATATGATAGATTCAGATTCAGAAAATTCAAGTAACACAAATAGTGATTTAGAAGAGTATATGTGTGCATTCATAGCAGAACAACATGAAGAAGAGTATAAATACATTAATTTAGGTTGGCTGGAAAAATGTCATAAGTGTATCAAGTTAGTTGCAAATAAATACTATAATACATATTCATTATTATGTGAAAAGTGTTATAGTAATAGGTTATTAGAAGTTAATTCAACAAAATTACAAGAAAGTACTGAAATATTATGAAACCCATTTCCTAGTATAGAAAAGCCAAAAAATAGTTATTTAATTACCATAAATTGTGAAATAGAATTAGCAAAAGAATATAAGATACAAACAACATCTATGATAGATACAGGGAGTACAAAGAGTGTCATAAGAAAAGAGTTAGTACCAGAAAAATATAGACAAAAATTAGCAAAACTAGTGAGAATAACACAGTTTGATGAGAAACCAGTTTATTTAACGTATTGTATTAATAATGAATCTATTAAAGTACAAAAATAACAATTTAATTTACTATGAACATTTGTTTCACCAGTAGGATCATCCCCATTTATTTTAGGATTAAACTTTTTGAAAAGTTTACAAGGTTTTTTTTTATCAATAAACCTGTTTGGACCTAATTTTACACAATCGGTCCGAGTAGTTGAAGCCATTGAGTAAGCAGAATTCTAGACCGTTAGGTATGTGAGATGTTAAAATAATTTTTAATTGAGTGATAATATTGTGATTTTTAATCATGAAATTATCTCTTAATAACTTTCTAAATTACCTTGCCACTTTCATATGCTACAAAAAAAAAAAAAAGAGGTTGCAAGCAGCAATTCGCTTACCAGCAACATTGAGATTCTTTTACCTGGGCTTTATCTTTAGCCAAATGATTCAAGTTGATGAGGTCTAGGATATTTGGATAATTCCATGCAATCCCATTTTTAGCGCATGGCATATCGGATATTACATTTGATGAATGAGGATGAGATTCCATGCAGGCAACTTACAAAGTGTGAGTCAATTGGATAGTTGATAACTTCTAGTGCAACTATAATTCTATCATATCTTTATCAAACTTGGGAAGTAATAGAATCCCAATTGGACTCTACAGAATCATCAAGTAGTGCCAAGCAGAAATATGTGTACTTGAAAGATAATGTTCTTATTATCTTGAAATTTACGACGGCAAGGCTACTAATGAACTATAAGTACAGAGGTAGTGGCAACATAAAAGGCTATCTCCAATTCAACACACAAATTATCCTGCGCAAACCTCTCAAACATCTTGATATTTTATATTTTCTTTTTCCACTAACACATCTTTAATTTGGATAAACAACACTGTGAAGGCAACCGGTGAACGTCTCCAGTTTGGATAAATAACATTATTGCAGTAGAATCAATCAACCGAGGAGCACCTTCAGTTTGGATAAACAGGACTGTGCCGAGGCCGACTGGTTCCATATCTAAGTTTCGGTCGAGAAGGGTTTCCGAACCCTTATTGGCAGAAGTCATCTTATTAGCCTTCTCGGCGAAGTAAGGTGTTACAATTTACTACATTCGGCACATTGAACACCAAGTTTCAGAGTTCGGCATTCTGACGACCGAACCACATTTACTACCAAGACATACATATCTTTTGAGTACCTGTGTCCGTATAATTTGGAGTCGGTTCGACGTGCTTATACTCTTACGAATATAATCACCGTGATTGAACCCGGCGCCGACAATTCGTAAACTTCACAAAACTAGCAGCCTTGTCTTCAGGCTTGAGAACGTGAAGGCCGAGGCGTGTTCGTTCCTCGGTCGCAGTTGCAAGATCAAGAAGGCAGTAGCGCGTTCAACACAACATCAACAAATTTTACTCCTCGATCGAGCTCGGCTGACGAGTTGGCACGCCCCGCATCAACCAAATGACGTAGTTAGCTCTTAGTTACTCGGCATACGCACCACGTAGACTTTGTAGTTTTTAGGGTCAACATTTTGGCACACCCAATAGGACCCAGTGCTAAAACTACAAAGTTCACATGATATATCAAGATCACAATCAGGATGAGATCCGGTGTCTATTCAAGGAAATTATCGAGCAACAAAAACTCCTTGACTGGATCGTTGAAGCGAATGAAGAAATGCATTAATCTTTCTCTCAAATGATAAAGGTGAAAGTTCATCACAGCTTATAAAATCAATGGTTAAAAGAAGATAGAGCCTGATTTTATGAGTGCCTCGATAAAAAAAAAGCCATTTTGGTTCAAATCAATTCCATTTGAAGAATGGTTGGATCAGAAGGCCGGGGGGCAATTTTTCGCTCCGACCACAACCAACATTCAACCTAAGAAGATTGTTAAGACAGTTGAAGAAGAACATAGGCCATCTGTTTTTTCGGTCAAGACTAAAATTACGGTAGGCCTAGAAGCAAAAGTTCAAGTTTCTAAGCCATAAATTGACTTAGAAAATGATTCGTCAAAAGAGTGTTCCAATGATGAACAAGGCCGATACACAGCTTCGGATGAAAAAGCCACATCAATTGATATGGTAATTGGAGACATGGTCTTAGACGCTGAAACTACGCCAATTGACATGGTTATTGGTGATAAAGCCGATGTAGAAAAATCTCATTCATCTAAGTTGTTAGTGTTAAGAGTCGAAATTGACGAAGTTATTATGCCCGGGGGCATAATAATTGTTCAACACATTTGGGGGCCGAAAATGAAAAAAATTTCGCCATGTCAAAAGTATTTGGAGATTATTCTTTATTCAGCCTAAAGCTAAATCAAATTGAAAATTTTATTATGAAAAGATCTCAACTAGGAATAAAACATCGTTGGCCTCTTCATTCTCATGGATCGGCCACTTTATTCCCATATATTAAATTTCAGTTTTCTTTTTATATATTCTTATCCATCTGGCTGTTTGAGCCGATGATGCATAAGAAAATAGGGGGCAACAAGCATCCTAACCTCATACCTCGTACATCGTACTAAAAAAACAATAGTGAATAAATTTTTTTCTTAACCATTCAGCCTCTCGGCCGATGCATAAGAAAATAAGGGGGCAACATGTGGTATAATCGGCGGTATCGACATTTCAACAGTTAAGTTTTCATTTTAAGCCTCGCCGAGAGAAATTCTTTTCTGCGTTGTTGCATGTTTAATTCTACGAAGGCCACGGGGTTTAATGGTTGGGTTTCATTTTCTAGGCTACGGCAACAAGAACTAAGCCGAGCTTGGTGATCATGGTCTTTTGTGCGGTTGTCATCATCTGACAATGTCCTGGGTCATCATTATTCTCCGACATTTTTACCAAAGGAGTCTAATCCAAGAGGCATGATATTTAATTGGATATAGCCTTCGATGGGGTTGGAAGTACTAAAAATAGGCCACTTTTTGGTGGCCATTCGGTGCATATATCAGCATCTTTTCTTGGTGATAGAAATGCATACAAATTCAATATTATATATGCATGGCTCAGTTGGGAAGACTATCAAAGATGCATGGTAACAGAACGTGCTCAGTTGAGTTTTCTACATGGGCTTTAATATATATGTATACATGATTAGCAGTATCACATCAGGGATTCAAGATGCCGCTACCGAATTTAAAATTGTCGAGGAGTGGATGGCCGAATGACATGTCGAACGACTATGCTCATGCGAATATTTCTTGGAGGCAAGAAGGCTACTTGGTGCGACAAAAAGAGCCGAGAAAAAACCCAGATTTCAACACAGAAGAATTTTTGTGGCCGAGAAACAAAAGTATACGGTGAACTCATTTTGGTGGGCTCAGCCAGAAACATTATGAGGTTTTGGTGGTCGAGGTTGGTTTGCCATGATTTCAGCTAGGTGCATGCATGGACGCATGGTTGCAGGACTTGCTCAGTTTATGCCTGCTATTTCATAAATATGTATGCATAGTTGGGGTTCCAAGTCTCGGTTGTGTTATAAGTTCTCCAAGTTGGTGGGATGAAGATGGCCGAGGCGTTCCTATTCGGCAGGGGTATGAGCATTTAGTAGAATTATGGAGTGCTGTAAAGCTTAATTTCCTTAAACATTTGGCCGATTGGCCAAAACTCAAGGAAACTGGGGGGCAATGTTTGGACTCAATTTTACACTATCGGTCCGAGTAGTTGAGGCCGTTGAGTAAGCAGAGTTCTAGATTGTTGGGTATGTGAGATGTTAAGATAATTTTTAATTGAGTGATAATATTGTGATTTTTAATCATGATAATTATCTCTTAATAACTTTCTAAATTACCTTGCCTGTCACATCCCAGCCCGGGGCGAATCACTTCCCGGGCCTGCTCTATCACCGTAGCACGATATTGTCCGCTTTGGGCTTACCATTCCCTCATGGTTTTGTTTTTGGGAACTCACAAGCAACTTCCCAGTGGGTCACCCATCATGGGATTGCTCTAGCCCCCTTCTCGCTTAACTTCGGAGTTCATACGGAACCCAAAGTCAGTGAACTCCCAAAAGGCCTCGTGCTAGGTAGGGATAAGAATATACATATAAGGATCATTCCCCTGGGCGATGTGGGATCTCACAATCCACCCCCCCTTAAGGGCCCGACGTCCTCGTCAGCACACACGCGACTAGAGTAAGGCTCTGATACCAATTGTCACATCCCAGCCCGGGGCGAATCACTTCCCAGGCCCGCTCCACCACCGTAGCACGATATTGTCCGCTTTGGGCTTACCATTCCCTCACGGTTTTGTTTTTGGGAACTCACGAGCAACTTCTCAGTGGGTCACCCATCATGGGATTGCTCTAGGCCCCTTCTCGCTTAACTTCGGAGTTCCTACGGAACCCGAAGCCAGTGAGCTCCCAAAAGGCCTCGTACTAGATAAGGATGAGAATATACATATAAGGATCACTCACCTGGGCGATGTGGGATCTCACATTGCCATTTTCATATGCTAAAAAAAAAAAAAAAGGTTACAAGTAGCAATTTGCTTACCAGCAACATTGGGATTCTTTTACTTGGGCTTTATCTTTAGCTAAATGATTCAAGTTGATGAGGTCTCGAATATTTGGATAATTCCATGCAATCCCATTTTTAGCGCATGGTAGATCAGATATTACATTTGATGAATGAGGATTGGATTCCATGCAGGCAACGTACAAAGTGTGAGTCAATGGGATAGTTGACAACTTCTAGTGCAACTATAATTCTATCATATCTTTATCAAACTCGGGAAGTAGTAAAATCTCAATTAGACTCTACAGAATCATCAAGTCGTGCCAAGCAGGAATATGTGTACTTGAAAGATAATGTTCTTATTATCTTGAAATTTACGACGGCAAGGCTACTGATGAACTATAAGTACAGAGGCAGTGACAACATAAAAGATTCTCTCCAATCCAACACACAAATTGCCATGCGCAAAACTCTTAAACATCTTGAGATTTTTTATTTTATTTTTCCACCAACACATCTTAAGTTTGGATAAACAGTACTGTGAAGGCAACTGGCGAACATCTTCTGTTTGGATAAATAGCACTGCTGCCGTAGAATCAGCCGACCGAGGAGTACCTTCAGTTTGGATAAACAGCACTGCGTCGAGGCTGACTGGTTACCTATCTAAGTCTCGGTCGAGAAGGGTTTCTGTACCCTTATTGGTAGAGCTCATCTTATTAGCCTTCTCAGCAAAGTAAGGTGTTACAATTTACTACATTCGGCACATTGAACGCTGAGTGATTTTATGATTGGATACTCACAAGTGAGTTTTAGAGTTCGGCATTCTGACGGTCTAACCACATTTACCATCAAGACATACATCTCTTTTGAGTACCTATGTCTGTATAATTTGGAGCCGGTTTGACGTGTTTATACTCTTACGAATATAATAACCATGACTGAACCCGGCTTCGACGGTTCGTGAACTTCTCAGAACTAGCAGCCTTGTCTTCAGGCTCGAGAACCCGAAGGCCGAGACGTGTTCCTTCTTCGGTCGCAGTTGCAAGATCAAGAAATCAGTAGCGCGTTTAACACAACATCAACAAATTTTACTCATCGGCTAACAAGTTGGCACGCTCTGCATCAACTGAATGACCAAGTTAGCTCATTAGTTACTCGGCATGCGTGCCACATAGGATTTGTAGTTTTTAGGGTCAACAAAACCTTAGCATAACATTTTTCAAAAGAGGTATTAAAATAACTTACCAAAGTAATACTGTAGAAGCATACAAAAGCATAAGTATAGGATAGTCTAGTAGCCAAGATAGTCATTATTTAGAAAACTCAAAAGAAAATGATAAGCATAATAATATAGAAGAGTTTGATGAAGAAATATTTGAACATGAATATTCGATTTTAGAAGAAGGAAACCGTATAGAAATATTACAGTTAGATAAACCAAAGAGTTTACAAGAATTGTTACAATTAGCAGAACAAACTAGAATTATAGGAGAAGACCCACATTTACATTGAAGTAAAAATAAAATAATAGCAAAATTAGATATAATTAATCCAGATTTAACCATAAAGATAGCTGATATGCCTTGTAATTTAATAGATAAGCAAGAGTTTGGGCAGCAAATTAAAGAGTTGTTAAATTTAAAAGTAATTAGACCCTCTAAGTCTAAACATAGATCATCACCATTTATTGTAAGAAAAGATTCAGAACTAAAGAGAAGTAAGGCTAGAATAGTTTATAATTATAAGAGATTAAATGATATTACATATGAAGATAGTTATAAGTTACCAAATAAGGATGAGCTTTTAAATAAAATTCAAGAGAGTAAATATTTTAGTAAATTTGATTGTAAATCAGGATTTTGGCAAATACGATTAGCAGAAGAATCAAATGAGTGGATAACTTTTACATGTCCAGAAGGACATTTTGAGTGGTTTGTTATGTCATTTTGGACTTAAAAATGCTCCATCGATTTTTCAAAGAAAGATGGACCAAATTTTCAAGAAATATGATAAATTTTGTAGTGTTTATGTAGATGATATTTTAGTACATAGTAAAAATAGAAATGAACATAGAAAGCACTTAGAGATAGTTTTACAAGAATTTATCAATAATGGAATTGTGATTAGCAAAAATAATATAGCATTAGAAAAGCAAGATATATAATTTTTATATATCAAGTCAGGTATAATACAATTACAAGATCATATAGCTAAAAAGGTCTTAGAATTTCCAGATAAGTTAGAAGACAAAAACCAGTTACAAGCATTTTTAGGATTGTTAAATTATGCAAGAAATTTTATCCCTGATTTAGGAAGAAAAATAGCAGTATTACATAGTAAAACTAGCAAAATAGGACAAAAATATTTTAATAGTAAAAATATTAAATTAGTTCAAAATATAAAGGAAGAAATTACTAAACTTAAATATTACCATTAGATGATAGTTATAAAGTAGTTGAAATAGATGCTTCATCATTAGGATGTGCAAGTATACTAACCAGAAAAAAAACATAAAGAGTTACCAAAGTTTGACGAACAAGTTTGTAGATATTCATCCAGAAAATTTAGTGATGTACAGTCAAGATTACAATCGACAAATTTAGAAATTTTAGGAATAATTAACTCACTTGAGACATTTTCTTTATTTTTACACAATGAAGTATTTACGATAAGAACAGATTATCAAAATATAGTTTCTCATTATAACAAGATACATGTTAATAAATAGGCAACTCGAAGATGAGTTAATTTTGTTGATTCAATTACAGGAAATGGTTTTAAACCAATTTTTGAACTTATAAAAGGTAATGACAATACATTAGCTGATATCTTATTAAGATTAATTTGTTGAATAGGAATGGAATATCTTGGATGTCACATCCCGGCCTGGGCCCTCACCACATCTCTAGCTCGACTCCACCGTAGCACGATATTGTCCGCTTTGGGCACCAACCACGCCCTCATGGTTTTGTTTGTGGGAACTCACACGAGAACTCACTTAATTTCAGAGTTCCAATGGAACCCGAAGTCAGTGAACTCCGAAAAGGCCTTGTGCTAGGTAGATATGGGAATATACATATAAGGTTTACAGGATCCACTTCCCTGGGCGATGTGGGATGTTACAATCCACCCTTCCTTAAGGGCCTGACGTCCTCGTCCGCACACTACTGGCCAGAGATTGGTTGTGATACCAAATTGTCACATCCCGACCCGGGCGCCCACCACATCCCGTGCTCGACTCCACTGTAGCACGATATTGTTCGCTTTAGGCGCCGACCACACCCTCACAGTTTTGTTTCTGGGAACTCACTTCAGAACTTCCCAGTGGGTCACCCATCGTGGGATTGCTCTCGCGTGAACTCACTTAATTTCGAAGTTTTAATGGAACCCGAAGTTAGTGAACTCCCAAAAAGCCTCGTGCTAGGTAGAGATGAGAATATGCATATAAGGCTTACATGATCCACTTCCTTGTGCAATGTGTGATGTTACAATCCATCCCCCTTATGGGCCTGACGTCCTCGTCGGCACACTACGGGCCAGAGATTAGCTTTGATACCAAATTGTCACATCCCGACCCAGGCCCCCACCACATCCCGTGCTCAACTCCACAGTAGCACGATATTGTCCGTTTTGGGCGCCGACCACGCCCTCACGGTTTTGTTTCTGGGAACTCACACGAGAACTTCCCAGTGGGCCACCCACCATGGGATTGCTCTCGCGTGAACTCACTTAATTTCGGAGTTCCAATGGAACTCGAAGTCAATGAGCTCTCAAAAGGCCTCGTGCTAGGTAGAGATGAGAATATACATATAAGGCTTACAGGATCCATTTCCCTGGACGATGTGAAATGTTATATTGGACCCATCATCCTCAAATAGCACAAGACTACAAGGCATAAGAGCACATTTCAATAGCATAATGATGCATCATTGACCTCTACCATTCAATAAATTTCAAAATAGCATAAGCAGACCAGCATCACCATTAATGACCACTTTGAACTTTAACGGCAATATTGTTGAAGGAATTAGAAATCCAATTATGAGATATAGGCCAAGAATACTAAGACTTTCTGATAGGCAACAAGTTCTCTTAGATAATTTTTGGAATATCCAAATCAAACAGTCAAGCATGATGTTAGGTCATGAAAAATTAATTAGAGCCTTAGAACAAGAGTTTGATAGCTTTAATTTTAATTACCATCAAAGCCAACATCATATTGATTCCCTTCAGCACAACCTTCGAGTCATTTCTAAAGACCATGAGTCATTACTTAGTAAGTTTACCAACATGACCCAAGAACTCCAATATTTTAGAATACAGCAGAAGACAAATGACACCCTGAAAAGAAAATTGAAAATAAGTTTGGAAACTAATCAGCATAAGAATAAAGAAAAATAGTTTATTGAACCTATAGAACAAGAGGCTAATGAGCCCATAGAAGAGATTAAGATTGAGCTCTTAGAAGAAGACATTGAAATGGAGCAACATCAAAATAATGAGCAGCATCAACATTTGAGTGACAAAGAAAAACAAGAAATATATGAAAGTTTTCTTATGAATATATCTTTAGACTTAATAATAGATGATATCCTATTAGAAGAAATTTTAAAAGCAAAATTAAGAATAATGCCATCAGATATGCAAAATGAGATCCTGAGCAGAGCATCACAGTCCATGAAAGAGTTACAATTACAATTACAATGTGCTTTGTATCAGTTCATCTTTGATCCAAAACCAGGGATGAATATTATATTACAAAGATGTATCCGCCATGTCTTTGTGATAGTACAGAGAGTTGTATTGTAAACCAGAGGTTAGCATAGCTGTGGCTAGGATTAACATGAGAAATTTTAGACCATGACATTTCAGTTATGAGCATTAGAAAAAGCATAACTTGGTAGAAGTTACCCCGACCTTACTATTAGAGTTTGGCTATCTTGATAAAATATTCATTAACCATATTTCCCATGTAGAATCATTTCCTAAAAAACTTATGAAAGTTGCAGAAGATTATCTAGAAAAGTGGAAAGAAATTTGCATAAGTTTTATTAGTAGCCCTCCGATTGATATGTACATATGCATAAGGAGAAAGTTAGGTATATAGCCATGATTAATGAAGAGTCCTTTAGACTATCCCCTATCTCTCCACACAGGTAGACTCCTTCATACAAAAGTACTCTAAAATTTCAAGGAATTCAAATGTTTGTCTTAGATGAGTTTGTGAAGATTTTAAGTATGATATGATATTAGTAGCAGAAGAAGAAGAAATACATATTTACGGCAAGACAAAAGCCCATCATCAGCTATACTGGAAGCCTCAAAATTTCAAAGGAGAAACAGAAGATATGTATTACAAGGTGAAAGAAGATAGAGAAAGAGATGCAGAGCTAGTAGAAGGCAATGAATAGTACTGGAACAATTTAACAGAAGAAGAGCTACATAACATCGACAACATGATGGAAGTATAAAAAGCTGGTAGCAAATTAGCATAAGTTGAATAGCATCATGAAAAATAATGTATTTACAGACAGAAATGTCAATATTATTGTGGACCCTGCTATAATAATAAAAATGGCATAAGAGTAAATAAAAAAAAAGAACTTGATCCATTATGGACTTTTCATACACAAAATGTCATTTTGATTAAAAATGAATAGTATCAGGCCCTTTCCGTTAAAACCCCCTTTGTTATACTCAGTTATTGGGTTATGGGCTCAACTCCATTTTCTTTGTTGTCTGAGTTTAATGTTTCCGCCATAATCCTTTTTGCTTTCTTTACCATGTGAAGTGAATAGCAATATGTCCAACCTTCACCTAATGACACTCTCCCTCGTATTAAACCATGCAAATTCAGCATTTGTGAAGGTCTCAATAATGTATTTCCTCGTATTGAACCATGCTTTCTTTATTGATATATTGCAAAAATAGTCAATTAGCTCTTTACTGATATATGAACAGAAACCCATGCAAATAGGATTAAATCATTGTTGGCATCATATCGTCCAGATATTAAGTGATAGTATTTAGGACAATACGAAGGGATAGAGAAATAGAAGAGATTCAAACTCAGATCTTTGGCACCATACCAAAGTGTATTGGAGTCACTTTAATAGATAAATTAGAAAAATTTTGGTATCACACCGGCCTTCAACTTCACACCGGCCTTCCGCTTCATAACCAAAGTACCTTATATGACCTTATATATTTGCACATAAGATGTGAAGAGTATGGAGTGTATGTAGAAAATGTAATGTGTATGTTGAGTGTGTGTAGTGTAAGGGTATTATGAAAAATATTTATGGAGTGCAAATGTGGAGTGCATTAACTAGTGGGGTGTGTTCAACAATATATGGAGAGTTAATATAACAAGCCTTTTAATTAATATAAAGATTTACAAAGATAATTAAGATTAGTATATTATCGATTAGAACTATAACATTAGAAAAATACCTTCTGCTAAAAATAAGTAGAAAATTCAAGATCTTTAGTAGTTTTTTTTTTCCCCTTGAAGTATCAAGATCTTTAGTTTGTAGGTAAGCGCATTAATTTGCTGTCTAAAATAATTTTAGATATTACTTATTCATACATGAAAGGTATGCTAAACATGTAAACGAATACTTACATTGCCTATCACAAATTAAAACTAAACCAACTTACAAGAACAAGGAATCAACATAATCATCTTCTAGGAAGACAAAAAGTACTAAGCCGATCGATTATAACAGAAAAATCGATACTAATTTAAGAACTTGAAATATCCTTCCAAGCTTAGATAATTCCCACATACAATGACATGCAAAAACTAGCCAAAATAATATTTAATAAAAACATTGACACAGAGTCACGACTAATAGGTAATGGTTGACATAGCAGATGTAGTTATAGTTAAAAAATTATAAATGGAATTTTTTTATTAATACACTGCAAAATCAAACTCTCAGTCTATTAATTATATTGTCGTTCCCCAACTGGATTTTATCAAAATACCTGTCGAATCAACCTGAAAAATCCTATGGTAAAATGGTCATTTGCTTCAATATTCTAAGAGCTTTGAGCTGTGATTATTCATTTGGTTAAATAAAATATATTATCAATTATGTCATCCTGAGGCTCCGGATAAAATGATGCGGAGAGAATCTGGATCATTGCCGCAAGCAACTACCTATCTTCTGCAACTTCTAGCTGTAGTGATTTGGATTGCACAGCCAGAAGACACGTGGGAACAATCGAAATACTAAAAAAATTTGGCCAAGGGATTCTTGCAGATCAATTTTATTAGACAGTAATAAAAAAATTTAATTGACCTTGGATACTAGTAATTGGACATAAATTTGAAACAGATATGATCACTTCCATTAACATTAAAAATATGTGAAGTTAACGTTGCACAACATGACTTGACAAAAATGAACTGATATTCTCTATGAAAAAACATTATTGGTTATACCTGCAATTATGCATATGAAATATTTACTAAATAGTTATCTTTCTAATTTTTCTGGCATTGAAATATCTTCTGGGACAGTAGCGTTCTTGGGACCTATATATGGGATTATTTCCGAATTCGGGTTTTTTTTTTTTCCACTTTTGTTTGGAATGCATATGATTGTTAAAATGAAACCAATATGCTTAATACAGTGACAGAAGTATATTGGGACTAAGTCATACTCTAACTCTTGGAATAAAACTTAAATTTTAGGTTTTAAATCTATTATAACTTGCTCTAATCTTTGGACCAAATATTAGTTTTAACCCAAAATTCATTTTTAGGACAAATTTAAGCCGAAATTCCTCCCTTGGCTAGTGGGCGTTGGCCCGCCATATGTGTGTTTTTTTTGTTTTATATTTATAAATTCATTAAATCCAACTATTAAGATCTAATATGATCAAATCCAACTATAAAAAAATAATCTAATAGTCCAAATTTAAATCAAATGGCTAAAATAATTAAAAACAAATTTTTTCATAGTGTTCACAAGTTTCATGGTGTCGATTTAGTAATTTTTCAATATTTATTGGAATCTAAATATTTTTCGGTTAAAAAAATGTTTAAAAAAATTAAATTAGGATAATCTACATAATTTTTTTTAAAAGTTACTTCAAGAAAAAAAATTATCTTAATTCACTCTTTAATATTCTCGAGCTAAAATTTAACCAAGAAGGGTTAGAGCAAAAAAAACGGTTTCCGGATTGCAAATTTTAGGTTTTAACCCAAGGGTTGGATTCTCGAGCTAAATTTAACTAATGGTTGGAGCAGAAAAACCGTTTCCAGGTTGCAAATTTTAGGTTTTAACCTAAGGGTTGGAGATAGTCTAAGGTGGTCCAAAAATGACGAGTCTAAAAAATATACACATGAAGGTTTTTTTCGAGGATCTTTCAAATATTTGGTATGAGTCCAATTTGTGACGACCAAGTGTTTGATGAATGTCTGCTAGGCAT
Source organism: Pyrus x bretschneideri (assembly GCF_019419815.1). Taxonomy (NCBI): domain Eukaryota; kingdom Viridiplantae; phylum Streptophyta; class Magnoliopsida; order Rosales; family Rosaceae; genus Pyrus; species Pyrus x bretschneideri. The sequence goes on from NW_025999646.1 coordinate 192,429, forward strand.
TTCTCGGCAATACTGACAGGTTGCGTCAAAAGTATTGGACAAATTCTCTCAATATATATCGACATTTGTTAATATATGCGCATCATGATTTGGTTGAGGATAACAAACTTTTCAAGTATTCCACGAAAGACTTCAGCAAATAAACTAAAATTTTTTTTCTCGCTTCGACTGTTTCCATTAAAAAACTTAACATTAGCACCTGTACCCCCAATGATCAAATCCTAGATCTTCTTCAAACTAAACAACTTTTGTCTTTTAAAATCTCTGATCTTTTGGAGGATGACTAAGCTCAACCCTCGCGTGCCAAGTGGTGACAGAGGGTTGTGACAGTGCTACAACTTAATAAAATATAAGGAAAAATGATAAAATCCCAGTTCTGTACGTAATAACTTAATTACGGCCCTCAGACTATGATAGAATATGCTATCAGCACTTGGTTTTATACATCGTCACCACAATATATATATTTTCAAAGCCGTCCCACACAACAAACATCACAACAAAGCAATTTGTCGCGCCGAGGGAGAAAGAGAGGGCCGATCCCGTCACGTGTATTGGTGAACCTGTTGCTCAGATATTGGCCGTCAGGTCACTGCACCCCGTGGCTGCTGAGGCTCAACCTCGTGCCTTTTAACCAAAAGTGGTCAGGGACTCATGACTTTCAGACTCAGGCCATGAGCTCAGTGAGCTCCTGGATCAACAATCAGCTGTCATAATATGTTTTTCACACCTGTCATGCAGCACGAGAAACTTCACTCACTTGGTCATCTGCAACATGATTTCTGACAGTGGTTCCATGATTTTCTGCCTCTGTCTTGGAATATCTGCGGGCACAACCTTTGGTATCACTCAAAACATGCGAATTTCAAGTCGTTTTGGTTCAGTTTCAACAATGAATAGGTGTCAGTTTAGATCAAACCGAACAAAACTGTAATTAGTTTTGTTAGGTTTGATTTCTCCCTATATTAAAACCGTCGAAGCCAAACCAATCCGTATATACTAATTTCTGGAGTTAATAAGTCTTACTCCATCCGTGCTTTTAGTTTTTTTAACCCAACATTTGTGGCCTTTATTTTTTTTTATCACTTTAATGTTCTTTCTGCTCTTAATATCTCCTTCTTCCCACATGCATATTATAACCTTTAATATAACTAGATTATTACTTTGAATATCAAATGTTTGATGTTGTTAGGATGTTACTTTTAAAAGGTAAAATGGTTTATGACTAAATAAATATGTGCTTTGAAAAGCGACAGAGTTACTGTTTCGTTGATGCCAACACGAATCTAATTGATAAGTCTGGCCTCGAACTACTTGCTTGTCATTCGTATTAATTTGTATGCACATGTGAAGAGTTTTTTCATGCTAATACATTTTGATAGTTTTTTTTTTTTTAGAACTAATAAGTTATTCAATTTGTTTACTAAAGATTGAATTAGATCCCTAATACGATAAGTTATTCAATTTGTTTACTAAAGATTGAATTAGATCCCTAATACGCAACAAAAATTTGTTGTTTAGTTGACGCAACATAGATCAGGATGACAAATCTGACCATGAATGACTCTCTTGCCATCCATATTAATTTGAACGCACACTTGAAGAGATTTTTTTTTCTATTAAATTGTACCGTACTAATAATTGAAAAAATTAGGTTCCGGTCCCTAATTATCAATACTCTATGATTGAAACCTTGTTGGTTTTCAGTTTTTTTTTATTTTTTTATTTTTATCAAAGTCCCTGTACCTTGTACACATCATTATTTTACTATTAATGTATTTCAATGTCAATTATTTTATTTTAACTTGAAAACTATAGTTTTATATTCAAATAAACAACTGATTTTTTTTTTTTCAAATTTCTTTGTGGAAAAACAATTGATATGATCAAAGTTGGGTATTCATCTCTCTCTCTCCCTTGCCTTCTTTCAATGTTCTTCATGTGCTACTCATTTGGTATATAACCAATTGTATATAAACCAGCCACATTGATTCATAGTACTATGTAATGGATACAATAATTTTTCACTTGTAGCTTATGTACCCATAAGCCTTTTGATCGATCATTCAAAGTCTATCAGATTAATGCATCCATACTAATATGGGTACATTAGTTGATTATATGCACCCATAATTATTGGACATGTACACATATTATATATGTATAGAATCTATGGATGGATACATTCTTGTGAAATGTAACTATACAGTGTTTCGAACGTTTTTGTCTCTTGGAAAGCTTTTAAATGCCACAAAATGTGGGACTTAAAATCCCCTTAAATGGTTGAATCAATTTTAAATTTCATAATTTGTTAGATTTTTTTCAAAACAATTTGGGCTAGATTTAATTGCTTTAAATGATATAAAAACAATTTTGAAATGGAAAAAGACATGTGGCATGGTGTATTAAGAACACACAAGAAATTAGAACACATATGGTTTTAGTCTAAAGTTTGAGTTGATTAGGAATCGCTTTCAAAGTGTCTCCTAATAATTATAGGAGTAAGGCTAGTGAGATTAAATTTGTAGATAAAATTTTATAAACTAAATGACATGGAAGTTGATGATTGGATTATTACTTAGCGTTGATAAACATGCTAATTTCCTATTGGTAGCACATTATTTAGTTTGCAAATTTTATCTACAAATTTAATCCCTAACATTACTCTGATTATAGTGTTTCAATTTGTTTAAATAATTATAGGGAAAATTAGAATCCCCATCACTTTTTTAATACTCTTTAGATTAAACATTGGTTCTAATACAAAATTTGATTAGGACGCCTAAACAATAGCCATGTCAGCATTTTTATATTTATTTAGATTACAAGTCATTATTGTGTTTTTTTTTAATTTAATATATTACTTATTAAATTTCATATATATCCTTTTATGTAGATATATTTTTGTATGTGCCTATTCTTTAGGAAGCTGGTTCTCCCACGTTTTTTTAATTCAATCCCATCTATGAAAGTCACTTACACGTGAAACAAAACCTGCCATTGGATGTGCTGCCTCATTACATTTGTGAAGAGCAAAACGAAAATCTATTGACCACGGTTGTGTTAAACATTTGATATCACATACCAGGCCTTCAATCAAAGCCTCACGTTCTTTTCTTTTCTTTTCTTTTCTTTTTCAAAATCAAAGCCTCCGAATAGAGAAACATATTTCTTAGTTGGCCTACTATATATATCGATACTAGCCCAATGGCGTCGTCCATCTCTAGCTTTTAATCTAATTTCTTTGTATAATCTCGTTTTGATAGAAGCTAATGACCAATGCGCATAACTTTGCCCCTATGCAATTAACTTTACGTATCAAATGCCTTGAATGATCTAATTTAACATTATATCATGAACCAAACGATCATTATGAGTTAGTGTAACATTAAGTAACGTACCAAACTCCTGGTACATTACAAACACATTGTATAACGTTTTTTTTCAAACAAATACGTTTCAAAAATAAAATAAAAAAACTTTACGTACCAAATGCCTGGAATGATCTAATTTAATATTATATCATGAAACAAAAGATCATTATGAGTCAGTGTAACATTAAGTAACTTGTTACATTAAAAACACAATGTACAACGTTTTTCTAGACAAATACGTTTCAAAAATTACTGAAACTTTTGTGTACCAAATGCTTGGAATGATCTAATTTAATATTATATCATGAACCAAACGATCATTATGAGTCAGTGTAACATTAAGTAACGTACCAAACTCTTGGTAAATTACAAACACACACTATATAACGTTTTTCCAAACATATAAGTTTCAAAAATAAAATAAAAAATTACGTACCAAACGCCTTGAATGATCTAATTTAACATTCTATCATGAACCAAATGATCAATATGAGTCATTGTAACATTAAGTAACGTACCAAACTCCTGGTACATTACAAACACACTGTATAACGTTTTTCCAGACAAATATGTTTCAAAAATAAAAACTTTATGTACCAAACGATCATTATGAGTCAGCATAACATTAAATGACATACCAAACTCTTGGTACATTACAAAGTTGCAGTCCAATAATGTACCAAATTTAAAATGTTAACTAGTACATTACAAAGTTGTAGTCCAATATGAGTCAGCATAACATTAATAATGTACTCATCATAGCCTTGCTTAGGACCCTCAACTTCTTATACTAGCTACGTACGTTGCGGTGTAACTCCTAGCAAGTTGGATGGATCTGAGATCCAACCGAAGCTCCATATGGGATTCTTAATTCGATTAATACTAAAACCCTAATTAACAATTTGGCTAGTACACAACATGCATCGACCCTAACGTGTGAATCATGTTTTTTAACTCGATAATAGCTTCAGTTATACCTAGATTAATCAAGTTTTCATCTTTTATTTGTTTTTGTTTAATCAAAACCCTCGACTTCGAAAGACAATCAAAATCAATGCACCCAACTGATGATTGAATAAAAATCAGTAACTGGAACCTGAATACCAATGTCGACCTTGGTACGAAAAGAAGGCTTCTGAAACTTATGGTACGTTCATAGGAAGGAAGTGCCGCTAGAAAATAAAATTCACTAGAAAAATGACATTATAAATATCCTTAAATTCAAATCCTTCTGTTAGTCAACAAGTATTCTACTCGAATTAAAACTCTGAGACATAGTTAGCAAGAATCTAGGAAATTTGTGTGCATTTTGGGGTGAAGAAACTGGATACGACAAAGAGATACATTAAAGGCTATGGCAAAATATGTAATTTAGGTGCATTACAATGGGTTAATTAAAATACACATGGCACCAAAATTGTAGGAGAATGTTTAATCAAATTGTTAAATTGAACAGATGTTTAATCTAAGAAGCCTAAAAATGAGGGGTCTATATCAAAACGCTCCATAATTATATTGTAATTTGATTTGTTTAGGGAAGAATAAAACAGAGCTCCGATACCTGACAGATTTCACGAGTTGATGCAACATAGATGGAATTTAGAATCTAACATCGAACTCCTTATAATTTGCACGCACATGCGAATATATTTTTCCTACTAATTATATTGTTATTCTATTTGTTCATTATATTTTTATTTAATTTTTGCAGTGTTTATTTACCCTCATGATTATTAATTATTTTATTGCTCTTAACAACTCATTTCCCACACAAACACATTGATATCAAGCTCTAATTCAAGGGTAAAGTTTAAAATGACAATTGAGAGGCTCAAAGTCTTAAAAATCTCGTGCACCCACAAACTGAATAGTTTAATCCAATTGATGCAGTTGGCCCCTGTTTAACATTAACTTTCAAAAAGAACAATGTAAAACTAGGGTTTTAGAACTTAAAAGGTATTTGATATGTTTACAGAACAATAAAGCAGGTATCCAACATACAACGAAGATGTCGCTTAATTGACATAACATGGATAAGAATGACGAGTATGACTTCGAGCCGCTCCCTTGGAGAAATGACTTTTCTTACTAAGTATATTTTGATATTTGTTAGAACTAATAATTATATTGTTATTTGATTTGTTTACGGAAGAATAAAGAGTAAATTGTAGCAATGATCATTTAACTTTAATCAAAGTGGAGCAATGGTCTCTCAACTAAAAATCTATTATCATTGGTCCCTTAATTCATCAAAATGTGTAACTATGGTCATTTTCGTTAACTTCGTCAAAATTTTGTCAAAATGAGTTATGTTGAAAATACCATTGCTACAATTGGGTTAAAGTTGAGGGACCATTTCTCTAATTGGGTTAAAGTTGAGGGATCATTAATAATGAATTTTTAGTTGAGGAACTATAGCTGCATGTTTTGATGAGTTGAGGGGTCAATGGTAATGGATTTTTAGTTGAGAGATCATTGTTTCAATTGAGTTAAAGTTGAAGAACCATTACTACAATTTACTCAAGAATAAATCAAACCCCCAATATGCAACAGATTAGTCGTTTAGTTGATGGAGCATAGTTGGGGAAGACAAATCTGACCTCAAACCGCTTCCTTGTCATCCGTATTAATTTGTACGAATATGTGAAGAGGCTTTTCTACTAATTCTATTTGTTTAATTATGTATTCTTTATACTTATGAGGTCCTATTCATTTTTCTATTAGTATATAGAGTGGGATTGGAAATGGATTTTTTCAACTCATCTCTAAATTTTAGTTAAGAGCTCATTTAGAAAGCCTATTAAACATGCTCTAAGTAGAATAAAAGTGTAGAACTAACGATAAGATATCTGCGAACGAAATACATATTAAACTCAAAAGTTTAAATGTTAATTGAAGTTATTATTTCCATTTTATCCAACTCACAATTTCATCTAGTTAAGCCTCCCCACCTAAATTAACTTTCATTCATTGCTCTTACGAAAAATATACTTGATTAATTGAAGCATCAGGCTCTCAGCCTCACCATCAGAATAATAAAAAAAAAAAAAAAACAATATACTTTGATTATCTCTCAGTAAATGGTACCACATTAGACCGTCTAATTAAAGGTGGTGCCATTGCAAATCATGGTTGTCAAAAGATTCGAAACAATGGCATATCCTCATTCTCAAGAGAGCCGATGAGCGTTTGCCAGCACTCTGCTTGTTTATTTTCATCCAACGTAGTGTGTATAATAGCCTGAATTTTTAAGTAACAATAGTGAGATTCTTTTCTGTTTTTCTCTTCAATCATGTAGGTATAATAGCTTGCAAAACTGAAATTTAAGAGGTAAATAGACTATAAGTAACAATAAAAGAAAATGGATCAATGAGGTCATGTGAATAGTTAACCCTAGTAAAAATAATCATTGAAAAAGGTCATGCGTGATCTAGGCGCGTTTATTCAATGCATTAAAGTTTTAAACTGAGTGAACACCGACAAAGTTGTTGCCAGTCTGCACGTTCAATGCTTTAAATTATAGAATAGAGAGAAACGGACAAAGTTTCAATTTAGATACGCATGAAATTGGCCAAGTTTTTATTTAAAAAAAATAAAAAAAGAATAGCCAGAGTTAGTTGTTCGAGAGTAATCTATTCTAAGCCCTCTTTTGGCTCATCCCACCTCTTTAAGTATTTTTGCGACAAGATTGCCCTTGTGTGGAATTACTTGAAAGACAAAAATACTATAAAAATATAAAGAAAGATATAACAAAATATGTTTCTTCATTACCTTGTAGAGATGAACCCATCCTATGGGATATAGAGCGTACTCTTTCTTGAGCAGCTTCTTGGTACTTACCCTGCATAATAACAAGTAGACATGCATTTGTTCATATGAATATGATAACACGAAAGGTGAAAATTGAAGAAGAAAAAGTGTTGTTGATGTTATATTTCACATATTGAATTGGGATACATGTGGGGTGCTCGAACCCTTTTAACCTCTCGAGTAGTGCTTGAACCCTCGTTGAATATGCTCAATCTCCCCGTTACCTCGAGTGGGTAAATTTTATTAAGTTTTAAAAACCGGGTTAAAAGTTTTAACATGTCCAAAATTTGACTGCTTTTCAAAATTTTCCGTAATTACGCTTTGACAAACCGGGAAAATGAGAATTGCGACTAATGCCATCTGCACGTTGTATGCAGACTCCCACCTTCTTCCTTTCACCATGGTATTGCATGTATCTTGCAACTGTCTTTCTGCTTCATCAGACATTCCAGCTTTGATGAATTAAGTACACACTAAATTAAGAATTAGAGACTTAAAGTTATCAAGGATTAAAGATTTAAAGTTACCGATACATTTTGCTGCTTAAGTAAATGCGAAATGGAAATTGATTAGTGTGCCCTATAGATTGAAGAGAACCTTAAGATCTTCACAATCTTCATCAAGGGCTCGGGAGGCGGCTTAGCTACTTTGTGAAAATCTTCCGTTTAGATGAGGCTACATGCTTATTAACCATCAACAATGATTGTAACATATCCTTATCCACTTTCGGGTACAATATTTCTTGCTTTGGAAAGAATGACCTATACGATGACTGTCCCTGGTAGCTGCAGTGGCTATTGGAATGAACTTACAGTTGCAAGTGATAATTCCAAGGACACAGGCCAAAACCACAGACGTACCCCCATGCCTCTGACAATTTTTTTTTCATTTAATTTCTTCACATTTGTTGATGGTGTTGAGCGCTTGCTAAGCGCATAAATCACAGGTGAAGAAAGTTGAGGTTCCACCATAAAACCAATTGGCAATATGGGAAGTAACCCAATCTCTTATAAGCACATGCAAGGTCCCTTCTCACATCAATATGAGATTCATATCTCAACAACAGGAATGAAGGCATGCTTCAGTGTAGCGTGGCGTGTGGGAAAATCGGAAGAATGTGAGAGAGAAGCGTTGAAAGAAGAATGAAGCCTGGCCACACTCATGGTGGAAGGCACACGTAAAATTATAGAAGGTGGAGCACCACGGTGTTGTCAAAACACAAAATCCATGAAACAATTTGTGCTTTTTGAGGATACTATTACTAAGTATGCATTTATTGGTCATCGTCTGAATGGCAAGGGTTGAATATGAGGAGCACTTCGGGAGTGAAGGCATCACTTAATTAGTTAACTAAGGAAAATGAATCACCCTCATGTCGTTTTGTGATACAGAATTTACTTTTTCAGCGAAATGGGACTGCTGCGTATGTCTGCTCAAAAAACCAAAATGTTTTACATAGTCATGAGGTGCAAGGAAGAATTTTGCAGAAAGAAACAGCACTAACAGTAGTCTAGAAGCTGCATTACATAGTCTCCCTAACGTCCTTTATATATCTAGGCCAGGGCCAGGGCATTTAGACCTTTTCCTTTTTCTAATCAATAACTAGAACTTGAAAATTCTTTTCTTGGAAAATAAGAAATCACAATAAAACATTAAAGGATGAGGTTCTCGCTTCTTATCTAGGAGAAGAATTAATTCTCTGACAGCTTGAAAAACACCCGAAAGCATCAAACGGTTTCGATCACCCACATTGCAAGACTGAAATCAGAATGATTTGACATCTTTTCCCTAGTATCAATTGCAGCCTTCCATTTCCACCTTTTCAATATAGCTTGCCAGTCATATGGCATATCCTTTCTACTCCTACGTTTCACAAATTTAGGGTAACATTTACGTAAACGAAAAATCCTCATCAGTGGAAAAAAACATGGTGAACTTTTCCAAAAATTTCAGGGTGAGAACTATGTATGGAGCAATGGCAACCACAGTCTTTGCCAGCGTTTATCTTGCGGGGGCTTATATATTTCGTGCATGCGCTATAAGAAAAGAAGAGGCACAAGGCCATAGACTTACGAGGTCCATGTCCATCGCAGTCCTCCAAGGAGGGCAGCTTGCCTTGCAGAGATTGCTTGAATATCATGAAGTTCGAGCAGACAAATCAGCAGTGGAGGTAGCTGAATGTGAGTTGAGGACTTTCCTTGTGGAGCAATACCCTGATTACAAGAAGCTGCAGGTTAGGCACCTCCACTTAGAAATATGTAGTCCTTACTAGCTTGATCGATAAAATTTTTTTTTTCATTCAAATGGTAATTTCCCTTAATATCTTCCGTCTTTGTGCACGAAAGTCAGTTGTTGTGAAGCTTGAAATGAGTGGAAAAGAATCCAAGGCAATTGAAATATTGGCAAAAGCGATAGCAAAGGCACATAACGAAGGAAAAAAACATGAAGCATATGAAAATGAGATGCTATTAGTGGAAATGCTTATATACAAGGTTTTTGCTAGTACTTTCACTTCGAAATTTATAAAATTCCAATTTAGAGGAAAACCATGAAGCATATAAAGCATATGATGATTGATGTGCCTTGTAGGGTGACTTTGAGGAGGCGCTACGCCGTGAATGCTTGCGGCACGTAGAGATTTCAGATGCAAGGCGTCCCCTGTACAAGGTCGGAAAACCTTTCCTGAAATTATTATCTTGGTAACCATTCAACCCCACCCATATGGATTAACGTGATTAAGATTTTGTGTTTAATATTGACAGGCTATTATTTACATCATGTTCAAGTGCGACAAGGATCAAATTATAGAATGCTGGAAAGAATTTAATGTTCTGAAAGAATTCCAATCTTTGCCTAGTAACAACGAAAGCTTGGAAGAAAGTCACATTTATAATCTCAGTACAAATTACGACGAGTTCGAGAAGGTCGTCAACATACTAAGAAATGACATAGAGGGGAAAGCATGGAAGAAAAAGAAATAAGAGATGAACTTTTCACTAGTAAATTCCCTTTGCTCTCAGAAAACAAAGGGAAAAAAGAAAGCAATCACACATGGAAGTGATAAGTTCAAGAGTGGCATATTTCATTCATTTTGTACTCGTTCTAAAGTTCATTACAAATTTCCAATTAACGAAGCATTACCTTTTACTTTTGGGTCAAGAAATCAGAATATTATGGAAGCCCAAATTCTGGTCATTAACAGTTTGACAAATTTAATTTCGTTAACCACACTTTGGCGACAAATTTAAGTTCGTCAAGAAATTGGAATGATTGTTTTTAACCATACTTTGGTGTTATAAGATAATGTTCTCTTGCCAAATTTAATTTCAGTCATATATTCAAATGAAAGTTAACTTAATCAATGACTTGCTAAACTGTTTGAGAAAATAATGTTTTTGATGTATGTAAAGAAAATTTGGCTTACTTGGATTCCTTAAAACTTCCATGTAGGATCACTCCTACTACTACCCATTTTGCAATCATTTATATGTATGTATGTATGTATGTATGTATGTATGTATATATATATATATATATATATATATATTCAACACAAAAATGTACAATGTTAGTAATGTGAAATATTTGCACTTGTGGGTTTGGCCATTTAACAAAGATAATGTGTCCGCCTCATCCTTCTTGCACCCAAGTTCAAATCCTCCTCCATGTAAATCATAGCATTTCAAAATATTTTTGTCAAAAAACAAAAGTGGAAAGCATTTATTTTGGTGCTGAAAGTGTTCTACCACAACAACTAAGCTAGGATCCAACTTACATTGCGGAAGTTCATGTTGTCACCAAATGGAATGATGGAGTTGATCGAACAAAACTTTCTCTCTGATAAACACCTTTGTTTCTCTTCATACACATTTATATTTACTTTTGTTGATTATTCTTGCTTGATTTATTCAATTCAAAAGACAAAAGCTAAAAAAAAATGCGTAAGAGACTGAAAATATAAAAATCACCTCCCTTTTCTATTTTATCATCTGCTTTTGATAGTTTGATAATTAGTGTCCAAATCAGACCTGCCATTAGTGGTTGATATGGATAAATATGAATCAGATAAAATCAAAGGACCTTGCAGTTTGCAGGTCGTCGGCAAACTTGATTAGTATTTATCTTAAAGCAAAAGCCACTTCCGTATCTTGAGATATGATGCTTATCCTTCATCCTCCTCCTCCTCCTAAAGTTCCAAATGTCCGACCCGATGATGCAGCATTGTAAATGCTATCCACTTAATTAGGAATGCAATCCATTGCAAATTACGCATAATCTTTTGAGCTTTGAAGTCAGGTCACTTAATCATTTTCTCCTCCGAGCAAAATTAATAGGGTGTTGAAGTTAGGCCACTTTATTCCTTGTACGTGCAATGATATACTGATACTCTTTAATTCAAAGTTGAAATACCTCCGTGAGTCTTTTTGGTTTCTGAAATGGTAGATTGACGTGATAAAACCACCAGCTGATCTCTTTTTTTAAGAAAAAAAATTCTAGTGTTATCATTTGAACTCATTCATCAGTTATGCAAACAGAGAAAATAGAAAACAGAAAATATGTGAGTTATATTAATGAATTAGCCAAGGTTGGGCTTTGGTGGCCTAACTAGCTCTACCCAACCTAGGTGGAGTTATGCTAGATCTATGTTTTACTCCAAAGTAAAAGCAAGTAATGCCTATACATTTGGCCTCGTTACATACAATCTTTCTTTATCAGATAAAAAAAATTTAAAGGAGAAATTAGGTTCTCATCTATCTTTTTTCAACTCTATTGATTAAAATCTTATTCATTTTCAATTTTTGATCAAGGTCCCTTGGTTTTAATAAACATCATTAATTATTTTCATAATAAAATATTTTACATGTCAAAATAATTAAATTTTTATTTCTAAATATATTTATTTAGTGTTAGAAACGTTACATTTGATATATATATATATATACATATATATATATATATATATATATAATTATGGCTAAATTTTGTGTCATATATTTTTATGTTTAGTTTGTACCCATTTTAATTTGCAGCCCTTTTTTAAATTGTACCAATTTTCTTTTCAATTTTAGTTTGTACCCATATATTAATTTCTTTTTGTATCCATATTTTTCAAACTTTGATTTTTACACATTTTTTAACCTTTTTTTTGTACCAATAATTTATTGACAATGTACCCATTTGTCTTTAAAAATGTTCTACTTTGTTATATGTAAAATATACCAATTTTGTTTTTGTAAGTACTCTTGTTTTATGTAAAATGTACTCATTTTTTAATGTAAGATGTATTTATTTTTTTTAATCTAAAGTGTACCCATTATTTTGTATATAATATGTACCAATTTTTTCATCTAAAACATACCAACTTTTTTTATAAAATGTACCAACTTTTTATATATAAATTGTATCATATAAAAATTACCAATTTTTTGTATGTAAAATGTCATTAATATAAGTAATGACAAATAATGAGTTTTATTTAAATATAATTTATCTTAATGATAAATCACGTCATTAAGATAAATTATACTTTTTATATGAGTATAATTTATTTTTTAATATTTTCAACCTGACAAATCATCGATTATATTTAAAATCTTATTAATATAAGTAATTACAAATATCAAATTTAATTTAAAATTATAATAACCTACATGGAAATGTATTATTGTATTAATTTCAGGGACCCCAATCAAAAACTGAAAAACTAACAAGATTTCAATCAAAGAAGGTTGATAAATAGGGACCGCATCCAAAGTCATCTAATTTTAAATTCAAATCTCACGAGTGACAGCAGTTGAATTGAAAAGAAAAAGAAAAGCAAATTACACATTGTTATGGTTGAGTAAAGAATGTACATCTACCTCAACACCTTTCCTGACATGGTCTTCAAGTCCAATTACTGTTTGTGGTGGAGTCACCGCAGACATCGACGGCAACTCTCCCATCCCATGGAATGGATTCACCACTTCAAAAATCTCCAACACCATAAAGGTAAGAAAGACTGCAAACAAGAAGGCCCACTAGCTTTCCTCTTCTTCTCATACGTGAATAGTTAATCTACATCTTTTGATATGTTATCGTAATATTTTAAACTTATTACTTATCATTATGTATTTTAATTTTCTTATATGATATTGCATGATTAGTTTGAAATACTAATATCTTGACACTTCTATTTCATGTAAATCATTATTGTATTTCAGGGGTAATTTGAAGAACTAACTAATTAACATGGGGTTTCTCTAAAGTTTTTTTTTTTTTTTAATTGAATACATTAAAAAAGAAGCGGCCACAAACAAAACAAAACAAAACAAAAAACAAAAGCAAAACAAAACAAAACAAAAAACAAAAACAAAAACAAAACAAAAAACAAAAACAAAACAAAAAAAAAAAAAACCAATAGAATAATAGATAATCAAAGGAAAATAAATCAAGGCGAGGAAACTTATGGGAATTTTACGGGGAAAGCAACGTCAACTCCTCTCTTCTTTCAATCAAAGTTGGTATGTTTCTCTCTGCTCTACCTCTTCACCTCTCTGTTTCTGGCTCTCTACACCTCTCTCTCCCATACCAAATGCCTCTTCAGATCTTCCCCCTTCGACCCGATTCAGGCCCCTCTCTTCTCCTACCCTTCCACCTACGGCGAGCACAAGTATGCAATCCCAACCCACCGCACCTCTTGCTCTTCCCCAGTCTATTTTTCAGGTAACGCTCCATTTTTTTAGCCCAATTTTTCTTCACCTTTTTTGCCTTTTGGTGATTTTAATTTTGGATTCCGGCAATTGGTTTTTGTTTTTGTGATCAGATTATTGGTTGGTCTTGAAGGAGATCCAGAATTTGTGTAAGAATTCTTCGTGGTCTCCGTCGGCTTTGAGGTATTTGCAGGGGAAGGCTGAGACGTTTGCAGGAAATTTAAGTACCCAAGAGAGGATTCCCTATTTTGTTCATTACAATGAGAGCATTGAAATCCCTTGTGGATTCTTGAAGAAATTTCCGATTAGTGATTCTGGTTAGTTTGGCATCCACGCAAAGTTCTATAAAGTCCAATTTTTATTTCATTTACCTACATTTGTGAATAACATGTTTTTTTTTGGTATGTAATTAAGATCGAAGGGCTATGGAAAACTGTAAAGGAGTCGTAGTGGTTTCGGCGATCTTCAACGACCATGATAAAATCCGACAACCCCGACGCCTCGGATCGAAAACCCTGGACAATGTATGTTTTTTTCTGTTCATAGATGATGTAACCCTAAAAGGACTTGACTACCATAGATTGATTCCGAGAAAATCTAAAAACTTTAAGATCGGTGTGTGGCGAGTAGTGAAAGTTTTGAGCAAGGATTTGTATGAGAATCCTGCAATGAACGGCGTGATACCAAAATATTTAGTCCATAGGCTTTTCCCAAACTCAAAATTCAGCATTTGGATCGACGCAAAGCTGCAGCTAGTGGTCGATCCGTTGCTGTTGATTCATTCACTTCTTGTGTCTGAGAACGCAGACATGGCAATTTCGAAACATCCGTACTATGTACATACTATGGAGGAGGCAATGGCGACGGCAAGGTGGCAGAAATGGAGGGATGTTGATGGGTTGAAGAGGCAGATGGAGGCTTATTGCGAGAATGGATTGCTTCCTTGGACCCCGAGCAAGCTGCCTTATCCCTCAGGTAACCAAAGCACTTGCACACAATTAGTGCATTTCAAATCATGTCATCTTTCAATGTTTTGGGTGTTGTTTTTTAGTTGAAAGCTTCCACATGATATCATTTAATGATGTTGCTTTATTTTTCAACTGTAGAAAACGCTTTAGAAGCTAGAACCTGTGATCTATGTACAATAAGTAACTTGGCATGTTGATGATTTTTCTAAGGGTAGTAACTTTCACGCTCTTAGTTTAGTTTGTAGCACTCTCGTGAGTGTAAAAATATAATATTTAATTTGTAGTGCTAGAAATTAAACTGGGAATGCCAAAGTCACTAATCTTTCTTGAATCAATCCACTTTTACTAAATAGTCTTCGGATACTAATTAATCTTTTAAGTACACTTCCTTCATGTTATGTTTGAGAGTAAGCTTTTGGCTGAAGAGAAGTTTAGAAGTTCAAGCCGTGGGATGGTAATTAACTGTACATGTTCTGGGGTTTTTAAGATTAAAAAAAGAAAAACTAATGAAAATGGCTTGAAAATTTTCAATTTTAACGAAAATGACAAGATAAAGGGTAAAGTGAATAGTATTATGACTGACTTTTTAGTATAAAAATGTAGTTTTTAGTTAAAATAAACAGTACTGGGAGTTTTTCGTTAAAGTTCCCATTTAAAAATTGTACCACTTGGGTGTATAAATACAAGTGTCAAGGTTTTTTAAGATTATCAAATTGAACTACTTGGTCTGGCCAAAAGAAGGAAAGGAAAAGGTTAATGGGATGAATTGGTGTTTACGTAGACCTTGCATTTTTTAAGTCACATCAAAGGACTGAGTTTACAAACTCCCGAATTTCTTAATTGGATCTTTTGAAAACCTGTGATGCTAACAGCTAATAAGGTGCTTTCTTATGACAAATAGGAATACTTTATTTCTTGCGAGAAGAAGGTTGAAGTTTCTTGATCTTCTTCCCTTTCACTCCCTGTTATAACTTATTTCCAATGTCTTTTTGTAAAAACGAAAAATACTTTTTGAATATGTGGTCCAGAAATAGAAAGAAACTGTGTGATCCAATGTGGTCCTAGCAAGCAACTTGCAGTTTATTGCAGGTTAGAAGAAAAACATAGGTGTAACTGAGGATGTATCCCCATCTTTTTATTTCACTCGTCACTTGATGAGTGAGACAAAAAGATAGAGAATATAACTTTATATTACATTAATTCTTTGCATACAACAATATAATTTTACATATCACTTAAACATATTAATTTGTCAGTTGCGAGTTGCACATGCAAACAAGAGTTTTTGCTTGTTTTCTTCCCTTGTGCTTACATAAATTTTGCAGGCTGTTCATGCCAATGTGATTATCTCTTTCCTATTCTATTGTACAAGAGAAACTTCCTTATCCTTTGCTGTATATCACTCTCGTCTGGTTATCTCTCTATGACTACTCATATGACGAGGGAGGTCGTAAAGGACGGACATACAACAAGGGTTAAATCACTTTTCCGCAGTACGAAAACTAACAACTCAGTTATTGGTGTTTGACAGATGTACCGGACAGTGCTCTAATCCTGAGGAAGCATGGATTGAGGAGCAACCTATTCTCCTGCCTGTTGTTCAATGAGTTGGATGCATTTAACCCTAGAGACCAGTTGGCTTTTGCATACGTGAGAGACCTCATGAGCCCAAGGCTGAAGCTCAACATGTTTGAGGTCGAAGTGTTTGAGCAAATTGTCGTGGAATACAGGCACAACATCAAGCGTGAAGGTGGGGCCACTGAGAGCCTTGTGGGGTCCAAAGCCCCCAAAACCAGAAATACCGAAAGGCCAAGCCCTGATTTGTTGCATGTCAATGGCAGCTGCTGCAGCAAGTGCCAGAAGTATCTTTTGGAGATGTGGGGCGAATCATAGAGCTGATTTTTGTCTCTAGCTATAGGGAGTGCATGTTACGCACGCGGGGGAGCAGGGCAAAAGAGACAAAGTAAGGGAAAAGAACAGAAAATAAAACAAAGCTAGACAACAACCTTGGAGGCTTTAACTTGATGAAGGCCGACAAATAATGACAGGTTTTCCAGGGCCTTTTACTTTTCAAAATTTGATTATTCTTCTGGTGCGTATTGACAGGTCATGCAATATTCTAGAGAAAGCATGCAGGGGGGACCCTTCAGGAAAAGAAAATAAATAAATAAATAAATATTATTCATACTATGTTTTTGTATCATATTTTCATATCATTTAAGTAGCATTTGATATAGACATCCACATCATTTGAATTAATCAGATTTTTAAATTTAATTCATTATTTAATAAACTAATAATAAGAAAAACTAATTAATTAAATAATGATTGTGGTATACGAGGAGTCTTTCTCCTTTCTTTCTTTAGGTTTTGCAAATTTTTCAAATAATGTGGCTATCCATATCAAATGCCACCTAAGGTGGTATAAAAATGTAATATAAAAACATAGTATGAATAACATTACTCAAAAAAAAAAATTGTTTTTATACAGTGGTTGATCATAGTGGAATTCTGTAATGCTACCGGTTGTATATATTAATGTATTTTATGAAAATCATAACGTTTATCCAAACACATGGATTTATGCATCTGATGACAAACTGCCGGATCCTCAAATTAAATCCGTTCATTGTATATTGTGCAGTCAGAAATTATTGTAAATTCTTTTATTTAAAATTGAATATAAACAATACTTTACGAAAACTGACCGCACGATATACAATGAACGGATGTGATTGAATGATCCTCGAAATCCTCACAAAGAGGATATGGCGGGGATCCTCACTCATGACACACAACATTATATCTGAAAACTTGTACAGATCCATAATTCTTTAAAGGGAGTTTTAACAAAATACTTCCGGTACTGTTCACTTTTAACGAAAAACTACATTTTACCTTTCCTGATACTATTCACTTACACCTTTATTTGTCATTTTTCATAAAAACTAAAGTTTTTTTAGATTTTTCGTTAGTTTTCCTTTCTTTAAAAGTACCAACGCAGACAACAGTTCAAAAGCATGCAAAATTTGGTTCCTCTTTAGTGCCACTTGCAAATTTGCAGTGAGTAGGAGGAGGAGGAGCATTACAAGTATGTTGAAATCATGTCACTTTTGCACATCAACACCTGCCTTCATTATTTAATTTGTAGATTCTCAAATCTGGTTAAATCTGGTTTAAGGATTGGAGGGAAAAGTAAAGTTAATATTTGGCAAATGTATTCTATTTTTTCTACTCTGTTTTGTAAGAGAAATATATATAATACATTCGCCAAATATTTCTGTCCAAGGCAATAGTTGATTTCTTTCTTTACCGATTTCCATAGTGGCCAATTCTTTGTACATATACATATCTCAACTAAATGGGTATCATATATACAAATTATAGTTCTAATCACCATCTTCTGGAAATGGGAATTTATAACATCCTACATCGTCTAGGGGAGTGGATCCTGTAAGCCTTATATGTATATTCACATCTCTACCTAACACGAGGCATTTTAGGAGCTCATTGGTTTCGGGTTCCATGGGAACTTCGAAGTTAAGCGAGTAACGCGCGAGAGCAATCCTATGATGGGTGACCCACTAGGAAGTTTTCGTGTGAGTTCCCAAAAACAAAACCGTGAAGACGTGGTCGGGTCCCAAAGCGGACAATATCGTGCTACGGCGGAGTCGAGCCCAGAATGTGGCCGTGAGGACGTGGTCGGGGCCCAAAGCGGACAATATCGTGCTATGGCGGAGTCGAGCCCAGAATGTGGTGGGGGTTCGGGCCGGGATGTGACAGAATTCATGTTCGGATATATCGAAAGGGAGAGGGATGAGAGATTAATTAATCTTAAGAAATTTTTCATATACAATATATCTATAAACTATCTTTAAATAAAATTTTCATACAATATATCTAAGGTAAATTACATTGTACCACCTCAGGTTTGAATTCTATTACAACCTCATACAACATCTTCAAAACATTTTACTTTCATACCTCAAGTATTATTTTATTTCAATATAATACATCAGTTACATTTTCCATCTATTGTTCCATTAAGAGCTGACGTGGCTGCCACATTTGTGTCATGTGGCAAAAAAAAAAATTTTAATGCATTTAAAAATAATTAATTAAAGAAAAGTAATATATATCCTAGAAACCCATCCCTTCCCCTTCCCGCAACCCCCCACCCCACCTAGATTATCCAGATTTGTTCTTAAACAAATCACCCAGCTTTTCCATCGATTTTTCCTCGTTTTCTCGGCAACCAAACAGTAAATAACTCCAAAAATTCAATGGATTCCAACCCCAATTTTCCAGAATTCGAACCCAATAACAAAAATGCAGAAAATTCAAATTTTTGCAGAAGATTAAAACTTAAAAAATCTAGACCCAATGCCAAACAACTCCCAGTCAATTACCCCACCCTCCCTCTCTCCACCTTCTCCTCCACATCGAACTCCGTATTCTCCTCCATGACTGCGGGGCCTCGCTCGCTCTTGGCTCAACGGCCACGACGGTGGCTGAAGCGAGGGCAGCAGCAGAGACGTTGAGCTTGTCCAGGAGGTAGTCGGCGAGGATGTGGGCTTCCTCGAGGGTGAGGCTGGAGATGTTGGTGCCGAGCTTGTTGATTTTTTTTGGGGCTTCGACAGCAGTGAGGGGGTGGATGTGGGTGGTGTGGTGGGTGAGGGTAGGGGTTTGGGGGTTGAAGGGGAATTGGAGACTTGGTTTGGTGGAGTGGGAGGGAAAGGAGGAAGCGGCGGGTGTGGCGGGGAGGAGAAGAGGGAGGAGTGGGAGAGAAAAGGGAGAGGAGGTGAAGAGAGTGGAGGAGAAGTACGTCGGGGAAGATGGGTTTTAGGGTTTTTTTTTTTTAATAACTTTTCTTTAATTAATTATTTTTAAATTCATAATAAAATTAAATTAAAAAAAAATTGCCACATGGCACAAATATGGTAGCCACGTCAGCTCTTAACGGAACAATGGATGGAAAATGTAACAGATATATTATATTGAAATAAAATAGTACTTGATGTATGAAAGTGAAATATTTTGAAGATGTTGTATGAAATTGTAATAGACCTCAAACCTGATGTGGTACAATGTAATTTACCCATATACTATCTTTCATGATATTTAAATTCAGTACCTCGTTAAACAAATCAGTAGAGCTTGAGTGTTATTAAACTTATGTGACATTACCTCAAAACAAAGTCCTATATATCACATTACCATAATGTAGTACTCACAATAAAAAAAAAATAAAGAAAAAAGCTACATTTTTGTTATGTAATTTGTATGAAATCGCATAAATATGTATATAAGCGATCAGAGAGAAGATAAAAAATATGGTAGAAATAGAGGGTAAGTGTAGTACTTTTCATATTTCTATCGTTTCGCCTAAAAAATCTTTTTTTTTTTAATACATCGATATTTTTACACTAAGAGGAGGAGAAATCCGGCTAAGCCACACAATGGGCAACCTAATTTGATATCGAATTCGCTATCCACGAAATTCAAACCTCATACCTTTTACTAGAAAAAAATATATCAGACTATAGTACTGAGTGACGCCTAAAAAAATCACTTACATACGAAAGAAAACTATAGCCAACCCTACTATGACCCTCCATCCCATGCATGCAAATTCTTATTAGCCAGAAACATCAATCCATCTGAGTTTCCATTCTCTCTCTCCCTCTCTCTCTCTCCCCCTCTAAATACACAAATGTCAGCCCAACAAATCGCGAGCCACAGAGAGGACGCCGAGATCTACCACGGCGAGGCCCTGTGCAGGCAGAAGTCCCGCGAGCTGCCCAACAAAATGTGCCTACCACGTGGCCTCCTTCCCTTGGACGACGTCGTCGAGTTTGGCTACAACCACACCTCCGGCTTCGTCTGGCTCAAGCAGAAGAAGAGAAAAGAGCACCGGTTCCGCGCCATTTCCAAAACGGTGTCGTATGACACGGAGGTGATGGGGTTCGTGGAGGAGCACCGGATGCGGCGGCTCTCCGGGGTCAAAAGCAAAGAGCTTCTGATTTGGGTCTCCATTTCGGATATCTACGTCGACCCTAATTCGGATCTGGATAAGATCACGTTCACTAACGGCACCGGATTGTGTAGGTCGTTCCCCGCCACGGCGTTTGGGCTTGAAGGAGAAGAGTAAAACGGCGACGGTGACGGGAGAAAATTAAAGCTTAATTAAAGCTTTTAATTACGAGATTGAATAAATTTTCTTTTTATTAGTTTCATTTCATTTGTGTATGTATGATTTTTGTGTAGGGCCAACTAGGATAACCAACCACAACATGATTATCAAATTAAATTATGTTTCTCTTACATGTTTTGTTTGGTATTAGTTGATCAAATGAATTTGTTTAAGGATGCGTTCGATGAGAAATTCTTTGTGAAAATTTATGCTTCTGAAATTCAAAAGCCTCCACCCACTTTGAAGTTTGAGCTGATTTCACTTGATTGAGTCTTAATATCGTGTATAAAGTCATAATTAGATAAGATTTTCTTAACATCTACTTAGTTTTCTTCAACTTTCGATTTTAGGGTATAGAATGGTCGTCATTTAGGAGAGATTTTTTAGTATGTCGGGAATACGGGCTTGTACACCAAGTGTCATAGTACAATTGGTTGGAGATTTTTTTTTTTTTTCCAGTTTCTAACTACTTGTATTATGTCACTTGGTGTACCAAGTCGTTTTCCTGTCACATTGAAAAATTTCTCATTCAGAGCACTGATTTTAAGTTTAAAATAACAAAATCATAGTAATAACCACTTTTCAAGAAAGTAGCAAGCTACATTTAGAGTTAGGTTTCTGTTACTTCAGTGGCAAGCAATTTGCAGCCACAGCTTTGCATAAATTATAAATCCAATCCTGCACTTAATTTCCTCCCACCACCAGCTCTTGATCCTTCCCAAACAATTCCATTCTTCGACACTAATCGAAAGTCATTGAAACAACGTTGAGATTTACCACGGTGAATCTCTGTGCAAGCAAAAGCTCCGTGAGCTGCTGGAGGAACTCGCTTTGCCCAAAGACCTCTTTAGAGCAGACATCAATGAGATAGGCTACCACCGGCCCTCAGGCTTTGTGTGGCTGAAGCAAAAGAAGAAAGAGTGAGCACAAATTGAAGGCCACTGGCAAGACCATCTTTTACAATGCTGAGCTCACAATGGTGGTTGAGAAAGGTGGGATTAAGCAGCTCAAGGGTTGGACCGCTAAGGAAACCAATGGCCTGAGCGGGACATGCCCAGCTTCGGCATTTAAGGACAAAGATGATAACTGAGGGTGATCCGAAAGACAAGCACTGAAGTCTTTGCTTTTACTACTTAGGTCTTCAGGAAAGTCTTAAGTTTTAACGTACATATAATAAAGTCTGGTGTTATCAGCTTGTACTGGATTATATATTGCTCCTCACCCAATAAGTTCGTCTTGATGAATCAATTCCTTATACTTTGTGAAGGACGAAAGAACAAAACCCTGGTGTCGGCTCTTACAAGAAAAATAGCATCAATTTACAATGCATATCAGATGTACGCAGACTTCTGGCAGGAACAGTTGATAAATCCTCCTTTCTCGATCCATTTGTTCAAACTGTAAATCTTACTTCAACATTAAATTCAACAACGAATCCGCAGAAGCATCTCAATAAACTTCACTCGAGTCCTCAATTACTGGTGGCTTGGATCAGAGAACTAAATTTTATTGTGGAAATGATTTCTTGCTAAGCAAACCACACTAAGGAAAATCATTGAAGGAAACTTGGTCCATAATCCATATCATCACTTCTGACATTTGTGCTGAAATCTGGTCCTTTCCTGCTTTTTTCACCTTCAATCGTGCATAGTCCTTCGGTCCAGCAACAATTGAAAGCAGCTTGACTCAGAAAGAAGTATAATATCGGAAAGTTGACATCCCTTCATGAAACGGACACTATAAGCATTCCAAGCAGTCCAGCAACAATTTAAAAGCAGCTTGACTCAGAAAGAATTGGAAAGTTGACATCCATTCATGAAACAGACACTATAAGCATTCCAAGCAGGTGCCCTACCCCGTTCAACTCTCGATCAAGTTTCATTTTCCATTCTCTAATAGAATGAATCATGAGGCACAATCTTTTCTTGTTTCTCTTTCTTCCCTAAGCTTATAGTTCCGAACCCCAAGGGTTTTGAAATCCCACAGAATTTCAGATATCTCATCTTAAGGCAAAATTAAACCATCTCGTTTAATCGATCTATGCAAGGCACAAAAGAATTTTGGGCCTTCATGTCTGATGTAGTCACGTAAGAGCTGCTCATGAGCGGGTACCCAATTTCTAGGAAAAGGGGAGTAATCACAAGATGGAATCAGAGACATGTGAGAGAACCGAACACCTTCGATTGGATCAACAAGTCCCACCCTCAATAGATCAGAATACTCGGGTGCAGATTGTTGCTGCTCTCCCTCAGTGGACGACTGAGATCGCATGAAACTATTCCATTCACCTTGGCCCGTGATTTTAGTCTATACCTTGCAGCGTACAGTTTAGCCAAAGAGCTACATATAACATAGGCACAAAACCCAACAACTTTCTTGCGATTATCAGCATACTTGTACCAATCAACCATGGTCTCTAACAACTTATTCATCTGGGAATTGGTATGAGCTTGACCAGAGTAAAGCATTGGAGTGCAGGGCAGTGGCTCAGGATCTTTATCGCCCTTAACAAACTCAAGCCGCCTGAATTGGCGAATACGTTGTTGTAAGCTAGCAGTAACCGAAAGCAGAGTCGCTACACCTTTTTGGCTCACAACATTGCCTCCAGTGGCTGTGTACCTAAGCGTGGGGTGTATAACCCTGCGGGAAATTATATGGTCTAAGAACTGAATTCCCCTAGTTATGTGCTCAATCTCCACCTTGGAGTTATCCAACCTTATCCCAAATCTTCTCTCACAAAACTCGATTATTTGCTTACGAATATCCATTGCATCCTCTCTGGGCCCTCGAATACCAATCAAGAAATATCCCCCGTATCAAATACAATCCATTTTTCTAGTTTTCTCATTCCCACAAGAAAGAACAAACTCGGGCCAAGACGGGTTATGACAACCATCGTTTATCAAAGTTTTCCAAATAGAATCGAGACTATATGGCCTTAAAAACTCAACTATTTTATCTTCTATAACCTGATCCAATTCATTAAGACAAACATTAGCAAGTAAAGGACTCAAAATTTCACAATGTCCATAAGAAGGTACCTTAGCAGCCTCTTCAGGTGCAAAATTGAAAAACGCTATCAGCCAATACGGGTCCGGCTTCGGCTCCTTGTCGTTCAAAATCGTCTTCTTCTTCTTAGCCACTTTCTTCTTCTTTCTGTTCTTCCGCCATTCCTCATTACCATCACTCCTTTTTCGATTCGGTGCTCCGACAGGCGATTGGATCAAACCCAATATTTTTCGGTCCCTCACGGCCTGCTCTAAGCACCCCATTACGCAATTCCTATCCACATTGTCAAAAATCTCACTGATATCTCCTTTCAGAACCCACAAGTACCCGGCGAAGTTGCTCCGGATGGTCCGAATAACTGTGTGGGCATTCCTTCCCGGTCGAAAAGCGTGGGACTTTGGTGAAAACCGGGCCTCGAAAACAGGCTCCAATATCATCAAAAGGACCTCCTGAACGACCCGGTCTTGGAAGCAGGGCTCGTCGGCCTCGAGCATAGCCTGGAGTTTACGCTTAGGTACCATCTCTTTGCTGGGTTTGTCATTGGGGCTTCGAATGTACTGCTGGGTCTTCTTGTTCCAGGAGAAACTCCCCCGAACAACGGCGTTTCGGAGGGAGAGGAGGTCATGGAGGACGTGGGAGTGGATGGCGCTGCGGGGCGGGAACGTGCCGGTCACGTGGGCGCAGGAGCGCTGGTAGGCCATTACCCAGAGATCAAATTTGGAGAGGAAGCCGGTGAGGTTGGGGAAGGCGACGGTGGGCGGGGAAGAGAATGACTTGACCCACAGAGAAGAACAGATTTCGATTGGGTCTTGCTTGAGGAGCGAGTACGGGTCTTGCTGGTCTAGCTTTGATGGCGGTGGCTTGGGCGACGGCGGCGGGGTGGAGAGCGACCATGAGAGAGAGCGAGTCAGGGCTTTGAGGACTGGGGACTGGGGACTGGTGGCACTGCAGGTGTTTGATGGAAGTTCTCACTGACATTTTTTTGGTTGGGTTGAAGATGAATTGAGGGGTTGTCTGAAGACCCTCCTTCCCTTCACTTTTGGCTGGTTTTGGACCGTTGGTACTTTGGTAGTTACACTATTTGAGATTGGAGTGGATTTTTGCTCACCACCGTTTACGTGGTATATGTTTACCATCCTATTTATTAGCATTATATGAGTTTGAATTTTAAGATTTGTTTTTATTCACTACATGAATCTCAAAATTCAAACTTATCTAACGATGATAAATAGGGTGATGAGTAGACATCACAACTAAATAGTGGTGCGCAAAAATGATCTCTTGAGATTGGAGGGACTTGGTCTGGGCTTTTGTTGGCCTTGAGCTTGACTTATTATTGGATTGGATCATATTTTTTAGCCAGGTTAGGCCGTCGGACTAGGTCATCCAAACGTAAGCTCACCTTATCGGGAGATCGGAAAGACTCACAAAAGCATTTAACTTTTCCCTAACCATCATTGTGTGATTCACATGCTTTTGATTTCATGAGTTAATACATGAGTCATAATAATTTCAATACCCATGTGTATAGTAAGCGCATTGAAAGCACGTGACTGAATACTTTTAATACTCATTCCAGATAAATAAACATGTGATAGGTGAATAATTATTCATTTTGCGAGGGTTATAAGGGATTAGAAGACGAATGAAACTTATCTGTTTCAATCCTGTTATTTTGTGGAGACTAAGAGGGATAAATTTAGCACAACCGATAAAATCCCATGTAAATTAAGTAAACCTTCAGTCTACTTCCTAACTCTAAAACTATTTTCAATTCAAGCACACAAAAAAGTAGAAGGAGACAAGGCCAACATGTGAACCAAAAAATAAGGGAATTTTGTATCCTATATACGTATAGATTTGCACGCAGGAACATTGACATATTGCAAAAGAAAGAGAGCCCGTACCATTCCATGCATGGAGTACACGTTACGAAAACTTCAACAACCCTTTTTTGTATGGGGAGAAATGCGCCCCCTCATAGGCTCATACGATGCACATTCACATGCCCTCTTCCTATTTTCCCGCGGCTTAAATTCTCACACTCACTCACAAAGCACCAGCACCGCATGGACTTGCTGTATAATCTAGGAGAAATCAAACATGCCCACATCTGTATATATATCTCAAAAGGTAACAGACATCTCAGCTACCTTATGTCTCAAGATGCACAACACAATTAATTATTAATTATTAAGGGGAGAAAGTTGAGTACACTATGGATTCTTTTTTTGGGAAAAGTTCTAAAGTTTCAATACACAACAAGAAAATTGGTAGAACTTGCCAATTAACTTAATTTGTTAACGCACCTGACTACAGAAATTGAAATTGAGAAATTTGGAATCAAAGTGATGAAAATTGTTTTCCACCCTAACTCTAATTACCAAATGTGTGTTTTACCCTCGAAATGACATAAACACGTATTTTCTGATAATTTTCTTGACATATATCAATATATATCAATGCTGTAACTTCTGTTATTATATATGGTTTATTACACGGCTAACAAAAAAGTGTTTACAATTGATCATGCGCCACCAGAATCTGCAAACCCTAGCGCTTCAAGCAAAAAGGCGGGTGAAAGATCCGAAACAAAATTCACCAAGAAATTCATATAAAAGTAGAAAACTAACAGAAGATGAAAGAAAAAGTACGTAGTAGTTAGTACGCCGCTCCATCGATCTCCGTCATTTGTTTCATCATCACCTGGCACGTACGTGCGCGGAACAAACTGAAACAGCGCGCGGGTAGTTTAGGGTTTTGCAGAAGTGGGAGCGAGGTCGCAGAAGAAAGCGACGGAGTTGGGGTACGCATTCTGGCAAGGCGACGAACCGGAAGGCGGAATGAAACCCTTCGGCAGCATCACCGAGAACGGCCGCGTTTTGAAGTCTTTCTTGGTCGTCGTCTTCTTTCTCTTCTTATTCCTGTTCTTCTTGTGCCGCATCCTTCTGTGCTTCTTGATCTGTTCTTGCTTGTCCAGTTCAAACGGCGGCGTGTTCTTGATGTAGAACACTCGGTATTGGGGGGTGGGGGCGGTGGGAACGGCGGCTGGTGGGGACTGAAGTTGGATTTCGTGGGGTTTTGGTGAGGTGGAGGTAGAGTTGAAGGAGGAGAGAGCGGAAAAGGAGGGTGTGCGGAGGAGGAGGAGGAGAAGGAAGAGGAAGGTGCAGATCATGCAGTTGAAGGTGATTTGAGTGTTACAAAAACCCATGCGAGAGTTGAGAAGCATTGGGGTTTTGTGCACTTATGGTGAAGAAAAATGAAATTTGGAATTTGATATTGCGGTTGAGAATTTGAGAGGTGTGTAAATCCCAAGAAAGCTTACACTATATGTAACCAACACCTGCGTTCTAATAAATAAAAGGATCGATCGTCAAACCAAGTAATGGGATATATAAAAGACATTTTAAGATATTTTTTCGTTTTTTGTAACCGTTTGATCAAATTTCAATACCCTGGATCTATTGGTCGGGAAGCTCAGTTTCAAAGGGTCCGAAGGGGATCTAGTTCCCATTTACAAAACTCCATATTTTGAATTCATTAGCGAGCTTTAGTTGGTTTGCGTTTTAGGAAAGATTGGTTACTCTCATAATCAGTGGCAGAGTATACACACAATTTCAAGTCAAAAGGACTTACGCGTGACACTAAACTGTCAATTGCTACTTATATGGATTTACGTACACAAACGCGCATCAACGAACCGCTTGCACGACTTGAACTTTAGTGGGGTGACTTACAAGACATAAACCTTACCAATTGACCCAACCCTCGTTGGCAATTCATTAGCTGTTTTTGGCTTTGACAAAACAACAATATAAACTACCAAGAAGATAATTCGAGTTCAGGGTGTAAGAGACGAGAAGTTTTTTAGTATGTGAGAAACATGGGCTGGTGCACTAAGTGGTATAATACAATGGTTGGAAACTTAAAAAAAAAAATATTCCAACTAATTGTATTATTATACTTGGTGTACAAGGCCACATTCCCTACACACTGAAACATCTCTTTGACAAGTAGACATACTATTTTTTTTTTATAATACTAGGGAAACCATATATTTAAATTATATTTTATAAATCACATGACGTAATTGGTGATGATTGAATTGTTGATTAACATGCTTATTTTCGATTGATAAAACATCACATATTTTACAAATTTATTCTAAAAAAATTGATTTTCCTAACTATCATTTTAAAAAGGAAAAACTAATGAAAATAGCTTGAAAACTTTGAGTTTTAACGATAAGGACAAAATAAATAGTAAAGTGAATAGTACCAAGATTGACTTTTAGTGTAAAAATATGATTTTTTGTTAAAATGAACAGTATTAGGAGTTTTTCGTTAAAGTTCCCTTTTTAAAATACAATAGACACATTATATAGATTAATAGAATAGACATAACGCACATCATATGACCAAATAATACATGAATAAAAAAAGGGAAAACGAATGAAAAATGCTTGAAAACTTTGAGTTTTAATGATAAGAACAAAATAAAGGGTAAAGTGAATAGTACCAGGATTGACTTTTTAGTGTAAAAATGTGATTTTTCGTTAAAATGAAGAGTACCAGTAACTTTTCTTTAAAGTTAGGGGTGATTCGTTATGGGATACCAAACCGAAACCTTAGTCCCAATTCCCAAACCGAAATTTTCGGGATTTCCATTTTAAGACCGATCCCAAACCAAATTTTCGGGAATCCCGAAATATTTTTGGGCTTTTTGGCTTTATCAAAATTTAGATGTGGTTGTGCAATGGAAAATCATGTATATATTCCAAATCTGCACAGCATATCTTGGCTGTGCAGTGGAAATCATGTATATATATTGCAAATCTGCACTGCACATCAGGAAAGACAGCAACCTTGTTAATCTATGTTTCAAGCATCATTAAGAACATTCAATTTTGATAATTAAGGGGAAGAAGGCCCTTTCAATTTCATTATGCAATATCATTAAAGTGTGAAATTCATTGGTTCAACCCAATCAATTGTGCTTAAGCTACTAAAATGATGTTAAGTGGAAAACGTTTAGAAATAGAGAAGAGGAAAGTCTACTCAACATACTCCTGCATTATCTAATGTTTTCATGTTCAGCATAAATTGGCAGGCATTCATCGCTTCTCAATGGAACAAAGTTCCAAGAATCTGAAGGAATCAATAGAAATTCTATGTTTGATTTATATTTAACAGTTGAGATTAAATCTCAACAGAATCTGACAGCTATTAAAATTCTAAATATATATTTAAAAATTAAATAATATATATATTTTTCGGTTCAATTCGGGATTACCGAAATCCCAAAAACTTGAGACCGATTCCAGTACTGAAATTTCGAGATCGATTCGGTATTGGGTACCGAAATTTTTGAGATTTTCGGTTTGATTTTTAGAATTTTTCTGTTCGGTTTGAGATTTTTGGTATTTTTTTTCCAGCCCTATTTAAAGTTCCCATAAAAAAACCCAAATACATTTCATTCTCATTGACCCAAATTGACTGACCAAAATTAACTCTCTCTCTCTCTCTCTCTCTAAATACACTGGTGAGCAAAAAACTGGAGAGAGAAGGAGCCAAAAACCGAAATCCAACGTTCTCCCTCATTTTCTCGCGAAATCAGGTTCCCGCGGGATTTCGATCCAATCCGCCGCACGGCGCTTCTCAGCCCCCGATTAGAGGCGGAGCTGAGGACTGAGAACGGAACCTTAAGGCGGCGGCGACGACGATCGGATCGATCATGTCGTCCAAGTCTCTACCTTACTCCAAGAAAGATGTCCACTACGACAACGCCAAGTTCCGCCATCGCTCCTTCTTCAAGGTCTTCCATTCCTCAGCTCTCTTCCATTTTCTCCAACTCCGATTCATGATTGATCGCGATTAGTTCTGCAAATTGATTGAATTTATTGTCTTTTCATAGACCTGAAATTTCAATTTTCTTACATTCTGGAGATTAATACATTTATGATGCTCCTTGTTTTCAAATTTCATTTTTCAACTTTCAATTTGTTTATGGACGAATTTAATAGCTCAATTTATGAACATAATCACATTTAAACCATTATTTTCTCAAATTTTCATATCTCTGTTGTAAATTCTTTTGCTTTCTAATTATCCTGTTAAACCAATTAAGTTTCTGTTTCTTGTTTCCCAGGTGATAACTCAAAACTTGCACACCAGTAACGTAAAGAATCATTGTATGAGTTGTAGTACGGGAAAGTTTCTACTTTTACTAATGATATTCGGTGTAGCGTATCTTATGCTCACACATACAAGTCCCACCACTGATGGATTAGTGAAAGGTAGTAAGAATGGTACGTATGAGCACATTACGAGTGGCGGCATTAGGTTTGGAAATATTTTCCGAAAGCCTCCAAGGCTTCCTCCTCAGTTGCCGCCTGACGTAAAAGGTAGTCGTGGTAACACTGGTCTTGATCATAGGAAGTTAAATTCTGACTTGAAATGGATAGCTAGGCAACAAAATGTGAAGAAGGCATTTATTCATGCGTGGTCAGGATATAAAAAGTATGCAATGGGTTATGATGAGTTGATGCCCGTGAGCAAGCGGGGGGTTGATGGGTTAGGTGGTCTAGGTGCAACTATTGTGGATGGCCTTGATACTGCCATGATAATGGGTGCTGACAAAGTTGTTTCTGAAGCTGGTTTATGGATTGAAACACACCTTTCAAATAAGATTAATCAGACTAGCCAAGTCAATTTATTTGAAACTACAATACGTGTTTTGGGTGGTCTTTTGAGCGCATATCATCTGAGTTCTGTGGAAAATGGGATGGACTCAACACATAAAGGACCTAAGCCAGTTGTTTATCTAGAAACTGCTAAGAACTTGGCTGACCGTCTACTAGCTGGTTTTACTTCCAGTCCAACTGCTATTCCCTTTGGTGATGTTGTTCTTCGAGATCCCTCAGCGCATCCAGCTCCTGATGGTCGTTGTAGTACTTCAGAAGTGTCTAGTTTGCAGCTTGAGTTTAATTATTTAAGTTCAGTTTCTGGTGATCCAAAGTACACTGTGCAATCTATGAGGGTCTTGGAACACATAAAGACTCTACCTAAGGTGGAAGGACTGGTACCCATATTTATAAGGTATAAGTCTGGAATATTATTCTAATACTTGCATCATTATTCTTTTCAATTTCTTAATTCTTGTTTATAAGTCTAGCGTCATGTTGACATTTTCCTTGTACTGAGGAGAGCTTTTCTGTGTCATTAACGCCGCAGAAATGATTAATACTTTTCTCGAATGATGATAATCTTTTGCATATCTAAGTTGATTGAAACATTTATATAGTTGGGTCATGGAAATATAAATGTAGAGCTGAGAATATGAAAAGGATCCCCCATTTCTTATCTAAGAGCGAAACATATGTAAGAGTGTACTTCTTTGTTCTTTATGAGAATTGCTCAACTAGTTGATTTCATGTAGCCTACATATAACATATAACTGCAACATCAAATGGAGTTTTGGATGTTTGACATAGACGTAATAGCTTCAGCAGTAAAATTATCTCTTCATCTTCTGTTTCTGGACAATGTGTAGTCAGCGTCTCCCATGTCTTATTGATTTTCTCTTTGTTTATTAATTTACCATCTATTTAATTGTTGATGTTGTCTATACTGTCTGCAGCCCTAGAACTGGTGAGTTTAGTGGAGAAAATATAAGACTGGGATCTCGTGGTGACAGCTACTATGAATACCTACTGAAAGTTTGGCTTCAGAAAAATCGGGAAAGTAATTTTACGTATCTCCATGATATGTACGAGGAAGCAATGAAGGGTGTCAGACACCTTCTTGTTCGGAAATCAATCCCAAATGGATTGGTTTTTGTAGGGGAATTGCCTTTCGGAGCTGATAGTTCTTTTAGTCCCAAAATGGATCACCTGGTATGTTATACTTTACAAATCTTTGGCATTTAGATAGCTTATAGGTTAACTAGCCTTCGTTATTTTTGCTCTAAGTTCTAAGTCAGAGAAGGAAAAGTTTGACTAGTTGGACATCATGTTGCTCCACATAGGACGGTGACGTGTAGGTGGCATTGAATATACTTAATCATAGTTTTGACATCTAGCTTTATGAATTGATTTGCTTATTGTGTTTAAGGATTCGTGTTGGGATTATATACGAGAAAGAAATTCAATAACAATCTCTTTGTTTTCTACATTAGGAAACAAGAAGTGATAAATTAATTACCCATTATTATCAGGAAACGGTCCACTAAAAATTGTGATGGTGAATTCTGTCGTCATCCTGCTTTGTGAAACCTTCTAACTTATTAATTTAAACTGACTGTCAATATTTAACTTTATATTCTTTCTAGTTGTAAGTATTTTGCACAACCACAACATACATGTATGTTTAGCTTTTTGTGTATCCTGGAAAAGCACTTACCTGTCACTTGAATGATGATCATCATCCTTGCTCTTTCGGAAATGGGTCTTAATATGACATTTCGTACTGCCTTTTGCAGGTATGTTTCTTGCCTGGCACTCTTGCACTCGGTGCCACAAAAGGCCTTACCAAGGAAAAAGCAATGAGAAATAATATGCTTAACTTTGAGGACCTGGAAAATTTGAAACTCGCAGAAGATCTGGCTAAAACATGCTTTGAAATGTATTCAGTAACCTCTACTGGTCTTGCTCCAGAAATTGCTTACTTCCATACAGAGGTTAGTTTTGGATCTACTTGAGCTATTAAGATACGTCAGTTTTTTTTTTTTTTTTTTGGGGTGTTTTTTAGCCTTTTCAACTTTCTACTCTCTGTGTTCAATGGAGGGACTTAGAAAATTTCTCTTATTGAAGCAGGAATTTTCTGAAGGAGGTCTTGACGGTGGTAACAAGAGTTCTCAATATATGAATGACATAATCATCAAACCTGCTGATCGTCATAATCTCTTGCGTCCTGAAACTGTGGAATCATCAATGTTTGTATTGTACCGGATCACGGAAGATCCAAAGTATGCTTTTACTTTCTTTCTTATGTATCCATGAGTTTTATTCCCCCTTAAATAACACACGCATAGGTTAATATCCCCTCTTGGAGCACTTTTCACTTATATACTTGAACATTGCAGATATCGTGAATGGGGTTGGCAGATTTTCGAAGCATTTGAGAAATATACAAGGGTTGACACTGGTGGATACAGTTCTTTGGATGATGTAACTTCAGTTCCTCCTCATAAAAGAGACAAGATGGAGACGTTCTTTTTGGGCGAGACTCTGAAGTACTTGTACTTGCTGTTTGGAGATAGTTCTGTTATTCCATTGGATAAATTTGTTTTTAACACAGAAGCTCATCCTATTCCAATTGAAGGCACTGCCAAAAGGGGATAAAACTTTGTTGCATTAAAGCATCGATTCAAAGGAAGGAAAGTCTGTATGGACAAATTATACGGTAGCAGGCTGCAAATGTGCTTTTTCAGACTCACTGGTGTTTCATGCATGTTTATAGAGTATATCTGATTCCGGAAGACAGTAAATACCCTGGTTGAAGTTTTAGAGGCGGCTTAGTTCGTTTCTTTTCTTGTGCAACTCATCGGTGATTCTTCTACGTGATAAAGATACAAGAGCTGGAGAAGAATGAGAAGATTGAAATATGTAGTTCGTGCTATTTTACAATTTTGATTAATTACCTGATGGGGTTTACCCATCGAAAGTATCAAGGGCCATATTCTGTAGTGCACTTTTTTACTTCTCCAGTAGCATTACTGGCTTCGGGGAACGAAAATTTATGTTCCTATCTTATTATACATTGCCTAAAAGGTACAAGTTATATTCATATTATTATAGTCGTTGTGAAGAAGATACAGGTGATCACCATCTCGGACAACACTTATGTCATCTATTTCTGCATTTTCTTCATTAACGACTTTTGTAGGTTTGTATCCTTCGAACTTCTCACCTGCAATGTCATAAAGAGGGAGACCAACTATGCTGTTACGATATGTTTGATTCTGCTCAAGGTATGTTTTTAACATTCAATTTTGGCTTTAATCCGTTGAATGTTGTCTAACCTATAAGAACTTTAAATTTAGATTTGTCTAAATGTGCTTTTTTAGGTAAGAAAAAGAAAGCTTACCAGCCACTCTGAGAAGCTCTTCCATC
Organism: Pyrus x bretschneideri; assembly: GCF_019419815.1. Taxonomy (NCBI): domain Eukaryota; kingdom Viridiplantae; phylum Streptophyta; class Magnoliopsida; order Rosales; family Rosaceae; genus Pyrus; species Pyrus x bretschneideri. Next base: position 226,586 of record NW_025999646.1, read on the forward strand.
GAATCAGGTAGGATTATTAACTTCGCAAGCTGCCTCTCCAATGCACTTCCATTTTGAAAATGCATGTGGATAGTTACTCTCTTGTTGATTGATCTCATCCGTTCTTTATCAGGGATAGAATTGCTCGGGTAGGACTTAATGGGTACTTTTCTCTGGTGAGAGTGGGAAAATTGGGCACCCTCGTGTCTTTTGGAATTTCCTTTACAATTCCTGGTTATTTCAGATGTTTCCGGTTCAATAAACTCTATTCTATGTTCATCTGTTCTCCTATTCTCATATCTTCGTAATAGGTCAGTTATGCTCTTGTTTCCTTGCTGTTGTGCTAGATCTTTCGGCGTCCATCCTCTAGCATCTGGTTTGTTTACATTTGCTCCTCCTTCGACCAAAATTTTGACCATTTCCAGATGTCCCCGATGAACAGCAGTGTGAAGAGCTGTTTGGCCATCCTCAGCCATCATGCAGACATCCATTGCACATCTCGTTGAATTATCAGCTCTGCCTATTTCGCTCTTTTTTGTAGCCTCTGAACCTGTAAACAAGTCGTTCCTTGCTTCCTCCATTGATGGATCTTGACGTGAGTTGTCTTTACATCCAGCGCAAGAACAGCATCCTTCGGTATGTGGATATTCACAGCCCAACCCTTCTTGTTCCTTCAGTTTCTGTAAAGTAGAGTACGGAAAATATAAGTCTTTGGAAGAGAAGGGTGGTGTGCATGACTGCATGTACATTTTTATGAAAACAATTTTGTTTCGGTACCAGAAAAATGTTGTTCATGATAATTTGCTCGTCGTCCTTATTTGCTTCTATGGTGGTCATGAGTGAACTTTTGCGGAGTCGTAGTATCTGGGAAAGTTCGGTTGTCCGAACGGTGAAAGGCTGTGGCCTATGACATAATACTCCGATTTCTCCCAAAGTATCCCCCGCAGTTGCCTTTCGTATAAACTGTTTAGAGTATGTCAAGTCAGATATTAACTCCTACATGTACTCCGATTTCACAGAGCACATTGAAATGTTCAATAGTAAGAATCAGGTTCGCATTTGCGGGATGTCAGAGCCAGTCGACCCGAGAGTGTATTTCCGGTCAACGGGCCTCTCACATTCCGCAAAATGGGATCCCGTTTTTGGAAGGGTCTGTTTACACATGTATGCGTGACTTACTTGATCTTGCCCATCAACACTGGACACCAGATCCTGCAACCATGAATTTTTCCGATTGAACTCCATGTCAGAAAGCATTTTTAAGAATGTTACGAGATTATGTAAGAGGTAAGAGTTAAGCCGGCTCACCGCCGCACCGGAAACCAGTATATAAAGATCGGTCGGAGCCTCGTTTTGCAGAATTACATCTTCCTTGGGTGGAAAATACTCTGCATCTATTTCTGAAACCTTAATAAGAGAATACATGGTTTTAGCATCTTGAGATAAACAAGGCTTTTTATCAAAATTTGTTCGTGAAAAATCTGGTAATATTCTTGTGACAATTATTCTTGTTAAATTGTCACGTAAACGACCTCATGACCATTTTTCAAGGGTATTTCTATCAAACCAACCCCTTCACTTAATAAGGATATTGATAGATTTTTCACGTAATGAAATTAATGTACAATGGACAAACTCAGAAACCACTTCTATTGATTTTCAATTTCAAGGATCAAAGCAAGTAATTATGTCAATCTCAATAACCATTGTAACTAAAAAGCCGATAAACAATAAAATGTTGAGACACACTATTGTCGACAAACTATCTAATACAGGTGAGCCCTATCATCGAGACCCACTTCTATATGTGAGAGTGTCAGTAATATGGTCCGTTTTGTATCTGAATAACGTTACTCAGTGAGAATAATTATAAGTCAATATGATGATTTTACCAATTGAAAGAGGAAATCATGAGAAACTCCTTGAAAGAGGTAGATGTTTTGAACGACGGGGAAGAAGAGATGTTGGGCAATGCTGGAACGAAGGGCTTTCGGGAGACCATTTAAGGTCTCTTGCTGTTTCAGTCCTTCTGTCTTAAACTTGAGGCATATGTGTGACAACATCTGGTCTTGAATCGTTGGGGGCAAGTCGTTTCTTGCTGCAAATTCTGATGCAGCTCTCACTGTGTCCCTCTATCAACACCAAAACCAAAGAAAACACAATTAATATAGGTGTATTATGGGTAGAAACTAGTAGCGTTTTGTCTCGGTGTGGAAAGATTTTGCCTTATCGCTGAGGTTATACGCTCATGCAAGTATCTCACATTCCTTAACAGCTCACCATTGATCCACCAGCCGTCTGGGTTCCACCCGACCGCAGTGGAGAAGTTTCAGGGAGTTAGGTCACTCAATGAATAGATAACCGACGAGTGGGAAAAGAATTAGATCCCCCTCAAAAGAATAGAGATAGTGAGACACTCACATGTGTGTATATCACCGGTGACACCCAAGATTTTTTCTTTCGGGTTGAGTAATATATGAAAACTAGAGGTGTACATTTGTCCCATGGAGATTGGGGACGTATAACTACTAATAATTAATATTTTTTATGAGTTAGGTTAGGGTTTGAAGAAACACTTTCAAAACGTGGGGTAGCAAGAGAGGATACAAAGGAAACATTTCCAAGTCTTTCTGCAGGCAATATATGGCCATGGGGACCTTTTCCTAAAACTTTGATTGCGACTGGGGGTTTATTTTGGTCCATTCAGAAGTAGAAACCTCCCCCGGAAGCTACTGATCTATTTATTTGCTGTATTAAAAACCCAAGAGCCGAAAGGAGGAGGAGTAAAACTTACAAAGATTCTGGTTCTGCTGGTCCAGTGAACTACAAGATTTGTCATGTTTCCAATGAGGTAAGATGTCAATCCCAAGTTGAAGAGCATGTAGAAAATATCAAACATCATCTCTCTAGGGTTCTCAGCATGCAGATCTCCATAGCCAGTGGTGGTTAGCGTTGTGATTGACCAGTACATTGAAGTAACATATCTATTCCAGAGACTATCTTGTTTGAAATCCGGGTACACAGCGCCGATCCATGTTCTTTTCGGGTCAGGATACCGATCTGCGATCAGATAGTTGAAACATCCTGCGCAGTGCACTGCGAAAAGGGTAACCTGAAATTTGACAGGACAGAAGTTTTGATGCCAACCAAGTTCGAATTGGTGAAGAGAAAAATGACAAGAATTGTGATGCGCTTATGGGGTTTTTCGGGACTTACAGAAATGAGCTTCGTGCAGCGAATCCAGAAGTAGTTGAATCGGATGTCCTTCTCCAGTCTGAAGTCAGCACAAATCGGTTTGTAAGTTTGTGTGTGTATTCTGATAGTTTTATGACAATTGGAAAGTTCGGACAAAAAACAAAGGTGAAGGAAGATGGACCTTGCAAAGAGGGAGCTGACTCGTCGGAGGCGCCAGAGGCGGAGCATATTGAGTACTTTAAACTCAAGTTCGCTGCTGTGATTTGTCAAGAGGAGGCTAATAGACTGAAATGGTGCAGTGGAACACACGTCGAAAAGAAACCAGGTTGATAAGTACCTGTTTGGTTGTATTGTGCGAAAGAAAAAAGGGTTATTTCTTGCACAGAAATCAAAACATATATGTTGGATGTTTTGAACCAGAATGAAGCCTTTTACGCACCTCATTGCGATTTGCTTTGGATTGTCAACAAGAAGGTAAGAGCGGCTGTCGAGATAGGCAACAAAGAAAGTGAGGATGATGTCAATGCCAAAGAAGCCGTTGACAATGTTGTCAATGACGAAAAGAGCATCCCGCTTGTAAGGCAGAAATGCAAACTCAAATGGGCAAATCCACGCTGAGTAGATGACTAGAAGAACAAGTAGCATCCCCCAAGCCCTGAAAAATGAGGATCACATAAGGGGCATGAATTGATGAGTTGTAGAAGTTTTACTAACAGTTAACCTTGGAATAGCAGTGTGGCAAGGCAAGATGATCATCACCTGTAACGAGGATTATACGGCGATATAATGTATTTCCTGAGCTTAGTAGACTGGTTGATTCTGGCTCCAAGGGAAGGCAGAAGATCAGTAGAGAAGAAGCTGCTCTGAGCAACAGTGTCCATTTGGTATTCATCAATACAGAACCTCCGGAAGAAGTTTTTCGTGCACGAAAACGTCATTTTTTTCTGTGTTCGAGAAAAGGGTTTTCGCTAACTAGATAGCTACAAGATTTTTGAGGTTGGTAAAAATCTTGTGAGAAAAGAGTTATTAATAATAGTAAGGACACTTGGCACTGCAGCTTCCCTTGTTGCTTTCCGGGTAGTTTCGCCGTTCGCTTGTGACATATCTGCTTTTAAACGAATATGCTGGAAGCTTAAGTTGTGCGGGTGGTTACGGATGGAAAGGGGAGTAGGGAACAAGAGGAGAGGTAAAGGATGGAAGAGAGAAACGTGAACACAAAACGAACAAGTTGAGAGGGGGCTGACGAAGTGGCAGACATGAGCAGCTTAATTTGTGTAATGCTGCTGCAGCTGCAGATATGTTCTGGAGTGAGTGAGAGAAGCAGAGAAGATGGTAATGGTGGTTCTTGTTGTATAAAGGTGGGGTTGGTGGGAGCTCCATCATTGATACATGTGAAGTTATGCTCCAAGAGGATGCTCAGCAAGGACCGATTTCAATTGGGTTTTAAGCATGTTATGACATTGGTGCATTTTTGGTTTTCGGTTTTCATTTCAAACTGTTAGAAATGTGAGAAAAGTTTGGTGAGACTGTTCCTGCCACATGACAATATAAAGTTGTAAAAAAAGTCTAGTTAAAAGATAACATATATTTAAGTTTTGTGATATATATTCACTCTATACTGTTACTAAAGAATAGTCCCACATAAGTTTTCTCGGGAATGTTTTAACTCAATTCATATATTCCACGTGGACTAATAGGAGATTTTTTAAAGGTGGTTAAACAATCCAAGAAACAAAAACTCAATTTTCTTTTTAATTAACTAGATCATGATTATTCAGCTCCTTTCATATTCAATAGTAAGAGGCTAAGAGTGAGATTGTTTGTATATGGAACTCAATCAGAACCATAAAAGTGAAATGGATTGGTGCCATATATCCATATTCCTCTATATCTCTCTTTCTTTCTTTCTTCCTTTCTTTCTAGTCTCTACTTTGATTTTGACCCGTTTGTAGTTGCATGGCCCAAATTTTTTTCAGCACTACACGATTTCACCGCCTAATTGATTCATGGTTTTCTTTAAAAAGAAAAATTGTTTAATGTTTGTGGTCTGCATGTTGATCATTATACATACAGATGATCATGGCTTAATTAATTAATTAATTGAAAAGGGTTTTATTGGATGGTCAGGATCAGTTAATCTAGAATAATGCTAATTTCCCATATGGAAACCTCCAATCATGCAATGCAGATCTGCTGGCTCCATGAGATCTTAGTGCATGAAATTTGTGCCCCAGCTGATGCACAATGTGGCATATGGGATGTTGGTTCCCCTTTTATAGAAAAATATATTTTAATCCCTAAATAAGATGAAATTTAGAAAATGTCTTATACAAGATTAAAAATTGATTTTAGTCCCTAGACTTTATTTAATGCCACCATATGTATTCAATGTCTATTTTTTTTATTTATAATTTTATGAATTTAAATTTTATGAAAATATTATAAATTTTAATTCTCATTATGGTAAGCATCTTATATAAGAAAATATTTTCGTTGAAATTTTTCAGTACACTGGGTTAGTATAATATGTTTAGGTACGGATATTTCGGTATACTAGTTTAGTATAATGTATTTAGGTACCAACATTTCGGTACACTAATTTAGTATCATATAGTTAGGTACGGGATTTTCGGAACACTTATGTTTTTACATATTTTCTTATGTGTCACTAGTTCACTACAATATATTTAGGTACTGCGCATTTCGGTACACTAATTTAGTAAAATATATTATGATAAGGACGTTTAGAGAAAGTTAAATAAAATTAATGAATTAAAATGTGTATAATAATAAATTTAAAATTTAAAGTAATAACATTAAATAAGTTATCTATTAAATATAAAAATAAAAATATAATATGAATTTGAATTTGAATTAAGTACAAATTAAGGACTAAAATCAATATTTAATCTAGCACCAGATTTTTATTAAATTTTAGTCTTCTTGAATGATTAAAGTTCAAAAACCCCTTGTTTTTATCCTGGAAAGCATGACTGTCTGTCAACAACAAAGTTGAAGAGGCAACATATTTTTCAATCAAAATTATTCCACGCAACTTACTTGGCTGCAATTATTAATAAACTACTACTGCTAATATGCTTAATTAGCCTTATCTTTTCTCCAAAAAGCTTAGTTACAGAATCAATCGACAAAAAGAAAGTCTGCACGTATAGTAAAATAACAGTTTGGTGCAACAACAATCAGTATACATGGGTTATTTTTCTTTAAAATGGGGATTTAACAGTTTTAGGTGTATGTAGGATTCCGGTCCTTTCAAGGAGTATGTGTGAAGAACCCTAATTTTTTGGATCAAAATAACTATAGAACTAAATATGAAAGATGAGGATGTCTGTGAAGAACCCTAATTTTTTGGATCAAAATAACTATAGAACTAAATATGAAAGATGAGGATGTTTGTGAAGAACCCTAATTTTTTGGATCAAAATAACTATAGAACTGAATATGAAAGATGGGGATGTTTCTCATTTTCAATGAGTTTTGTCATCAGCTTTAGCAGATAAGTAAGCGATAATTAGACGAATACAAAACGAGTATAATCCGTGTCATTGGTTTAGTGATGATGTGATTAATAATTTAATAGGCATGAAAGCCCACCTGGTGTGTTTGCAGTAGTAAGCCAACCTTGTAGTTGAAGGGGCAACATCAACATTAAGGCACGTGCACCACGTGCGTCTTTGGGTATGATTAGGAAGAAACCCTACCACTCTTCCATTGTTAGTGACTATGTCGAGCAATTTACTTATATATGCAATTATAGGACTCTCTCTCCTTATTGGACATCCTTATTTCTTGGGAAAGCCTCCATGAAAAGGACTATGTGTGTTTGTATGTGTGTGTGTGTGTGTGTGTGTATGCTTCTTTCCTCATTGAACCTCCTTAATGATTAGGTGCACTGTGCCAAAAATTTCAAAATACCATGTGAGGTATGATGGAGTTAAGGAAGACAATCCTTAACAACCAAATATCATTATATATTAGATTAAGCTCTAGGATTAGCTCAAATGAGGGTCGTCAGAAGAAAATAAGTTAGGATCTGGCTAGATTAAGGGTTCGTTTTTCTTTCATTGTTGAAGATTTCCACCATATATGAGTGGTTGTATATGTATGTGAAATGAAAAGCTAAAAAGTGTCATGTGACCATATCGCATAACAAGTTTGAACTTTTTTGGTACCACTCATGCGCTTCATGGACCATGAAGCACAAATCTTAGATTTGAAAAAAAACTGGAGGAAATAAATAAAAAGAAAGCAAAAGGAGAGAAAGAAGTTGGTTCTTCCCGTGATGGTTAGGAGGCCACGGGCAATGGCCAAAATGGAGGGCAAATTTAGGTGGTCCAATGCATATGTAAAAAGGATGGGTCATCATAAGATTGCTAATACTTCTCCATCATGTGGTCCTTGAAAAAGTAGTGTTATGGGACTTTCCAGCATTATACCCGATTAAGTGCCTAATATACTAGCTAATGGTGTTGAATGTTGATTATGATGTTTACACATACATATATGTTGTTTTGCAAGAGTACTGTCTTACAATCTACACATTTTATGTCTTAAGATTTCAGAGAGACGCGTGGCCAGTGCACAATAGTTAAATTCCACATCAGTTATTTAAGTAGCACATGAATACCACGAATTGAAAAACTAAATCGACCCAGTAATTAGGGTCCATGTAAGCAACTCGTTATGACATCATTTTCATATTTTAGAAAGGGACCATCGGCCCACTACTATTCACATCAGTGTTTCATGTTCATATTTTTTTTTTTTGTCAAACATGTTCATATTTTATTATTCAACATTATTTTGTCACACTCTGATTTTTAATCATTAAATAGGTTACAATTTATGTTATTAGGCTGTCAATTTTAATCATTCAACTAGTTAACTCTAAATCCATTAAAATCTTAAACCCTAAACCGTAAACTCGAGATTATTTTAATTTTATGATCTCCCCGGCGTTGAAGTTGTTGTGTTTGGATCGTCCAAATCATTAGGGTAAATTACATTTTACTCTCTCAGGTTTGGGGGCGATTTCAATTCTTTACAATATCTTTAAAACATTTCAATTTCATATATCTGTTAGAAAATCCGTTAAGTAAACAATTAAGTGCTGATGTGACTGCCAAATTTGTGCCATGTGGCAAAAAAATAATTATTTATGCATTTAAAATATTATAATAATTTATCCTATTAAAAATAATAATAAATAAAAAAAAACCATCTTCTTCCCCCACCCTACCCCACCTGCAACCCCCTCCCCCCCCCCCCCCCAACCTCCCCTACAATGCACCCCTTCCTTTTCGAATATCTGGTACCCAAGGTTGGGTTTTGGGTTTGGTTTGGGTGGGATGGGGTGGGGGGTTGTTGGGGAGGTGGGGGTGGGGTTACAGGTGGGGTGGGATGGGTGTGCTCGAGGAAGAAGATGGGTTTCTTTTTTTTTTTTTTTTTTTTAATAGGATAAATTATTATAATATTTTAAATGCATAAAAATTATAATTTTTGCCACATGGTACAAATTTGGTAGTCACGTCATCACCACGTCATCACTTAACGGATTTTTTAATGGATGTATGAAATTGAAATAAAATGATAAGTAAATGTATGAAATTAAAATGTTTTAAAGACGTTATAAGGAATTGAAATCGACTCCAACCTAAGGGGGTAAAATGTAATTTACCCAAATCATCAATTAGGAGCTAGCCATCATCATCATCTACATTAATGGAGAACCTAAGTCTTCAATTTCTGCAGATTGTGGATCTGATGATTGCAGTCTTGGAAATGGTCACGCATGTTGACTAGAACACCAATGTTGATTAAATCAAATACCTAAATGTTTGGAACTTATGAAAGATTCTTTGAAAGGAATATTTGGTGGTTTAGTTTGCATGCATAGAGTTGAAATCGTAAAGTTGGCCAGATTAAATTAATTAATTAGGTTAAGATGCCTACGGAATGGATCAAGTTCCTTTCCTAATTAGACACTTTAAACAAAAGATCATTCAGATCAAAAAAAAAAAAACAAAAGATCATATTTAGCTTTTTGCTTTAGTTTAGACAATAAAAGAGAGATCCTAAAACCTAACTTGCTTAATTCGCAGAGCACACGAGTTTCCAAATGTGGGTCAAATATCATGCACTCCCTATCAGAAGTTGATAATACCTGTCCCATCCCCAATTTAGTAATTTTCTGGTGTACCAAACCTTAGTCATTAGACTCATTATAGTATCCACCTTCCCCAACGAGACCAAAGGTTAAACCATATTTCTCCTCTTTCAACCTAATTAACTCGTGATCTTTCCATCTTAATATTATAAACACACACACACACACACAAACACACATATACATATACATACATATATATATATATGTCCTCCATTATTATTTTTTAGGCTTATATACAGAGATGAATTCAACTACAAATTTAAAAGAGTTTACAAATTCACATGTATTCAATTAAGATTTTAAATGAATCCATGGAAGACCAAGGTATTCAATCAAGATTTTAAAAATCAATATTTTAAAGGAGTCTGTAAAACTTTATGGAAATATGAGTGTATTCATTCCGAGTTTTAAAGTAATTCATAAAACTTCATATGTATTCAATTACGATTAGATTTTGAAGTATTTAAAAGATGAAGGATTTTAATGGATTTAGAAGGATTTGATAGTGTTTTTTAGGCCTTAAGAAATCAAGTCTCAGCCCTTAATATTTCTAATGATTTCACCCAAAATTTATATGAAGTATATGGAACTCCATTAAACTCCATAAATTTATGAATCTTCCACAATCTCATTTGAATACAAATTATTCAACCCCCTAAATTTATGACTTTCATTTTTTTAATTCCAAACATGTGTTTTTTTTATAAGACTCTTGATATTAAGGACTAGTAATTCAATTTCAAGCAGTTAACAACATTTAATTCTGCACTTGAAATTTTGTGTTAAATTCCACTCTTTCCATTATTCGCTTGACAACTTCATTGAATTCACCGCATTGATCACATTAGCTTTATCGTGCAGTCACCTAACTTGGTGGTGGGATAAAATTGTACATAGATGATTGCTATATCCCAAAAGATTAGTTGCAATATTATATATATGTAGGTGATTCATTATGTATGTAGGTGTAAGATTATGCCAAACAATGAGCATAAGAATACGAACATTCACATACATTTGTATAATCATGTTTATGTCTGCGCATGCGCACATACGCACCATATTTATAATATTGTATGAATGTATGCATGCATGCATAAGTTAAGAGTTGTAGAGTTTGTTGGCAGCTACTTGCATCTTGTAGATGTAGTGAAAATGATATAGAAATGTTCCTCACCACTTAAAGTGATTGGCCAGCGTATCCCATTAACTAGTTTATTATCAGGACGTACGCTATTGGGGACCAAACAGAAGCAAAATGATCACACTGCCGTGAAGCAGCAGAGCAGAGCAGAGCATGCATGATGGATTCTTCAACTTCTAAAAGTTTATGCAAACTCATCGATCACGGACAGCTCTTTTAAGTGTGGTTCTTTGTCACTCAACTAGATTGATCTCCCCTGTGAGAACCTATCATTTCATGGTCCACATTTTGGTTATTAATGGTTGAGATTTCGTACTTATCTACTTATCCATTTACTAGGAGTAGGATATGTTTCGTCAGTGTATATAAATGGACTATTTACAGTGGATTATATATATATATATATATATATATATATATATATTCGATTCCCAGAACCCTAATGGAATATGGAATGTACATGATTAGGAAGCTCAATAGATGTTTAGAAGGGAAGAGAATGGAATGTTTGAGGTTGATATGTGTATTAAAAGGGAATGTTTTTGGTAGCATGGAGAGATTGGAATGGCAATTTTGAGTTTGAGCTGTTGAAATTGGGTTTTTTTGACTTTGGAAACCATGCATGTATATATATGCATGCTTTTGTTAACTAATGAATTGAAGTTGACATATTATATACAGAATAGATGCTTTGGCGCAGTTGTTGTCTAGTTGAGTAAGCCAGTTTGCCAGCATGTGTGTGTACACAAAACAAAGCCATCAACTATTTGGCATCTCAATATCTTCACTAAATTGCTATCTTTGATTAAGATGGATTGGGGAAAGCTGAGTGGTCTCACTCACCGAGCAAAAGCAATTTATCATTGGAAGTGGTCCTTTTAATTAATCACATCATTTCAGTTCATTATGTACACACCTTTAAGATTATGCATGGGTGGGACCTATTTATTCTTGATAGACTAATAGGATTTGGATTTTATCTGAATTCTTTTTGTGAGGATCCTAGGGATTCTCACATCTCATCCATTCTTCGTGCATTACGTGATCATAAATTATGTTGATTTTTTATTTAAAATTAAACATAAACGTTACCTAATGATTTTTTACCGCACGATGTACGATAAACGGATAGAATGTGAGGATCCCTAAAATCCTCACAAGAATCCTCACAAAGAGAATCCGGAGAGGATCCTCACTAATTATTCTTTTTCTAATAGTCAGTATCATAATGAAGCTTAACAATATGGCATCTTCTGTGCAGTACTACTAAATGGCCACGGGTTTAACCATTTAGTATCTATACTCAGTAAGTGGCGCTGCTGCTATAAGCCTATATATTATATTACCATTTGTTCCTGTGTTCGTTTGCAGAGAATAATGCATGCGAGCGTTGATGATGTGTTAAAATTACACTAGAGAACTGGCTTGAAACTGAATATATACATTAAGGCGCTTCTTGATCATAATTACTTAAAATTAATTAATTAACCAAAAAACTTAATCAGTGAGTTGAGTTTGAGTTCATGCTCATGTGTGGGCTGAGAGAGAGAGAGCGCGCGCGCACTATTCCCCTACACACACACACACACATATATATATATATATATATATATATATATCATGGACCTAATTAAGAGGGGATAACACAATAGATGACCGTTTGTATGAAAAAAAATAAGAAGCTGAGAGAGAGAGAGCGCGCGCGCACTATTCCCCTACACACACACACACACACACACACACATATATATATATATCATGGACCTAATTAAGAGGGGATAACACAATAGATGACCGTTTGTATAAAAAAAAATAAGAACGACCATTTGGTCTAGTAGAATCGAGTCTCTAATTATAGTAGAATCGAGTCTCTAATTAGTTGAATTATGCCCTAAATTCAAATCTCATGTGACTGCTGTTAATGGAAAAAAAAAATATAAAGGGGGACAAATACTAGATTGAAAATGTTACAGAGACAATGTTTTTAGACCACATGATGTGGTCTAGAAAATATGGATATTGGCTGGTCTCTCTAGCATCACCAATAGTATATATATACACACAAAGATAACTCATTACATTTCGTGGTCATATAAAGGTACGAATTGAGTAATGCTAGGAAGACTAAATGTGTAGACTAAATTTTGTAAACTAAATGATTCGGAAGTTGATGATTGAATTATTACTAAAATTTTGATTAATGTGCTTATTTTTTTATTATTCACTCATAAATTAGTTTGCAAATTTAGTCTTCCTAGCATTATTCAGTATAAATTAATCAAAGAAGAAATCATAAACCTTTTGCATGTTTCCACTAAGGTCAAGTAACAGCAATCTTACTAATTTTGACGATGCACAGAAAAGACTAATACGGAATTGTTTCTGCACCTGCTCCAGATACATACATATATGCTGCACGTGTGTGTGTGTGTGTATAAGTAATAAGTACATGTGCACTAATCCATCGAATTGGTTGAGAGCAAACTAGCACCTTTGTTAGTGCCTGAAGGATTGATCCAATATCTGTCATATCAGTACGTACGGATATCACCCTAGCGGCTGCTTGCTTTGTTTCAATTTCATCATGCATCTAACAGTCATCAGTCATATTCCTTTGATGATGCGTATGATTATACGTATATATTAATCCCTTGTTACATTTGATTATACGTATATAACAATCATCAGTCATTTTACGAACGAAAACCCTAGACAGCTGTTGACTTAAAAAACCCTAAAGCGTTTCGAAAAGGAAAAACCACCCTAAAGAATGCATTCCTAACCCTAAACCTTATTTACCAAACAAGGAGAAAAATCCTAAACCCTAGTTGGAAGGTGGCTACATCCACATGTGCTTCATCAGCTTTAGTGGGTTTCCATCGTGTCTAAGCGTCATGAAAAAAAACGCAGTCTCTTGTCACTTATGCGAAGCATGCGTGCCGTAGGTGATGGAGGTCGAGCATACTCGAGTCGATGCAAAATCCTTTTTTTTTCTTTTTTCTTTTTTTCTGTCAGAAATTAACAATATTGCCAATGACAACATCGATGACGTATTTGAAGATAATGGAAATAATCACGTGCAACGTATTTTATGTTTCCTGCATATTCTTCGACATAAATGCTAAGGAAATCAAAATTTTAAACTATATTTTGTATATGACATGATGTTCCAACCATCAACCGTTAAATCATGTAGTTTACAAAAAAATGGTTTAAATTTGGATAATACTAGGGAGACTGAATTTGTAGACAAAATTTTAGAAACTAAATTATATAAAAGTTGATGATTGATTTATTACTTAAGCATTGATAATGTACTCATTTTTATTGGTGACACATCATTTAGTTTGTAAATTTAGTCTCCAAATTTAATTTTCCTAGCATTACCCTTAAAATTTTGATCTCTCCAAAATCACCCTTCTTCAACACTACTACTCACTATATTTAATGTCACTAAGTCGCATGCATCTTTTCGCACTCTGCGAACTTGCAACGAACAAATAAAATGGATATTAAACCCAAAGCTCTGATATCATGTTGAATATATACCGATTTAAAACATTGAATTGCCTGGAAATATGTTTACAATGTATTTTAGGTGATTTACAGATGTTTCTCGACGAGCATCGATAACAAAAAAGACTGAAATGCTTGAGGCTTGAGCACCGATCTTGAAAATGTTGCAAAGATTTGCAGAGCACGTCCAAAGTGAATGTGCGCGTGCGAGAGAGAGAGAGAATTTTTGTAATATTTTAAGTAACCCTATTCACATAAAAAAACATTAGGGTTCACTATTTGATTGGTGGAAGTGTGGATCCAATATCTGAAATAGGGATGTACAAATTTAAGTTCAATGTTGGGTATGATGAACTGTCATCATACTAATTTGTTTGGGTTCTGGACTATGTGCATGAATGAACATGGAGGTTGGGGGAGGTCCAGACGTACCCTTTAGATTGACATTAAACTTGAGCATGATAGAAGATGGCCAATTCTGGTATCTTGAATGTGATCATTGTGGCATGGAAACTATATACATTGCCTCCATTCTGGTTTGTTTTTCTATTTGGTTATTGAAACTTCTAAAAAGTCATAATGCACTCTTGCATTATCCGAGTCTACCATCTAATGACTTGTCTTCTAATTAACCTTCACGCACAGCTAGCGCCGACACATTTTTCAAAGATCTAGAAATGCTATACACAATTAAAGGTATAAATTCTGAAATTGTGCATCGGTTAATATAATTTGAATAAAAGAATTAAAACAAGAGATTAGTGCAGAATGACTTTTGAGGTGAAGAAGTCCGTCGCTATTAAAAAGAAATAAGTGGTTCTCAGAAACTTATTTTAACAAGTCCCCCATGGCATTTCCTTTTTCCTCTTTGCTCTTAAGTAACTAATCCTTCGCCTTTGCAACTAGGTTTGAGATGATTTCTATAAAAAAAAAAAAAAAAAAAAAACCTTCAATGCGCTCCTTCTCAACATGCTTTTATGACAAGACTCCAATCCCATGAAAATGTTAAAAAGCTAGAACCATCATTAAATTGGGAGTATGATTCTCCCCTACAGTCCTCTCTTCTCTCACTTTCTTTTTTTCTCTCTCTTGATAAAGAAGTTAACATCAGATGTTGATGTGATTTAATCGTAACTGTTTAAATAAAAGGTTTTTCTTTTTCTCTTTATAAAGAAATCAACACTAAATATTGACGTAACTTAATCATGATCTTCAAATAGGAGGTGACTGAAAATGAGAGAATCCTACTCCATTACATAAAGTTTGAGCACTAGATAGATAGATTTGTTTTTTCGTTGAAGATAGATCGATAGTGTCTCTTGTCCCTCTTGAATTAGATATGGCTAGTCTTGTCTTCTTGAATCAATTAAGGTAACAGAAGTGACTGGCCCTAGTCTTATTTCATTTGATTGAGACTTCTTCTGCGGGATAAAATACATCAATCAGTGGCAATCAGCTGCTCCTCCGCTAGTGCTACTGTGATGAAACCCTATTTCAAAGCAAGATTTTCCACCCCAAGAATCTCTCCAAAAGCTAAATTGATGACGATATATATGAAATAATTGACGTCTAATTTACAAACAAGTGTAAACGCCGTTGGATAATAATTTTGTTTTTAATTTTCAGTTTTAATTTTATTTTTTGTACTTTTTTGAAAATTGAAAATTAAAAATGGTTACCAAATAATTTTTCAATTAATAAATTCTTATTTCAATGTGTAGTTTCAATCCATGATCTACCAAAATCCTAAACTGACACACCCCGACCAAAATCAAGACGTGCTGACGAAATATGCTAACGGCGTCAGATAAAATTAACGGTATATGTTGTTATTTAACGAAATATTCCTTAACGTCGTTAGGGAATCCGTCAATGTGCTAGGCACGTGCCTTGGCTGGTGCATGAGGGGGCGTGGGAACTTAGAAAATTATTCTAAAAATATAGGGATGTTCATGGGGTTGAGTAGGCCACGATGGTATATTCAAATACCCCAATTGAGCAACGTATGAGAAGTTATTACCTAGTTTTGGTTATGTGCTTAAAATAACATTAAAATAGTTGTTTCACATAGGTGAGACGTTTCCAGAGGACAAGTGCAGTCAGGCCAGGCTCAGGGGTTACGACCTTGCCACATATCAGTGAGTGGGCTTTTGGTTTTCAGTATATATATATATATATATATATATATGTATATATATATGCTTAGTATTTTTCCCAAAAACTCATTTAAATGGACTTATGTTTTGAAATGACATGCCAAATATTTTATACTTAGAATATGCATTTAGTAGTTGCACATATTTATTTTTGACGCTGCAGAAGCTCAGGTAAGTGTCAGGTGAGTTTATAGATTGTGGATGTGAGTTACATGATTATGTTGAGATGTATTATAGCTCATAAACCTGCACCTCGGTGTTAGTGCTCCCGCCCGTGGTAAGGGCACAGTCCTTCACGTGATGTTCACCTCCCGCACCATACGCTCACCTTGGATCCAAGTTAGATGCACAATCCTGTCGTACAGACCACTATAGGTGGTTCCAACTCGTAGATGACTCGCGATCATTCACACAGTCTTCACGTGATCATAGCACTTGAGCGTATTTATTTACACCCAGTCCTGTCGTACAGACCACTTTAGGTGGTTCCGACTCGTGTGCAGGCATATTTCTTGAGCTATTGGTTGAGCCATACAGGTCATATTAGGTGACTCCTGGCTAGATGGATGAGCTATAGATTCAACCGTACATGTCATATTAAGTGACTCCGGCTAAGATATCATTTGCATTGATTTATAACATTTGGCTTACATATTTTATTCTAAGATATTTGACATGGCATAAATGTGGATTTTGTTATTCTGAGCATGGTTTTGATATACGTATGTATTTTATTTTCTGGGAAATTATATAGGTTTTACAACGAGGGGTTATTACCTTTGATAAGTGAATGGTTTTGAAAAGCTTTGTTTTTACCCACTCACACTTTCTGTTTTGCGCCCCTCCAGGTTTTAGGTAGGAGTGCTTATTGGTGGCTTACGAGGAAATTGACGGCGATTCTGACAAATTATCACTAATGTAGGACCACCTCTGGTATTGTATAATTAGTACTTGTCCTGCTAGACTACACTTTGGCTACCTATGCTCTGATTATTGTGTAACCACACTTAAATATCGGGATTGCACTTTATTTGCTTAGTGTAAATTAGTTAGCTTGGTTCTTAGTTATTCACATTTCTTTATATCATTATCATTTCCGCATTGCGCACATTGCTACGTCACCTTCACGTGACGGCCAGCACGCCTTGATTTTGGTCACCGGGGGGGGGGTGGATTGTTATATCCCACATCACCCAAGGAAGTGGATCATGTAAGCCTTATAAGTATATTCTCATCTCTACCTAGCATGAGGCTTTTTGGGAGCTCACTGGCTTCGGGTTCCATTGGAACTCCGAAGTTAAGCAAGATTGGGCTAGAGCAATCCCAGGATGGGTGACCCCTCTGTGAAGTTGCTCGTGAGTTCCTAGAAACAAAACCGTGAGGGCGTGGTCGGGGCCCAAAGCAGACAATATTTTGCTACGGCGGAGTCGAGCCCGGGATGTGGAGGGGCCCGGGGCAGGATGTGACATAAACGCTAAACCAAGATCCTAGCGATGACCTCATCTTTTTAGGCTTGTTTTATGAAGGCATTAATCATATTATGATGATGCAGCAGCATAATTCATTTTGGATATAACTGAAATATAACGTTTATAAGCAGACTTCATCCTTCAATTGCACTGTTGTAAAATTGATCTTGTTGCTGCAATTTGTATTACTGCAAGTAATGGCCATCATGATTAGTATAAATAAAGTCACAAAGCCGAGGCAACATTAATCAAGCTACAACGGTTGAGCCCCTTTTCTCTATCTCTCTCTGTCGTCCCAATCTCTCTCCTATCTCTCAAATATTATTTACAACAACACTTCTCAATCAGAAATTGTTGTATTTTCATTCCTTCATACGTTTACAGTCATACCAAATGAAAAATAAAAAGGCCCAGGGAACATCCATACAGTGGCGGATGGACTAAGAGGAGGGTCAGCTAACCCTGAACTTCCATGAATGTCTATAGATAACTTGGGTGCTGCCATTTTGATGATTGGAGTTGACTTCATACATGGTCTCCAACTGTTTGATAAAATGCTTGAAAGAAGAGTTTCTCTTCTTATTATTAATTTTTTTTTAAATGTTAAATGACCAAAACTACATCATTTTAGGTCAAGTTAGTTTAATACAAATAAAAAAATACACCAACAGCCAAAAAAGTAAAATAATTATGTGTATTTGATAATTACATTGCTTTAGTTTTACCAGTTGCTACAGCTTCATTGGAGAGAGTCATTACTGCTATGAATATTGTAAAGAGTCCATTACATAACTAAATGCGAGATCAATGATTAAGTGATAGCATGGTGGTTTATATTGAAAGCACTGTTTTTTCTTCCGTTGATAATGAAACTATGATGGAGAGTTTTCAAAATATGAAAACGCGTTGTTACTATTGTAACTTGTATTGTTATTTGTTATTTAAGTTATGAATAATGAAACTATGATTTAATTTTTATGGTTATTATGTGTCTAAGAAATGTTTGTGGACTTTTACATGTGACCCCTGGATCCACCACTGCATCCATACATGTGTATGACACAGGTAAACCAATTGAGAACAAACAAGAACGAAAAAGCGTTTATGATTGGCACTGTATCTTTGAACAAACAAGAACGAAACATCAACAGAAACTCTTAGAATACATCTGACGAACGAAACCCAACTACGACGATTATGCCTTCGCTTTTCCAGCCTGGAGTGCTTGAGCCCTCTGCTGTAATTTTAAAATCTGCAAGATAGAATGTATTATGGAAGCAATTAATGTTGAATTACGGATAGGATACAATGATACGATACGACACGGTGATACAAAATAAAAATATATTCTTTCAAACATATTTAACACAGAAATATATAAATTCAAGTTCATTTAATTTGTTGGAGAAGAAAAGTTGGAAATCTAATCCTCTTTTCATACAAAGAAGAAGCGTGAGAGTTATATTCATTGTTCAATTAGAAGCACTCTTTGTAATCATCAAATTTTAACGAAGGCTTTGTTTCCTATTCATTTTCTCATCTTAATTTATCATGTGAAAGTGTAAAGGTATTCTAAAAGCCAGATACTTGTATTCCAAATGTGGGATATGCCTATCCATTAAGTCAAAGCCGTATCAGTTGACCATGATAGGTATCCAAGAGTATCCGACAAGTATCGGATACGGGATACACGACCAAACTAAAGTATTTGTGCTTCATAGGCGTATAGCTCTAATAAATTCCTCAAATGCTATAGATATATTATCACGACTGAATCAAAGCCAGGAGACCATATGAACAACTCTGGCACTATAAAAGAGCAGTTAAGGTGCAGAGAAAAAGGAAAAATACAAACCGTTTCTTTCTTGCTATTTTGCTTCTCTTCCAAATCTTGAAGAGTAGTATCCAGACGCTTCCTGTTGCGCAGAATAAATATAGTTATGCCAGAAGTTAAACACGAGTCCGATCAGTATAAAAACAATGGTAGGAAGAAAAGGGATAAACTAGACATAATTGTCATATAAGCACCCAAATGTAAAAGTTGGGAAACCATCTATCCAACCCACACATATATCGCTACAAGGTCAATCCCAAACCGGAAAATGTAGTAGACAACTGGTGTAAGATTCATTTAATAGCTCCCACGAAAAAGGTTTCTCATGATAAGCCTAGGCACATAATGCACAGCATCAGAGAACATTATTCATTCCTCTCCCCTTTTTTGGGTTCCCAAAAACTCACGTTCCTTCAGTTACAACTTAGGGGTAGAGTTACTCGTATGAAGGCAATGAGCATGAAGACATTGAACAACATTCTCTTATTAGATAATGCACATCCTTCCCAAGAATTTGGATATCACTTGTCCCAATTGACACAGACTTCATTTTGTGAAAACTAGGCGTCCTGTTTTATAGTGAGCCTTTCAGCATCCAGGAAACCGAATTTTTTAACCGAACCCCAGGTCCTTCCCCATCTAGTGGGGAGAAAATTACCCTTAAAGAATTTTGTTTGTTGATGGTTTGGAATTTAGACTAACAATCATAAACCGCATATAACCAAACATGGGAAACTCAGAAACATATTCATTTTCTGAAAAGAAAAGGCTTAGGTTTGGTTCATTAGCTTCCATTTTAAAATACCACTTTCCAGCATTGCGATCAATGATCAAGACCTATCATTCGAAACATAATAGTTGGAATTTTAAATCTACCAAAACAGAACCAATTCGTTTGACCAAATTCTAACATTCAACCCAAACTCTTCCCCTTTATCATAAAATTCTGAAATCGTTCACAAAACCTAGGTTAAATCACATTTTGTGCATTTGATCTTACAAGTTTTCTCGAAATGATTGATTTTGAGGATTATCTTAAAAAATCTAACACGAACTTTAAAATCCGAAATGATATCCTAAACTGCGAAAAAAATTGCGATAGTAGAACACAAACCATAATACAAATACATAAATAAATGAAAAAGATCGAGAAGCATACAGTTCCGCTGAGATGTATTCGATTCTCTTTCGCACATTGGCCCTAGCCTCTGCCAAATCCTGCTTCACAAGAACCGGACCTATCAACTTGAAAACATTGGCGTCTTCGCTGAGGAGATCCAATTCCTACAAGCACAAGCAATCACATTACCAACACAACAAAAACTCAATCGTTAACCGATATCCGCGAGCTTAGGAAAACCACAACAAAGCCCATTTGCTTCCAACTAAGCGAAAGTTAACATTTTTCAGATATCGGTAGTCAACAGGTTAGCTGAACTCGTTTTCCCGGTAACCAAACACAAAATAGATAAAACGCAATCGAGAAAGAAGAAGACCTTGAGGACGAGCTCGTTCTCGCCGAGCTGTATAGTGTACTTCTTCCTCACTTGGTGGTTCTTTGAAATATCTGAAGGAGCAAAAATGCCACGCTAGGGTTTTACAGGTTCAAGTGAACTGTATATACATATACATAAATATATATATATAAGTATACGACTTGCCTTTTTGGATTTTGCTGAGATCGTTAGCTTTGGCCTCCAATTCGCGCTGAAGCTCCCGAAGAGCTGACGACGACGCCATTGATTTTGTAACTTGCTATGCTTTCTTCTTCCGCGTCCGAGCTTTTGTCTCTCGCTTTTCCTTCCGGTTTTTTTGTTTTAGATCCGGTTCAGTGTGATATGGGCCTGTGAATTATATTTGGGCCATATTTCAATATGTTTGGTAACAAACGTTGGGCCTTTTTGGGTCAATAAATGAACTTTGAGCTTGGGCTATTTACCATTGCCGGATACAATAGGCCCAATTGGGAGCATGGTAGCTGAACTAGATATGAGGAGGGAGAGTTCGGCTAAGCCACACAATGGACAGCCTAATTTGGTATTGAATTCGCCATCCATGAGATTTGAACTTAAGATCTGTCACTCCTAAGCGAAGAGGAATACCACCAGACAGTAGATAGGTTAGGCTTAAAGTTTTAGGAATGCTTGATATGGTTCGGCACGACGTTGATAGAATCCACCAACACATATGGGTCTCATTTACATTAAAGAGATGGTACAAATATGTGGTAAGAGTAGTTTTTTTTTTTTTTTTGAACAAATGATATTATCTACACTAAAGGGGAGAGGGGCAAGCTTAGGCACACAATGGATTAGCAATAATGTGGTTCAAATTCGCATTTGGAGAAAATTGAACCTAAGACCTCTCACTTACAAGTGAAGAGGAATACTATTAGACCATAATACTAAATTTATATTTATAGTGCAAAGCATGACACGAAGCACAATTGGGTTGGTCTTTGATTTAGGCGGAGCATAGTTGATCAATTTTACATTTTTAGTGTAAATATGCGAGTATTGTTATTGACACTCAACAAACGTCATTCTACACATTTTATCAATTTTTATTTACGATTTTATAAATTTAGAATATAAAATGATACTTTTGAAGTGTGAAAGCTTATTTCAAAATTGTTTTCGGATTTTCATACTTTTTTTTTTTTCTGCACACCAATTATTTCAGCTATATAAATGTGTTTTAATTTATTCCATATATTTTTAGAATTGAAGATAAAAATCACTTTATCGCCGATGGTCGTAGATAATAGGATTAAAGTCAATGTTAGTAAAAGAAGAAATAAAACTTCGTACGATGTGTGTGTACATACTGAATAGTTCATATCAGTTTTAAATTTTGCGTTGGGAGGACAAACAAATAAATAAAATCACGAGTGCTTTGAGCACTGTCAAAACATGAAACGGCGCAAGTTCTCGGGGGCCCGCCGCAAAAACCACGTTTCTCAAAACACGGCATTATGTTTAAAAAGTTGATGTGTGTGTGTTTTTTTTTTTTTTTTTTAAATAAATGATATTATCTAAATTAATGAAGAGACGATGTGCTTAACTTTACAATGAGCTAGTAATAATGTGATTTTCGAATTCAAATTTCCCGAGAATCGAATCTAAGACCTCTCACTTACAACCAGGGTTCGCACAGCGGGCAGGGCAACCGTCCGTGGCCCAAAAAAATTAGGAGCACCAAAATTATTAGGATGATATATTTATGTATGTTTTTTTAAGAGTATAAATTTATAAAATTTGCTTTGCTGACAAAGAAATTTAACTAGAATTTGTGGTTTTGTTGTTTAAAATTATTGAGGATGTCTTAGATTCAAACATCATATTTGCTACATTTCAATTTTTACAAATTTCTTTTCATAATAGTATAACTTTATAAAATTTGGCTAAATGATCAAGAAGTTTAATTAGAAACAATAGTTTTTGTTGTTTAAAATTAACGAGAGGTTCTAAGTTCGAAATGCTATGTGCATGTTTTTTTTTTCTTTCAATTTTTACAAATTTTGTTTGGCTGTTAATTTATTTACTAGCTATTAGCTATTTGGGTTATTATTTTTAAACATCTGTTCCAATTCAAGTCTAATCTTCAACAAATAATAGCGCGTAGACTAATTTTTTAGACCAAATTTGCAAATAATATTATGTGTTGTCAAAATGTTTAATTTAGTGTTCATTCATTACTTATACATATCCTTAAAGACTCAAAAAGCTCTCATTACTGTTCATTTTAACGAAAAATCACATTTGTACACTAAAAAGTCAATCATGGTACTATTCACTTTACCTTTTATTTTGTCATTATAGTTAAAAATAAAAGTTTTCAAGCCATTTTCATTAGTTTTCCTTTGTTTTTTTAGTGTTATATTAATGAGGTTAGTAAATAAAAAAAATACCTCACGATTTATACAAAAACACTTTAAAAGTTTAGATGGAAAACAAAACTTATATCTACTTGTAAGCCCAAAGTTTTTTTTGTTTCCTTATCTCGATACAAAATAAATTAGTTATTCTATGTTTATAAATTATTGAGTGTGAAGTGTTTCACTAAGTATAATTTTATCGATGTCTTACTTGTGAAAACAAATAATATTTTTTATATGAAGTGAGGGCACATTTTTTGGCATATCCATAGGCTTCAAAAATCTCTGGACCTACCTGCTTACAAGTGAGGAGAAATATCACTATGTGACAAAAGTTGATGTTATTTGCACCTTAATTTTGAATTCATTTGAAAGTATTTTTACAATGACTGAAAAAAATCAAGTAAGTGCTTCCTATTTTAAGTGTTTTTTGGGATCCACTTGAATTTTTATTAAGAATTGATTTTCAATTTTTTTTACCAAAAACGCTTTCAATCATTTTAATAGCACTTTTAAACGAGCACCTTAACGTTTGACACTCTTCTATATTTTTTTATCGTCAAATTAAATGAATTGAACAAAATTAATAGACAAAAATAAAAGGGTTCGGTGTGTGTGAGTAGCAGTACCTTATGAAAAATAGAAAAACAAAATTCAAAGGTGGGAACGGCAGGAAGACTTTAGTTTTTCTATTTTCTTTTTATTTTCCCAAAAATTCTGAAACGAAAAAAGTCGAGGACTGCTGTCCTTTTTGTCAAATAAATGATATTAAAGTGCAAAACTTTGATTAAAAAATGTAAATCCCACTTAAGAACTAAAGAATAAAGACGACTGAAGTCGAATCTTTTAGATAAAAGGACGCTCTCTGAGTCTCTCCCTCCTCACTGCTTACTATAAACTCACTCAGCAACGCGTTGCAGAGAGAGAGAGAGAGAGAGTCCAGTCTGTCCAGAGAGAAAAGATGGGTCGGAGCTCCACATTACCCAAATGGGTCTTACCGACTTTGCTTCTTCTCGGTCATTTGGCAGCTCAAATCTCGGCGGAAGACGGTACGTTTTCTGGTTTCTCTCTGTTTCTCGTTTTCTCTCTTAATTTTTCGAAGCATTTTGCTGTTTTCGTTTTTTCCAACTCCTGAGATCTAATTAGTATTATTTGGGCTATAAGATTTCATGGGTTTGTCGTGAATCATCGAGTTGCATTTAGTTTAGTTAATGACGGACTGTTTAGTTTGGTTAATCACCGTTCTTGATTAGAACTTTTCCGGTTATCTCAGAGCAAATCCAACTCCTGTACTAATCCGGGCTCATTTTTCACTGCTCTGGCTCACCAAAATCACTTTAATTTTCACAAAGTATGACCAATTAGTGTAACTCCCCCCATACTTCCCGCCAGGAGAAGTAGAGTGAACTCCGGTCACGAAGGTTTTCAGCCCCAAAGGTTCTTAGTTTAGAAGGTTTTAACGAAAAACCCACGGTATTGTTTATTTTAACGAAAAATTATATTTTTTCAATCCCGATATTATTCATTTTTTTTTTATTTTATTTTTTTTTCTTATCATTAAAACTTAAACTTTTAAGTTTTTTTATTAGTTTTTCTTAATTTTTTTTTCTCAGTTCCTGCTTTTAGCCTGCATTTTCTTTGATGCTTTTCCAAAGTTCAAATCTCCGTAGGCTTATTAGTCTAAATGATCCTGGATTGGTGTAACTTTTCACTTCTAGGTCGTGACAATGAAAATCGATATAAGTAGTTCATCGTAAATCATTTTGATATTTTCGTGAAAAATATGTTAATATCCTTATTTAAGTGTCACGTGAACAACCTTATAGCTATTTTTTAATAATATTTTTGTCAAGCCAACTTCTCAACTTAACAAAGATATTGACATATTTTTACAAAATGATCCGAATAATTATAAACTAAAAGATCACTTCTATTAGTTTTTTAAAAAACTAAAGTAAAAAAATGTTTATCAAAAAAAATACCAAAACTAAAGTAAAAAAATTACATTAATTTTAAAAATTATTTTGACTGAAAAGCCAATCTCTATTTGAATGTGGTAATGCAGTGTTGTTTTTTCATTTTATATTTTTGGGTACAGACTGCATTTGGTAATTTCCAAGGAAGACAGCTATATTTTGCATTAAAACCTTACGCCTTAAGAAGATTGGTTAAATTAGTGGATGGGTTAAATAAGTAAAAGTACTAGGAAGAAGGGTATATTTGCTCTACAGTTAGTTTACGTTTTCACCCATTTGTCCGTCACAGAGTAGGTGAAATTATCTAAATTAACCCAAGTAAATCCGGATTTGCGCCCAATTTCTGGCACATTTTTCTCCGTATTTATACAAGAGGACAAAGTACCTTTCCGTAAAGGTCACTGACCCTATAAACAATGCATAGCTGTCCCTTCAGATCACCAAACCCAAATCGCCACCCCACATGGTGTTTGGTGTCCGTAAAAAGAAGGTCCTTTTGTAGGGTCCACGCGCTCAACCCAAAGTTTTGTCCTTTTCCCCCACATTTTTTTACTTTAATAGTTCTTTTACGAGCGAGACGATATTTTAGGTGGCAGATGGTCTGCCCTTAATGTTCTTTTTATTCTTTTTTATTTTGTGCGATCAAGATTAAGTTACGTTAATATTTTATATTAATATTTTTATAAAATTAATAAGATAAAAAGTTATAGTAGTATAAAATCTTAACGTAAAGACAGCACAAATAAGATCTGATGGAAAGGGCCTCCAAATAGAACTGCAGAGAATCTTCCTCTTTTGAAAGCGAACGCACTGTCTTGTCACGTAACGTACATTTATCTGTATTTGTAAGAAAATTGATATTATTGTGGGCTTCCCCACATTTGAGGCCCATGTATGGACATGGCTATCCCGATCTCTCTCTGTTGAATTGGGAAATTGTAGCAACACAAACTTGATGCAGAAAAGCCTAAAAACATCAATTTATTTCCGAAAACAATTTAAACATTTTTGGAATTGAAAACTACACCTTGAGAAGGACATATTTTCTCCAACCTGTGAAATTATTAATTTTATTTTTTTTGGCGAAATATAATTGGGGAAAATATCACCAGCCGACACAGTTTTGTGTTGGAGTGGGCAAATCCATGCATAATTCACATGGTTGATGAATATGGCCTACATTTCTAAATCGACGTCGTTTATTGCAGGGCCAGTGCCAAACGGAGATTTTGAACTGACCCCATCAGGCGGCTTTTCAAAGGAGGGCATAGTAGACGGACCCGCCGGTATCCCCAACTGGAAAGCAAACGGCACCGTTGAGCTGGTGGAGTCCGGGCAGAAACAGGGTGGGATGATCCTCATCGTACCGCAAGGTACACACGCGGTGAGGCTCGGAAACGACGCCGAAATAAGCCAGCAGGTGAAGGTGGAGAAGGGGTCGATATACTCGGTGACTTTCAGCGCGGCTCGCACGTGCGCACAGCTGGAGTCGTTGAACGTGTCCGTGCCACCTGCGTCGCAGACGATAGACCTGCAGACCTTGTACAACGTGCAGGGGTGGGACCCCTACGCTTGGGCCTTTGAGGCGGAGGAGGATAATGCGATGTTGGTCTTCAGGAATCCCGGCATGGAGGATGACCCCACCTGTGGGCCCATCATTGATGACGTGGCTATGAAGAAGCTCTTTACCCCTGATAGGCCCAAAGGTATGAATCTTCCCTCCAAAACCGCTTTATTCTTCAACCCTACTGGCCCACACCATAGGATCCATTATGTCGGGGCTTGTTTGATGACTTTCAAAGCTCTCGATCCAAAGTTTGACCTAGGTGACAAATCCAAAGTTCTTTTCTTGTCAAGTAAGTGAGGGTGGGTTGAACTTAAATAAGAGACCAAGATGATACTGTATCTTATATCAGTTACGAAATATCGTGATATAGAACTTTAATAGATTCTTTACTCCGTTGTAGTACATTCTTTTTTATTTTTCTTTTTTGCTCATAACATGATTAGTCACGCGACGAGATAATGACCGATGAACAATTTTATCATGTATGATTGATGGGCCTAAGGTTTGCTTTTGAATACGGGCTTCAGTTCGAGAGGACATTGAAGTCCGTAGCTGTATAATTGGGTTAGTGGATGATGATTTGAATGCGTCGTTTAGATTGAAAGTCGAACAGAAAATTGCAATGTGATAGAAGATTAACCTATTTGTTGACTGGGGTTATAAGCTTTTTGGGTTTACTAATTAGTGGTTACTATTTGCCATATTTTGTGCAGACAATGCAGTGATCAATGGTGATTTTGAGGAAGGACCATGGATGTTCCCAAACATCTCACTCGGAGTCCTGCTCCCCACCAACCTTGACGAAGAAACTTCGTCCCTACCTGGTTGGATCGTCGAGTCCAACCGGGCTGTTAGGTACATAGACTCGTACCATTACGCAGTGCCACAAGGAAAACGAGCAATTGAATTGCTGTCTGGAAAAGAGGGCATCATTTCCCAAATGGTTGAAACTTCACCAAACAAGCCCTACACCTTGACCTTCTCATTAGGCCATGCTAATGACAAATGCAAGCAGCCTCTTGCCGTCATGGCATTCGCGGGCGACCAAGCACAAAATGTCCATTACGCCCCTAATTCCAACAGTACATTCCAAGCCGCCGGCGTGAATTTCACGGCCAAGGCTGAGAGGACAAGGATTGCATTCTACAGTGTGTACTACAATACCAGGACCGATGACATGAGCTCACTTTGTGGGCCTGTGGTGGATGATGTTCGAGTTTGGTTTTCTGGGTCATGGAGAAATGGGTTTGGCGGGTCAGGCCGGCTGGCGGTTGGGCTTGCTTTCTGGTTGTTTGTGTGGGTTTTGGTTTAGTTAGGGTTAGGGTTAGGGTTTGGCAAGATAAGTTTATCGTATGTAACGTTTTGGTTTTAGTACGTCTACCGTGGGAGGGATTTTTGCAAACAATAGTCCCAGGTACTAAGTTTACTCTATAGTTTTGTTATTATGAATGTGAAATGTATTTTCCTTTATCCAATTTTCGTAATTTCGACCGCATAAGTTTATAGTTTCAGTGTTCTGCTTCGTCTCCAGTCCCTATCGAAACATAAGTTACGAATTTATGCAGTGAATGCAATCAAGTTTAATACAAGTGTGTATGCGTAATATTGGGCATAGACTTATAGTTTCAGCGATGGAATACTTGCGTCATTCTTACGATTCTTACCAATTCGTAACGAAACATAAGTTACGAATACATTCATAAGTCATCCAATGCAATCAAGTTCAATATAAGAATGCATGCTTACTATTAGGCATAAACTTATAGTTTCAGCGATAGAACACTTGCGCCGTTCTTATGGTTCTTAAAACCTCCAGTTCGTCTGAAACATAAGTTACGAATTCATTGATTGAATGCAATCAAGTTCAAAGGATGAATGCTTACTATTGGGTCGATATCTTATCTCCAAAGTTGGATGATGCTTTGCCACTTTTTGTAATCGCACTTCACGGAGGTTACTTTGAATATGAGAGGTGATATGTACCTTAAGTTTTACCTTTATTCTTCAAGATGAGGTATAATGTTGTGGAATACAAGTTTTGAAGGTTCCTTAAGAAACTCATTGTTGGTTTCTTCAAAATCAAATCGTATGTGATCACGTAGTTTCAAAATGAGTCGAAGATTTTAATTTTCTCGCATTGCTGTTTAAGATTTTGAAATTATATCACTTTGCACCTTTTGTCTAGTAAGTTACTTGAATTTTTATTTAATTAATGACATATCAAACATGAAACTTGTAGAACAACAAGTGCTATTTTTGCCCATTGACCTAAACAAACCATAAGAACAAATGAAAACAAGGGATGGGATGAAATGACGTTAATGCCCCCGTCACACGTCATGCGTAGCACTTGCGGTGGTGGGTCTATATAAATGTGGAAAGGAGACGAAGCTCGAATTAGGAGAAGAAAGAGCGGGGGCCTTCTGTCCCATTTGAAACCTTTGAGAGGTTCGCCCCCTCCTCGCTCTCCTCCCCTCCCCTCCTCCTTCTGCTTTCCCTAAATGGAAGGCGAAGAGGGTCCCACCGTGACCACCGCCGAAACCGCCATCACCACCACCACCACCACCATCCTCACTGTCACCACATGCGGCACCGATTCCCCCCCACCATTACCGCCGCACGATTCTGATGTCTCACCCGTTGGATCTCCCGATCGCGCCTCCTCTGAGATCCAACCACAGCCGTCTGATGACCCTGATCAATCGTCTGGGGCTGGTGGTCTCTCTGAGGATCTCAAACAGAAGATTATTAAACAGGCAAAAACCCCTCTCTCCCTGTATATATATATATATATGTGTGTGTGTGTGTGTGTCTTTATCTCTTTTTTTTGGCATGTGGAAAAGTGAACCCTAGGAGCTTATATCTGTTTGATTTTTAAAAGGAATATGATTTGTAGCTGATAATTGGATATTGCATAGACCTTGCAATATGTGTTGTATTGATTATGAACCCTAGAATCGCATTTATCATCCCGATTGTTTGAGTAGCTTTACGATTTTTGATATTATGCTCTTAATTCGTACTTGTTGCGGCATAAATTTCAGTAACAACTCAAAAATTGGTAAAATAAATGCAATAAAATTGTTGTGATTTGATTTCCGTTTTTCGTACGCATGGGATATGTTATGGATAGGATAAGTTAATTTGAATTGAGTGCGTATTTGGAACCGCTTTTTGAAGCCACATTAGTATAGACCATAATGTACTAATTTCTGTGCCCACTTTGCTGATCGTTAAACCAAATTTTAGTTTCACTGAAGTCGAAATTTTGACTCGTATTTGGAACCGCTTTTTGAAGCCACATTAGTATAGACCATAATGTACTAATTTCTGTGCCCACTTTGCTGATCGTTAAACCAAATTTTAGTTTCACTGAAGTCGAAATTTTGACTCACATCGAGATTTAGTCAAATAGCGAAAATGAAATGTAGATATTTCACGTAGTAACTGTTTTGCTATACTAATTCTAAGTTCTCATGTAAGGATCATTTGTCAATTCTTTATGGATTTGCAGGTGGAGTATTATTTCAGTGATGAAAACTTGCCCACTGACAATTATATGTCGAGTATGATTAAAAAGAACAAAGAAGGTTATGGTGAGTGTATAGTGTTATTTTTTTTATTCAACTTAGTTTTAGTTGAATGCGTTTTTGTACCGAACTGAAGCTTGCATATCTTTTCTTCTGATTTGATTCACGTTAGCCAAATGTCTTTCCCCAGTTGTACCCCAAATGGCTTCTTATTTCTTCTTCTGTGATTGATTTGCAAATTTGCAATGGCGCTTTTTATAAGACAAATGCAGGAAAAGTCATGCTAAACAAAATCTTATCGTATTATGGTATAGGTGTCTATGAACTTTGTTCACCCGTTGGTTTAATCACTTTTCCCATGTAATAGGCTAATAAAACTTTGGACGGGCATTAATTTTTTTCCAAGTGATTTATTTGAGTAATGACTCCGTTAAGAAAATAAGATAAAGGTTCGTGTGAAGAAACTCATCCTCAATCATCCAAAGTAGAATTAATCTGATGCAGATTCCTCCATTTGGCAATATAGAGTATTGAAATTACCAAGTGACAAATTGATTTGCAATTTGTTTGACTACCATGACTTCATGTGGTTGGATGTGGATCTAAACCAATCTATTCCAAGGTGTTTTATTTGTCATTTTCTAGTACATGCTTTAGGGGTGCTGAAAGTTTATAATGTTAATTATGTTTATATTAATAAAATCTGGCATTAATAAAGTAGAGGAGATGAAGGTGATGAGTAAAGCAGGTACTTCTGACGGCTTCCCTTGCCTGGATGTTTTCCTGGTGCAGCCAAAAATGGCTGTGCCGAGCATCTGGGTTGGTGTTGAATGACCATGTAACTGACTGCTGACTGATTCCTTCTCTATTCATTAAATTCTACTGCAAAATTCAGAATTAGAAATTTTTTTCGTTCCTTTTGGTTATTCTTGTTTCTAATTAGTGTAATTGCGGTGATATATCACTTCTGGGAAAGGGGGTGATTACTTCTCTGGCAGGAAGATGAGAACTTTATTAGACTTCGTTATCTCCTTTTGCTGCTTGTGTATATGAGAGTGTTCACCGCTACCTCAAATCCATGTGGCATTGGTATTTGTTTATACATCAAATTGCTCGTTCTTTGTTGGTAAAAAAATCTTAGTTGTAACAAAAAGAAAAATTATTAGTTGTCTCCTTTCCTTCACCGTCATATTAACAGTTTTCGCTAACTTTTGGCATATTTTTTTGCAGTTCCTATTTCAGTTATTGCTTCTTTTAGAAAAATGAAGAAGCTCATTCAAGACAATTCATCCATAGCGGATGCATTGAGGGAGTCTACCCTCCTTGTAATGTTCTTATTTTGTTCTCTTGTGAAAAATTAAGTGCAAGTTGAATCACGAATATGCTAAAAGACAAGCATAAATCTCCTTTTTGTAGGTTGTGAGTTCGAATGGGAAGAAGGTGAAACGGATTCATCCCCTTCCTTCAACTGAAAACAGGGACCCAAAGGTAACCTTTTGAGCATGATTTTGATTTTTGATTTTTTTTTTCCTTGATTTTTGATGTATTATTTTTGGAAAACTTCAAGCATCTAATTTATGCATTATAGTGCACTGTTTTGGTGGAGAACCTGCCTGAGGATCATTCGGTGGAGAACCTTAAGACCATATTTGGTGAAGCTGGAAAGTATGTTCTTTTCCTTCTTTTTCTCCCCATGCTGTGAGCCTGTGACATTATTGTTCTCTTCATTTTTTTTTATAGTAGCATGCTTTTCAAATTTTCAGAATAAAAGATTTATGCATACTTGACCCACATGCATTAGAAGCGTCAACAAAAGGTGGCAAGACTGAGAAGCTGATTAGTAATAAGGTATGGTTTCTAAACTTTATGTGCATGATTATACTTGCTAATTCTCAGAATCTGGTGATTAAGAGGATTCGGTTACCGAGATACACTATCCATGTTCGGGATTTTTTTGGTTGGGAATGTCTTATGTTTTTGTGGTCTGAGGCAACTGCTGCCTTTATGCTTATATTTGAGGTCTTTTTTAAGACAATTTTGAGATATTTTGGCAGCCTTTTGTAATGTGTATTGTTTTTTGCTGCAGTTGCATGCCCTTGTGGAGTATGATACCGTGGAGGCTGCTGACAAAGCTGTAAGTGTTTGTTCTTTTCCAACATTATCGTCATCAAAATAATCATCATTTTCGTTGGGCCCAATAGCCCTGATAATCAATCCTTAGCTTACAGTTTCGTTCCTGGTGGTATGGATCAGGTCACTACTTTAAACAATGAGGGGGATTGGAGAAATGGCATGCGGGTGAAGCTTCTAAAGCAAGTGGTACTTGATCCTGACATTTTTCCTTTCTCTTTTTCTATCTTCACTTTTGGCTATAAGAAAGAGTTAATGTTGGTTTTATTTGCATCAGGGAAAGTATGGACAGAGAAAACAACCCTGGAGGGGTTTTGATTCTGAGAAGAGTAGCGGCAACAGAAGTAACGATCAAACAGGAGACGAGGAGAATCATACTGTAAGTGAGAAACATAATGATGCACGGACAACTGATGAAGAGGTAAGTGGTGGTACTTTCGCCGGAGTCCTTGATGGATCCAGTTCCATACAAGTCTTTTGTTACACTTGACTGGAATTTAAGTTTTGACCTTTTTCGTTCTGCCATTCTAGGACGGAGAGCGAGTTCCCAAAGAGAAAACTGGGCATAGAGGTCGAAATAGGGGGCAACCAGGAAGGCAAAAATACCGTGGGACCAATGGATTTGGTATGTCGTTGAACCAATTTTTTGAATAGGTTCTTTTCCTTTATAGACTCTATCCCCTTAATCTAACCTAAATGTTTCCCCAGGTCATGGAACTACATCGGCCAATCACGGCATTGAACCTTCAAAGCCACCACCCGGCCCAAGGATGCCTGATGGAACCAGGGGATTCACAATGGGGCGAGGGCGGACTCCGAGCACCGCCCAGACCTAGCAAGTGGTTTGATCACCAGATCTATAGTGTTTTTGTGTTTCATAACGTTTCTGTATGTATTGCACCGAGATCTGGTAGAACCGTGGTGTGTGTGTACTCATGCCGGCGGACTTGTGTGAATATGCATCTATCAACCGTAATCCGAATTTATGTTGAACTTTTGTTGGGTTTGTGAATCAATACTAGTGTTAAACCCCAGGTGGGCACTGGTAGTCTGCATTTCCCTTATAGGTAGTGCTATTCAATTATTCATACACCCCTATTAATTTTCGAGCGTTGGATCAAAGATTTATGACGAAAGATTAACAAGGGGGTGTTGGGCGGTTTCTAGAGAAATATGGATTTGAACTTATGCAGTGGTGGATATACTATTTGATCAAATGATCTAACCAACATCTGCTATGACGTGATATTATTTAACATGCCGTCTTCAATCGATACGTTTACCTAATCGACAGGTAAATTAGGTAAAACCTAACACTAGGAGGCTTTGGGATTGTCAACTAACGAATGGCAAAAATGTTGAATTTCATTTCTTCACGACAAAAGTCAACTAAAGAATACCTTCCCTAATCCTCTCTTTCAGTTGCCACCTCATCTCAAACTAGGCCAAAGTTCGGGAAGAGATCCCTTTCGAATAATTGTAGCCGTTAAATGAAATTTCAAGTATCAAGATTTTCGAATCCTTAGAACTTGGTGGGAGAGATCTGGAGGGATCTCTTCCCACAAAGTTCCATATCTGGAAACGCCGTCTGACCCCACGCGCCATTTGGCGCGTCAAGAACTCGATTAAAAACAGAAATGCGGTGCGAGAATTTCAAAGTTTCCCCTTTCGCATTCCCTCCGGCCTTCCTTTCTTTTTTTTATTTTTGGGTATAAAATGCTCCAAAACTCGAACATCTTTTCCTCTTCGTCTTGTCCAGTTTTTAATGGAATCACCAACCGCTCCGAGATCTGAATCTTCATCATCTCCGTCTTCTTCCGCCGAGACATGACGTCGTCATCATCTTATTCTCTCACTCTCCTCCGCCATCTCTCTCCTCTCCAACTCTCTCGCTCACGCCACTGCTCGTCCTCGCTTTGCACACCCGTTCGCCGCCGATCCGTTTCGGCCTTTTCGTTTCGGAGTTCCCGTATCCGATACGATCTTCAGGTTTGTTTTCTGGTATCTCCGGTTCGTTTCTTATTTTCTGTTTGGTTGCCGAGAAAGCCAACTGTGACGAAAAGCCCTCTCACAGGCTCGTAGTGAAATGCTTATTCTAATGTGTTCTGATTTCATACGTTATCAATTGCAGTTGATCGGGCGGAGAAATGGGCGCCGCTTTCGCTACAGTTCTGTCGATTTCGGGTCCTTTGATTCGGTAGGCCTCATAGTTTTTGTTTGGTTTATATAAGGGGTTTGTAATTCTGCTAGATTTCGGTTCCGAATTTGCTTTGGCGCCCTTCTCAAGTACTGGGTTTGAATTGTTTTATTTTATTTCGATTTATAAACTGAAATGCTATCAGGGGCGCATATATGAATGGCGTTTTTTTTCCCTCAGGAATCAGCTGATATAACACCACTTGATGATTGGGGGACCGGACGTGAAGAGTCTACAGGGTACATGATTTATTCCAGCGGCGAAGATAGTGACGGAGAGTTTGTAGTAACCCCCGTTGCTGATATTGATTTGCCTGCCATCACCGTAGCAGCTGATGATGCTAGGACTGTCACTGCTCACCGGCTTGCAATGCTTGGACGGCAGCGTAAGAAGCACAGGCAAGTGTGCTATCTGTTTATCGCGCATTGCTCACAGACTCGAAGGAATATAAACTTTTACATATAGCTAAAGCGGTTGTGTTTCATAGTTTGAGAGATACTCAAAATCACTTATTTATGTAATTTTATTTCGCCATGAGTTATGATAGATTTCAACAAGTGATTTTAAACATACAAAATTTTACGCTACGATGAGAAGTAGGTTTTCTTTTGGTCACGTGGTTGAACTAGCAGTGTATGTGGGTCTTAGTCTGATTGTCGTTTACACTTAACATTTGCAGGATCAGACATGGCGTATTACTCAACATGGGATTGATACTGTTCTTAGTGGTGTTACTTTTATATGTGGATTCATGTGCGTGGAGGATTGTTAGACTACCTTTGGCACCATTTCACTTGACATGCCCCTTTTTTGTTTCAGCCATTTTAGCCTCTTGCGCGGGATATGTTTGTGTTCCTCTACTCTATGTCTTGAAGATTCGTCAAATTATCAGAAAAGAAGGGCCTGCGAGGCACTCCTTAAAGAAAAGAACTCCCACGATGGGTGGACTATTTTTTATACCAATTGGTGTAATTGTTGCGAAATTTATTGCCGGTTTTTCCTCTGTTGAAGTTTCTGGAGCTGCTGCAGCAACTCTTGCATTCGCTGCAATTGGGCTACTTGATGATATCTTAAGCCTTGTCAAGAAACATAACACTGGTTTATCTGCATGGACAAAATTTATTTTGGAGGTGAATTTACATTTGAGTTTTTCTTTCTCAAACTTTGTGTGTGGATTACCAGTTAATCTTAAGAGTTGATTCTAAGTTCTATGAAACTTTTTAGCAATATTTATGTTATGCTTATTTTACAGGTAGCTGTTGGAACATGGTTTTCGTATTGGTTGCATACAGCAAATGTATCATCACCCTATGGCATGTATATCTTCTTCTAACTATTTTTCTGATGGTAACTCACATTTCTGTTCTTATGATGTTGACTTGTTGAGTTTAAAAGAAAATATCAACTTGTGTTTGGTTCTTATTTGCTAACAGTCTTTCACAAAAAAGGGTCTATTGCAATTTTCTCTCTTTTTTGGTTGTTTTTCTTGTACTGTTAAACCTTCCCGCTTATCCAGGGGTCATATTTGTGTAGCTGTTTCTCTCCCATTCGAAAATCATCCAAATTCAGATTGCTGAAATATGTTCGACAAGTGCTGTGTGATATTCTTAACTGTGAAAGTTGCAACTGGGATTGATACCATACACACTAAATTTAACTTGCCGATAGTGGGACATTTTGTTTTTGGATTGTCATGGCTGAGTTACTCTCCTGCTTCTATATAATAAATGCTTTACTCAAGGCGCTTCTACTCAAGTTGTTCTTTTATTTCTCAATGCAGGAAACTGTTGGTTCCTCTACCTGCACTAGGACTCGTGTTCCTGGGAAAATGCTATCTAATGTTGGCTTCATTCTGTTTCGTATCTATGGGAAATGGTGTTAACTTAACAGATGGTCTTGATGGTCTGGCTGGAGGGTCTGCTGCGTTGGCTTTTGTAGGAATGTCGATTGCAGTTCTTCCAATATGTTCTGGTCAGTGTAATTGTCATTGTGATGTCCGTTTTATGTTGATGTTTAGCTTTTCCGATTTGGTTGAACCTGTACTAGCGCAATTTCACCAAGGGGTTGGATATTTTACAGTTCTCAATCATTGAGAAAAAACTTATCCTTTCTACATAATTCTGGATTACTAAATTTTTGACTGCCTTACGAAACAGACCTTGCTATATTTGGAGCATCAATGGCAGGAGCTTGTGTCGGTTTTCTTTTGCACAACCGATACAAGGCATCTGTATTCATGGGTGATACCGGATCCCTGGGACTTGGGGGAGGGTTAGCTGCAATGGCTTGTTGCACAGGGATGTTTTTCCCTTTATTTATTTCATCTGGAATCTTTGTCATCGAAGCCTCATCGGTTATTTTGCAGGTTTGTTACCCATGCGAGTAAACATGTCGTTCATTCCTCTGTCCGTTTGATTATGTTTTGTGATTCAGGCAAATGGATGGATTTCACTCTCGTAATTGGTTTTAGAGTTCAGTTTTTCTGCGAACTAATATCTTAGTGCTCTTTTAGGTACTATACTTCAAGACAACCAAGCGTTTACATGGAGCTGGGCGCCGTCTCTTCCGAATGGCACCCTTTCATCACCACCTTGAACTATGTGGATTAAAAGAACCAGTCATTGTTGCTGGTGCATACGCTATATCGTCCATACTCGCGGTGTGTGCGGGTTATCTTGGCCTTATTTCTGCATAGCATTTCGACGTTGTTACCATTCTTTGTAGCTACTAGCTAGGATTACTAGAATTAATTTTTGTATGTTTTTTAGTCTTTATTCTGTAATTGTTGGTTGCTGAGAAAATAGAGTAAATGTACATTTCAAACTTGTGTGCGAAACTTTGCTAACGAAAGTGAAACTATAGAATGGGCCATGCTTTAACGATATAGCCCACTTAAGTTGGACTCTCCTGTTTTGGGCTTCATGCTGGATTTCCAACTTCAACGCTAGTTACGCAATACAAATGGTGCATTGAACATTGTGATCTTAATAGTTTATTTTTTAGATTTTCTTATAAAAGTTCTTGGATCATCTTACAAATTTTACTAATGCCTGAATTTGTTTATACGCTTGCAGTTACGAACTTAAACGGTTTGTTCATTTGGTTGAATTTTTTACAATGTATTAAAAGGCGGGGGTGTGGCTGAGGAGTCCAATGGATAGCCCAGCTTATGCGCAAGACGTGAGACGTCACGGAAGCTAAAATTAATATATATTATATATAAGTATATTTATAACAATATAATATTTTGTAAAAACAAATATAACTATAACTAAATCAAAGATAATATCATCTTCTTTATTACTAAGTCTAGTTGTACTTGGAAACTATGTCATATAGTCTCAAAATGTTATAATTATTTATTTTATTGTAAGCAATTATAGAGAACTTTAAGGAAAATAATGATGAATGGTCACAATTATAGGAGAATTTCAAGCAAAATAAAGGTTGAATGTTGCAATTATAAGTAATTTAAAAGGAAATAAAGGCTGAGTGGAGTAGTTATAGGGTATTTAAAATGATATAAAGCAATAATTATGGGAATTTAAAGGAAAATAAAGGGTTGAGTGGAGTATTTATAGGGTATTCAAAATGAAATAAATGGGGTGAAGTATTTATAGGGTATTTAAAATGAAATAAAGGCTGAGTGAAGCAATTATTATGGAAATTTATGAGATTTGAAGAGAAAGTCTCTCTTTCTTCATTGAAACTAGAACAGCATAAAACATTTCAGAAAACCTGTATTTTGAAGAAAAAGACGCCTAGATGAAAGCCCCGGATGCCCTGAGGCGTGATTCTGCCACCAAGACGCACTCCGACGAAGCCTTCCGCCCACTCCCTCAAAACATAGGCAAGAACATTGACGCCCAGCCTCATAGGCCCCCAAGGCGCCCCCTGAGGCGACCCTTTTAAAACATTGATTTTTTAAGAGATAATCTTTGAATGAAGACTTGAAAATCTAAGGTTCAAATCTTGACATTTGTAAAGTAGGATCAAACGAGTGATTAACAATGTATAACTCATTAACTATCTAGTGTTACATCCGTTTTTACTTTTCACGTACTCCTTTTAATTTTCGGTTGTTGGGTTGATTGAATTAAAGAAAAGCGGTGGTCAAAAATTGTTATGGGTGTGTGAGAGGTGGAACTGAGTTTGTGAATAGTGTTAACCTACATATGTGTACAAATTAACTCATTAAATATAAACATTTAAATACTTTATCGTTAGCCATAGTACTACGGTCTAGTAAGGGTGGGCACGGTTCGGTTCGGCCCAGTTCCACCCTCAAAATGGAACCGAAACTGAAAAATTTCAACGGTTTGGTTTGGTGCAGTTCCGCTTAAATTTATTACTAAAACTGTACGGTTCGGTCCATGATGATTCTAGTTCGGTTCATGCTGATTTACAGTTCTAACCAAAATTATATATATGTTTTTTCTAATTTTCTACTTCTAATACCAAACACATATTTCAACCACAAATTCAAGTAAATTTGAGTTTCCACTACTAGATCTACAAGATTTGTGATCGGAGGATATAAAGTGTGCTTCTAAATATAAATCAAAATATAGAAAAGCTCATATCAAGACCAAAGTGTAGATCTTAAACTAAAATTAAAATGTACATAACGCATAATATACAGGCAAAAAATGGAGAAAAATAATGTAGGGGGAAAAAAGTGATAAAACAACAAAGGAGGGGGGAGAAGTGAAGAAAAATATTGGGCTTATGCACATGGTCTTCTTGGAAAAATGTCTTATCTATATAAAAAGAATAATAAAACAATAATTTATATTAAAAGTGGTTCGGTTTGGTTCTTAATATTTCCAAACCGGAAGCAAAACTGTTTGAAACGGTTCGGTTCGGTTTTTGTTCCGGTTTTGAATTTTTTGGTTAACGCGGTTTTTTAACCCTTTTTTTGTCACAATTCGATTCGATTTTCCGGTTTGGCGGTTTTTATGCCCACCCCTACGATCTAGTGATATTTCTCTTCACTTGTAAGTGAGAGGTCTTAGGTTTAATTCTCACTAAAGGTGAATTTGAACCACATTATTACTAGTCTATTATAAGGTTAAGCCCACCCCTCATCTTAATATAGATTATATCGTTTGTTAAAAAAATACTTTATCACTAAATTCCTAAGAAAAGAAAATTGAAAATGAAGTAAAATATAAGGGTGGAGGGTTATTAGGAAAAGCAAAACCCAAAACTGAAGGTGAGTAATCACAATATTTAATAAATCAAGGGACATTTTTGCAAATTCAAAGTCTTTACTCTCATCACACAAAACCCTAGTCTCTGATATAAAACCGAAAGCGCCTACTCACGCCCCTCAGTCTTCTCTGCTTAGGGTTTTTTACAGTCGGCCAAAGCAACCAGCAGCCACCACCAAACCCTAGCACCTAATCTATCCGTTTCGCAGCCATGGTAAGCAAATCTCAAAGCCAATCTCTTCTCTCTCATGTATTTCGTCTCCGATTTCATCTTCATTTTTGTTCAGAATTCAATCCGTGAGCTTTTTTTGGTGTGTGTAAATCTCCAATCTTCCATTTTTATGTGGCTATGTTTCAGATCAAGAACCCTCCTAGATATTTGTTTTGTGCAGATATTGGGTTTTTGAATGGTCTTTCGATTTTCGAATGCTTAACATTTGGTGCGAACGCCGCTAATGGAAAATTGGGTTCTGGTTTTTGGGTTCTTTTTTCTGAATTTTAATTAGTTTAATGTTGGGTTATGATGCAGATGATGTGTTGTTTTAATTGGGTTTCAGTCAATTTTGTAGGTTGATTTGATTTCGGCTTTTATCTATTAGTTTTCTGTATATACTAATCATGTTCTGATGTGATAAGTTCATTTTTTGTTGATAGGAATGAAAGTAATTATGAAAATGAAAACTTTGTCGATTCTACTTCGATTGTTTTCAGTGTTTTGAAAAATATTGTTATTTGGAGTGGATGGTTCAAATGTTTGTTTTTCAATCGGAAGACATTGGCACTACAGATAGAAATTTCAATTGGAGGAGTGGGTCTGATGTAAAGATGTGCTCGGCATTATTTGTGTTTGTTGCGTATCATTGTTGGCGCTAGATCTTCGTGTTTTGACATGTTCCTTTTTTATGTGTTCCGCAGTCGAAGAAGAAGGTTAGAGAGCCAAAGGAAGACAATGTCACCCTTGGTCCCATCCTCAAGGATGGAGAACATGCCTTTGGTGTTGCACACATTTATGCGTCATTCAATGACACATTCATTGTAAGTAAACTGATCTGTTTCCAGGCATTTTATGCATAATTCATTCTGTCTATTCTTCTGGTTGTAATGTTGATTCCTTGTTTATGTTTCAGCACGTGACTGATCTTTCAGGAAGAGAAACCCTTGTCCGTATTACTGGTAAGGAAATTCTCTCTTCTAGACTTTAAGATCAGCTAGATAGGCTTTTCTATTTCATACACCTTGGGCTCGTGTTGGGGTTTCGTTTAGTGAATGCTTTGGTATATTTGTAAGTTTTATTTCAAAGAATGTGTAATAATCCGAACTGTAGCGTGATGAATTTAGCCACCTATATGTTCAGATGTTTCGTTACAAATAGTAATTTGTTATGTTTCATAAAGTATGCTTTTCTTTAAATGCAGGTGGTATGAAGGTGAAGGCTGACAGGGACGAGTCTTCCCCATATGCTGCTATGCTTGCAGCACAGGATGTTGCGCAGAGATGCAAGGTCTTGATCTATTTTCATTACACTGTCTATTTTTCTTTCTGTTCTTGAGTTAATCATATTTCTTGTGAAGGTCATCTGGACCATTTTGTTCGATTGTGCCCATTATTACTAAACCTCAGCGAACTATTCCTAGTATTATAATATTTTTCTTTCTGCTTCCATTTAATGTGTTTTAACTTCTACGAATGCAGGAATTGGGCATTACTGCACTTCATATTAAACTCCGTGCCACTGGCGGGAACAAAACTAAAACACCTGGTCCAGGTGCCCAGTCTGCCCTCCGGGCTCTTGCTCGTTCTGGAATGAGAATTGGTCGTATAGGTATGCCCTTAATTTCTTCAGTAAACCTGTCATTGTCCAAGAGTGCAAATTTTGTCTGGCGTACATGTTTTTGATATTCTTTTTGTAACTGTCTGTATGAGTATGGAATGTTGACCTTTTTAATATCGTTTTTCAGAGGATGTGACTCCAATTCCAACTGACAGCACCCGTAGAAAGGGTGGAAGGAGAGGAAGGAGGCTGTAAGCTTGCACCTCGTATCTGGTCAGAATTGCTTGTCAGGGTGGTTGCTGTGCCTCAGTCGGATTATGTTACTTCGAAATTAGGCGCTGTTACCTTTGGTTTCGAAACTCTAGTTTTTTCCTATGTTTTTCCAAAGATTTATTTCCAATTAATTCGGAAAGAGTTCTGCTACTCTTAAGTTTTGTTTTGTTATTTACACTGTTATTCTGGTCTGCAATGAAGTATCTTTTGGTCTATTTCCTTCTTGCTGTTGGTGCAATTTCCTTCTTGCTGTGATTCTGGTCTATTTTCTTCTTGCTGTTGGTGCAATTTCCTTCTTGCTGTGATTCTGGTCCGCAAGGGATTCTGCTAATTCATATTACTTGTGCAACTCATCAAGTGCAAACGTAGATACGTGGGTAACAAGTCTTATACTGTGCTTGGTTTTGCGCTAAATGTTCCGTTAGTTCTAAATACTTCATATCCTATGCATTAATGAAACCTGATTTGGTTTTATTGCCAGAAAATCATGCACGACGTCAACCCGATTTGGTTTTCGTTGCTACGAAATCAACCGCAGTAATATTTTCCTTCTAGAAAAACATATAAGCAAATCATCAAATCATATCCAGAGTTTGAGTAGAAGGTAGCTGACAAGATGAAAGGGGTTACTTTCTGCTAACTTCTGCTACTCGTTGCCTTGGCCATCGGCCAATATAGCACCTGTAGCTCTGGTTGTATCATCGGGACCAAGTACTTCGTGCGCATTGTCAACAATGGCGACCACAAACCAGTCGACTTCACTTGCACTTGCAAATCCGAGGACGATGACATTAGCTGGAATCTTCCTAGTACGGGAGCGCAGTTTGAATTCGGATTCCGGCTCAATCTCGACACATATGTCAACTGCAACATAGAGTGGATGGAATATACTTATACAGGATCAAATTTGATGACCATGTCAAAACGTATGAATGGATTAATAATTAAATTCAACATGAAAATGGCATATTGTTACCCAAGAGAAATAATAAAAAGGAT
Source organism: Pyrus x bretschneideri (assembly GCF_019419815.1). NCBI lineage: Eukaryota > Viridiplantae > Streptophyta > Magnoliopsida > Rosales > Rosaceae > Pyrus > Pyrus x bretschneideri. Next base: position 269,602 of record NW_025999646.1, read on the forward strand.
TAGTCTTGTGACGTGGTGGTTAAATTCCTTCCACTTAGATATGTCAAGTTATAATTTACGACAAGAAAGATTCGAACGTGGACACAATGGACAATTTCAATTAACTAGTAGCTATCATCCTTGAGCCCACACTTCCTTGGAAATATACTTGGGCCCCTATAAAGGCCCAAAGTAGAGAATCCCAAAATGGGTAATAAAAATGGACCTGAAGTCTAGCAAAATTACGATCCCGCCCGGCCAGCGCCCACCATCAAACCACCGCCCGTTGCTGATCGAAAGCATCCACCCGAAATTCTCAATTCGGGATCGAAAGAATGAGCGACGACTCCAAGACCAGAGGCCTTTCCGGCGACCAGCAGGGGCAGAGCCAGAGCCAGCAGCAGTACTACGGCACCTTCCAAGGCGTCGCCAACTACTACCCTCCGCCGCCGCAGCCACCTCCTGAGCCGGTTGTCGGGTTTCCTCAGCCGGTCCCACCTCCCCGTTCATCCGGCCGTCCTCCGTTGCCTCCCCATCATCACCACCACCACCACCACCATCACCAACATGGATACCAAACGGTTACTGGTATGATCGATACCCAATTTCTTTTCCGTGCTCATGAATTTTTTAATTTCCTTATAATTTTTGTTCGTTTTATTAAATCGTGTTTTTGGGGTTTGAAGGTTATGCTGTTGTGGAAGGAAGACCTGTAAGGGAACGACGCCTTCCTTGCTGTGGCATCGGCATAGGCTGGTTATTGTAAGTTGATTCATTGTCGTTCCATCCTTTTTTTGAAGTTTTGTTTTACGGTGCTTTGTTTTTGTGTTGTAAGCATTGAAACCTTCTAACAATTCATAAATTTCCCAGAGAACATATTGGTTGTGGAAGATTTAGTCAAGAATTAGAATGGATAGCTACCGGATCGATACAAAACATGTTGGTTTTGTGTGTTGATCATCATTTGTCCTGACATAATTAACTAATGTATCGAACGAATACCATCGAGGAATTCTTTCCTTTCCCGAACAAACCATGGACTTTTCTACTAGCTATGTGTCTGCCCGTTAAGTCGCTGCATTCTGTTTTTTAGTTCTGCTTATATATCAGTGGCTTCCCATCGTCAGTTGTGGGACAACACCAACCTGTGCCGTCTTGGCTAAGGCAGCTCGAATCTTGCCGCTGGTTAGTAGTTACATGGTTGGACCCAGTATGTTCTCACAGGAAGCAGATTATAATGGGATGATCATTTGTTGGACAAGTTTTGATCTTTAAAATTTAGGGAGTTCTGCTAGTTCCGGACTTCATTATAGGATCATGATAAGAAAAAGTCTTCTTGATGCTTACCTATGAAAATTTTAAACTTTTGACTAACGAGAATTGTTCCGTTATCATTCTTCTGGCTGGTTGTTACTAAATACTGACAGATTACAATTTGACTCTTTCTGAAGGTTTATAGCAGGTTTCTTTCTTGGAGGCATCCCCTGGTATGTTGGAACTTTCATCTTACTTTGTGTGCAGGTGGACTACAGAGAAAAACCTGGATATGTAGCGTGCACAATAGCTGTAAGTGTTCCTTCGTTATGTTTCGTATCATAAAATCTACATGTGCAAGTAATTCTTTTTATTGCATAACTCCCAAAGACATATTAACAGTTTGAGGATTCACGAAATAGCGATCGCTTGATGTTCATAAAATTTCCAACCAACAACACAGTGGCACTAGACATATCTAGTTTTAGATAACCATGCACATAATAGGAACTCATGCATAAGGTTCAGGCTTATCTTATTTAGCATATTATTCGAAAGTTGAAATTTTGGATAAGTGCTTGATGTTGGTTATGAACTTTATAATGTCACTAATTTGGCATTATTAGTGCTTCAAAAGAATTAGAAAAGTGAAAATCCGAAAGACTCTGATTTCTACAGTTTTAGTTATGCAAGAGCCCCACTTTGGAATCTGCGAAAGGTCTTATCGTTATGGATTTCCTGAATGACCTCATCCACCATTAGTTCATGTATAACCTCGTCTGTGTTATGGGTGGAGGGTTGTTGCCCCTGGTTAAGTATGTATTAGTGTTGGAGCGGGAAAATTGGGGTCCACCAATTCTTAAACAAGTAATTGTAACCATGTTGAGAAGCACGCATGACACCATCTTTGCTTGCGATCAATGAGGGAGGAGGGGGTACCTGCAAAAAACACTCCGACTCCTCAAGTCAATGTTTGTTCAAATTGCCGTACATTATACCTAATACCATTTCTCTCACCTCCCTATGCTGGTGTGATTATTGGCCTTTAAAGGCATACAATGCTGGCCTTTAAAGGCATACAATGCTTGGGCTCCAAGACCTACTTTCTTTCTATATCTCCACGTTCCGCATTCCACGCAAGTGTTCGATCCCGTTCCTTAATTCTATCCCCAGTCCCCCAAGTTTAGAATTCATGAGAAGTGGCACATTGCTTGAGCCTTAATTTCTGCACCCAAAGTTAGTAATTTCCTTACTGCCTGTTCTAAGTCTACGTACCATTTCACGAATTTAGCGATTGTTTCAAGCCACCATATTCTAATTCTAAGGTGTGGTCCAGTTGTATTGAGGACATCGAGTGTTCTTCGTTATTGGGGTAATGCTGTTTACTTGATGTTCATTCCAGCCATGCTCGAGTTAGTTTAGAAAATAGAAATAGAAGCTGTACCCTTGTGTTTTTTTTGGGTTCATTGTTTTGACTGATAGAAGCAAGGTATATACATGGCTTTGCTTTCATTTTGAATTATGTTTTTGCATTTTTTTCAGTCGATTCTTGCTGTGATTGCTATTACTCTGGGCGTAACGAATGGAGCTGAAAACCTGATGAGGTTTCATTAAGGACTGCGAACGATGATCTAATCCTGTGTCTGTACCTAGCCTTCACTCGAAGGAGCTGTGGGGGATGGCTAGTGCTGATGATCCATATGTTGGTTTGTCCTGCACATGTACTTGACAGGAGAGTAGCGGGTGTTTGTTGTATCCATTCAATATGGTGTTCTATTTTCTCAGAATTTGCAAGCATTCATTACTCAAAACTACATACATACAATTATTTTGTGATTATATCCAGATGGCCAATGCCGTACACCTTTCTAGATTTCTTTCTCAATGAAATTCCGTAAAAACATGGACTCGTCGATGCAACATACTATTCAAAAGCGGCATTCGTCGCTCATTAGGCTATGCAAATGGCAATCCATCCATCCAGAAATTGGTTGGCGAGACTGTCAAACTGCCTATTAGTAACATCATGTGACAATATAACTGTTACATTTCAATTTTTGTTTTCATCAGTCCCATTTGTTGGCATCACAAATCCAAGTTTCTTCAATTAGCACCCCTTTCAATTTAGTTTCAGTCACAATAATTATGACTTTTCTACTTTTTACTTGAAAATCTGATTCATAAGGGGATTCTGAGAATCCTCCAATCACATCGTTTATTGTACATTATGCCGTTAGAAATTATTGTAAATTTTTTTTATTTAAAATTGAATATAAACAGTACCTGACAAAAACTAGCATATAATGAACGGATGTGATTAGAGGATCTTCAGGATCCTCAAAAAAAGGATCCGGCGAGGATCCTCTCTCCAAAACTAGAAAGATTTATTTTTGGGTTTGCCAAACAGGCCCACTTGTAAAAAGGCCAACTGATGGCCTTTAAAAAAAGCCCATATTCATTCCATCAATGGAAGTAGGGTTTCGTCCCGATATATGAACAAAACAAAAACCCTAGCCTGCGCTTCTCACACCAGAGAGAGAACCCTCAGAGATCGTAGCCGCGTCTTCTCCGATTCTCCGACATGGGTGTTTTCAAGGTAAGCCTGCGTATCTTCTTCTCCGATATCCCCCTCTTCCCAGAAATGGAGGTTTTAGGGTTTTGAGCTGCAACTAACGGCGTCGTTTTTGTGTCACAGTTCCACCAGTACCAGGTCGTCGGGAGGAAGCTCCCCACCGAGACCGATGAGCAGCCGAAGATTTACAGAATGAAGCTGTGGGCCACCAATGAGGTTCGCGCCAAGTCCAAGTTCTGGTATAAAACCTTGGCCTGAGCTCGGATTATCTGATCCCGAATTTGCATGGTCGAATTCTGGGTTGTTTCTGAAATATTTAACTGTTGATTTTGTTTGGATTAGGTATTTTCTGAGGAAGCTGAAGAAGGTGAAGAAAAGCAATGGCCAAGTTCTTGCCATCAATGAGGTTTGTTCCACTTTCCATCTGTGTTTAATTTGATTTGATCTATATTATTTTCTCTTTCGTCCTAAATGCGGTTTTCGATGGCGAAATGTGGGTTCAGAATACATACAACATAGCTGCTGTGATTGTTCTTTCTTTAGTTTTATAAAACCAATTTTGATAATTCAAAGTCGAACTAATCTCAATGTTTTTGGTGTATTCCAAAATTACTTTCACAATGACGAATAACTGTATTAACAATGAAGTAAAACAGCGTCGACGGTGACGAAGAGCACCGAGATGAAGTTAATGCCAATGACGAACAATACATCATTTTGACTTTTTTGTCATTTTTACAGCCGTTTTCTTATTTTGGTATTTAGCCTGAAATCTAGATAGCATGTCTTCGCATTTTTACAGATCCGTATGCATAATGCAGCATTCTTACATGTCTTTAGGAACGTGGACGTGTTGATTGTTATAGCTCTTGGATTACATTTTCGATTCCATTTTTGTCTTTTATGGTCTAGCACTTTAATGTGAGAATGGCAACTGTTATATCTATGCAAGGTGCTTCTGTAAGCGTGTTGGCTTTTTGTTCAAGTCTATGGTATTCATCATTTGTTCTGTTTTCATAATTATTGATGTGATGTTTCAAATGCCAGATTTAAGATTATTCTTGATGTTGTCGGAGATAGTATTTATCTATTTGTTTGGAATCTACTTGCAGATCTTTGAGAAGAACCCAACAACCATCAAGAACTACGGTATCTGGTTGAGGTATCAAAGCAGGACAGGTTACCACAACATGTACAAGGAGTACCGTGACACCACTCTAAATGGTGCCGTGGAGCAGATGTACATTGAGATGGCATCTCGCCACAGGGTCAGGTTTCCTTGTATCCAGATCATCAAGACTGCCACCATCCCCGCTAAGCTTTGCAAGAGGGAAAGCACCAAGCAATTCCACAACTCCAAGATCAAGTTCCCGTTGGTGTTCAGGAAGGTTAGACCACCATCCAGGAAGTTGAAGACTACGTACAAGGCATCGAGGCCCAACTTGTTTATGTAATTTGGTAACTCGACCAACAAGCTTAAACAGGGGTTAGTGTCAGATAAGTCTCTGAATCGTTCTGGTAGAACTCTCGGTTACTGTTTTTTTGGGTATTTGTTTTGACTATCTTAGAAGGACAAACAATGGAGTACCTTTGGGGGTTCTAAATCCCATTTTTGTTCACTTCAAAATTTGCAATTGATTATGTTTGTTGCTCGATTTTCACTAATATTGTTGAATGTTACCCTCGATTTTCTATTTGATTTATTTTGCCTTACTCAAATGGTTGTTTCTCTATGAATGTTACATACTGTTTGTACTTTTTTTTTTTTCATTTGCTAATGTTAAAGGATTGTGCTATTCACACACACTTTTACCTCCTAGGCTCCTACACACCCTTACTATTTTGCTTATTGATCTTCAATTCATTTGATCTGACTGTTAAAAGATGTGTGTGAAAAGTAAAAATAGGTGTGTGGATAGCACTACCGATATTAAATCTACCAGGCGTGGCAGATGCGTGTTGAAACATGGTAGTTTTTATGGTTCGATAAGTTATGATTTAGCAAGTGTAGCTAATGGAATTTGGAGATTCAATTTTTGTTCAAGAAAGTAAATTTTTCAGTTGGTCAGGAATTCAAGTGGGAGATTAAATACTATCATTTTAAGCAAAAAGTTTACTCATTACCTATTCAAAATCATCAACACCTTTGCCAAATCATACCAGATATTCCTGCTTTTGATGAGAGATATGACATCCAAATTAGTATGCCACTCATATTTTGTGCTTCAAAGCGTTTTTAAAGTAACAAGAAACGCTTTAGACCATTTTTGATAAAAAAAGTTAAAAGTACTTATGTGTAGAAACGCTTTTAAGAAAGGCTTTTAATAAACCTTCTTGTAAGTAAAAGTGCTTGTTGAAGAAATAGTTCCAAACGAACCCGTTTGGACGTGGCTACGAAGGGGCTAGAATCACTTCTGGGAATAATATGCCATTCTCCATAAAATTATATAATCTTCTATTCCATTAAGAAAACCTTTCTTGTCAACTTTTTGTTTCTTTTTTATTATTTTGCCCTCACTTTTGATACACAATATTGACATGAGGAGGGTAAAATTTTGTATATTTTGAGAAAATGATAATTATATCTCAATTTTCCTATTTTACCCTTTTTTTTAGAAAATGACAATCGTATACTTATTTTTCTAATTTTACCCTCACTTTTGATACACTATTTACATAAGGAGGACAAAACAATAATTATGTAATATTGAGAAATTGTTCACACATACAAAATGTGTGCTCTCTGCTAGTTACCATTAACTTTAAATCCATAAGAAAAGTTAACTTTGAATCCTTTTGTAAGAGCTCAACAAGGATGGTCAAAAAAGTCGGCAGGCGGTCAATGTGTGCCTTTTTCCATAAGTAACTAGCAGAGAGCACAAACTTTGTGTGTGTGAACAATTTTTCAATATTACATAATTACTGTTTTGTCCTCCTTATGTAAATAGTGTATCAAAAGTGAGGGTAAAAATTGAAAAAATAAGTATATGATTGTTATTTTCTAAAAAAAGAGAGTAAAATAGAAAAATAGGGATATAATTGTCATTTTCTCAAAAGGTACAAAATTAATATTTGCCCTCCTCATGTTAATATTGTATATCAAAAGTAAGGGTAAAACAGGAAAAAGGAGGTAAAAAGTTGACAAGAGTGTTCTCTTAATAGAATAGATAATCAAGCACTGTAGAATTACTTTTGGGAATAATATGCCATTCTCCACAATGAAAAAGAAACTATAAAAGGTCAAGAAAAAGCTTGCGTACGCCTGTTTTATGAAACGGGCTGGTGCTTTAAATTTAAGCTTATACGCCGCTCACATGATATAACAAATCCAAGAGACTTGTCTCACAAAAATATACGTATGAGTTTGTCTCTTGTCTGAAATTCAAGCAAACGCAATAAAATCGAAGGACACACTATACTATATTACATGTGAAACTAAAAAACGAGCTAGAAAAATCAATTAAGCCCCTAAGTTGTTCTTCCATTAAGATTAAGCAGTCCACCGACCTTAAAGTTTGGTCTTTTTTTACTGACACCTTTTTTGGCGTTAATCATCATTTGTATGTAAGACCAAAAAGCCCGGCAATTTCCTACCACTTTCAACTTTGATCTAAGTTTTTGAAATTATCCACCTAACATTCATCCCATGATTCTCTCAAAGACCATCCTTCTTGTTTTTTCACCCTTAATTCTTTATCTTATCTTCTCTCTCACACTAACTACCATCCATGAATTGCCCCATGCTACAAAGCCTATAGCTGTTATAGCTTAAACGGTAATACTTTTATTTTTGAGTCTTCCATGTCTGTGAATTCGTGATAACATGACATTTTATAAAACTAACATTTGAGTTTTGTACTTCAGAAACAAACCATGTTGACAACTCAAAATAATTTATAACATGACAAGTGATTAGCTTAGAGGTTTTTCTTTTCCAATTAAGCTCTCTAAAGTTTTTGTATATAAAAACTTATAGTTTTAAGGTGTTTTTCCTTCTGATGGGCCAATTTGGGTTTGCTTAATTAAATTTCTTTTCAAACAGTTTTTTAAAAAAGTTGAAGCTAAAATTGTATTTTGTATGAGAAAAAAAAAGTGTTTTTTTTTCTCTCTCCAAATTATGAGTCTAAAACAGCATAAAATAGAAGCAGCTCTAACTATGCTTCTCAAAAATGCATTTTTTTTCTTCTTCATGTGAGGCAAGTGAACAGAAACTTTTAATGAAATTTTCATGTTGACAATACTATCTCATATTTTATTTTTGCTAAAAGCATTATAGTTTACCAAACATTTACCTTTTTTTTTTTTTTTTTTTTCACAAATGTTTATTATCACGACACAAGCAATATAAAAACAAAAAACAACAGCAAACCAGCCTTGAGAAGTTAAACACATATCCAACTTTTCTTTCTCCAAATTATCCCGAAACCCATCCAAATCAGATCAACAGTACTACACATCCTAAAAGTGCTTTCGTATATGATGAAAAACTGAAATCACAGAGAGAGAGAGAGAGAGAGAGAGAGAGAGAGAGGTAAAGGCTTTTGGTTCTTCTCTTCCTTGGAATTGTTTCACTCAGAAATTGAAGAATGCAGACTTCTCTCAAGCTAGCATCTTTCACTATTTCTACATATTATCTTCTTCTTCTTCTTCTTCTACCATTTGTTAGTTGCTCATTGCATGCAGATGTCAACCAACACAGCAGTCACGAGAACATAAAAGAAAATATTCACAAGGTAACGTTCTTAATTAAATCGGTTTTGTTTTCCTTTTCGGGCTTTTCAGATGAATTTTTTCTTCGTATTCTCCTTCTCGGCTTGTTATTTTCGCAGATGAGTCCCCGGATGACGTTTAACGTTACAGTTCATGGCCTCCTCTCATGGTTTTCAATTGGGTTTTTGATGCCCCTTGGAATACTTGTAATTAGAATGTCTGCTAGAGAGGAACGTGGGGCAACAAGAGCCAAAGTTCTCTTCTATCTCCATATTGTTTTGCAGGCAAGTTCTTAATTTTTTCTCTTTTCTCCTTCGAATTTGAGTTGTTTTCCGAAATTATCTAATTATAACTAAGAACACTAATTGTCCAATTATCATTAATTTCATTATCCTGATTAATTAAGATTATATGTTACACCATCAGTAATCTTTCGAGTTTTGATCTTTCTTCTCAATAATCATGAGAAGCCACTTTAACTTTAATCATGCTGTCCACTGTTTCTTTTTTTGTTTATAAACCTATCTGCACCCTTATTTAATTATTTTAAAGTTGAAAAACAAAGCAACAATATTTGTCAATAACCATTTAATTACTTGAACATCAAGAAAAAGCAGGTTTTTTTCTTGTCTTTCTACTTAACTCATGAATTTGTCTCCTCCAACTCACGAAGATCCTGCACTAATCAATTTTGCAAACTAATATCACCATCATTTCAGATTATCACTCTCTGATACACCATGCATATACTGGCATAATTACTCCGTCGCCGCAATAATTCAGGCATGTTAAATACATCTGTTATCGTATATGATGTCATCTGATTAAACTTTGATCTATAACACAGGTGCTGTCGGTGCTTCTTGCCACCGCTGGTGCTGTGATGTCCCTAAGAAACTTTGAGAACTCCTTCAACAACAACCACCAAAGATTAGGTCTAGCACTTTATGCTGCCATATGGATACAAACCCTACTAGGATTTTTCAGGCCTCGCAGGTAATCCATAATAGTTAATTCAGTGACAGTTTGGTCCACGTCTTAAAAATTGACAAAATCAACCCTAAAGTTATGAATCCTTACACCATTGGCCGGCCCCTCCTTCAATCTAAAACTTTTGTTCTCTGAACAGAAGAAGAAGTCAACAGTGTAACACTTTGAAATTCTAAAAGTTGTTTTTGTCAAAATTTAAAAGGCATGCACTAAACTGTTAAACTATTGATCTCTCGTTATTGTTGCATTTGGGATGAGGGTTTTTGTTTCTTGAAGGGGAAAGAAAGAAAGAAGTGTATGGTACTTGGCACATTGGATGCTTGGGACAGTGATATCCTTGGTAGGGATAATCAACATCTACACTGGATTAGAAGCCTACCATAAGAGAACACAGAGAAGCTCAGGGCTTTGGACTGTTCTTTTCACAGCTGAGGTTTCCTTCATTGCTGCGTATTATCTCTTCCAAGACAAAAGAGATTATATACAAAAACAAGGAGTGCTTTTAGGCACAAACAGGCAGCAACAGCAAGAAGATGAGGAAATTGCTCAAAGGCAGCACCAAAATCAAAAGGAGATGTTGCCAGCTCAGCTGCCTAGTGGCAAAGTCAATGCACTCAAGAACTTGTTTGACTAAAACAACATGGGTTTTGCTTTTTATTTTTGGCTTTTGTTTGTGAGTGCTTATTTGTTTTTAATCTTTTTTTGCATGCACTGTATGCAACTGTGGGTGATTTTAACGGCAGAGACAGCGATGGAGTGCATGCATTATAAAGTGGATGATGGAGAGGGTACTCAATAGTTGTATAGTGCTTTGTATCAGACTGTCAAATACATATAATTTGTTTACATATTTATTGACACTAATAAGAAGGAAACTTTGTGGAGTTTTTAATACAGTGAATAGTCTTATATAAGTTAAGTTTCTCTATCAAACAAGATTTTAAAATAATTTTCGATGCGACTGTAAGTGATGTAGAACTTTCATTTAGTAAAAATTAGCACATTTGAGTCAAAGTTCACAATTCACATCATCAATGGTACAATGAACACATTCCCCTCATGGCTTTCTAACATTTCTAAACATTGCCTAAGGGTGTTTTGGTAAACTAGATTACTAGTTTATCCTATACTGTATCGAAAATTTTACTCAGACCCAACATTTCTCTTACTAAACCTACTTTATAATTTTTTATTTTCAAATTCTTGTTTTGCCTATATACTAAATGAGTTTAGAAAGAAAAGGCCAAAACGAGCCCATTATTGAAAATATCTCTGATTACCAAGGTTCTAAAAGACATTAGATGCTAGTTGGGCGGTGAGTTAGGGCTTAGCGTCTAGACAAACTAAGCGAATTTAAGTAAATCTATTATATTTAGTGTAATTAAGTGTTTGTTTATACTTAAATATATATATATATATATAATTTTATTTTAAACTACAAAATAAAATGACATATATACTATGAAGTATTAGAACATAATGAAAATATAGGGAACACACATATAATGTGTGTTCATTTAAAAATTCAACAAGTCTCTTAGAATTTATTGGAAACTGAAGGTTATTTATTTTTTGTCTAAGTGAGTCGCAACCTAGACAGGTGCCTAGGCATGTCTAGGTGGGCTAGGCGGGCACTTCAACAAGTTAGGGGTCATTTTTTATTTTCAAACGCCTAGACATTAATCAAGGTAGTAGCCAGCCGCCTAGCACCTAGGCAGTGCTAGACGAGGATTTTTAGAACAGTACTGATTACCCATCCCCACCCTTCCACAAAAACACCATCTCTCTCCAACCTCCGACCGCCGAAACCCTTTGTCACTCACATTGAATGATTTAAATTCATTGAGTTTCAACCTCAAATTGGTTTATAACCAAATAGTTGAATTTTTTGTGAGAAGGAAGAATGAAAAACTAGGGAGTCTGCACGCATACTCATTGGACTAGTTTTTAATGGTTGAGATTAAACAAATTGGTTTAATAAGATGATATCTCTTAATTGATTTATCATTAGACCATCTCCAATGGTTGAGCTAAAAGTCAAATTTTTTAGCCCGAAAAATTTAGCTTTTAGCCCAAAAAAATTTTTCTACCTCAACCATTCTACCCTAAAAGTTTAGCCCGGGATTATTAAAGAATGAATTTAGGCTTTTTTTTGTTAAATTAATTTTTTTTAAAAAAATAAATATGTAGATTATCGTAAATTAATCTTATGAACATTTTAATCTAAAAAAATTTAAATTCCGATAAATATTGGGTAGAGTCCACCCCGATTTCTGGGCTAAATTTCGGGGGGAATTTGACATTGGTTTAGCATTTAGCATTTAGCTCAAAATTTCCCCTTGGGTTGGAGTGCGTTTGAGGGGAAATTTTGGAGGGTAATTTGGCTTTTAGCCCTTGGAGTTGGTCTTAGGATGTTGAAGTATTGCTTCTAAACTATGGTGGGATGAGATTTGAATCTTTGATTGTGGGTGGTAGGGAAGGTGCATGTGGCATGGTTGGTTGGTTGGTGAGGGGGTGAAGAACATTGGGTGTCTTTAGGTTTTGAGAGGTGTGGGTAGATGTCGGTGGTGCTTCTCGATGAGTTTCTCTTTTTTTTTTTTAACCCATTTTGTACGTGAGGTAAAATAGAAATTTCAAAGTAAAAACATGTAAGTTTCGGTTAGAAACAGGAATTTCGGTTTCAATGAATCCGGATCTTGTAAAAGTCCCGAGGATGTATGAATTATATCCGTTCTTCGTATATTGTGCAGTTGGAAATCATTTTAAATATTTTTATTTAAAATTAAACATAAATAATACTTAACAAAAACTAATTATATGATATACATGAACAGACACGATTTACGATTTCCAAAATCATCGCGAATCCTGTTGGGGTTTCAATAAAATTTCCCAAACCGTATGTACCCACCCAAACCAACCAGAATCCCCGTCCTCCTCCCTCCTCTCTTGACCCACAGGGACACAGTAGAACTTCTGCAGACAGTAGTGATCTATGGCTGACCACCACCATGATCATCATGACCATGACCATCATCACCACCATGATCATGATCATGATCATAGCCATGGGAGTTCAGCTGCAACGAATTCATGGGTGGGCGCAGATGGGAAGGTGTACCATAGCCACGATGGGCTGGCGCCACACTCACACGAACCCATATACTCCCCTGGCTACTTCAGCAGAAGAGCTCCACCTCTCGTCTCCAGGAATTTCAATGAAAGGGCTTTCACCATTGGCATTGGTGGACCTGTTGGTACTGGGTAAGTTGGGTAATTTTTGACATTTTTGAAAATATTATCACGTTCATCAATTGCATCATTAGATTAAAAAGACTAGAAATGATGTAAAGATTGGCACTTTGTTTTTAGGGAAGTGAATTCCGCGCTCCCCTTTTCGCCTTTTGCATTTCGCTATGCTTTTCTAGCCATTGGATTTAATGAATTAAAGGAGAATCTAAATGATAGAACGAAAGGAGGATTGCAGGAGGTGAAAAGGGAAGCGCGGAAATCCCTCTTCGTTGGGGGAAGTGAAGAGTGATACAATTTAACTTTGGATAACTTTGTGATACAATCTAAATGATAGAAAATTGTTGCAGCATAACTATTTATAAATTTGTTTGATTTCTTCTGAATGATTTTGGGTTTTTTGTGATTTGGAATTCGTTCGTGCCTGTTTTAGTTTTCGTAGTTTTGAATACCAATTTGCTAGCACAAATCATACTGGTTACTGAGATTTGATGAAATGCTGCTTCACGACATACAGGAAAACTGCTTTGATGCTCGCTCTGTGTACACTTTTGCGTGACAAGTACAGTCTTGCTGCAGTAAGTAACTTTTCTTGCGACAAACAATTCAAAAGATTCAAGCTTTTGTCTTTATGATGTTCTAAATACTTCAAAAAACTGTTTAGCTTTCTACTAAATTGTATTGAGCTTCGCATGGTAACTGTTAAAGTCTACGCAGACCTTTAACACCCGTGTTTCAAGTTGATTGAGGCAAGTCTAAAGATACTAAGTGTAACATTACAGGTGACAAATGATATATTCACAAAAGAGGATGGTGAGTTCTTGGTGAAGCATGGAGCACTTCCTGAAGAAAGAATACGTGCTGTGGAAACTGGGGGCTGCCCACATGCTGCAATTCGTGAAGACATCAGTATTAACCTTGGCCCTCTTGAGGAGCTTTCTAACTTGTACAAGACTGACATACTGCTTTGTGAATCAGGCGGAGGTATTTTCTAGAAACAGTTAAATGACTATTACAGATGACTGATACTCATGTTGGAATTGCACTTGAGCTTGAATGAATTGATGGAGCCATCTGGAGTTTGGTATTGATTTGAGAAAATGTAGCTTGATCAATGGAAAATGTTCAAAATTTTAGTTCGGACGAAAATGCTCATTGTAAAGTTTGCATAAATGGAGGAATTTGTACGTGAATGATAACAAGTGGTTGAATTGAGCTTTTATTAACATTAACCAATCGAATTTGTGTGAATGCAGATAATTTAGCTGCGAACTTCAGCAGGGAACTGGCCGACTATATTATTTACATTATAGATGTCTCTGCTGGTGATAAAATTCCACGAAAAGGTGGCCCTGGAATCACTCAGGCTGACCTTCTGGTATATTCTTATTCGTCGTTTTTGAGGATACCATTTCTATCGAGTGTCTACCCATCAATCGTGTCGTTCCAATTTCAGAAATGAAATCATAAGGGATCGATATGTGAATGACTTGATAACATTTGATTGTAGGTGATAAACAAGACTGATCTTGCAGCAGCAGTTGGAGCTGATTTGGCAGTGATGGAGCGTGATGCACTTCGAATGCGAGATGGAGGGCCATTTGTCTTTGCTCAGGTTGGTTGGTCGTATCATCACATGCGTTCACTACTGTTTTTGCATTGTAAACATGTTGTGAGCTTGGTATTTGGGATTCTCATGTTAGGAAATGCATAACCGCACTAATTTGTTTTATTAACATAAAATTGGTCAACACGAAATCAAAAACCTGTATTTTCTCAATTTTGGAAGGAACACAATCTGTGATTACATATCCTCGACGCTATTAACCCTGTCCCCGTTCCCCAATCATGTCAAGAATCTTTCGTTTGTGCCAGGAAGGTGATTCTTGAATGATTTGTCGTTAACATGCAGTGAGCTGATATTTGTGCTTCTCATATTAGGAGATGCACAACTGCACCAACATGTTTTGTTAACATAAAATTGGCTGAACATGAAATCAAAAAGATGTATCTGCCTATTTTTGGAATGAACATAATCTATGATTACATATTCTCGTCTCAAGCGAGACACTGTTAACCATGTCTCCATTCCCCAATCATGTCAGGAATGTTTCGATGTGCCAGGAAGGCGATTCTTGAATGATTTGTCGTTATAGTAACAATGTTGAACTTTCATGTTCATGACTTACATGCCTGTGAACCCTATATATGCAGGTGAAGCACGGGAAAGGAGTAGAGGAAATCGTGAACCACATATTACAGGCTTGGGAAGTAGCAACAGGGAAGAAGCGCCACTGAATCCGTCTTCGATGAAGTTCTGTGTCCTTTTTTTGTCTTTCCCCGCTACATCTAAACCTCGACGAACAAATGCCACTTGAATTTTCGGTCTCTTTTCATCGCATGTAGATGTTTGACCCTTCGTTGCCTTCACCTCTTCAGTCCAGTTATAAATGGAACAAGAAAGCTCCTTTGCTAACATGTCTCTCAGTTGAACTGTATGTCTTCAAGGCAGTCACTTTATTGAGCTGTTTTTGTCTAATAGGGGTGATTTTCGGACTAATCGGATAAATAAAACAAGGTTTCACATCTCTATTTTTATTTCTCACATTTTTTTTAATTTTCGACCGTTGGATCAATGAATTGAAGAATATCAATTACCAAAAACTAACACAGGTACTTGTAGGAGGCAAAATGGCGTATGTGAATAGCGCTATCATGTTTTTTATTCATTTTATTTAAAATAAGTTGTAAGAAATTTCTGACAAGTGAAAAAAAAAAAATTGTAAGAAAGGAAAAGAAATAAGAACAAATAGGTCCTGAAATGGGCCGGGCCACACCGTCGCGATGGAGTCCATTACCAATTTACCACCGCCCGCCCGAGTGAAGAAACGAAATTCCGCGAAGCCAGTCAAATCAAATTCAAACAGAGGAGGAAGAAATCAGAAATCTCGAGTTTGCGACCAACAATTTCGATCCTGAAATTGCAGAAAAATGGCGGAGGAGGAGGAGCCGAAGAAGAGAAGGGTGGTGGTGGAATCCCTCGGATGGCTGACGGAGTCCTCAATTATGCCGAAGAAGCACCGCGCCATCGCCGGCGTCGGAGCCTCCTCAATCATGGAGCTCAAGGCCCAACTCTATCAGTCCCAAGAAGAATCCAAGAAGTCCAAAGAACTCGCTGGCTCAGACATCGAGTTCCATCGGGCCAAGAAGAGAATTACCGCACACGACGACTTCTCCGCCAAAAACTCCGGCGTCGACGCCCGGGCCCACAAGTACGTCTTTTCTTTCTTTTTCCTCAATTTTCTTAGGGTACTCGATGGGTTAGGATTCCTTTTGGTAATTTAGGGTTCTTGTTGTTCTCTAATTACAAATTAAGAGTATTTTAGATGCTGTTTAGTGATATGATGAGATTTTTGAGCTCTCTGTTTTGGGAAGTTTGCGGATTTGTTTGAATTAAACACCTTGACTTGCCCATCTCATCATTGATCTAGGAAACATTTCAATTGATGTTCAATTATATCTAGGGTTTAGTTTGGATTTCTGCTAATTCAATTGTGTTTTTGTTGATTTAAATTCAGGGACAAGCTTGAGCTAAAAGCAGTGAAGGATGGATCGGCGAGCTATGCAGCGTTGGAGAAGAAGGCTGCATTGTACGATAAGTTAGCAAGGGGTGAGCTATCGGATGAAGAAGATAAAGAAAAGTATTGTGTGGATTTTTACGGCAAGAGAGTTGAGCATGACGAACCGCAGCAGACTCAGCACCATGATTCACCTGCTGTAATATCTCCGGAGAATCAAGATGGAGAGAGCAATGCTTCTACGCTGTTTAGCACGAAACCTTTGGGGCTTGGGCGAGCAGATGCAACAGTGGACAATGATATTCACAAGCGTTTTGTGAGGTAAAAATTTCAAATTATTTAGGTATAAGTTATAAGTATATATGCTGTACAGACAATTTAGTTAACTAATCACAATCAGATAATGATAAAGCGTTTATCTCGAGTGAACTTTTGTTAGTGTTATTCTTTCAGTGTTACCATAGTCTATGCAAGTCTGGGTACTTAACATTTAGCCACAGTGATTTCATGTTGCCGCTGTTACTCTTCTAAGCCTCTAAGGTGAAGTAGTTGAGCTGAGACTCATATTTGGGCCGTGGATTGGTAGTAGAGCTATGGATGAGTTGCTTAAGCTTGTCGACCCATTCTTGATTTGCAATCCTGTTTTTAAATTTCCATTTGCTCTATATATGACTGCCGATCTATTCTGTTAATTTTCGACTAAGTCCTGTACAATGTCTTGAGTGCCGGACTATAGATAGAAAGATGCTCTTGCAGGAAATGAGCTGAATAAAGCATAAAAAGAATAAATGACTAAACGAGTGTAGTTTTAGAACTATGCTATCGAGACAAAAACTAGTAAATCTATTTCATCAATAAATGAAAAAAGGGTTTGGATTCGGGTTTTTCTTCTTCTCCTCTTTCTATATCATTTGTTTGGTTATGGTTTCTCCAGTTACGTAGGATGTTTCTTATTACTTGATTCTAGTCTTTTGCCGTCCTGGCCCCAGATACTCATTGCTCGAGTGAAATCTCTATGCTCCTGGCAACAGTCATCTCATGATTTCTGGTCTTGTGTTTTTTTTTTCTTCAGGGAAGTACACGAAGAAGCAAATCAAGCGAGAGAGAAGGCATCTGAGCTCAAACTGCGCAGGGAAGAGCAAGCAGCTGCTCGTCGTGAGAAGTTAAAACAGGCTTATATACGGAAACAGTTAGAGAGACTTAAAGCAGCATCAAGTAATAAGGAACAGACATGATAAACAGCAGGAGGCGATGACTGCAATAGCCATCTCGAATCCTGCTGTTCGCTTCAGGGTTCATTTTTGAAGTAAAGAAACAAGTTCAGCCGATTGACGCTAACCAAGTGGCTCCGTTTGCAGTTTCTTCATGTTCGTATTGTCCATGGAGGCACAGAACAATAGCATTTGACATGTATTCCTTGCTTGAGCAATCAAAAAAGTGTATTTATTAGTCTTTTTTCCGTCGTTTCATATGTTTGTGAAAATTATTTGTTGGAGTCGAACATTTAATATGATCATGTAAGAAATTGCAAAATTACAAAAAAAACTGAAGTTAATAGGTGAAATGTTAGAAGTGGGATTTGAATCCACGCCATCTTTCGACGACCAGAACTTGAGTCTGGCGATCGAACCCAAAATGTCAGAAGTGAACTTAGACCACTCGGCCATCCTGACTGACTGTTATAACATTCCAAACTTAGCTTTGAGGCAGTGCATTCAAAATAACAATTAAACGAAAGAAAAAAAATAAAAAGAAAGATCGACTCTGCTGGGGATCGAACCCAGAATCTCTGGTTTCGTAGACCAGCGCCTTATCCATTGGGCCACAGAGTCGTTTGTTGGTGTTTGGGGTTTGTTCTCATACTTACGCTTGTACATCATGAAAGCCCAATGTCTAGTATCTTCCAAGGTGGGCTTGAAAGATTCGACTTTCCAGCCTTTGGGACGGTATTGTGAGCGAATCATGCATTTTAACGAGAATATAATTATGGCGGTATCCTGAACTTATCACTCACTGTTATAACACTACGTAATTTGTTTCTCTGGCTTTTCTCTCACTTATGTGGGTCTCAATTTTGTAAGGCCACAGTTCTAGCATCTTCCATTGTGGGCTTCAATTCTGATAGGCCCAACGTGGAGAGCAATCCAACGACCTCAAAATATTGAATAACGTGCGGACAGCACATGGAGCACAAAGCTCAAACTCTCACATGTATTCCACTAAAATTGATGCAAATATTCCGAGCAATTGTCTGGAAAGAGATTATATTCCCCTAATCTTGCATTTTTAAACACATCCCACACCACTCCCAAATCATTTTGCTTGCTGTTAAAGCAACATAATCCGACATGTGTCACGCTCCCATTCACTAAACTCCTTAATCCCCTCCCTACAAAACCCACTTAAGCTTCATCATTTTCCTCAAACCAAAAACATCAGCACACTTCTACTTGTGACTTGAGAAGTAGTGTTCAGAAGAAGAAAAATATGGAGGGTTGCAAATTGGCCATGGTTTTCACCATCTGCACGATTGTTCTTGTGAGCTTCGCGTCGTTCGGAGCTGCTGAAGATGTTGGTGTTCCTGCACCTGCACCGATGGAGAGCACGGCAGCCGCTCTAGGTGCTCCTGCTGCTGCACTAGGGGCCATGGCTTCTTTGCTGGCTTTCTTCTTTTAAACTTGTTCCTTTAAATTCCCCATCTTATTCTTTTCTTGCTTATTTTCTTTTGGAAGTGATGTTCAATATCTTTACTAAAAACTTGATTTCGAGAATTATTTATAATTTAGTGAAAATTGGAATACTACTATTACTCTTGACAACATAGTAATCTGGTATGAAACTCAGTGAGTGAACGATCACCGCTGCTTGATGGAACCGAAAAGATCCTCATACGAACGCTTAGGTGCGTCAGGCCGCGAAACTATCTCCACAACCTTGTAAGACGCTTCAGGATTCGCTAATGCCTCTACAGCTACTTCTGCTACCAGATCTCTAGAGATGCTGCCTTCCGAAAGTGTGTCCTATCAAGAGACATAAGAGAACAACAATTAGGTTAAAGCAACTCAGGTTTTCGCGCTTGACACGATCAAATGGGGAAAATTTTCACAAAGTGTGACACGGATTGTGTTACCTCCGGCTCCATTACAAGATTTCCGGTTGGAGGGTCGTTTTTCAACCCACCGGGCCTTATAATCGTGTAGTTTATACCAGACTTCCTGATATAATTCTCTGCCTGAAGCTTTGCTATTAAGGTGAGTCCAAAAACATTAAGAAATATGTAAGCTGGGTTGAGAATCTGCCCCATTGCTGCCCCATTGACCAAGATGGAACTCACAAGAATAAACCGGTTCACACCAAGTTTACGGCATGCTTCAACGAGATTCACTGTGCCAAAATTATCAACCTGCACTGAATTCAACCCTTTTTAGACATCAAGCATGTTCGAATTACGAATGTCCTTTCCATTACAACCTACACTAAAATTATCCTTTTCTAGACAGCAAAACCTGCACTAAAACGATGATTTCGTTCCCCAATCAATGACCAAATAAGGAATGTTTCTCTTTCCATTGATAGCCAGAGGCTAAAACCCAGGATTTTAAACCATCAGTCATTTGCTAGAGTAAAACTCAAACAAGAAGCAACCTAAAGATCGAACTTAAACAAACACCAGTCGAAAATCAGCAATAGACTACACAGAGGTAGAAGTAGCGTTAATATTTCAGAGAAACGGACTATTAATCAACATTCGACACCAATACCTTCCCCAACTTAATCACCTTCACAGCTTGCGGGTGTAGGGTTCTATACAAAAGGCCTCGATGCAATATTTAGTTTTCCAGGTTTCCCATGTGGGACTTTTACAAATTTTTCAAGATGTTGCTCCACTAAGTAATGAACATAGATGTTAATTGCACAGATAAAAGAATCAAATTGACCTTCCATGGAGCAAACACATCCCATCCATAGCTAAATCCAGTGGCACAAATCACAGCATCTGAATCATCGCTGATTGCTTCTGCTAACTTAGCAGAACCATCTGTAACATCTGCCTTCACCTGCAAACAAACACAAGAGATCGTTTGATCGAAAACCCAACAAATTAAACATTCCCCAAAACAAAATAAAACAAACCCAAGTGAGCAACCAGCATGAATCAATACCAGCACTTGAAATTTTGAAGAAACTCACAATTTGAAGAGCTGGGTTGTCTGAGGGAAGGCTAGCTTTCGCTTTCTCCAAGTTCCGAACTCCGGCTTTAACTGCGAAACCCTTGGCCAGCAGCTGCTCAACAATCCTTTTACCTGTATTTCCAGTGGCACCGGCCACAAATACTTTCTTCGTCCCAATCACATTGGTCTCAGTTGTCTCCGTAACTTCCTCTGTAATTTCACGCCCTTCCATCTAAATCAGAGATTAACATGTTAATAGTTAAAAACTAATATTAATGGCATCGTTAGAGAGAGAGAGAGAGAGAGAGAGAGAGAGAGAGACCTGAGTTGACATTAGGATGGGGAAGGACCTGGCGTTGTAGGGAGAGAAGGAAATCAGATAGAAGGGCTTGGCGGTGGTTGTTGCGGTGGTGGTGGTGTAGGAAAGAGGAGGGAGTAGGTGGTGAGTGCAGAGACGTAGAGGAGGGTTTCTGAGAATGAAAGGCAGAGGAGCTGCCATTTGCTTTATCTTGCTCCCTTGCTTGTCCCCCAAGTCCAACCAACACAGCCCTCTCCTGTCTTGACTTCCCATTTGCTGTTGTGGGACAGTGGGGTCGGCCCTTTCCTATCTTGTTGGGGTTTTTCTTTTGGAGGGGTTTTTCATTACTTTCCTAACTACAACTGTAATAATCATGTTTTCATCACTAAATTAATTTCTAAAAAAAATTATAAGACGAGGAGGGAGATTCAAACTTGGTTGAGATGCTTCGATTGATGTTGATTATATTGTTGAACAATTGGAGAGCAACTTATATAGTACGATATAATACCTTATGTTATTATACAACATCATATGTACAAAGCTTACAATGATCATTACTAAGGACGTTTTTTTTCTGGGCCCTGAGAGGCTTAAGCCTATGTTTTCAGTTTCAGTGGTCCGATCCGACGTGAACTTACAAAGTCATATGTACAAAACTTACAAAATCATTAGAATGGAGAACCATGTCAGCTGATATACCCGTGTCATGTAAATTCTTCTCCAAAATTGTAGTGTATTTCCATGCTCCTTGTACTAATGCAGCCACCGTATTCACCTTTTTAGTATCCTACTTCCAATCTTTTCCGTAGTTTTTGCGAAGTGTCCTACAAATCGGTGTCTCTACCCAAGCTTCTCCCACGCGAAAGCCGAGTTTTTCTTTTTGTTTGAGTTTGGTAAGGCAATGAATGGTTACTAAGGACATGTTTTTTTCTGGGCCCTGAGAGGCTAAGTCCATGTTTTCAGTTTCAGTGGTCCGATCCGACGTGAGCTTTTAATCACCTTTCTTAAAAAGAGATTATGCAAATAACACAGATTACAATAATGAAAATCTGCTTCTTAATTCCAGGTCTAAGAACCACAGACAAGAAGACATATGAGGCCAACACCGGAAGTAAATTCAGTATTCCCCTCCATCGACGCGTGACGGGTCCGATCTGTTGCCAAATTCTGCTCTCCCTGAAATCCAAGACTTGGCTATAATCGTATAAAACTGTCCTGTTTTTCAAGAACTAAAGCTGGCTCGGTAGCTTGGGAGTAAAGCAAATCCGTCTCCGCTGTGAAGCTATAGCAACATACATTACCTTGCATTACAAGTTGCAGGCGATCCTTTACAAACTCTCACGATATTATGAACACTGTTCCAACATCTACCATCACTATGTTTCTCTTTCGGAGTTCCTGAAGATTATCAAGTTCGCTGTTATTATTTACCCTTCATGCGTAAAGATACTAGCTCGAAAATGTATGAAAGAAGCAACCAAAAAGTCGATGATTTTAGCACAGATGATTGCAAGATGCTCGTGCAGTATGTCGTCCGCGAATTTAATGAAAATTTACCTCTAATAGGAAGGTTATCTCTGCCCTTGAGTAAGGAACACTTGCTCCGTCATTGACAGCATTCTCTAAGGCCTCAACGGATATGCTTTCCGAGCGCTGTACTGTCCGTACTTGATTTAGAACATCAGTAAGTGCTTTTAACCTGTAGGTGCAGAAGGAATAAAGAAATTGAATTGGCATTAGAAACAAATGGCTCATATGTGAATTTAACAAAATAGAAAACAGGAGCACATTGGGTTGGTGATCTAGGCTGAACCTTTCGGAGGAGTTATCAGTAGCAGCAGATTCAGTGCGAGGGTCAACATCCATGGGTTCAGTTGTTGAACTAGCACAGGAAAAACACAGGAAGAAGTTAAATGAATGTTTTGAATATGACAGCACTACCAATACCATAAGTAAGGGAAAAGTGAAGAACTCATAGATTTTATAGGGTCTAGTTATTGCGGAGATTACATCAATTAGTACATGTAGGCAATTTCTGAAAAGTGAACTTACTCTTGATTATTAGCAGTACCATTGCCAGACCCATCATGTTGACCAGCGAAATGGTCAGCTCTGCAAAAATGAACACTATGATAAGAGAAAAGTGAAGGAAGAACTTTACAGTTTTTACAACATTGAAAACATCAATTTATGTATACAGGCAATTTCTGGAAATACACTTACCCTTCTTGACCTGCGGAATGGTTAGCTGCGCCATTCCTCTCCAATTCTCGCTCTCTTTCTTGCTCCCGCTCCTCCATGTCAGTCAACTCTTTGTGATATATTGCAAAATTTAAAACTTTAAGAGCAGCGTCAACATCAGACTTTGAAACCTGTGAAGGCAGATTTATCATTACTTTGAGTTTGATGAACGTTGTGATTGACAGAACACTTAAGCTGATGAAGCAACCATAGTTTTGATTTCCGCAATAAATGGAAGAGCAGAATGAACTAGTCCCATCAGATCTTTATTAATCATTAAAGTTAACAAGGTACCTTTCTGCTCAACTTTAATTTCGCATGAGCAGTTGAGAGACGAATGATGGTTTCTAAAGTTCTGGCTGTAATTGGAAGTGTTCCTCCAGTCTGAATAGCAAAAATAATATCAGATGATAGTCAGAAAGTCATTGCATTGACCGTGCCTCAATATACAATGATGACAAATGATGACCTTTGCATTTGAACTGGCATTTCTGAGTTCTGCATATGCTGTTGCAATTTGTTCAGAGGCCTGTTGACAGTTATTAGCTGTCAAACTGCCTCATAATGCAACGATGAGGTTAAGAAGACAAGTTCATAAAACTAACTGAAAAGGCTCTCCCCAAGAAAGAGATTATATGGCAGATTGCAAAATAGGATTCGAAGGGATAAGCAACCCAAATGACGTGATCAAGGGAAAACATAGATATATGTTAAGTAAATAAATGAACAAATAAAGTTCCAGAACCTCATCAGTCAGATCAGGCTCAATCCTATTCTTTGCATAATGAATATACTTTTTAAGAAACTTGATTGTGAGCGTATCACGCTTCCGACCCCTATCGGCTTTTTTCCCATGTAGCATTCTGTTATACTTAACAAATACAGATGAGTCGTTATCAGTTTCATCTTCTCTTCCAAATGCCGAGCTCCCATCAAGCATTGCCTCACCTACACTTATAAGTTAGTCAGACTTATTTTGTACTTCTCCAAGATAGTAAAACATAAACAGAAGATTACTGCTTTAGTACCTCCAGTTGCAGAACGATACCGATGCATGCGCAACACATGCTCTGAGACATGACGGTCAATGTCAGGATCCATTTGATCCAATACGATAAATAGTAAATCAAAACGAGAAAGCAAAGAGTCTGGAAGTCCAATATTCTTTGTTGGTGTCAACGAGCGATCATACTGCATTATTCATACAAAACCAGCGTTACAAAAATTAATATTAATTAAACTAATTAAATAAATAAAACACGACAAGAACAACAAACTGCAAATAGGAAATTAAATGGTTGATGACCATTAGCTGTGTCACTTACAGAACCATATATGGGATTTGCAGCAGCCACCACACTGCACCGTGCATTGAGGGATGCATGGATACCAGCTTTGGCAATAGTTACAGTCTGCTGCTCCATAACTTCATGTATGGCAACACGATCTTGATCATTCATTTTGTCAAATTCATCAATACAGACAACACCACGATCAGCAAGAACCATCGCACCAGCTTCTAGCCTTCTCTCCCCTGATAACAGACAGATTAGTATCTTCCTGGTAATAACATCATATAATGCTAAAGTTGAACTGCATGAGATAGAAATACGTCATTACCTGTCTCTTGATCCGAAGTAACAGCAGCTGTCAACCCAACACCAGAAGAACCCCGGCCTGTAGTTGATATTGCCAAGGGAGCGATGTTCATAATTGCTCTTAGAAGTTGAGATTTGGCAACAGACGTATCACCAACCATCATCATGTTAATGTCACTAAAAGAAAAGAAAAAGACATTGTTTGGTCAAGATTCATTTTATGCTAGAGGACCACTTAGGACAGTAAAATATCCATCAAACAGAAAATGTTGAATCATAATTTTACCCTCGTAAGTGAGTACCATTCTTTAAGTTCTTTTCCATTCCACCAAGCATTAGTAATATTACTGCTTTCTTTATCCATGAATGTCCATAAATAGAGGGTGCAATTGAATTCCCAAGCAGGTCAAACGTATCACTTCTTTCTGCTATCTTTTTTATGTTCTTTTGTTGAGCAGCGAAACATTGTTCGCTATGAGAACAGTCCTACACAACAAGGCCATGATGTCTAGGTATGAAACTAGAATAGATTATGACAAGATAAACAAGATAATAATTTGTGCAGTCCCCGTGGTTGAAGCTACCTGAATACTCCATTCACACTTCCCTTGCTTTTACCAGGAAGAGCTTTGTATATCCCTACAATCGCCACACGGTCTCCTGGTTTGCATGAATCAACAAGGTCATCCTCAACTACGACATCCACTGTCCGCGGAAGCTGACCAGGAGCAGAGTTCTCAGGAACTTCTTGCATGGATAAAGTTTGATGGTCTTTGTATTTGCACATTCCATACTCAGTCACCAACAAGTTACCGTTTCCATCCTGTGGCAATACATTTTCGTAAAAAGTCCCATCCCCCACGATACAATAAGATAC
This sequence comes from Pyrus x bretschneideri, assembly GCF_019419815.1. Classification (NCBI taxonomy): domain Eukaryota; kingdom Viridiplantae; phylum Streptophyta; class Magnoliopsida; order Rosales; family Rosaceae; genus Pyrus; species Pyrus x bretschneideri. The sequence goes on from NW_025999646.1 coordinate 295,123, forward strand.
AATTAAGGCGAAAAACTTGAGATTACCCTCGTAGGATATACTGATCCTGTAGGCAAACCCATGTTGGATGTAATGTCTCGGTATTCTCGAGAGGTGAAGTTTCCGGTAGTAGGGCAGAAGTGAACACTCTTAACAACTTTTGGCCTCACAAGAGAACCTACAAATGAGTCAGTTACCGGGTTAGACTCGTCCACAGCTAACATTTTCAACAAAAACAAAAATTGATGTAGTTCATTAGCTAAATTGAAAATTAACAAAAGAAAGAATCTTAGGGTTTATGATTTCCTAGTCTAAATCAACACCGCTAACCTCGAATTTCATAAAATCATTCCTCATTTTAAACATTTTTCTCAAATTTTTATCAAGAATTGTCGTTTCCAAGACGTTAATTGAGCATGAAATGAAGGCAATAGAAGAAGGCAGGGGAGTAAGAAGGTACATTTGGTGACAATTCCTTGGACGCAAACCATGGAACCAATGTACTCGGAGAGCAGATCTCTCGGCGTGACACGGCGTGAGACAAAAGCGCCTTCAAACCCCACCAGAAGTTGTTCTCCTTGCTTCAGGTACCTCGGGTCGATCCTGTTGGCGATTTCAGTGGCCGCGTCGTTGAAGGATTGCATATAATCACTTGGATTTCTCAGAATCCTGCAAATTGAAAATCGAAGGCGAAATTAAACTAGGATTCTTCTGAAATTAATTTGGGGAGTAGAATTGACCAAAGCTAGCTAAAGTGAATGAACCTGGAACCAATGTCGCCGTAGGAGTGGAGATCGGAGATGTCAACAATGAGGCGGCGGCGGTTGTGGTTGAGGACGGCCTTGATTTCGTCCATGTATATCTGCGCAACACTTAAGCTAGTTAAAGAGAGAAAGCGAGAGAGTTAGAGAGAGAGAGGAGGAGGACATACGCCATCTTCCAAGAAAGCAAGGAGATCTCGCCGGTGAACCGCCCTAACTTCTTCGCTGATGTCCATTTTATTTTCTGCAGAGAAAAGAGAAGATCGGCGACGACGGCGATTGAGAGTTCGAGAGAGTGGGCAACTGCTCAGTGCTGTCGCATCCCCTTTGTTCTGCCTAGGGTTGGCGGGAAAATGCGAGAGCTTTCCCCTTCCTCTGGCGCCAATACCATCCTATCCAATGCGACGCTGTCGTTTCCTTTTTCTTTTGAAATATTTTTTATTTATTTAGCCTAACTAGAATTACCGCTGATTGGAAAAGATTTTTCAAAAGTCTCGAGTTCTAGAAGTGCATGATAAATGCTGTAAAGAAAATTAACAATGAATTAGACTCGTTTGCTTAAGGCTCGTTTCAAATTATTTCTAAAATAACTGAAAGCTTTTTTAATAAACGAGAAATTTTGTTATACACCAGCTGCAAAAACAAAATTGACTCGTATGAAACTGTTTTTGAAATAACATATAGCGTTTTTAATAAACGAGAAATTTTGTTATACACCAGTTGCAAAAACAAAATTGACTCGTACGAAACTGTTTTTGAAATAATAGATAGAGTTTTTAATAAACGGGAAATTTTGTTATACACCAGCTGCAAAAACAAAATTGACTCACCAACGGGAAGGATATTCGACTTTTGAATTTGGATGTATAGAAGAGAGCGAACTACTCTAGCCAATTCGACGATACTTGGCTACGTCAAGGTATGCGTTTCCTCTACCTCTCTAGATTAGTCACACTTTATAAGAGGATCTTCTACTGTTACAACATGCAAAATTGGTGATCCATACTCAGAATTCAAAGAATATACCAAAACAACCTTTCCATTTAATACAACAATTTCATACTAACCACCTCATAATATAAAAGAACAACAAAACATTGATTCTCCTACTAGTTTCCTCACAGAACTAGGTATCGAACGACGACTAGCGTCCATAAAATAGAGAACAACCTTTCTGAATAAATTAAGATCTCCTCTAAGCATCGTTGGTATACTAAAAAACTTGAAAACAAGTCGAATGATCAGGGCTTGAACGGAGAGAAGGCCACAACAGAGTTGTGTCCCCAAATCCAAATGAATTCGATATGGCTGAAAAAAATTACGAAAGTTTAGTAAGTCTACTTGAACGGTGTTTGAGCAGTTGAAACTGAAAAAGCACTGGGATTGTCAAGGTTTGGTCTTCTTACCAACATTCACTTCATGCTGCTGCTTTACATTGGGAACAGTGTCAAACTCCACTGAAGGCTCTGGGTTCTGTTTCATAAAGGACATGCCACACGTCGGAAACCATTACTATAGTGTTTCAAATAAGAGAAATCAAACTAACACTATGCTGTAGAAACCGCGTCCAAAATCATAGAAACAGTAACGTACAAATTGGTTTATGGAAGGATGCAGCCATCCTGTTGTTATGGCTTTGATGACGGCAATAGCTTCCAAACCCCCTGAGGCACCAAGACAGTGTCCGATCATAGACTGAAACAAAGTAAGGGCAAGAAATACGTAGTCAGAAAAGAAACATCATATGAATTATAAAGAGACAGAGGATCAGAGAAGAGAGATTGCCTTAGTTGCATTGATCTTGATATCTTTAGTGTTCGTGAACACCTTCTTTATAGCATTTATCTCGGCGAGGTCACCAGCAAGGGTAGAAGTTGCATGTGCATTGATGTAGTTAACCTGACAAAGTGAGGGAGTAGTTCACTAAATGATGCTGAGAAACAATCACAAGAACATAAGATAAGTTTACCGAAAAGAGAGAGTACCTCCTCGGGCGATACACCAGCATCTTCGAGGCATGTCTGTATGCACGTAGATACACCAAGCCCATCAGCTCTAGGATCAGTCATATGATAAGCATCACAGTTAATACCACCTCCCAAGTACTCCGCAATAATTGTAGCACCTCGTTTTGTTGCATGTTCCAAGCTCTCCATTACCTGTCAAACCAAAACTCTTCACATGTCAAGATTAAAATTTAAGACAAAAACAGGGTCAACTTCAGTGTATACACTCGACGCTTCAATCATCGTGAATTCATGATAGCTGACATAGACTTTTGTAGGGGTCCGTCTACTAATATTAGATTATATGATCATTTTTTGTTTCAAAATAAAAATCTATTCAGGCTTACCAATACTCCAGCACCTTCGCCAATAACAAAGCCATCTCTATCTCTGTCCCATGGCCTGGAAGCCGTTTTTGGATCATCATTTCTCTGAGACAAGGCCCTGCATGCTATAAACCCTCCCACCCCAACAGGAATTATGGCAGCTTCAGTTCCGCCAGCAATCATCAAATCAGCTTCACCCCGACGAATGTGATTTGCAGCAGAATAGAAACAATAATTTGAAGTAGCACAAGCAGTTGAAATGGAATAATTCGGTCCCATAAAACCCAGATCGATAGCAAGCAACGCAGACCCCATGTTCGTAATAGCATAAGGAATGAAAAAGGGGGTAATTTTCCTGTGACCTTTCTCTATCAGTGCATGAACACCGTCAGAAAAGACAGTAAGACCACCCATTCCCGATCCAACAAGCACCCCAGCCCGTGATTTATCAAGCTGTAAGTGAAGCAAAACCAACCATTTTAGAGACTCATCTCACTGTTCAAAAAAAAAAAAAAACAAAAAGCCAACAAACATTTTTCAACTGGATGATAATCAAATAGATGCACACAAATATTCTCCATACACATCAACGACTCCATGCATGTCGTACAATTAGCATTGAATTTACACCAACATCCATAGTTTTTTAACAGAACCCATTACTCTTAACACACAAAATTAAGCTAATCAATCTCATAAACAACCAAATGCTCCAAATTAGCACGTTCTACCGGAAACCCATCACTCTAATGAGCATTGCAAAACCCCCCATTATGCTAATGAACATACAGAAACAATTGAATACATGCAAATGAAATAAAGCAATGACCTTTGATCGGTTATCGGCGCCAAGACCAGCATCCTCGAGAGCTTTCTTCCCAGCAACAAGGGAGTACCGAAGGCAATCGTCGAGCCGTCGATCGTTCTTCCCATCAATGTACCCCTCCGATGAGAACCCGCGGATCTGGCCCCCGAACCGGGTCGAAAACTTAGACGCATCAAACCGGTCGAGCGGCCCGACGCCGCTCTCCCCGGCGAGGAGCTTGTCGTAGAAAGTATTGATGTCGTTGCCGAAGACGGAGACGAGGCCCATTCCGGTGATGACGACCCGCTTCTTCGGGTCCGTCTCACGTTTAGGGGCGGACACGGCAGGGGCGGAAGAGGCGGAGATGAATGAGATTCGCCCGGAGGAGGTGGAGGTTTTGGTAGTGATACTAGGGAAATGGGGGTCCCGTTTCCGAATCGGGTCGAATGGAGCAGGCCGGAGAGTGGGGGATTGGAGGGACTGCATGGCGATGAGAGAGAAAGTGAGTGATACGAGAGAGAGAGAGAGAGAGAGAGGCGACGCCAACGATGTGAATGAGAAGGGCAGAAGAATCTGGTATTTATTTGGAGGATATGAATTTTTCGGTGCGACTGATACGCCAAAAAAACATGTCATAATACAAACAGTTAAATATATTCGTTAAAAACGCAAAAACTTAAAAAAAAAAAAAAAAATCTCATAATTTATATACAAAAACATGTAATGTAGTATTCATGTTCTCGTTAGAATAAAACATCTCTGAACGAGGAAAGTTTTGGCTTCGGAAGTGAACCTCGTTGGATTCAACTTTTGAGCTGGTCTTTATTATCTGTGTGATGCCACGTCACTGTGGGTAAAAACTATTTCATTTATTTTTTATTTATTTTGTTCTCAAACTCCAACAGAGATCTTGACTCTTGGTAATTGTATAAATTTATGTTAATATTTATCTTTAAGTTAATTATTAGAATTACTTACTTCGATTATTTCTATTCATTATTTACTAATACACAAGTATTGAAACTAGATAAGGGTTATTGACATTCTAAAAATTTCATTCTACACTCTTTAAAAGTGTATTTTTCTTTTTAAATATAAAAAATTTAGAGTGTAGAATGAGATTTTTGGAATATCAATAATAATTCCCTTGAAACTATTTTGACTTATCATTCTGCCTATGATTAGTAATACACACAAAATTTTTTTAAAAAATTATTACAAATTTAGTATAAAAACATATAATTTATATAAATTAAAGAACTACTTCTATGACTTGCCCATTTTTACGTATTTAGACATTAAAACGTCGTTTGAGATTGTACACGTAGGGAGCAAAGCACTTCACTTAGAAATGGTTTCGTTGTAAACACGTTGAAATTTTTGTTACAAGTCGAAGTGCATTGTCTGGCATAAGTATTAATAATTCTTTTTGTTAAACACAATCAGAAGTGTTGTTATATGTAAGAAACGCTTTTTAACATTTTCAAATCCATCCCAGATAACAAAGAATAAATATTCATTGAAATGAAGGCGAAAACATACAGAGTTCTTGAAGAACTCCGGATCCCTTTCCCTAACCTAGTCCGGGATTCGGGGCATTGAAATTTGATTCAACGGCTACAAACAGTGGACTCCTTTAAAAATGATAATAACTGTCGTTGAATTAAATTTCAACGGTCCAGATCCCGAACTAGGTGGATTAGGTGAAAAATGATCCACCCTTGAAGAAAAGGCTAAGCAAATTTGGTACTTTATGTGATTATTTTAGAATTTTTTTTTTAATGGATTATTCTTTTTGTTTTAGTTTTCATAACAAGGATATTCTGTTAAAGTTAAGCCAATCCTATTCCTAAACTTGATTATTTCTTTTAATATTACATCCTTTTACATATGGTTAAGAAGTAATTGGCTTGTATTGTTCGTTGGGCCAACCAATTTTTTTTTTTTCTAAAACAAATTAAATTTTGATTTTACCTATAAAATCAAAGACAAAAGAACAAAATTACTACATTTTCTTGCTTGTGAATAAACAATTACTAATTAATATTCTATTTGCTAATTGCCGTGGCGTCACAGTTTCTTTTTGTTGAAAACATTGGCAGTGTTGAAAATAATTAGCAGATTAATGAATGCCCACACAGATTTTCAATACCCATATAGTAATGTAAATTTTGGAAATGAAGGAGATCGTATTTTCAAAAGGTGTATGCTGGAGTTGCTCTATAAATAGAGCGCTCCGTGAACTATCAAAATACAGAAAAAAGGAAAGATAAATAACATTAGTATCTATCCGTCCCTTTTTTATTTGCCATCCCCTTATGTTCAGTGGCGAAGCCAGGATTTGCCGAGGGGAGGGGCGAAATTCAAAAGAGTGTAAGATTTAATCAAAGCAGTTGCTTTCACATTGGAAAGTGCAAAGTTTTGAATCAATATTCATAACAGAAAATAATCTCTTCACTAAAGCGGTTGTAAACGATAGTATGGAAACCATGTAAAAATCTTACATTCGTTAAGATTAGATTCTAAAAAACATTTAGGCGCTAGTCAGGCAACAAAATATGGCCTAGCAGCTAGGCGCCTGTGCAACATTTGTTGGAAATAATTATTATATATTATAGTATATAATTTTAATAATTGAATGAAAAATATTGTTAACCAATTTCTTAGAAAGGTTATGTTGTTTAGTTGTATTCCCTTGATAAGTGATGTATACTTATAGATGAAAAGTTACATCTCTTTGATAAGTAGAAATTGGATTCTATATAAACCCATGAAATCATTGGTATTAAAATAGAAAATTAGAGTTAATTTTTACTCTTGAGAAATAGGGTTTCCCCACTTTGTTTCTCTCATGTTTTGTGAGTCAAATTCCGAGTCGTGTCTTGAGAGTACGGAATATATAAAGTTCGCCAGAGTTCGAAGATTGAAGTGCTTTGACTTCGGATTATAGATTGTTGAATCCTGGGAGATAGACGCCTACCGAACTACAAGCACAAGACTAGGAGCGAAATTCTATCTTTAGGACATTGCATTTATGCAAGCCTCAATCTCCAAGTTTGTCAGTTATTCTAACTTTTTCTCTAGTTGTTTATATTAATCTCATATATAATTGATGTCGTGAATTTCTTTATGATTATTATCATTGGAATTATATTGTTATTTTTCATATTTTCTAATATTGCTCCAATAAGATTTAGGCAGGAACCTAGAGGGATCTACTATCTCCAAATTTGTGTTTCCTTTGTGTCTTCTTTCTAATATTTACGACATGTGTCTTTATTTTAACTCTTAGTTTGCCAGTATCAATGTTTAATAATATTAAATAAGTAAGTAACTAAAAGTTCAAAATAAAATCAATCATCACTCCCACTGCCCATCAACGATTCAACATCAACACCAATCCTTCAACTGAGAACTCTTCATCTTCGCGAAACCTCATTTTCTCCCTTCTCGACTTTTTGTTTGTTCAATTACCCAGCCTATCAAACAACAAATTTCATGTAAATTTTGGTTTAAGGAAGCAAGGAAGAGGTACAGAGACTAAAGGCAACGGGGGACAGAGACTGAACTCTGAAGGGAAGTTAGTGAACGGCCCTTATATTTTTTTTGTCCCAACATTTACGAAACAACGCCGTTTCGTTTCATTTTTTTTTTTATTTTTTTACCAAGACCAAAATGATGTCATTTTGGCCTGGAGGTTTAAAAGAAAAAATTGAATCAGCTTTGCTGCTGCGCAACAGAATAGGACACCGGATAGCAATGGCGAACCAGTCGGGTTTTCCAGCGAGGGGACATTTTCTTTCCAATATTTGTCATCACCATAATTCACCATGTTAACAAAATTAGAAGAGAGGGGCTGAACGAGATCTCCAGACCTGTTTTCTGGAGAGAGGAGGGGTGGCCGCCACTCCTCGCCCTCACGTGGCTTCGCCACTGCTTGTGTTATAGTTACATTGTGATATTTTACACCTGCTTCGCTCTTGTCACTAGTAAAGGTTATCTCTCTAACTTTTACCTATTTATAACACTTTTTCTATTTTTTCAAATTTTTTGTCACAATTTTCTTCACACCCCATTTTATTTATAACAGTTTTTCTATTTTTTCAAATTTTTTGTCACAATTTTCTTCACACCCCATTTATCACGAAAAAAAGGGTATTCCTAAAAATTACGCGATCTCAATGATTGTCTCATAATTTCAAGAGATATTTCAATTTGATTGGAACGTGAGACAACATGTCACGTTAATTGAAAGAAAGATCTTTTACTTTCAAATATCTTTTCAATTATATAAAGACATGTGGCATACAATCTAGTCTACCAGTCACATTTTTTAGGTCCCTAATTCTCGTGCTGGTGTTGTAGCCAAAACATTAAACAAAACTGATAATTATATTTAGGGTTAATCTCAGTTTACTACCTGAAGTTTTCTGGTTTTTAACATTTGGTACATGAAGTTTTTTTCATCTCAGTCTGGTACCTAAAGTTATAATTTTAGGACATTTTCATACATATGTTAAGTTTTCCGTTAGAACATTTGTTAACTAATGATGTGGCGCTCACGTGGACAACAACTGGATGCCACGTGTCAATACGGGCCCATTTGAATATTAAAAAAATTAAAATACAAAAAATACAAAAAAAAAAAAAAAAAAAAAAAATCCCCATCCGTCTCCTACCTCCCCCCCATCCCCTCCCTCCCTTATTTCCTCTGCAACCCACACCTCCCTCCCTCTATCTCTCATCTGCAACCCGCAAAACCCTCCTTTCCATCTCTCATCTGCAACCCACACCCACCTTCCCTTCTCTCCTCCACAACCTGCTTCCCAGCTCTGATGAACAAGCATCTGATTAACAAATCAGAATCAATAAACCCCCTTCTCCAATCCCTCCCCATCCAAAGTGGTTCACTTTGGTAACACCAATTCATCAGAGTAAGAGCTAACAAAGAATATAATTTCAAAAAAATGTGCAATTTTATCATAATTTAAAAGCAGTTTATTGCCCCATAATTACAAAAACAGAAAAACCCACAAAAATCCCTTTTTTTTTCTTTTTTTAATTTCTAATCACTGTTTCAACTTCTAGGCGCTTGCGATGTTTGCCGAATTCCCATCACATAAAACAAACTGTGAGATTTAAACATGTTGTGTAAATAGATTAAACAATTCATGAATTCAACAGAAAAGGAACCCTAAAACAAGTGATTGAGTATGCATTCGGGTAGAAATTTGAATTTTAGATGGATAAAATTCGAAATTAAGCAGCAGTTTCTACATACCCGAAAGCCAAAGAGGGAGAATGATTAGCGGATGTATGAAAATGTCCTAAAATTATAACTTTAGATACCAGACTGGGATGAAAAAAACTCCATATACCAAATGTTGAAAATCATGAACTTCAGGTAATAAAATGAGATTAACCCTTATACTTAAGGTGGAAACGGGGCTCGGCATAGTCAACTTGGGCTTGATCAAGCAACCGCATAGCCCAAACTCCTTGGTGCCACCATCACTCTGTACGCCGTCGCATCACCCACCGTACTCGCCAAAACGGCGGCGTCATCGGAGAGTGCACGCCACTGTCTAATCATCAATCGTCGCTGTGCCCACCTCCCACTCACTCCACCCGACCCACGACCGACGACGTAAGGCCCGAAGCGAAGAAACACGGCAAAGAAAACTAACAACTCTCAGCAGTCTCTCTCGTCTTCTTCCTCCGCCAACTGGGTAATTTCCCCTACCTTCTCTACCTTTTTTTCCTCACCACATGTTCAATGCTGTCTGAATTTTTGTTGGTTTTTTGAAAAATACCCAAGAAATGATAAAAAAATTTGGAAAAGAAAGCAAAGAATCGTAATTTCTGTCATTTTGTTTGATGGGTTGTGTTGTTATGTGTTAGATAATGAGGAGAACACACTTGTTCTTGCCCAAGAAGTTAGGTTAAGCTCAGTTGGGTGGTGGGTTTTTCTTTAGCTTAAAAGAAATTGGAATTGATAGTCTTGTTTAGATTAGGATGTTCTGTAGAGTTGTACCCTTTGGAATCGAAAGCAATGCTTAGTGTACACTTACTCTCTGCCGGGTTGCTGATGAATTGGATTGATAGAAAAGGAAAGAGGAAACGGAAATGACTAGGAGGGGGAAGAGATATCTGAAATATTATAGGGTTATGGATTTATGTTGCTTTGAGTTCCTAGTAATGGTTTAGTTTTTGTGTGAGTGACAACGTGGCGGCTGAATGTGTTGTTTTGTTCTTTTTTCTTTGCCCGCTTTAATAAACTGATGGTAATCGAGGAAATTGTTGAAATTTTTTTTAGGGAAATGGTGTTGAAGGTCCAACAAAGTGAGGGGAAAAGGAGGTCAGCGAGGTTAAGCAGCATAAACGCGGAGGGAAAGAGAATCATTTCAGTAAAGAAGACTATAACCAAGCAGAAGAAGAAAAGTGCAAGACTTGATTCCAAGATACCGAAGAAACCGCCAACTGCTTTCTTCTATTTCTTGTATGTTCCTCCTTCCATTCCCGTTTAGCTTTTCATTTATGTTATTAGACAGGTTTCACTTTCTAAATTTAATTGCATATATGTGCTGTAATTGATTAAATTTCCAATAGGCTCGATGATATTGTTGTTTGATTGTCTTAGTCCTATAAGAACACATCATCTTTTTGCTTGGCTGAAATCGAGTTCATCATCATTCGTTGTGCTTATGATTCTGGTTTTTAGTGTTCATATCATGGCTAGTTGAGAGAATCTTCAGCTTCTTTATCTTTCGTTATTAGAGGGGGCAATTTCCAAATTTAAGGCCATTGGGTGATTGAGGTTTTACTGTCCTAAACTGGATTTTCGTGTGTTTAAGGGAGGATTATCGTAAGGAACTTCAAGAGCAAAATCCAGGTGTCAAGCAAATGCGTGAAGTAAGTTTATGATGCGGTAATTCGTTTAACTTCTTGCATGCTTTTCATTTCTTACTCATCCCATCAGTTCGATTGTACATGAACATACACCACTTTCATGTTCAGATTGGAAGGGCGGGTGGAGAGAAGTGGAAAACAATGGCATATGAGGTTTGTGGTCTCTGTATACTTCAGTTGACTTCTTATGTTTTCGTTATATTTTTGCTTCACTTTCTCTAAAGTTCTGTATTGAAGATCCAATAAAATACGACTCTCTTCAACCTGGGTTCTATTTAACTTAATGTTCTGACTAGTTTTGGTTAAAATATATGACCCGTTCACCAGCATAGACTTGCTTGATGTGCATGTAGTTGTCTTTTTTCACTTAAGCTATTTATAACTTAAGTAATACTGGCAGAATCATGCAATGATTCTTTCTTAATAACTGTCCATGGTTCTCACCATTTGGACTATCTTACTTGTTGCTCATCCAGTGGCATGAAGCATCAAGCAATATTTTAACTTTGACTGTTTACAAGTGTTCCTAACAATGGTGATTTGGCCAAAAATAGCTCATAGAATTGTTTCTTTGTTCTTTTTCCTTCCATTTTTTTTCTTATATTAGGAAAAGGTTCAATATTATGATATAGCCACGGAGAAACGAGCTGAGTTTGAGAAGGCCATGGCAGAATATGCACAAAGAAAGGTAAACTTGCGTTGCATGATCTTTGTGGTTAATAAGTCGAACCTTATCTTGCAAGCCATGCAGAGTGGTGGTCAATTGCAATTTACTAAGCAGATTTCTAACATTTGCAGGATAGTAAGGAGGATGATGAAGAGGAAGATTGGTCTGACTAAGATATCATGTTTACGTATGGTGGATGTACACTAGTTGTATACAATTCATAGGTCCTGGTCGTGTATCTTTGTAAAACCGCCCATGCCTGTATCATTGTTGTCTATATCTGTTCACAATTCGATTTTAGTAGCGAGAATTCAGATTTTAACAGTTGGGTTTGTGCTTTATTTAATGGAATATGACAAGTCTAAACCTTACCAGGAACTTCTAGTTTTAACTGTCCCCAGGAAATTGTATCGAATAATTCATTTTCGACTCATGTTCTTGATTCGTAACATTTTTCGGTCAATTGTCTTGCCCAGATTCAAGAATATATCTTCTTTTCCTCCCTTTCTTTTGATTTGGTTTTGTAGTCGGCAAGAAACTTCTTCAATTCTTGCACTGTATAGGATGTGTTGAGGGAAATCTGGTTGAAGGTAAAATGTTCTTGCACCCGATGCTCGGGTCCAAATTGTTCTTGTTCTGTGAAGTTCAGTTTATGTTGCCAAGGAATCAAAATCCAGAAATCTAAAAGAAAACCGCTTCTCTTAGGAGCCGTTTGATAACCATTTCGTTATTGGTTCCCAGTTGACAAATCCCACAAAATATAGTTCACTGCTGAGTCCACGCCGTGTCTGAAAATGACGAAAAATCAGCAAGTTAACCACACAAAAATAGCAGAACAACGTGCTTCAGTTTTGACGGATTTGGACGGTGAGGGTGACGTGACACCAGAACTGCGCTTATCAGGGACAAAGTATCGCAAATTCAGTTTTGGAGGGTTAAGTGAGATTCGCGTTGAGTTTCAGGGGTATTTTCAATAAACAAAAGCTTTAGCGAAATATGCATGTTATTGAAGCAGGTTCATGGTTTATAGATACCACACCAGCAGCTCCTGCTGCTATTGCCATTGGAGCTGTAACTGCACTCAGTCCGGATGAACACATGACCGGAATCTTGACAGCTCGGGATATCGAATATGCTGCTGCTAATGTTGGTGTTGCCTAAAATACGATTTAGGCCAGAATTCAATTCCGAGTTCTTGTTTAATTTTCTCGTTTGCCTACTTGGGACTCGTTTGGGTCCTGGAATTGGATTGGATTGAATAACTCGTAAAATAAAATGGTATATGTATAGGTTAGCTTGTGTTACCTTCTCGACCAAACCAAGAACCCTGGATTTCGAAGGACTGTTACACTTCCCTCTCTCGGTTTGAATGATGTCTACACCTTCCTGCTCCAGCATCTCTGCAAGCTTGATCTGTCATTAATTCCAATTGCTTGGTTAAACCGAAATCATGTCAACATGCATCGGCATTCACTTAATTGTTTCTTCTGACCTCATCTGGGAGGCTTAGCGTATGAGGTACCGTGACTGATAAGGTCACAGATGGAAGAATCCTCTTGGTCTCCTTTGTTAAGTTCAATATCTGCAAGGGAATTCAACAGAACAAGAAGAGAATCCGATTAGTATTCGTGCTCAGTAATTTTTTTCGTAATTTGCAAGAAACTCAGCCCTAATGATGTACCTGCTCTGGAGTGAAAATCACACCCATCTCATAAAAGGAGCCGTAGTTTCCAATCTCAACCTGCAAGAGTCATCAAATTCATATTGCGAACACAATCCAGTAAGCACATTTGCGATACTTGAAGGGAACCAGGTCAGACAATCGAATTCTTGGCCTGAAAGTATGAAAGGGATTAGTTTGCGCACGAGCCATCAGCGCTCCTGCTTCAACTACAGCTGGAAATGCTGCTGGATCCACAGAAGAAACACAAACCTGCAGAATGGAAAGATCCTTAATCAATTAAAAATCTTTGATACATGAAAACTGCGGTGAAAAATGATGATCACAATACGCTTACAAAGTGAATGAATATACCGGAAGAAAAGTTAAACCGATAGCAAGCTTCACTAACTCCGGATCACAAGCTATGTCCACAAGAGTTGCTCCTTCCTACAGATGCAATGGCACATGATATTATAACATAAGAAATCCAACATTAGCTTGGAAATCGATGAAATTTGACACCGGAAAAGCATGTAAGAGAGGATGATTTGCAATTTCGAAAGCAATGTGCTGACAGGTCTAACATATCTCGATCGCTTGGTTAAAAAACATATCTTTTTTTGTTGTTGAAAGTCCATCATTAGTTCATAACTTCATCTATAAGCAAGTACGAAACAAACCTGCTCCGCAGCCATAACGACTGATGCAACGTTTTCTTCGTTGAAATTCTGCAAAGCTGAAATAATCTGTAAAAACACAATCTACATCAGAATTCTTGGATATCAAGGCATGAACAAAGTAACTGAAGCAATGATTAGTTTCTCTTTTGCTTCTCCAAAATTTCTCAGCAACCAAACAAAGAAAAACAAAATGAAAACGTCGCAGTTCAGTTTATGGGAATTGGGATTCGCTTTACCTTGAGAGCTCTGCGTTCATGAAAATCCCTGAGGACTGATTCCTTGGTTGCTCATAGGAGTGCTTTCGTGCTTAAAGTGGCTTTTTTTTTTTTCAGAGCCAACATGACCTTGAAGGCAGAGAGTTACCCAGAAGAGGGTTGTGCGTAGGTCTCAAACTGGAGAGAGAGAACGGTGAGGTTTGTAGGCAGACTGAGGCCTGCATCTCTACTCCGGCAGTAGGTTTTCAGGGTTAGGAGTTGGAGGGAGAGAGATAAGAGAGCTTTGGCAGTGGCAGCTAAAATGTTTCAGAAGAAGATAATTTGGCTGCCACCTCAACATAAATACTACGATATGTAATTTGTTATACTTATTTTAGGGATTGTATTTGCAAAAAGGTACTACTAATGAACAAAGACTTGGGTCCGACTTCAATGCTATGAAACACTAAGTGCTACGACTTTGGTTGTTAGATTTGATTTTCCCAACCATTATAGATATCTCAGTGCTACGTACTATTGAAGATAATTTCTAAAAATCTTTTCTTTCAAGTCTGATTTCTTCTTTTGAAACATTTCGGACCAATCACCTGCAAATATAACTAGATAAAGTAACCGTACAAGTAAACTCAAGAGTTGTAAACGCAAACTTAAGCCCTCCCAAACTAATGAAGATAACCCTAGAATTCGAGAAATTTTTCAGTCTGATTGGAACACGGGCCGGGTATGTCACATGTCATTATATAATCTGGAGAGATGTTTTTTTCAATTGTCTCTCAAGTTGTATAATGACATGTAGCGTATCATCCCATGTTCATGTCTTACTGAAAAATCTCTCCAAGACTTCTATCCACTCTTGGAACACTCACACCAGAGATAAGTCATCTCATGCATATGATGTACTCAGCTAATTCTAGAGTCGGACCGAAAGCAACCTCCACGGCACCACCATATCCATATATATATATATATATATCACTTACTCATTCGTCTCTAATTCTCTATAGTCATGGTTGTATAAAAGAAGGGGGACGGCCTACAAAGCTCATATAGGAAATATAAGTAGGAAAGATCATTGGAGCCGAAGGATTATTTGTCTTGTAGGACATGTCTTCTTCAATGTGAAAGATTGAACAGAAGAAAAGGATCGAGATCATACAGTTATCCAAAATTTAAAACGTGCATGCGACGCAATGATAGTATGGGTAGGGGGATTCTAATTTGCCTTTGGTAGATTCCTTGCTTTCCAAACTAGAAGGAGGCAAGTGGCTTGTAGCTCAAGGAGTCGACAGGTGTTTAATCTTACACTCGAAATCTTGTGTTTAATCTTCCCTCTATAATATAAGGAAATTTCTAACATGCAACAATGTTACTTGAGTGACATCCCATGCCAATAATAACAACCAATAATGAGAATATGCATGGATGGATGAGATGGCGGCCATCTGCAGTCTAGAATTTTTCCATTAATAGAGGCAATGCCATTAGATTTGTACAATCCAAAGTAATTTGCTGAATTAAATTGCAGAAAATTCAGAATTTGTGAAGAAAAAAGAAGTTAACTGATGATTAACTCTCTACATAACCAACATAATAAGCATACTAATTAGCAACATGACAGAACCAATATGCTAAGTAAATAACATAAACTCTCCTTCTCAATTTCCAATCCTGGAAACCCATTTAGCCAGCAACTTGATCTGTCAATTATACCCTTCTTGAAGCAGTAGAAAACCAAGTACGTAAAAAGAGAGTCGGAAGACGAAAACAGAGACACCAAAAGCCTCTCAAAAATGGCATCCGCAAAACAAGTAGAAGAAACAGAGGCTGAGCAGCAAAACCACCGCCTCGAACACCGCCACGATCTTGAAAACCACATCATCGTAAAAAGAAAGCTGCAGATTCAGCGGCCGGAACTTAAAGGCAGACCCCAAATACTTCCACCTCAAACTCCACGACTCTTTCTTCATCCTCTTAAAGAACAACCACCTCTTCTTTCCCCCACCCACCATCTTCTGCTCACTTTCTCTCTCTAGTTTTCCCATCTCTCTCCCTCTCTCTCTCTCTCTCTCTCTCTCTCTAGATTTCAGCCCGTTTGGTTTATGGGATTGGGGGATGTGGTGGTTTTATCTGGGGTGGGGAAAGATTCGGTTTCTTAGGAGGCAAGTACGCTAGAATGTAGGTAGATTGAGGGGATTTTGGCGGCGGGTTAAGGGTGTTTTGGGAATTTTGTGGGGACCAAACCGCTCCGCGTTTAGATGGAGTCAATGGGTTGTATGAGCGCCTCTAGAAGAAAATTATACAATCAGACCAATCCCAGGAATCATCTTTCCTTCGTTCCACTCCATGGAATTATATATAGACTCATATCATAAGCTGTTTCTTGGTGTCTTATTCCCCTTTTTTCTTTAATAAAATTGTAAAATATGAACAATACTAACCAAAAAAAAATGATAACTTCTATTTCTCAGATTTATTAACTGAAAACAACTTATATGACACGAATACATTGCTACGTAACATTATGCCGACAAAATGAAGACATATAAACATAAATTTACACATGTATTTATTTCATTGACACACAACATCATCATAGCAGTATCGTACATGTGTCATATAAGTCTTTCCCTCTTTCTAAAAATTGCTAGAGCATCACAATTTTTTCTCACATTACTATTTTGATGATTTCGTGAATGAAGAAAAAGAAACAGACGATAGATAAGTAAGGACCGTGTTGACAGAGATGAAACAAACATGATTGGGGACGGAAAATTCGAGCGCATAAATAAAAATTGGCAAATTTTGAGTTTAGTAAAGTGCCTAGAAATTTGTGTTCTACTTTCTGCATCCATGTTCGAATTTTCCTTTACATAATTTAGGTAAATTTATATCATTTGTCAAAAGAGAAAATGCAATTGAAGAATAATTTCTGTCAATTAATTTAATTCAAAAACTTTTGATGGCGATATTTTATAGCAAAACAAGAGAGAAGCAGATAGAATGTTGTACGTACACAGTTGACAATTACATGCATGCAACTCCATTCCGTTCGTTCTAAAGTAATTGGGAAATGAATTACTTGGGCGACACATGCATGTAGTAGCTATCTAGTTCATATCATTCTCTTGGGATCTCACCGAAAGTGAAAGGGCAAGGGAACTTCACAACCATGGTACCTAAAATTCCTTTCTTCAATGATTTTTTAACTTGATGCAAGAAGCTTTCGAAAATCTTGAGCTTCAGTCTAAACTGACATTAAGCTTTCTAGGTTTTTTTGGCGTGTGATTTGATTCTCATTTCGCTTTAGTTTTTTATTTTTTAACCGAATCGATAGCATGATTCCATTGATGTTTCATAAATTAATTCCAAACACAAAGATATCTTTCAGGTTAAAATTAAAATATTTAAATTCGTGATTTGTCTTAAATTAATTCAATAGCCAGCAGTACGTTTTATAATACAAGCTGCCTATTTTTTGTTCTCTCGCCTAGCTAGTCGAGGAGATCAGCAACACAGTGACTAGCAAGCAGTTATTAGTTTATATATATTATTCAGATGCTCTAATTTAAGCAAATGACCAGTTTGGTCCAAAGTCCGTATAAAAAATGGAGGTCATGCATGCATACACCTGTTATACGAGTTGCTCGCTCTGTTTTGCCGACAGTTTCAAAGAACAAAAAAAGTTCAAGCATGCGCACGCCTGCAGTTCACTTTATATTTTGAATTATTCGTTCTAGTTTCCACAATGTAGGTAGCTCCACATATACATTTCATTTGCCTTTGCCGGCTTTGGTTTTGGTCTTCCTGCAGTGCCTAAAACACCAAATCATCGTCCAGGCCATGTGCTTTTCTATATTAAGTTATTAACTAAGAGTTTATTGAATTTGATCATTTTGATTTACAATTCATTCTGTATACTTGCTTTTCAAGGCACAAAAGCTACTAGTATCTTTTTATTGTTCAATATATGTTTTTCCACCATTATATGGATGACTTATATAATGTTGTTCTATGTACATAAAGTCTTTTGTTTCTTGATATTCTACTTACGCGGATCTATAGATAAAAAGATTGAAACTTGAATGCAAATAGATGAATACATAGATCGTTGTATCATAAAAAAAAAAAAATTAAAAAAAAAAAAGTGATTCACCAATTAGTATTATTTTCTAGTGATATTCTTTTCACTTGTAATTGAGAGGTCGGTCTTAAGTTTGAATTTCGTAAATAACGAGTTCGATATTAATTTATTCTCACACCTCTTAGTTTAAATATATTGTAATATCAAAAAGTAAAATGAAATTCTTATTGTGATATTTGGGCGCATATATGGTTAATTTAAAATTTAGAAGATGTTAGAAAAAAAAATTGACTTCAACCATGCTCCTTGTAATGCTTTTAAACTAGAGATCATGATTGAAGTAAAATTTTGTAAGGAACATCTTAATTAGTACTTTTTTCTATACAGTGATATTGGGCGAGGGTTTTTGAGCTGAGACACAATTATTTGGATAAAGCATAATTTGATATTGAACTCACCATCCAGAAGAGTTGAATTTAAGAATTTCAAATTACATATAAAGAAATATACCACTATATCGTAATACTTGAGTTTGAGTCCTTGGAACTCATTCAACGAGTAACACACTGATCACAACTATAAGGAAGTAAATGAAATGAATAAATGTCTTAATTTGGATGCGATGGGTTAACTAACAAGTAAGAGCATGTCGATTTAGTTGTGAGGTTAGGGGTTATGGGAGATATGCCTCCCAAGACGACACTAATCATTTTCTAAGAAAAAACGACGCTATTAATCAAACTACCAGTTTCATAATTTTTTTTGTTGTTCTAATGATGAGGAGGAAGAGGATAACGAATTGACCAATTATGAATTTTGTAGAAATGAAGAAATTTGGGGTGTGGAAACAAAAGGATTAATTGGGTATTGAGAGCGAAAAGAAGAAGGTGGGAGACTTGGATTTTTTTAGAAACACCAAATTTCACGTATGTTACACCCGCACATATGAATTTTGGCATTTGTGTTTTCACAAAGTTAGGTTTATATGGTGTTTCAATTTAGATATCTTAATGTGAGGTTTAGCCTTCAAACTAACAGCAAAAAATTATAATAATTTTTTTGTAACGATTATATGCGAAAGACTTAAAAACCAAACAGTTCAGATAATTAAAATACATTACGAAGTGGAGCATACAAAAGTATCTCTCTTCTTTTGGATGGATTACAAGGATATTAAGTATTTGTATTATATAATGTACTTATTTTTTATTAGTGACACATCACATTATTAGCAAATTTGGTTTAAAAAGTTGGTCTAACTAGTATTACTTATGGGCTCATTTGGATGTGCTTTCAAAATGACTGAAAGCGCTTTTAGAGAAAATATTTTTGGGTTCCAAAAGCACTTTAAGTGCTTTCTACAAGAAGCACTAGTTATGTGATTCTTTCAGGAAGCACTTTAAGTGCTTTTTTCAGGATTTATTAACATTTTTACTAAAGATTGTTTCCAAAAAATATTTTCATCAAAATCACTTTCAATTATTTTAAAAGCACATTCAAATGAGCTCTATATAAATATAGGAAAATGTCATGGAGATAATTTTTTAGACCATATTTTGTAAATCAAATGATGTAGTAATTGATGGTTGAATTTCATTTTTAATGATTTAAAAAAATGAACTCAACCATCAACCACCACATCATTGTCTATAAATATAATCTAGAAAATGATCTCTCTAATATCACCCATAAACGTATATGTCCAAAAATCCATTACTAAAATAGCATTTAATGCCATCAATTAAAATTACGTACAACGGGGTTTATGAGCCTTATAATATTACGTTTTAGTGATATTCCTATTTAATTGTACATGAATTTGAATCACATATTGCTAGCCCATTGTGAGATTAAGTCCACACTCTCCCCTTAATGTAGAAAATATTGTTTGTTCAAAAAAAAAAAAAAAAAAAGAAGTAATGAGTCTTATAGGCATACGGATATATGCACTACTATAAATAATTCTTCCTCCATCGACACATGTACACATTTTTTCTTAGGTAATGTTATGAAGATTAAAATTTATAAACCAAAATTTGTAAACCAAATGATGTGGTTGTAGATGATTGAATTATTAATTAAGTATCGATTAACGTGCTTATTTCTTATTGGTGCCACATTATTTAGTTTGCAATTTGGTTTAAATTTTTTTTGTCTTCGTAGCATTACCCTTTTTTCCTAGATTTGTATCTGCTTATTATGTACACAACAGGTATTTGTGGCTTTATGCATGTAGTGTGTGTATTTACAATTGCAAAGAATAATTTAAAAAAATAATGTTACGGTTAGTCATTTACGGACACGAGATCAATTGATTGTGGCACAACTCTACAATAGAAGCACACAAAACATTTCTACCAAAAAAAATTAAAAATAAAAATGAAGCAACCACATATGTTTATCCTTCAACACATTTCACATATTAGGAAATTCCATCTCAGGTACAAGCAAAAGAATGAGATCCTCTCCTGATCCTCAAATCGTGTCCATTCGTTGTATATCGTGCGGTCAGTTTTTTGTCAGATACTGTTCATGTTTAATTTTAAATAAAAATATTTAAAATGATTTATGACCGCATGATGTACGATGAACGATGAACGAACACGATTTGAAGATCCCTAAGATCCTCAGAAAGAAGATCGGGGAGGATTCTCATTACAAGGAAAATTACCAAACACCAACATCACAAGCGCAGAAAGACATTCATTCCCTATAAATTACCTAATTAAGGTCTCAGTCACTTTTAGCAACAGTCACATCAGTCTCTCCTGCCATTTGCCAGGAGGAGCAGCGAAGACGATGCCTCCACCTCACTGGCTTTTTCTTTCACGTTCTCGCGCAGCGCCTCCAGCGACGCCTTCATTTTTCGAAGATCTGCCCGGCTAAGCTCACGAAAGCTCGGCGGTTTGCTTTTGAGAGGCAAACCCATTGCTTTCAGTACAGCCTTGTCAAGCACAATTCCCCTTTTCTTCTCAGCCTCCAACTGGCTTTCCATGTCCTCCAGTTGCTGGTTAAGCCTCCCTGCTTTTTCATCATTCTTTGAAACCCTAAATTTTGATTTAGGGCACTCCTGATTTAGAAACCTATCTGCGATAGACTCCACATTCGGGTGCCCGAACGAGAAGGGCTTCCCTCCCGGAGAGAAAACAAGGACGGCAATCTCAGCGCCGCACAGGGTGGCGAGTTCGTTTGCTTTCTTGAACAGGCCAGTCCTGCGCTTGGAGAAAGTCACCTGCCTAGAGCTGCTATCCTCCACCACTTTCATCTCAATTTTTCTCCTCCCCATGGCTAAATGGGGGAGTTCTGATTGGAAAATTTATGGAGAAGTTGGTGGAAGTGAAGGAGTTTATATAGGGCTAGAGATATAAGGACCCCAAGTAAAGGTTCAATGTTTCTAATATTGGTTTTTAGCCCTTAATTCTATTAGAAAATTGCTGATATACACAGCTTTTAATTATCTTTCCTTTTTGTTATTGAAAATTTCCATATTGCATTAAAGTTGGCCACTTTGAGATTGCCATCATTGAATTCAAATTTTGCACCCCAGATTTTAAAATTGAATGAGCAAAAGAAAATTTGGATTACAAATTGGGTAACGCTTAAGAAGTTAAATTTGTTATAAAAAAATGGTAAACTAAATGGTGTGTCACTAATAAAAATAAGCACGTCTCTATCAACGCTTAATTAATAATTCAATCATCAATTTTCATATCATTTAGTTTACAAAAATTTGTCTACAAATTTTGTCTCTCTTTTTGTAGTTATCTAACACTATGTTTGGATGAGGGAAATAAATATGGAATTTTGGTAAAAGTCAGAATTTATAAATTGACAGGCACTAATTCTCTTGTTTGGATTCATAAATATAGAAATTTAGAATTTCCGCATGAAAAAAAAACTTGGAATTTGGGACCTCCAAATCCCAAGTTCAAATTCCTTGTAAATAGGTGTCATTTCTCAATTTCTATAATTGAGAGTTTAAAAATAACAAATTCCGTATTCAATTTCATTGTTCTTTTGGGTTAACCAAACAAGAAAATTTACAAATTCTAGAAAATGAAATCTCGTCATTTCAATTTCCGTCATTTTTAAATTCCTTAGTAATCTTAAATTTCTTCACCCAAACATAATGTAATTGTTTGAGTTTTCCTATAAAAATGGCAATAGGTTATAACCTAAAAGAAAATAGCATTTTTCTCTATCCTCTAAAGTGAGGGTGATGCTTACCCCATTTTATTGTCATTAGATTAATTTAAATTTTGATATTCTTGTCTCAACTAAAACAAACTAATCTAATCACAATCAATATGAGGGGTTGAGCATCACCCCCCACTTTGGGTGGTGGGGGTTGTTCAAAGTTTCACTCGAAACAAAATGAGAGGTGAATTCTTTCAATTAGGGAAACGATAAACATATACTTTTTCTACTTCTCACACATTTTTGTTAAGTCATGTTTGTTGTTTTTGTTTTATTTATCTAATCCAAGAGCCAAAAATTAAAAAATGTACGAAGTTAATGTGAATTCTTTCAATTAGGGAAACGATAAACATATACTTTTTTTTACTTCTCACACATTTTTGTTAAGTCATGTTTGTTGTTTCCGTTTTATTTATCTTATTCAATAGCAAAATTTAAAAAAAAAAAAATCACAAAAAGTTAAAAAGAGTGTAAAAATCATCAAAAAGGTAATAAATTTGTTAGGTCCAAGGAAAATGTGATAATGCATGGCCCTCTAAACTGGCGAGTGGAAATTCCAATGAATATGGTTACCAGCAGTTGCATATTAACTTACCATTCTTTAATTGCCAACGAAGTTTTTTCCTTAAATGATATTTCCTTGAATGTACTATAGTTTCTGGCAGGAGTTTTATTTTATTTTTTAAAATGAACATCATGTTTAATCTTTTAATGTTATTCTTATATAATGATATAGTAAGGTTCTAAAAGACGCTAGGTGCTAGTCGGGTAGCAGATTGGGGCCTAGCACTTAGGCGGAGCCTATGCGGATTTAAGCAAATTTATTATATCGTAATAAATAAATGTCTGCTTATACTTAAAAAATACATAATTGTTTTTGGAAACATAAATTGTCAAATACAATGAAATATAGATTATAAAGTATTAGATATAATGAAAATATGAGAACAAGCATATAATGTAACTTCATCTAAATATTCAACAAGACACTTTCAATTTAATATAAAATTAAAATTAAAAAAATGAAAAATATTTATTTTCTATCTAAGTGAGAGTCGTGACCTAGACGGGTTTGGGTGGACTAGGCGGTCTAGGCGGGCGCCTACGTAGATCCATGCGCCCTTTCTTAATTTTCAAACATCTAGAGATTAATTGGGGTGGTGAAATAGACCTTGAAGCTGACTCACAAGTTGATTTTCAATTTCAGGGACCATCTTGATTGTATAGATCAATTTTAGGGACCATTTGTGATAAAAATCCTTAAATCTTGTGGGCTGCATTTACGTGCCATGTCAGCATATAACAAAATTTTAACAGAATTGTGACGGAAGGACCACATTGATTTGCAACACCTATTTTTAGGGACTACATTGATTGATTTTCAATTTTAAGAACCATCTTGATGACATGTGTCAATTTCAGGGACCATTTGTGATTAAAATCCTAGTTATAATTAAACAAAATGTAAATCTACATATATAAGTTCATGTGGGCGCAACAATTGAAATTACTAATTAATAAAAGGGGCATTAGTAAGATAACTCATGTGTCCTACTTAGCTTTAAAGTGGTTTTTTTTTTTTTTTTTTTTTTTTTCAAAATTAATGGCCGTAGCCATAAGGAAAAGCATAAGAACCAGTTCCACTTGGATCAGCATCAAAGTTGGGATTGGTTTGTTGGACAGATCCAGAAGAGGAGGCACCAAAAATATTAGAACTACTACTCCTCTCCTTAAGATGTTTGGAGATAGTCATGTGCAGCTCCGCCATGGATTCATGGATTTGTTTCAGCTCATCCACCCTAAGCTCTTCAATAGGTACACTCCACCACAGGTGCTCTTGATTTCTCCTTGTCCTGCTTTTTCTTAGGAGCGACTTCTGTCGCTCCTTCACAGCTTCTAACGGGTCAAGAAGCTCGTTGTATTGTTCCATGGCCTCGGAAATTTTCATCTGTCGATGAGCTTCCATGAATTGATGAGTGTAGTCGTCGTTTTCGGGTGGATTTTGGTTCATAAACCGATTGATGACATAGTCGACAGATGGATGGCCATATGAGAAAGGCTTACCAGAAGGTGAGAAGATCACAATACCCACCTCACCGCCAGATAGTGCTATCATATCGGTAGCTTTCTTGTAAACGCCGGACCTTCGTTTCGAGAAAGAAACGAGAAGAACCTCTTCATTTTCGATCTTCTTCATCTCAATCTTTTGCCTTCCTCTTGTTTGCTTGCCCTCCATGGCCCTTTGTTTGTTTTGGTAAAGGACAAGAAGGAAATCTGGAAAATGATGAAATGATTGTATTTCTTGGTTAATAGGCTTCGAAAAAAAAGTCTTGCTTGGTTTGGTTTTCCTTACATTTCATGTGCTTATATAGGATGAAAAAACGCATCTTTGGTCATTCAATGCTGTTGACCGAGTAGATATGTTTTTCAAATGGGTAATGTTATAGAGACCATCAATTTAAATTATATTTTATAAATTGTATGACGTCATTGTTGATCATTAAATTATTACTTAAGTGTTAATTAACGTGTTAGCTTATTTTCAGTTATGTTTTCATTTTGAGTATTTGACGTATTGTTTGTATACTCGCCCATGCATGACACCATCACATTGACCTCTGTTTACAATTACTTATAACATCATCTTCACATTATTCACCATATTGTAAGTTGAGGCTTTAAGCATTGTTCTAACCAAAAAATTGAATGTTTATTATGCTGAGACATTTTAAATTATAAATTAATGTGTTGTTTGGTAATGTATATATGTTGGTGCAATCGTAATATTGTCGCGCGTTGTATATGTTGGTGCAATCATAATTTTAAATTATTAATTAACTTCTTTATTAAAAGTTGGAATTTTCATCTATATATATAAAGTGAGAGCCCCAATTTAGTGAAGCATTATAAAATACCAAGAATGCCCTCATTTCAAAAAAAAAAAAAAAACAACACAAACCCATTCCTATATAGAAGGACCATAATTGCAATACACAAATAAAATAGGGTTAAAATCGTAAAGTCAGAAGGTAAAAACGAAAATAATATTTAAAATGAGGACAAGACAGTAAAATTAGTGGAACAAAACAAAACATGGAGAAGGCACATGGGGAATGGATCAGAAACTGCTATGCGTCTAACCGGGAACCGTTTTGCGGAAGGAGAGATAAACGTGAACGTGCAGAGTGGGTTGAGGAGGAAAAGAAACGTCCTAATCGTGCAAAAAGAAGCAATTTTGCTGGATGAGAGATGTATAGAAGGACACAAAATAAGAACCTGAAAAGAAGAATCTGAAAAGTTTTGCAGGGAGATAATTACAGGTTTATGAACAAGTTTGAAGATGGTACAAAAGCCATTGCCCCCTCATAAATTTGAAGATAATTACAGGTTTGCTCTTCTCTAATTCCATGCAGTTGTTGGAACACTGCACTCTTTTCATTCTTTTTGTTTTTTTCAATGGGTCACACAATTTGGTTCTAAGATTAGCACATAGTTATGTTTTCTTATCTTGCAGCTTTATGAACAAGGATTGGGTATTTCTCTCAGGTGATTCTGTGGGTGAAGCCGGTTTCCTTTCTCCACTTTTTACTAATTTACCATCTATGCCTCAAATTACACGAATTACGTATTTTTTCATAACAAGTTTTTAGAACGTGCATAATAAAGAAAAGGTCTCTCCCTTACACAACACATTAAAAATATATCTTGACAATTACAATAAGAAACAACTAACACAACGAAAATTTGAAGCATCAATCAGGACAATTATATGTGGCTTTATCGAGGGGGTCCTCAAAGTCAACCACAACCGTGTTAGTAAAAAATGGCTCTATAGTAGGCCAACAAGGTGTATTTACACGGAATGTAATATACAAAGAAGTCTTGCTTCATTCCAGCTAATTATGGTCATAACTAATAGGTAACAATTTTATTAACGATAACCTTTTAGTATGCATTTCTCACTTATCAATTAACTCTTTTTATTTTATTTTTAATTTTATCACTATCATTTGTAGATTGGCAATGAAAATTTGAAGCATCAATCAGGAACAAATGGGTGGAAATTGCAGCATTGATGTCAATATGTAAACTTTCTTTTCAAAAGAAACAGTGACATATAGACTTTATGGGTATTGTGAATAATGTACATATTGTGATGTAGGTTTTAAATTTTGACATTTAAGTTGTTTCGTATTTTGCTACGAGTACTTAATGTTTTCATTACTTTACGCAAAGTGAAAACGAAAAACTTGACAACATTTTAGGACGTGCCATGATAAAGAAAAAGTTCCTCTTTGCACAATACATTTAAAATATATCTTGACAATTACAATGAAAAAGAATAACACAATACACCTTTAGGGGTGTGTAGCGCCCGTGATACAAAAAGGCCTCTCGCACGCATGTTAGTGCGTTCGGAGAGGCTAGTTTCTATTAACGAAGCGGTCAACAATATAGTCAATTTGTAACTAAATAACATTCCTTAAAAAAAAAACCTTAATTGTATAAAATGATAAAAAAATTAAACTGTATCTAATCAAATATGGGAGTTCTCAATATCTTCAATATATGGATGGTTAATTATTAAAATATCAATTATACCTCAAAATAATGAAAGATTGAACTACTATTATGGTCTAATAATATTTTTCTTCATTTATAAATGAGAAGTTTCAAGATTGAATAACACGAATGATGAGGATGTATAATATTTGTGTTGACTTCAACATGATTTGCTCATCGTGCAACTTAGTCTCATTGTTTTTACGTAGTAGATGCTCCCTTTAAAAAAATAGAATATCATTATGTAAAAATAATTAAGAAACACAATGGGAGATCTATGCACATTCCCTACCTTGTGTTAAAATGCAAGAAAACAAAATTATAAGCATGATCACAAAATCTCATTACCTTTTCATTTCTGGCGGAAATGGAATAACATATTAATCTGTATTATTCAGTATACAATACTTTATTAGTGGAAAAGAAGAATATTGAAGAATAATTAATCTAATTAGTTAAATATGATCACTAACACGTTCCAACTTGTATCATTGATAAGTCCCTTCGATATGCATCTAAAAAAAGTCCCTTCGATATGATTGTGGAGATGATGAGATTCCTATGGTCTGCTATCTATTTGGTAGAGTCTATAAACTGCTTTCTATTCTTTAACTGAATGTGAAAGGATAAATTTGCTACTTAATACTATAATCTAATGATATTTTTTTCACATATAAGTAAGAGGTCTTTTCAAATATCGTGAATGACAATTTTCATGATCAATTTATTGCCCCACTCTTTAGTTTAGTGTACTAAATATATAAAAAAAAGTTAGACTCTACCACTTGATGAAAAATAAAACATAATAAAAGTCCCATCCGATAAAATTGGAACGATAAAGAAACCATAATAGAAAATTTATTGTCCACCTCCTATACATAAACTCATACATAAAATCCCTCATCCCAAGTGCAATATAACACTTGATAAAGAGGATAAAATAAGAATTTTATTTTCAACTAGCTAGCAGGTAATGATTTTCACACTTACGATTTCTTCTTTTGCACTTCTTTGTACTCATATTTTTCTTTTTCAACCAGCATAATCATTCGACATGTCTGATGTCTCTCTTCTGTACAATTTAACTTTCAACGCACATGCATGGCGTTTGTCATCCTTCTAGTACTACAAGAAGAGAACTCTTGCCACCCAAAAAACTTCACATATGTGTCTTCAACCAGTAAATGTTGCTTGTTTCTGGATGTGCATAACAACAGGGCTTGTCTGCTATTTGGTGTCATGAAATGATCAATATGTGCTCCCGTTTTCGTTTCAATCTTTTGGCTGGTAAATATTTGACATTTTGACATTTTGATTTTGCACCTAAACGATAGTATCTTATTACAGTGTTGGAATCTATTTGTAATACTACTGTGGTCTGAGACTCTTAATCTCATTTTAGGTGGCTTAACTTGTCGGGTAATGCTAGGTAAATCAACTTTATAGACTACATTTGTAAATCATGTGATGTGTTACTAATAGAAAATATGTACGTTAATCATTACTTAAAAATAATTCAATTTACATAATATAATTTAAATAGATGGTCTTCTTAGCATTACCCTAAGCTGATAGAGCGGTAATAACTTATGAACTTGTAATTAGTGCTTACCATGCTCTGAATAAACTCCATAATGTAATCAGTTATGTATTTGAATAAACTCCATAATGTAATAAGTTATAATTTTTCTTGATCCCATTTTAAAGAAACACATCTCCACATAATAATAATGGTTTATGAGTATAAAAATATGCAACAAATAAAATAGTTAACGCCTAAAAAATCCTATTTAAAAAATACAACATTCATTAAGGATCGTATTTAACGAACTATTTTTACGTAAACGGTAGATAAAAAAGGAATGAATAACTTATAAACATATAAGTACACATACAATTAAAGTACAAAGTCTACCGACATAAATTTATACAAATGGGAAGATCCTCAGTATCAAAATCTTCATCTGACCTGCTCTAAAAGTTAGGACAAAGATTTTGTATAGTGTCGCATCATATGTGTTAAAAAATAAATCTCAGGAAACTTCCCAACACCAACATAAAACAATAAAGTAAATAACAAAAGTGTTATCAATCCTCAAGAAAACTATATTTTAAAAGAAAAAGAAAATGGAAGCCGAAGACGAAGACTTTCTTTTTTTTGTCAATACTTATACAAAACTTTACGAACTGAAAAAGATAATTAAATTAAAAAGAATAAAAAGGAATAATAATCTTTTGAAAACTGTTAAAAGAGACTCTTAAAAGTAAGATTGTTTATAAACCTTGGAGAATTTATGTTTTTAATATAATATTTTATAATATTAATACATAAATAAACATTAAATTATAAAAAGACAAAAAATTAATACAAAATTCTGTCGTATGAAAGCTCCGTTAGCATTTCTCGAGCCTTCTTGTTATTGGTTAAAATACCAAGTCAAACCCGTTGGAGTGAAATTATGTTTGTTGATATTGTCGATATTGATACATTCATGGGAGAATCAAAGCCACCCGAGTGCAAGAGAATCAGACAAAAGAGAGAGTGTGCTTTCAAATGACCAATTTACTCTCGATTGTGTAAGGATTCTTACCCCCAAATAAATACCACCAGAATTTTGGTCTCTGGAATTCGAAGATTGCGATGATGGGTTGTGGGGGGCAAAACTGCAAAAAGATGAAATCAAAGCAGCAGCAGAAGCAAGCAGATTTGTCATGAAAGGTACCATCAAAGGCACAAAGGGTCCGTACGCTTCTCAGTCTCCAGACCAAAAGCTTTTTTTTGCTCAACTCTCTAATTTATAATTAATCTAGAGAGAGAAAGTGGGTTATTGAGGGGGGAGAGAGAGATAAGAGTGTGGAAGAGGATGTTTGGATTGAGAGAAGCGTCTTGCTTTCCGAGGGTGTTGGTGGGAGTGAATGTGGGTCTTGCTCTGGTTGATGGCATTATAGCATTCCTTGCATTTTATCAGGTTTTCTTTCTTCTTCTTCTTCTTCTTCTTATTTATTTTAAATTGGTTATTGAGTTCAATTTTTGTGCTTTTTCATTTTCCCAATTGGGTTTTGTTTGGTTAGATTATATTGTGGGGAAGATGGCCAATGTGGGCTTCAAAGGAATGTTCTTTTGTGTGAAATTACTTGAGGAATGGGATTGGTTGCACTTTGTGGGGTTGAATGTTTTTGGATAATTTGAAATGGGCATTTTGTTTTATTTGAAATTTTCGATTTTGAGAATTTGCTTCTCATTTGATTTTCTTGTTGGACAGGTAATTGGGTTCTCTTTTTCTTAGTTAATGGTGAGTTTGGAATGGGTACTGTGTTATGCTAGTTTAAGTGCCAATGGCATCTAAAAGTTATAGGATTGGCATTTAACTGAGAAAGTTAAAAGAATTGGACTCTTCCATTTTAATGAATAGTTCAACTGTGTCAGTGACTCGGTACAGTTGGAAAGCTTAATAATTCTGAGCTGAATGAATGTCATTCAAAATTTTCGTTAATTTTGTGAATGGATAGATTTGAGACCAACCAGTAACCATTTTTGTTAGAAGGAATGTATGCTACAGAGCAGGCAGGTGGCCCTTTTTGTTTCTTAGGTTCTTTCCAAGGCACGAGCATAGTTATATAACTCTTCCTCGCAATATATATATATGAATCAATTACTATGGGGAAACTAGTGTCAAGGAATTATTTTGAAATTCAACGAATAAAATATATAATTAACTATACATGAACGAAGTCTTATGGGATTGTGAAATTGTTTGAGATCATGTTTTAACACCTAGTGTAATGAATACGAATTACATGGTGCTCAATACTTGAGCAAATGCTTTTAGGTTTGTTAGTAATTATACCTATAAATGTTTGTTGTTTTTAGCTTAAATTTGTGTTCAGGATACTTGAAAGATCACATCATGTAGCCTTACTAGTCCTCACTTTCAAGAATAGCTAGGGTATGAGACTCAGGTGTGACTTTAAGATTACTGCTAAATCCCCATTCTCAAAGTCTGTAACTTATTATCCTCAAGATACATTCTTATGTTTATGTAAATAAAATGGATGTGACATCAACCTTTGGAAACTGGGGAAGCCGATGATTGATGTCTATGAAGTTCTTTTCTTGAAATCTGAGTTTCTTTTACTTGCTATTTCAGTTAATTAGAATTCACTCGAGGAATTCACAACTGGGTTGGACTCGGCAAAAAGTAAGTGACGAGTCATGCTTTACTATTCCTTATTGAAATTCAGATTGTATTTGTGTTTCTTCTTGTTTTTTTGTGTGTTTTTGCCTATATGCATGCAAATATGTACATAAATACATGCACATGTATATGCATACATACTTACCAAGTTACCAACACATATTTATATGTGTGTTTGTGTGTGCAACTGTGCATGCATGATGTAGCTAAATTATAAAAGAAATTGTTAGCTGGCTGGATTAACCTATTGTTCTGGACATTTTGCTGTGAAGTATTTTGACATCGTATGGCTTCCTGGGGATCAGTCAATGTGAAGAATGTATGACTCTGTTAAAGAAATAGTGCTGTAGCTTAATTAGTTAGTCATAGAATCGGCAACCCCGAGGTTGAGTCCCATAAATTGCATGAATAGATGTGGTTCCTAAGAATTTGGTAAAAACTTTAATTAGCTATCACAAGATCAAATAACTTATGCTTAATTATCTCACAGAAAGTTGGGGAGGAAAATGATGAATGGGTATATCATACATGTGCATGATGGCTATATATTATTAATTTAGTATTTGTTGCTGCATGTACGCATGAGCTGCTCCATCATGCGCATGTGAATATGTATATGCATTTATGGTACAACTAATTTCCATATTGAAGCTCACTAAAGCATGCTGGCATTGTCTTAATACATACTTTTGCCTCGTGCAGGTTTTTCATCTGTTGATTGGCTCTTCTAATTTGGGTAAGAGTTGTTTATTCCCGATCCCAATACACTATTGCCTTCTATTCTGTGTCTGAGATCTGATATTCTCGTTCAAGAATATTTGGCCTTAATTATGTTGCTTATCAAGAACCTTGATATTTTGGCCCTTTTTCATGGCTTTTGAATTACCTGGATTCTATATATAACTGATTTTGCAACAACCTGTTGGTTATTTATGAGTTTGGACTCACGAAAGTAGCCTGTTGGCGCATAATCAAGATACAGAACTGATGATACCATCTGACCTAATGATTTTCTCCATTAACTTATGACTTCGACAAACATATTTCTTTTCATCCTTCATTTAATCTGAATTAATTTATTTGATCTTGTCCATGACAGGTTGCTTAATTTATTTTGTATTAACTCTTTTTGCTGCTTGCAAGGGGTGGCAATGTTGGTCTAACTCTTGTGGTTTTAGCCTCATGGGTATGCTTTCTCTTCCAAGTACATACTATATATTTATCTTCTGTGCTTGGTCAGAGGATCTGAATAGTACAAATTTTGCTTTGCAGCATTGCCCCAAATTCTGTTTTTTGCTGCATTTCTTCTACTTTTATCTTTCTGGTAAGTTTTCTATTTCCTTTTTTTTTTCTTTTTGATTTTAAATAATCCAAAACTTCGCTTAAATACTTTCATGAAAATGTCGAAAAAGTGTAGTGAGTGATCTTAGCTTTGAGGGACGAGCGAGTATGATGGATGAGATGGAAAAGTGCACTGTGGGTATTGTGTGACCATAGAATACCTTTCAAGTAGAAAGTATAATACTAACATCTAGGCAAAAACACACCCGTAGGATGAGGATAACGGAAATATGGATGTTAAGATGAATAACCAGCATTCCTTGAGAAGTATATATATAAAAAATCAGCATTTATTGAGACGTATACTGCTCCCATATACTTGTACATTATGAATCAGCAATTCAGCATGTAGATGATATTACCCATTACTTTTGTTTTTTTTTTTTTTTTACCACTTTTGTTAAGGGGTTTCGGTATTCATTGCTTATGGGTTTTGAAAAGACATGTGGCTTTGATGGATCTGTGCCTGGCCTGTTTTCTTTTCAGGCCATTCTATTATAGTATGTTTTCTATTTGCCATGGAGACTGGAAATGCACTTTTACATGAATGACGATACATTGACCTGTCTTTATCTGAATATTTCCTTTCTCAAGTTGATACTCCTATTGAAAAGATTGTTTCTCTTGAGCTATATTTGACATTTCTCTGGGGGGTTTTATTTTACCTTTAGGGTTGACCTGTGCCATCAGGCAGATGATGAGGATGAGGAGGATGAAGGGAATTTTCGGGAAGCTTTGGTGGAGAAGACTTTTAGTAAACCGAATTCATTGGACAGAGATAGTTATAGGAACTGTTTTCCTCTGCGATTTGTTCATATTGGAAGCCGCCAGAGAATTGTAATTTTGGTATTGCCCCAGTCCAGTGTTTCCTATTGTCTACTTGAATATGATATCATATTTTTCTTTAGCATTGCATATTTTCTCTTATGTCATGTTTTGAGCAAATTATTGTTAAAGTTGATTAACTTCATAGTTGTCTACCAGGTGACGGTGCTAGTTTTTGTTATAATGATAACAAGTGCAATGATAATTTGGATCGGGATGGGAAAAAATCCTATTGATTCTGCACTGGTGGCTCGGGTATGTAAACGTTGCCTAATTCTTGATTCTTAGATTCCTTTTTTCATTTGTAATCACCTTCTATCACTGGTATGCTGTAGTTCCAGTTTTGCCTATATATAGATGCTAAAAGAAATAAGGTTTTGCTGCCTCAGTTTTGTGTTCAGACCATAAAATAATTCTTTGTGTTAGAACTTGGATGCAAACTATTATTATTGTAGTAAAGTATCTAAAGTGTTATACTTAGTTTTTGACGATTTAAAGAAGGTTATCACTGTTGTGACCAAATAAGCAGCTTTCTTTGTACTTGTTTCTTATTAACGAGTCCTTAACCCATGGTGCAATGAATTTTTTCATTATCCAGGTATATGTGGATCTCTTTGCAATAGTGATACTATTGTTGGGAGGAGCATTAGCATGTTATGGTGAGTAACTATCCTTTCACACTCTTGTACTTTCTT
The DNA here is from genome assembly GCF_019419815.1 of Pyrus x bretschneideri. Taxonomy (NCBI): domain Eukaryota; kingdom Viridiplantae; phylum Streptophyta; class Magnoliopsida; order Rosales; family Rosaceae; genus Pyrus; species Pyrus x bretschneideri. The sequence continues at coordinate 329,032 of NW_025999646.1, forward strand.
GCATTTCTTTATGTGCAAGTGCAACTCCTCCCTAAATTTTTAATAAGGGAGGAGCGCATGATGACTATTTTGGAGTGTCAATAACACCTCTACGTACTTATCCTTCAATCTGAGGCGACATTTTGCTTTGTCTTGGATTTTCAGGGCTCCTATTATGCCTAAGGATGAGAAATGTTAGATCAGAGAGAGCTTCTTCTGAGATGTGGAAGGTATTTAATCTGTTGATGTTATATAATATGTTTATTTTGTTCTTTGTTTTCTTGATTTCTACAAATTCATGTTGTATATAATTTCATTTGTTCTTTGTTTTCTTTGTTATATAATATGTTTATTATGGTTTACTACTTGCTTCCATTTTTTTTTTTTACAGGTTGCATGTTTAGCTGTTGTTTCCATACTATGTTTCACCTCGAGTTCTTTCGTGGCTCTGTTAACTGATATTCCTGTACGTGCTCAATTGTTGTTAGCTTGAATTTTCTTTCTCTTTTGCAGATGCTTACCTAATTCGCCATATCGTTTTGCAGATGCTTTACGATTGGCATCAACAGCGTATGAATGATGTTTATACTTCTCTTTTATTGATTTTATATTACTTTGTAGGTAGGTAATTCTAAATTTCGTTTCTTGTTTCACTCTCAAACGAATCCTGTTTCTTTTTATTTAATGCCAATCAACAATAAGACAGTGCTTTCAGTTTATAATGTTTACATTGTTTTTTCAGGTTCATCAATACCCTCAGCCTTGGTCTTATGGATCGTGAGAGAATTACCACCCTCAATAACAGCTAACATACGAGAAGAACCATCAACAATAACCTTTGTCAGTGACAGTTCCACAACATTACAACATCCTCAAAGCTGGACAGCTGCAATGAACTTGCGGAACCAGGTTCGATTTCTTCTCCATAACCATGCTATTCATTAATGTTTAATGACCGCTAACCGAGGGTAAAAACCAACAATTTATGTCCTATTTACCAATGCATAACCATATATGAACCAGATTACAGACAAATCTCAGTCTTTAATCAGTAATGTACTGAATAGTGTTAGGGTTGCATTCTTTTTCGCTTTTGAAGAAAGGAGTTCTTAACTTCTTACGGAAGTATATTCTGAGTCTGACTTTACACTGAATTCGCCATGGTAGCTAGATTTTACAGTAGCAGACCTGTTTGAAATCTCGGTTTGCTTCGTAGATAGTCATTCAGGTTTATGCTCACTAAGTTTGGTTTTCAGGTGCAGATATCAAGAGCAAGTCCCATATAACACTTCTCCCGAATGGAAAGTGAACAGTCTTACTAACGTTCCTGAGTGCGAAGCATGTCCTTGCTCTCGAAAGTTATGAAGTGAGCTGGAATCAGTGAACAACATGCCAGATAACAATTGTGACATCCTTGACCAGAGTTTTGTCCGGAAATTTGTGTACAGCCAGAAGTCGCCGTTGCGATGGTTTTTTGACAATTTAGGGATGTAAATAGCAACAATATGCTAATTAAGGGATTCTTTTTGCTACAAAAGTATTTTGATGTGCCTCATTAAATTTTCATTGAAGTTGAAAGAAAAAGATTACGCCTTTGAATTTGTAGCGTAAAAGTGGAAGTGACGGCGAATTTACAGATTGGACAACAGAAATCTAGAGTTGGACTACAACATAACAAACTAAAAATTGATAGAGATGTGCAAGGCGTAGTTTGTCCGCGCCATGACATTCAGTGACTCCAACGCGGTTCAAGATGTCCGTGAACTATCACCACCGGCTGGCCTTTAACTGTAAACTGTCTTTCTCTTCTACATCCCTTTAAACAGCAGCTCCAAAACAAGATTTTCTAGTTTACACATGGGGTATTAAGTACTGGTTTGGTACTGAGATGCTTTTATAAAAAGTGGGTATAAAAAAAAGCTGAGCTCAAAAAGGTGTTTGGTAAACACTTCAAAACAAATTATTTTCATAGTTTTTAGTGAAAAAAAGTTGGAAACGTGAAGCAGCAAAAATGAGCTTATTCTCAAGCGAATTTTACAATGCCATTTTGCTCGATTTTGTGCCAAGTCTTATGTAGCTCCAAAAACGTGAAAAGTGATCGGCTGTATGAATCTTACAATGCCATTTTGCTCGATTTTGCGCCAAATCTTATGTAGCTCCAAGTACGCCACTGCCAGTAAACTTATCTTTTCCAAAATCTTAACGCTGAAAAACATAACGACAGTCACTTGAGCGCCAAAACGAATCCAAACAATGTATATGTACATAATTCAAATCAAGCTAAAAGGAACCGGCCCGAAACTCCTCGAATCATGCGAGTCATAGATGCTGTCTCCCTCTACCCAAACGTGTCCCTGAGGAACTTATTACCAACACCAACAACGTTATAATCTCCAAAATCCTTAAAAAAACGAAAATGTCGAAAACCAAAAAAATCCAAAACAAAACGAACATTGCAAAGTTGTAAGTAAAAAATATGAACATACCACACTAGTCTCCGACCGATCGCTGTTCTTAGGGTCGACAACATAAGTAACAGATTGCTATCAATCTCTTGGTGATGGCCTTCCAAGGAACCTCAGGGGACCGTACCATGACAGTATCTTCGACACTGATTCTGTCGAACCGGGTCGTTCAGCCAAGCACCGGCAAGGCCGATGGTCAGGATCATGCTGGAACCATAGCACTGCACACACGGAATCACAACCCATTTCGTGGTTTTGGTCATTTTTTCCCTCGGCTCATTGAATTTAAAGTTCCAAAAAAATAATCAGTTAACAGTTACTAGAGCGACGGTGAGGAGGTGTGTGTTGGTGACTTGGAGGCAGCATACGAACTTTACCAGTCTCGGAATGACGTCGCTTATTTCTCTCCCTGCATTTTCGAATGCCTCCGAAGCCAGAAACTGCCTCATGTATCTCAACGCCATGAGAGAGCACTAGAGTGAGAGAGAGATGATTGAACGGTTTGGATAAATTTCTAAGGGCCACCATTTTGTACAAATGAGTTTGGAACAGTGAAAATGCAAGTTATGGAGTATCAAATTCAGGACTTCGAATGTTGAATGTTTTTAACTAACTGAGTTAGAAGATTGAATGGAGCTCCTAATGGGTTCATTTCGATGGGCCACCGTTTTGTTCCAAAGGGTTTGGAAGTGGTGTAAATTCAGTCATGCCGTTATGTTTTTTTTAATATTTCAAAAGAGGAACAAGTCTAGAAATGCGTTCAATTGATTCAATATCAATGAACTTAGAAATGGAAAGAGATCATCTCCGGATCTCTGCCTCAAAAGTCGAATGATCAAGTGATTCGAACTTTTGAAATTTGATTCAACGGTGAAAAATTATTACAGCTTTTAAAAGTTTTTATTAACTTTTCTGTTTTTAGTCGTTGGATCAAATTTCAAAGGCTCGGATCACTTGATCTTTGGACTTTGGAGAGAGAGATCTGGATATGATCACTTTCCCTTAGACAAGTGCTAAATGTTTTTAAATCGCGACGACGTGAATTATTAATAACTAATTCGTCAAATAATTACCTCTCATTTTTAATTTCAATGAAAAACTCCTTTCATGATGTTGCGGTCACATTTATTTGATGCAAAGTATAAGTATCATTTGCAGTTATTAGATAAATAGGATCTTAAAACTACTACAAATTCTTTTAACAATTTGCAATAATAAAAAAAAAAATTGCAACTATACATAAGACATTGGAATAAACTAAAATACGAGGTAATGAAATTGCTTTTGTTTTCTTAAATTATTTGCAAAACCAATAACTGGATCTAAAATTTTAAATTGAACTAACTACTAATCTATGATTAGCTCGGGATCTCCATCGTTTTGGTTGACTTAAACACAAATGAAAGAAAAATATACACAAAAAAAAATGCACAAAGCAAAATATTTTAAGTGAAATTGAATTTTGTTTTGGAGGTGAAATATGTTGATCGGAGAATTATAGCTAGAATCTCTTGGAATTTCATAAACCAAACCAACAATTTGAATAAGAGGTTTTGGTTGATTTTTGACTTATCTTACGAAATAGTAGTTAGCCTTATGTGTGCCGGCTGGTTCCCATCTTAATCTGCCCCAAGCTAGATGGATGGCTTGGGTCCCCAACTTTATCTGCACCAAGCTAGATAATAACCATGGGTGCGATTATTAGTTATCATTGTTGTAGTGGATAGATAAAAATCTAAAAATATAAACTAATTCAACGATGATAAATAGGATGGTAAACTTATTATATATATAATATGACGGTTGTTTCCATTGTTATTCCTTCCTTCGTCATCTCTTCCACTAACAAAAGGGTCCTAGACTCGAAACATGAAGCTTGCAGCAATGGTGGTAGCTACTTACTCATGTCTGTGGTAGACAGGATGATATTGACGTAAAAGTTTACAAAGGATGCCAATTCAAAAAAAAAAAAAAAAAGAAAAGAAAAAGAAAACAACATATATTAACGTGGTGCATGTGGGTTAATGTTTTAGTGGATAGGGTTTGAGTTTCTGTCGATGAGTCTCGGATTTGAAACTCTCAATCTCTTAAATTATTATAAAAGTTTTAAACTCTCTCATTTTCCTAATAGTAAATTTATAAAACAAAAGACATTGACACGGCTGAGATTTCATAAAACTAGAACATGGAAGGAAATTTCATGACCAAGTTAGCTGCTAATTATACCATATATATGGGTCAGAGTCTGGATTTAATTAACTGACTAATTTGTTTCCATGTATATATTTTGTAATTTCATCTATTTTCACTATATTAAATAAAAATAAACAAAAGAAATATAAAGATAATATACTCATTTCTGTTCATTTTATGAGCTTAAAAAAATATATCCAAAAGAATTTGAAGAACATATAAGATCTCAACACAATGATATACGTATCTGCATATAAAAGAAAATAAGATCGGAAATCCCAATTCAAAAGAACAAGGAGATAAGATGTGTAGGTAAGATAAATTTTTATTAGTTTCTTTCTCATAACTATTATTTGAATTCGCATCAAAAAGGTTAATCATGGTTTCGCTATATATGTATACACACACATTCTACAAGGTGGGTGATTGTTCACCTTATTATTATTATTATTATTATGAAAAATGCACCAAAGTTAAGGGGGTGAGTAAAAACACTTCCATGAGAATTTGTTGATCACCACTACGGCACTACCACAATATTACTGGGTTATTGTCATTTTTGATGCATCGTGGATGCTTGTAGTTTAGTTTGCCTTCATAACATGTGGACAAATTTTAAGGATTACTACATTAATTTTTTTTCAAAGATATATATATTTTTTTAAAGTGCTTTTAACATTCTACAAGGTGGGTGATTGTTCACCTTTTTTTTTATTTATTATTATTATTATTATTATTATTATTATGAAAAATGCACCAAAGTTAAGGGGGTGAGTATAAAAACCACTTCCCATGAGAATTTGTTGATCACCACTACGGCACTACCACATTATTTACTGGTTATGTCATTTTTGATGCATCGTGGTATGCTGTAGTTTAGTTTGCCTTCATAACATGTGGACAAATTTTAAGGATACTACATTATTTTTTTTCAAAGATATATATTTTTTTTGAAAGTGCTTTAACATTCTACAAGGTGGGTGATTGTCACCTTTTTTATTTATTTATTATTATTATTATTATGAAAATGCATCAAAGTTAAGGGGTGAGTAATAAAACCCACTTCCATGAGAATTTGTTGATCACCACTACGGCACTACCACAATATTACTGGGTTATTGTCATTTTTGATGCATCGTGGATGCTTGTAGTTTAGAGCAACTCCACCCCTATCCCTTTGCGCCAGCAACCCAGCCCATTTATCCACTTACATGAACAGTAATAGACCCGATGAACAGTAATAGGCCAAAGCATCTCCACCCAAAAAAAAATGTGTTGGCACCTAGTCTAAAAATGCGCTGGCACAAACGATCTCCACCCCTACAAAATGCGCTGGCACCCAGTCCATTTAAAATATTAAATAATTTTTTTTATAAAATAATAATAAAAAAAAAGTTTTAATTTCGGATAGGATTTTTAACCAATCTCGTCACGCCACGTGTCATTATCCGAACGTACTATTTTTTGAATAGATTTCCGCTAAGATTTTCAACCAATCCCGACAACCCACGTGTCACTTCCTGTTTACAATAATTTAGGCAAGATTTCAATAAGATTTTTAACCAATCTCGTCACGCCACGTGTCATTATCCGAACGTACTATTTTTTGAATAGATTTCCGCTAAGATTTCCAACAAGTAAAGGATGCGTTGAGTTTTTTCCAACGACCTTGAAGACCTTGACTAGATCTGGCATCTTTTCCATGTACATCGCAAAACGATTTCGTAATTTTACTCCACATTTCTCGCTTATCCATCTCATTACCCGTAATCGGGTCATGAGTAGTGCGAACCCAACATTCACACAACGTAACATCTTCATTGAGCTTCCACGAAGTCATTTTTTTCTCTCAAAGTGTACAAAATATTCAAATGTAGAAAGTGTAGAAAGTGTAGAAATTATTGAAATGTGGTGTAAGGTGGAAGATGAGGGTTAGGTATTTATAGAAAAAAAAAATTAATTTTTTAAAATTTTTCTGTATTTTTTAAAAAAATTTTGACAATTTTTAATTAATTTTTAATAAATTTTAATGTTGTAATTAATCTGGACCGTTGGATTTGAAAAATAATCAAATCCAACAGCCAACGCGCTGCCACGTGGCCAACGGTCAAATTTCTGACCGTTGGGCCCTTTTTTTTTTTTTTTTTTTTAATTTTTGGTGAAAAAAACGTGGACCGTTGATCTGTGATCGGACGGTCCAATTTAAAAGTGAAATTTAAATTTTTTTTACCGTTGGAAATCCAACGGCCTACAAAAACTAGCCGTTGGAAATCCAACGGCTCTGAGGAGAGCCACGTAGCCCTTTGACAGACGAACGCAACTTGCCCTGCACGCGGGCCCCACCGCCTGCAGTTGCTGTCGGCTACTCGCGCCAGGAGCGCGTGTTGTGCACGTGCCAGGGAAACGGACCGGCCTCTGGGTCTGTCCATTTTGGGCTGGGCTCTTGACTGGCACGGGCTGGGTGCCAGCCTGTTTTGCGGGCTGGAGCTGATTCACTTGGTGCCGGGCCATTTTCTTCACTTGGTGCCGGTCCATTGGTGTCGGGCTGGAGTTGCTCTTAGTTTGCCTTCACAACATGTGGACAAATTTTAAGGATTACTACATTAATTTTTTTTCAAAGATATATATATTTTTTTGAAAGTGCTTTTAACATGACTAAAAGTGTTTTTGTGAAATTTATTTTAAAAGAAGCACCACATACATACTTTTTGTAAAAAGTACTTTTAAGAGCTTTTCTAAGATCAACTTGAATTTTTAATAAGGATTATTTCAAAAACGTTTTTTTATAAAAAACACTTTAAACGAGTTCATAATAAAAGAAGGCCACGTCCTGATTACAAAACCAAATAAAACTTTTTCAGAGTCAAATAGTTTTAGTCAAATCCATATCATATATCTCCAGGACAGATAGCATTGACTTTATGCTAGTAATTGTTGGGAAATATAGAGGAAAATATTTTAGAGATTTGATATGATAAAAATTAGGGATTTGATATGATATGATTTGATTTGGTATAGGTTTTCTTGTCTTGTGGACAAATGATCGTTTTGATTTATTTTTTAGTATTGTTGCTTTATAATCTTATAAATACCTTCGTATAGAGAATAATAAAGTAATGAAATTGTATTTGAAAATTGTGAGATTGTAGAGAATTCTAAATTTATCCTAAACTTTTATTTTCAACTTGGTATCAAAGCAGAGTTAGATTCTTAGTTGAACTTTGTTGTAAGTGCTTTCCTATTGATGCACGAAGCTAACTTTCTTCGTGCACCCACAAGCTATGAACTTGAGACGTGAAGATTATTTATGAATGTTAGAAGAGAAATAGAAGTTAAAGTATTGTTGTTGCCATGAATAAGGAAAAAATTGTGCTCTAGCTTCCTTGACGAAGGAAAAAAAAAAACAAGAATAATGACAAAATTGCAGGAAAAAGATATTTGGTGGTTGGGGCTTCTGAAAAGAGACATTAATTTTAGTTGGGTTTTCGAAAAGATTATCGTTTGTTCTAATTGGACTTTCAAAAAGAGACGTTTGTTCCAACATATCAAAAGATTTATTTACTGCTTTTTGTAAAAAGACGTTAGTTCTAATTGGGTTTTTGAAAAGATTAGCGTTAGTTCCACGGATTACAATTTGTTAGTTGGGCTTTCGAAAATAAGTGTTTGTTCTAGTTGGGTTTTCCAAAAGATTGGTGCTAGTTATAGTTGGGCATTTGAGCAGAGGTGTTAGTTTCGATAGATTGTGATTAGCTGAGCTTTCAAAATGATTGGCGCTAGTTCCACCTGGGCATTAAAAAGAGATGTTGGTTCCAACAGATTGTGATTAGTTGAGCTTTCAAAAAAATTAGCGTTAATTTCAGCATATCATTGAAGATTTTACACGTGCGGCTCACTTAATGCATGGTTCCACATGAAGGGGGTGTTGAATTTACTAAGTTTCAAATTAGATCTTTTTTTCTTCTTGGCAAATATAAAAGAAAGTATGTTTAATTAGGGATTTGATATGATATGATATGATTTGATTGGGTATAAGGATTGTTTTGATTTATTCTCCTTTATAATTTTATAAATTGGTTCTTATAGAGAATAATAAAATAATGAAGTTGTATTTAAAAATTATGAGATTGTAGAGAATTCTAAATTTATCCTAAGCTTTTATTTTCAACTGTAATATCCGAAATGTGTAAGTGAATTCAAGTTGAATTGAATTTGACTGAACAAACTATCTTAATTCTCGGAAAAAACAAACAAACTATCTTATTAGGTAAGCTTTCGTGAGATTTAAAAAACAGAAAGTAACCATCTGGATAAGGGGAGCTTCTTTACGAAATAGTAGTTTGCGTCTATATATACATACATATATATATATATATATATATATATATATATGCCCGTCCAACATCATCATCAAGCAGATAGTAACCATGGCTATCAATATTGTTACTTTTCTTGTTTGTTTCTCTATTGCTTCCTTTGTCATTTCTTCCAATGCCAGAAGAGTTCTACACTCGAAAAATGTAGACCGTAACAATGGCGGTAGCAATTTCACTCATGTATGTGATCCTTCAAGGTTTTCCGACCTTGGCTTGGACGTGTCAACCTTTGGCTTCTGCGACTCCAAGTTGTCGTATGACGATAGGGCCAAGGATCTGGTAGATAGGATGACATTGGCAGAGAAAGTGAAGCAACTAGGAAATAGTGCAAAGGGGGTTCCGAGGTTGGGGTTGCCTAAGTATGAGTGGTGGTCTGAGGCACTCCATGGTGTGTCGAACGTTGGTCCCGGAACTTATTTCGATGATCTTATTCCGGGTGCAACAAGCTTTCCCACTGTTATTCTTACAACCGCAGCATTCAACGAGTCATTGTGGAAGCAAATTGGTCAGGTATACATTATCATCACTACATTTTTGGTTGCAAAAGATGACATGAAAAGCCATGGAAGTTACTTTTCACTAACAAAAAAATGCTCAAAGTTACTTTTCGTTTGCTTGTACTAAATGGTTTTTGTTCCTTATGAATATTTAGGCTGTTTCAACAGAAGCAAGAGCCATGTACAATCTAGGAAGAGGCGGATTGACATATTGGAGTCCCAACGTTAATGTCGTGAGGGATCCAAGGTGGGGAAGAGCCACGGAAACACCCGGTGAAGACCCTTATGTTGTTGGTGTTTATGCCTCTAACTACGTCAGAGGCTTGCAGGATGTTGAGGGCACAGAGAATGCCACAGATTTGAACTCTAGACCCCTAAAAGTTTCCTCATGCTGCAAGCATTATGCCGCCTACGATGTAGACAACTGGCTCGGTGTGGATCGTTACCATTTTGATGCGAGGGTAAGTCTATAATATATGTCAGATAAAAAAACAACATGAGCTTGTTAACACATTGATAACTCATGTGTCTTCTAGCATTTTTCATTTAAAACGAAGTTTCGTCATGCCAAATTAAGTTCATTTTCCTATTTTCCTTTTTGTTATGAAAGGTGACAGAGCAAGATATGGCGGAAACTTTCCTAAAACCATTCGAGATGTGTATTAAGGATGGTGATGTAAGCAGTGTAATGTGCTCTTATAACCGTGTTAACGGCATCCCCACTTGTGCTGATCCGAAGCTCTTGAAAGAAACCATTAGAGGAGATTGGGATCTTCATGGGTACGTATACTAATCACCTTTAAAATTTTCCGCTAGTCTTCATGCAGGAATTTAATTTTTTTTATTTTTATTTTTATGTCTTGCAGATATATAGTCTCGGATTGTGACTCTCTTGAAGTTATGGTGAACGGCCACAAATGGCTCGGCGACACCAAGGAGGATGCTGCTGCACAAGCTTTGAAAGCAGGCTAGTACTCCTTACAAAATTAACTTATTGAACCGTTTCTGTTTGGGAATACTTATGTTCTTGCTTTTTCGTCCTTAATTACTAGGTTTGATTAATTAAGTTCCATGTTAATTACTTTAGGGATGGATTTGGACTGTGGAGTCTACTACACAAACTTCACTCAGAATTCGGTGAGGCAAGGGAAAGTGAAGGAGGTAGAAATCGACCGGTCACTCAAGAACCTTTATGTGGTGCTTATGAGGCTAGGTTTCTTCGATGGGAATCCCACTTTCAAGTCTCTCGGCAAGAAGGATGTGTGCTCCAAACAACATATTGAATTAGCAACAGAAGCGGCAAGAGAAGGAATCGTTTTATTGAAGAATGTCAATGAAACTTTGCCATTGAAATCTAAGAAAATAAAAAAACTAGCCGTCGTTGGCCCTCATGCCAATGCTACAGCGGCAATGATTGGAAACTATGCAGGTATTGAATCTAAACATACAATTTCAATTAAGTTGTACATTTTAACATGATATGCTCTTCAACTAAACATACCGTTCAATTTTGTGTTCAGGTATTCCTTGTCAATTCACATCACCTCTCGATGCATTTTCATCCTACGGAGAAGTTAAGTATGAAATGGGATGTGATGGAGTTGCATGTGCAAATGATAGTCTGATATTCCCTGCCATGAAAGCCGCAAAGCACGCAGATGCAACCATAATTTTTTCTGGTTTGGACTTATCAGTTGAGGCAGAGAGCTTGGATAGGGTGGATCTGCTTCTTCCTGGCTACCAAACCCAGTTTATCAATCAGGTCGCTCAAGTCTCCAAGGGTCCGGTAATTCTTGTAATCATGTCTGCTGGTGGTGTTGATATCAGGTTTGCCAAACAAAATGATAACATCAATGCAATATTGTGGGCTGGGTACCCGGGGGAGGAAGGCGGCCGTGCCATTGCAGATGTTGCTTTTGGACATTACAATCCTGGTACGTAACGCTAAAAGAACCACATTTTTTAGTCCACTTTGATGATAATGTTGCATCATTTAGCATAATTTTAGCCTAGATGTATATCTTAGCTTTTAACTTGATCACTACGATATAATGTAAACGTTTACTATGTTATAGGAGGAAGATTGCCTCTTACATGGTACGAAGCTGGTTATGTGGATATGCTACCCATGACATCCATGAAATTGAGGCCAATCGATAGCCTAGGCTATCCCGGTCGTACATACAAATTCTACAATGGCTCCACAGTTTACCCATTTGGATACGGCCTTAGCTACACCCAGTTCAACTACACTCTGCGATCTGCAAAGAGATCTCTGGATGTGAAGTTGAGAAAGTCCCAACACTGCCGCGACATAGAGTACAAGGATAGTGAATACAAGCCACCTTGCCCTTCAGTCCTTATCGACGACTTGGAATGCAACCATGAATTTGGGTTCGGGGTTGAAGTAAAAAATGTGGGTAAGAGAGATGGAAGTGAAGTCATCATCGTTTACTCAAAACCACCTATTGGCATCGCGGCTACGCATACCAAGCAAGTGATTGGGTTTAAGAGGGTCTTTGTGAAAGCGGGAAAGAGCGAAACTGTTAACTTTGTGTTCAATGCCTGCAAGAGCTTGGGACTTGTCAACTACAATGCTTACAATCTTCTAACATCAGGGAGACACACGATTATGCTTGGAGATGATGTCGTCTCCTTCCCCATTCAACTCAACATTAAAGAGTGAATTGTTAGCGTAATGAACTCGTACTGGTCTTAGGCTCATTGTGAGTAAATAATTATTTAGTAGAATAACTAGCAGGCTTGCTGCTGATGCACCTCCTTTCCCTCTTCATATCAGTTTGTAAACACTAGCCAGTTGATTTTCTTGATTTCTAATTTTCATCCACTTCGTGTCTATTTGATCTTCTATTGACGCTACACGATATCTAAACAATTTCTCCCGAACCCACCTTACCACTCGTATATTTTCTATTGAACTTTTATTACCGGAGGGGTGATTTGAACTCGAGTGCAAGGAGGTGGGCACACATCTGCGTACCACTCATAAATTCAAACGCATATTTTGTGCATAGAAAATCAATCTAAACCAATGCAAAATACATATACATATAATACCAAACGAGGTAGAAGTAGAACAAAACTCCAAATTAAACAGTTCCAAAATTTCTTATATGTACAAAATCGACAATTTTGATGACTAACTATGAAACCAATGTTTGTGAAATAAAAGTTTGGACCAATTTAAGAAATGTGGCCAGCAATGACACAATAGCAATGTCTTTGATCAAGTCAATCTAGGTTCAATTGGCAGAGCCAAAGAACTTGGTAAATTATATGCAGTCTTATCCAACTGCTAGTTGTTTTACTCCTGTTTCTTGGCATCAAACGCGCGTTTCCATGGTTTTTTCAGTTTCCAAGCTATTTCCTCGGCATTCAAATATTTCTTTTACAATATACTGACTGCTACTAGTCCAGATTATAGCTGAACTGGTAATATTTTGGGAGAGATTTAATGGCTGAGTCACTGAAGGTATCCATATATCCAAACAATATTATCTAGAGAGAAATTTTATTTGAACTCGTGTAACTTCACTCTACACCCCAATTTAACTTTAAATGTGGATTGTTTTCTTTATCCTATTACATAATCACCATCACATACATTATCAATAAAACTACAATTTATCAATAAATCCACTCCAATAATTAAAACGAAAGAGCAAATAATAACAGAAACCGAAAAGGAAGTGAAGCTCACACTTTGGTTTGGAAGGGTAATAAAGTGAAGGTGACGTGGGGCTGGATGATTTTCAACGTGTTTTGGATGGACAAAAACAGAAGAATTTTTTAAGATTATGCAGGAACAGGTTTTGCAGAGCTTTGGGACATAATTAGGTTTTTGTCAGCCCTCTGGGCTTCTGTTTCTCATGAGTTCATGGGAATTTCCATCTCCTTAATTAATTTGGGTGGATTTAAAGGCAACCTTCTTATAGTTTGTGACTTTGTGTTTAATGTCTGTTAAATCGTGAAGAATTGAATGGAAAGACGACAGATCTATTAGAAGGAGAGAACGTCAGAAGAAAGAATATATGCTTAGAGTTTGGTTTTTTATTTTTTAAATGGGTATAAAGATAAATTTACATATTAAATTGAATTTGTGATGATTGTTAAGGTAGTATGCTTTATGTTTTGCTTACGAGGGTAGGCTACTTCGGAAACCCTACTTTCGAATCTCTCGGCAAGAAGGATATATGCACCAAAGAACATATGGAATTAGCCACAGAAGCAGCAAGAGAAGGAATTTTGTTAATGAATGCCAATGAAACTTTGCCCGTGAACTCTGCTAAGTTTAAAACCCCAGCTGTCGTCGGGCCTCATGCCAATGCTACCAAGGTGATGATCAGAAACATGGCTTAAGAGCAACTTCAGCGTTGCAAAGGCCTCCTAGGGCAATTCACTATTGAATCCACTAAGTGAATACTAACTGCCTTTTGCATCTCCACCCTTAAATTGAAAAGTCATGACAATAGGCTATTCAATCCATACATCCCCGCCACCCTTTCCCTTTGGCTTCTCATTTGACCGGTTCTCTCTCTCTCTCTCTCTCTCTCTCTCTCTCTCTCTCTCTCTTCTTCCTTTTTCTTTCTTTCTCTCCCTCTTTTCCAGCTCACTCTCGTCAGCTCGCTTCCTCCTTCCTCTTCAACAAATCAAGCTCAAAAATAATATTTTTGGAATCCATGGAACTCAAGGAACCCAACCATGGCCTTGCATGCAGCATCGATGCATGGTGCGAGGTCCTACCATTGAAGCCGAGAGCTTGAGCTCTCAATCTCGAACCCAGGTGATGTTTCTATCACTATCTTGTGTTCTTGAGCTTTAAATCTTGTTGTGTTGCAATTCTTGTGGTTTAATTCGAGGGCTTAATTCCCTGCATGCTTCCCATTCTTTTTCCAGATTCCGACAAAGGAAAACGGATGAATTCAAGCTGGGTCACCCTGAGGTTAGCCACACATCACACAGCCATCAGGCTCTCGGGCAATGGATTCCCACCTGGCCCGTCCAACGGGCCTCCCCTGAGGCCCATTGTTTGCATGGGCTGGAGCCAATTGCTGCAGCAATTGGGTGATTGGAATCGCCAATCCATTGGGCTAAAGAGCACGTTGGAGTTGCTCTAAGAATGGACCTCCTAGGAAGCTGATGCAACCATAGTTATGGTGGGTTGGACTTATCAGTTGAGGCTGATGGCTTGGACAGAGTAGACCTCGTGCTTCATGGTTTCCAAACTCATCAACCAAGTCACTAAAGTCTATAAGGGTCTAGTAATTCTTGTAGTCATGTCTGCTAGTTGTGTTGAACTCAATTTCGCCAAACAAAATGATTAAGTCAGAGCCATCTTGTGGGCTGGGTACCTGGGGAGGAAGGTTTCCACGCCATTGCAGATATTGACGGATTAAGCAGGTGGTAATTACCAACTTGAGAACAGTATCAGTGTCGTTTGAGTGGGCCTCCCCCAAGCCAGTCTATCTAAAATTCCAACATCTACTGTTTACCCATTTGGTTATGGGCTTCGCTACGCTTAATTCAACTACACCCTAACAGCTACAGATAAATTGATGAATATTTTGTTGAACAAGACCCAACACTGCCACAAAATTAAGTACGATGATGAAGCACACAGACCAACTCGCCCTGCAGTCCTTGTAGATGACTTGTATGGAAAGGGATCCTCTTCGAATTCCTTCCTCCTAATCCATCAAATCAGTGGATCCGTGCTATTGAAATTTGATCCAACGGCTGAAGTTATTATAACTTTTAAAGTGGGTCCTTGTTTGTAGCCGTTGAATCAAATTTCAATAGCACGTATATACTGATTTGGTGGATTAGGAGGAATGGATCCGGAGAGGATCTCTTTCCAACTTGTATCACAATTGTACATATACCAATCTCTACCATAAAGTTTGGTTAAAATCCTGCATATTTTTCCAAGTAAATCGTTATTAGCATTCTGAAAAAATCATCATACACTTGTTTAGTCGTTCCTCTTTTATTGTTCTATTATATAACTGTGTACGATGACTTTTTTAGAGTGTGTTGCATCTCCCTTCTATATAATAGTAATAATACACATCGGGTATGCAAGAATCGATCTCCACGAGATAGAATCTTGTTGCTATGATGAAAATCAATTTCTTCGAATATAACCAAAGAAAAGACTTTACCTTACAACTAAGTAAATGGTTCCCATGATTACATCCAACTGAGGATGGCTTCCATCCAAATGTAAGATCCAAGGAAACATGAACACAAAATTAAGTGAAAACAATTTTTTCCTTTCCTTTGCTTCAAAATCGTAGAGGGTGAGTCTTGGCGGAATGCAAAGTTCACTCATTTGTGACCAAAAAATCACCGAGTTCGAGTCATGAAAACAGTATCTTTGCAAAACAAAAGTACAACTACATACAATAGTCACCAACCCCAACCCCCCCTCTCCTAACCTCGGGAAGCCTTATTGATTTACGGTCACTTTGTTTCAAAATCTTGAAGTAAATAAAGTAGAATATGGATGGGCAAAAAGGCATCATAACAAACAACCAAAAAACAAAGTGAACTGCAAGAGATGAAGGGCAGGAGTCGCAACTTGACCAAAATTGATCCCAAAGAGTGGGGCCAAAAAGGCGCAAAAATTAGCAAGCAAGAAATATGGGCGTAAGTGGGAAAAAAGTCTTCAATGGTGCGCCACTATCCCCAAATCTTATTGGATTTCAGACAAATGTATAGGGATGGGAGGAGGCAATACCTCCATCCGTCCATGTCCCAACCATTTCCAGCTCCTTAAAAAGTTGATAAAAAATGTAAACTAATGAAAAAAATTTGAAAACTTTGAGTTTTAACGATAAGGACAAAATAAAATGTAAAGTGAATAGTACCAGTTTGACTTTTTAGTGTAAAAATGTGATTTTTCGTTAAAGTAAACAGTACTGCGAGCTTTTCGTTAAAACTCCTTTAATAAAAAAACATCTAAATTAACTTTAAAAAAAAATTTAAAAAAAAACAAACAAAAAACAAGACAGTGACACAGATTTGAGCAAGTCATGCTCACATAAAGCAATCAGTGATCATCTGAACCTTGTTTAAAAAAGAGAGGAGCTTTTAACTGAATCCATCACCAAATACAAACACGAATGCTCATTGGTTATGAGGGAAGACGCAAGAATTCACCTTACATGCATGACCATGACGTTCATGTTCTAACAGCGACATCACTGACACGTCTTTGTGATTCATTCGATGGGATTAAACAGAGATCGTTACGGCTTGTTTGGTGCTCGAATTGGATTGGACTGGATAACTATAAAAAAATTTGAACCACATTGAAGAAATTTTATCCTACTTGAAGGTAGACGATTAATTTTACCGACAAGATTTTCGGATTCCTTCATTAATCCCTTCTGATCACCTCGAAATGAAAAATCAATTCACCTCCGCTTTCAACATGCCTTGAATTTTTTTAATTATCTATTCAATTCAATCGCATGTCGAATATAAGCAATAATGGAACATCAAATATAACTAACAGAAGCAAATTAATTTATTAACCAAGCGAGGGTGGCGAAAATAGTGCATAGTTACATAGCAGTCGATAGCTGCAACTTGCCATACGAAATTAACTGAAAAGAAGAAAATGAGCATCCATACTACAAATCAAAGAGAAGATCGGAATACACTTCAGGAGCAGTACCAGAGAGCTCCGAAATCAGATTGAGTGACAACAGCACTGCCATTACATTTAACGGCCCAACATGCGGGATAATCGCCTTCGTTCAAAAGAGAGGGGAGTGATAAAAACAAAAGAGTAACATAAGCTCAAGTGCACATTTAGTCGTTCAAATTCTCAACTCCAAGCTTCTGCAGCTCAACCTTGAGAGACTTCAGGTACTGAACAGCTTCGTCTAGAACGGCAACAGTGTTCATTTCATTCCCACCAGGTACAATCCCTCTCAGCGCCCTCACCATCTTCTTCATTTTCTGGCGTTTCCTTTCACTATTGCAGCTGCTACTGCTACCAATGGCAGTAGATTTTTCAAGTGAAGAACACAGCCCTTCCTTCTTGGTTTCAAACCATAACTGGAGCAAGAATCAGAGAATGAGCTCCCATAATTTCCACGAGTTCGGGCTGTACTGACCTCTTCCTCATCATAATCTTCCAGCTCTTCCTCTTCCAAGCTCAGCAATGCATCAATATCATCGGAGTCCTCCTTCAGAGTAGACGATGCTTCTCTATTGTCAATATTTCCCTCGTTCAATCCCAGATTGTCTGGATGTAAGCTGCACAGAGGTTAAAGGCAGGACCAGTAATTTTGTGGGAAATTTCAGGATTGAACATAATCTGACTTCGATGATCAGTCTGGTCGAAGATAATGAAATTCTTCGGGCAGATGCTAGAGGTTTGAAATTCAACACCATGGAAAGGTTTAAAGTGATTTGTGTCATTAGGTAAAACCGCCCCACACCCAGAAGCAACTGGAATATGCATGTAATTATTACCCACTTGATTTGAAAACGGCGGAGCTGCCTTGTTGGGGTCAAATTGCTGGTCACTCTGCATCAGAAATTCTAAGTAATTAAAGCTTAACAGACGGCGT
Source organism: Pyrus x bretschneideri (assembly GCF_019419815.1). NCBI lineage: Eukaryota > Viridiplantae > Streptophyta > Magnoliopsida > Rosales > Rosaceae > Pyrus > Pyrus x bretschneideri. Next base: position 347,145 of record NW_025999646.1, read on the forward strand.
TTCAACTGAAGTGTCAAATTCTTTGACTTCTAACTAAATGAAGGTTCGCAAAGATAATACGAGAACTGTTTACAAATCAAGTTATTTCCATTCTGGTCACGAGAGCCACCTATTCCCAACCACAAGCAACCACAACAACTACAACTGCCTTCTTATGTATAAATACCGCAAGAGTGCCAGTTTATCCCAAATCCCCGAGTCCAGAGGGCTTTTGATATAATACTACGTAACAGGTTTAAGCAACTGACGGAAATATTCAGCCTGTGAGAGCAAAGAAAGAGGATATCAACAGATTAGTTTTAATATCTTCATAGTGGTACAATCAAACAAGCATATCAAGAACAATCATTTGAATGCATAACAATACGTAAGTCCTAGTAAAGACAGCACACATGTTTTCCATTGAATGTAATAACTACTTAATTGCTGCTAGAGCGAATAACAGTTAAATAAACTATTATACCGCCCGCAGCTCACCCAAATTTGTAAAGTAAGCCAATAATTATGGAATTCCAAATGAAATCGAAATGACAATCTTATTTCATGCTTAATGTAAGTGAATTCAGCTGAAATGACAATCAATCGAAACCGAAAGAAGATGAACAACCACATAATGTTACGGTAGGGAAATAAGAATATCAGATGTACCTGACAAACTTGCATCTGGTGAGAGTAGGCAATTACCCCAACACTCATTAAAATCTTCCCAACTTCCTTTATAGCTCGATATTTCTTTACGTTTACCCCAATGTTCATTCTCACTCTTCCAACCAGCCCTAAAAATCACCAAATAAAAGGATCCTTCGAAAACAGAGTTTCACCTGCAGCAGTCGATCCACAAAGCCGCATTGTTAGAATGAGACTGAAAGAGCAATTAGAAACCGAACTACAATGCCACATTTGATAAGAATTACAGACACATCAACTTGTCACCAATAACTTAAAGCACAAAGGAATCAACGAACTGACGTTTTTGTTCTACAACAACCAAATAATTAAAATAAACACATAAGAAAATCAATCGGTTTCCTTTAAAAATCAGATACAGAGGAGGTAAATGCGTAATCAAGTTCCGATTTTTACACAAAATTACTTAATCCTGTCAGCCGAATCAACAAGGCAAAACTAAACTTGAACAAAGAAAATGAAGCGCAATAAACTGCAATACAGAATGTGTGTAATCTCACCAAAGTGAAGCAATTTACAGTATGACACGGAAGAACACCACCAAGCGAACGCAGTTCCTGTTGTAATTCACAAAAGAAGACGTCCACGGCATCTTGATTTTATTTCTTCAATGCCAAATTAATAGTAAATCCTCTCAATCTTCCACTGGGAAAAACTAAATGGAAACAAAACCTCAAAGTTAATCAAATATTATCCAACATTTATGCCTTCACACAAGTCACTTAACACAATAAACACACAAATAAAGAAAAGTTTGCCTACTCAGATAATTTTTTTTATTAATTTGAGCAGTTTCCTAGCAACATAAACAGAAGCTAATTACACAGAATCACTCAGAATAATAAAAATTTACTTAAACAATTAATCCTAATTCAAAACCCTAGATTATGGATCCAAAACAAACAAAATCATTCATTTATATTATATAATCCAATGAAACAACAGAACTACCTCAAAAGCCCACAAATCAACCTTCAAATCCCTCAAAAACCACAACCCACAAAAAATTACAGCAGAAAAAATGTAAAGGTCAAAACTTTCAGAGGAAAACCTAGGTTTAAAGAAGAAGATAGCAGATTTGAACCAGATTATCGATTGCAGAGGATCAGATTTCGGATTTGGGAAATGAGTACTTTTCTCTGAGCAAAAATTTCCCTGGATACGCGCTGCTGAACAAGATCTACCACTACTGGTTCTATAGAGAGAGAGAGAGAGAGTGTGTGTGTGTGTGTGAGAGGAGAGAGAGAGATGGGAGGGCGTGTTCGGGGAGTGGTGGGTATTTAATTTTGTGGTTTTCGTTGGGATGTGTGAAGGGACCGAGACAGAGAGGAGTCAAACACGGAGCGTGTGAGCCGTCGGATTGGGGGCCTTGGAAATGCTTTCCGTCTATTGCGGATGCAATGATGCCCGTCGGATGGAGCACGCGTGCAGGGGCAATGTGGGCCCCTTCGCGAGGCCAGGTTCGACGAATGCGTATCGTGGTAAAATGACTCTGTAGTCTTCGCCGGCAGCATTTTTGCTTCATATATTGTATGCTTATCACTTTATTTATCATAATTAGATGAATTTTAATTTAGAGATTCATACAGTGGATAATCATAAATCTCAAAATTCAAACTCATTATAAATAAGATAATAAATATACATCGCACTGAATGATTGTGAGCAAAAATGCACTCACTCTTTGCCCGTGTGAATGCTCCATTTGCCTTTATTTATTACCCCCTATTCTCTTAAATTATGCTTTCCATAATTTTGCTTTTGCTTTAATTAGCTCAAAAAAAATTAAACAAAAGTAATATTGAGAAATTAAACGATAAACTAACAATTTTTTATTTATAATTTTTATGTAAATAATATTATAAACTATTAAGATTAAATTTATCCATGACGAGATTTCATATTTTGAAAATGTGTTAGGATAGTTTCATTATCAATACAAGAAAAAATGTTTGTTTCAATATAAACTACTAAACTATCATTTAACTATTCCAAATTGGAGTAGAACTATCCAAAATTGGAGTGGAACTATTCGGAATAAGATTTTCCGAACCAATAGATGATTTTTGCTTGTACTATTGTTCCATACTTTCTAATTTCTACACATCAATTAACGAAAACAAAAATCATGTTCCTGAAACTAAAATAATATAATAAACTAACCAACATGCCGTGAAATCAATATCAGAAAACTTATAAATTGCATCCCAATAATCATACTATAATATATTATGAATCTAAAATATTCAACAAATACACATCAACTTTTATGTTTAACATCCTTTATTATTAATTTAAATCAATACTAGAAAATTTACTTTAAATTGGGAATCAATGGAAAAAGAGAATTGGGTTGGGGAATTTTCAATTAGGGGTCTGTAAAAAAAATTGGGATTCGTTGGGATTTATATATGACTTATTAATAATTTAATTTGCATTAAATTTTATTGTTGTTCATAAATTTAACTCCTATCAGTGTCTCTGTGTTTTCTTTTTCGTTTTTGTGTTGCATGTGATATTTTTGACGAATTTATTCATACGTGAATACGACCCCTCAAGCTCAAGATGCATGAATGACCAGAGAAGATGGCGATGTGTGTGTCAAATTGTAAATTCGTGGCAATATAATTGGCTGCCAAGTGGCAATAAACCTCTAGTTCTAAACCACATACCAAACTTTGATGAATTGACAGAAGTGGAATAAAAAGCCCTTTACTATTATATGTCACGCTTTATCCACGAAAATGATGGTCGGATCGGATGGATGATATTAATAAGTGGTTTTACAACTAAAAACAAAATTCAAGGTACTTATGAGTTTGTGTTTTGTTAAATCTCAAGTAGATAGGTTATGAGCTCACTCTAACAACATCGATATTATTCTCGTTTGGTCACCTTGTTCAATTCATCAAGTATGGGGTTTTAATACAAAAGGTCTCGGTAATAGTTAGAGTAGAGTAATTCTATATAAATGGCTTGTTCTCAAGCCTTATGGTTAATGTAGGACAAATGAATTCTAACATGTTTCGTATAAAGTGATGCTAGAGAGATTATTTGCTTGAATAACATCAGAAATGGGTCCAAAAAGAAAACTAAACGCAGAACTTCAAGTGCATGAGTGAATTAATACTTTCAAACATATATGGTTGAGGTACAAGCCGCTTGATCTCAATACTAGACTTTAAAATTAATACAAGTATTTTCTTCATTTAATTAAGTATTTTGATTTTATCTTACTTTTTCTTTATAAACTATAGCGTTAATGAGTTGAATTATTAGATGTATTTTGATCGAATCCACGCCACCGCCAATACAGTAAAATGCAATATGCTTGATTTTGTGTTATTTCCCTTTTCTTTTTTTTCGATGTTTATCACTAAGTTAAGTCCAACCTAATCTTGTTACATAAATATCAAGCTAAGTCAAGCAACTCATCCCAAATACAAGCCAGGTTGAGACACAGTGACAAACTCATCATACTTATACTGAATAGCATATATTCTAGCAAAGTTTAACTAATCAATGTCTGCCTCTGGATTTCAACACTTCAACTAAGCTCAAGCTTCGGAGATTAACAGTCGAATCAAATTATAGCTAAGGTACAGTCCACAGTCCCCACAATTGGAGCAAATTTATTAGATTACAAAAGAAGCAAACACGATAACAGAAAAACGCTTTGATAATCTCAGACATAGACGCAATCACCCAAACCTGCAGTAAATAACAAGCACGTTTTGTTAGAATCATAGCAATGAGGTAAAGGAAAAATAAAATTACTAGATATGCAGTGTGTTATGCTAAACAAATTAGCTTACTTGGATTCGTCACGACGACTTGGCCAGCACCGTTGAAGTCGCAATTGTATTGTGCGTCGGCCTTATAGTAAAGATTCATGGCAAATGAGGCATGGCTTATCAGTGTATTTGGCAAAAAACATGAACCATGTTCTTGTATCTTGCTGCAATCTTTCAATACTCCACAAGCGAAGTCAATGATTTCCTGCAACTCAGAATCTGGGATTCCTGGCTTAGCCACACACCAAGTATCCTGCAAACCCAAAAAAACATATTAACTGTTTGAATGATTTAAGATTTTGGTTTAAATGAGTTATGTTTTTGTGAGGGAGAAATTAGGTTTGATTAATTACCTTTTTCTGTGGCAGTGGAGGTCCTGATCCTCCTGCCAAATAACAAGGGATAAGAAAGCACAAATATAAAGTGATACAAATATTATTTACAACGTACAGAAATACTTGGCTCTTCCCGTGGACGAAGCCATTCTTACTTACATGCCAATCAAAGATGATATCTGTGTCAAAAAAAAAAATTCTTTTCGTGTTTTTATCAAATTTTATATTGCGATGGATCAAATTGTGAATTGCAAGTAGAAGAATGATTTATCCTAAGGAGCCGAGAAGTGTCAAAATGTATAACTTGTTATAAACACATACCGCTCACAAATATGCAGCTGGCACAATAACCTGCAACAATATGGTATAGCCCTAAAATGTTTAATTAATTTGTTGGAAATAAACTCTTAAAATTTGAAACAAATTAATTGTTTGTATTTGTTTAAGTTAAATTATATGAAATTGAAATGGCCTACTTGGATCAGTCAAGGAAATGAGACCAGTGTTGGTAAAATAGCAATTCCATTGCTTTCTTCCCATCTTTTGGTAGTAAGCATTCATGGCGTATGAGGCATGTTGCACTGATGTATCCGGATAAAAGCAAGAGCCTCCTTTCACTGTTGGGCTGCAGTCTACATAACTGCATGCATAATCCACTGCTGAATGTAGGGCTTCTTCTTGTGCTGCAGGATTTGCTACACACCAAGCATTCTACAAAACAATTAAATTCTAATTAAATTAATCTGAGTATTTGTTGATTGTTATGAAAATATGGTTTCAGCTGGCTTAATTACCTGTGCATTCACCACCATTGAAATCTCTCCTGCAAAAATAATTGAAGTTACGGATTATAATTAAGCTATTTTGCTGAGAAAGGATTATAATTATTAGTTTGGCCAAAACACTTTTTTAGTCCCTTCACAAAGTCACACTTTCGTTAAATTTACCATTACATTCAATTGGTATCCGATGGCATCCGATAATTCCGTTAATTCCTTGTAGGAAATCGTCATGCACTTGGCAGATCAGAGGTAAATTGACGGATTTCATACAAGAAATCAACAGAAGTAGATGGATGTGCTCAAATTCGAAAAAATTTAAAGCTACAGGGTCCAAATTCGTTGCATTTGAAAACCATCTAAGAACATGTAACCTTATGAAAACTATAGGAACTAATTAGGCAAGGGCCGAGACGAAATGATCAAAAACCAATTTCAGATTTTGAGAGAGCAGAAAAAGAGGAAATTTACAAATGTAAAATGCTGCGTAGAGTTAAGAAAATAAAAAGGATCAAAACTAGTTTTGCAGATTAAGATGGAATTGAAGAATCTTGATCATACCTGAGAAGACGAACAGAAGAAGGATAGAAATAATAGGAGACGGTAGAGCTAACTCAGCCATTTTTTCTGTACTATGTGAACTAGTACTCTAACTCTGTGATATGGAATTCATGAAAAGGAAAGGTATATGGGGTATTTGTAGCAGTTACACATATGCTCCATTTAGTCCAGATTGCATGAAGGTTGGCATGACAGTTTGAGGCCACCTGTTGCACATTTCTTTGTTCTTTTCTTGGTCAAACAGCTTTTTTATCGGTTACTAGATATTACAATAACGAAGGGTCCATTTTTTTCATGATGTTGTGCCCTTTTTTCTTTAATACTAGTGCAGTCTTAGATAGTGCTGAGGATTATGTTAATATGTCAAATTAATTACTTGTTCAAGGCTTCAAGCTATCTCATTTATGAAGAGAATCTGAATTGGGAAAGCATTCCTTTTTAAGACAGCTAATTATAAGAGATAAGGTTCTGGAATTGTGGCATGCATACACTGCAACCAGTAGCAAGTGTGGACGCACATTTCTGTCTTCTCCTTCTTAGGACGAAAATGTACCTACAAAACAATTAACATCTTAGATCAAGGCCAAGAGCCTCACGCGTCCACGATGAATTTGAGGGGGGGGGGCTTTAGCCGAAGAACCTCCAATGCCAAAGTTAGAATTTGAGAGAGAAAGTGTTTAGATAAATTTGAAGAGTTTTAGAAGAAAATTGGACTTTAGAGAAATGAGGTGATATTTATAGGGTGTGGTCGGCCCCCTTTGAAGAGATGGGAACCGGCCACATATGGTGGTTTTTGGGTGTAATTGCAAGATATTATGTCAAAATAATATTTATTTTGCAATCAATTAGGAAATTAATTAATTAATTTAGGTAATTAATCCTATTTTGAATGAATAATTGAAGGTTACCTTGTGGGGAGGATTTGATGACGATGGATGAAATAGGTTTTGAATGAATACCTATTTTGATCACTTTTGACCTTGATTGTGCCATGATTATTCGCTGCTTATGCGTAGAAGTTCCGGTGTGACTCAAGAGTAATATTATCCCTTTCATTTAAAAGTACACATGTCGCCTCCATAATTTTCCTGATTATTTTTTACTCCACAGTAAGAACAGGAGGTTATGCCTCTAGTGATCATAGGGAAACAATGGGGCATGTATATACTAAGCAGCTTGACATAGTATTATTATAAGTCTCCTGATGTTTATGCTAGATGAGACATGCATGACTATCATACAATGTTTTAAAAGGCTCGCCTCAGGGGGCGCCTAGGCGCTCCGTGAGGCTGGGGGCTTGAGGGTTGCCATCTCTGTTTTGAGGGAGTGGGCGGAAGGTGCCAGAAGGTGTCGCTGGAGTAGCCCAGGCGTGTCTCAGGGGATTTTTTTTTTTTTTTTTTTTTCTCCCAAACCCAAATTTGGGTAGGGTTTTAACTGCCTCATACCTCTGCCTTGCACTATCTCTGCCTTCTTTTCTGATTTTTATTTATTTTTTATATAATGAATATGTGTGCTGTTTATGTGCATTGTTATATATGTGCTCATTGTGCATTTCATCATCTATTATATATATATATATATATATATATGTATTATAATATTTGTATATATATGTTTGTATATGTATTTATAATATATGTGTGTGCTCAGAGTGATTATTGATTAATAATCTTCTTCTTTTTTTAATATAATATATGTGTACACTTAGTGTATATATTAAAAAATTTACGTGAGGCTTCGCCTCATGTCTAGACTGGGCTATCCCTCGAACGCCTCACCTACGCCTCACGCTTTTAATACATTGCTATCATAGAACCTGAAAAATATGAAGAAGCAGCTATGAATGATGATGGAAGTTGAAATGTCTATGATTGAGAATTATCAGTCTTGGAGTTAGTAGATAGGCCTTTTGACAAACTCTATAGTTGGTGTCAAATGGGTTTTAATCTGGATGGTACAATTCAGAAGCATACGGACACACTGGTAGTTAAAGGCTACTATTATATCAACTTGATGTAAAGTCTTTTTTAATGGAGTTCTACTAGAGGAAGTCAATGTAGGCCATCCTGGGGGTTTTGTGATTACAGGGTCAGAGAATAGGTTTATAAACTGAATAAGGCTCTTAATTGTCTGAAGCAAGCACCAAGGACTTGGTATGAAGAAATCAATTCTTATTTGCTCAATTGTGGTTTTCATAGAAGTCTAAGTGAAGCAATACTCTATATCATATTCAAAGATGCAGAATCACTCACTGTGTCAATTTATGTAGATGACATTGTGTATACAGGAAGCAGCAATGAACGAATTGCTGAATTCAAAGAAGAACGATGAGAAAGTTTGAGACTGATCTTAGCTTGTTATATTATTTTTTTCGCATGAGAATTGTGCAATCTGAGCATGTCATCTTCATAAATAAAAAGAAATATGCTCTAGCCTTATTAGAGAAGTTTGGATTAAAAGATTGCAAGCATATAAGTATACCTCTGGTTGTCAATGATGAATCGATAAAGTTGCCTCCTCCTAGTCGTAAGATCACAAAATGAATATTCCAATTTAGAGTTCTTAATGGTATACTCTGATTCTGAGGCGGAATTCATTCATGAAAATGAAGGTTAACATTTCAATTTTTGTATACATCTTTGTCTAATGATAATTGTCAACTCTCTGGCTGCTGGAAGGTGTTGTTGAATATGAAGCTTGCATCACCGGAACTTGTACTTTATGATTCATATCAGTTTAAGTTGGGGATTGTTTGGGAAATGGATTTTCTTAAACATAGGATATTTAGGCTAAATATCCAAAATGGTCCTGAAATTTGCATAATCAATAGAAATGGTCTCTAGGATTCAAAATCAAAAGAAATGGTCCCTGAGATTGTCCACCATCCATGATTTTAGTCTTTCCGTTAAAAACTCTTTGGGCAATTTTAAAAGCTTTGTAACTGAATCGATGCTTAATCAAATTCGACCCATAATATATCAAAATGAAGATAAGAAAGTGTAGAACAATATTGTACCTATTTGGAAGCCCATGCCGGAGATGGCCGTAAAATAGCCGGAAATGTGACTGGTTCGCAGGAAAACTGGAAACCTCGTCGAAAACTAGGTAAACTTTAAACCTTCATAACTTCTTCAATACTCAACGAAATCAAGTGATTCAAGAACGAAAATCATACTTCTAGATGAGACGAAGATAATGGTACCTTTCTCGATGGCTAACTCACCTTGGTTTGGCCGAAAATTGCTTGAAAGTGGCTAATTGGGCTTCCAAATAGGTATAATCTTGTTCTATACTTTCCTATCCTCATTTTGATATATTATGAGTCGAATTTGGTTAAGAATCGATTGACTTACGAAGTTTTAAAAATTGCCTAAAGAGTTTTTAACGGAAGGACCAAAATCATGGATGGTGGACAATCTTAGGGACCATTTCTATTGATTTTGAATCTCAGTGACCATTTCTATTGATTATGCAAATCTTAGGGACCATTTTGGATATTTAACCAGATATTTATCAACTATGTTAGCAGCACAAATTACCGACGTCACGACGGTTGCTCTCAAATCCCATATCACCAATGATCCACAAAACATCTTGACAACCAACTGGTCCGCCACTACCTCCGTTTGCAGTTGGGTTGGCGTTCCTTGCAACCTACGCCACCATAGAGTCATGACCTTGAACCTCTCTTTCATGAGTCTCACTGGAACCATTCCACCAAATCTAGGAAACCTTTCATTTCTTGTTAGGTGGAGCCTCAGAAATAACAGTTTCCACGGTACCTTGCCTCATGAATTGACCCGTTTACGCCGACTGAAGTTGATTATCTTTACAAACAATAACTTTACGGGAAATATTCCACCATGGTTTGGGTCCTTATCCAAACTTCAAGCCTTCAGTTTAGATGGCAACCAGTTTTCAGGTTCTACACCCACTGCTATCTGTAACTTATCTGCACTGCAACTAATTATAATGGATTTGAGGGAAAATCAGCTGTCAGGTAATACCTAGCTAGCTTAACAACCATCAAGAGTTAATTTAGGAAAAATTAGGATCTAGTCTCCCTAGTCACAAATGTTTATAGACTCAAATCTTATTGGTTTTCAGTTTTTATTTTTATTTTTTATCAAGGTCTCTTGACTAGTTGACTTTGTACACCTCAGCATTTTACTAATAACATAGTTCCATGTCATCTTTTTTTATTTTTTTACAACAAATTTTAATTTATAATTTCTCCCACATTATCATGTTCAAAAGGTTGAGTAACATTTGTAGCTGAAAATCCCCAAATTCTCTCACTCAAATTTATGTTTATATTCAAACTCAACATCATTATACGGAATATTTATCCTCAAATTTAAATTTCGCCAAATTTTTTTCAAACTTATTTTTTCTCCATGACCATCAAATGACCATTATATTGCTATGAACGCAATTTTAATATTATTGGGTACAGTCTCTTTTCTTGTTCCTTAATCCATGTACCCAACTTTTATTCTATACTACCATTGTAACCTTTTCTTCTAAATTGTTTTATACCCATTTATAACTTTTTCCTATAAGATTTATATAGTATGTACCCTTATGTAATTTTGTCTTATGGTTTGCTTCCATTTTTCTATCCTTTAATCATTTTTTAACACTAAGAATTTATATGGGTACAATGTTTTTTTTTTTTTTTTTTTGTCACATATGGGTTTTAATATTTGAAATTGTATATGGGTACATTCTTATGAATTACTATAATTGTACATTGGTACATTCTTATGGGAACATGCATTTATCTTTTATCATGACATTTTTTTTCTTATTAATTTACAACTACTATAAAAAAATAAACACGCAATCGCAATCCACTAGGACAATGTTCTCTGCTTCGAATCACTTAACCCTGTAATTTTTTTATTTTTTTAAATAATATTTTAAACAATATTAATTTACATACAAATTTACTTAACTTATATTTGCTACTGTAAGGTTAAGCTCACCACATTCCTTTAATGTAGGTAATATCATTCGTTTAAAAAAAAAAATAAAAAATAAAAAACTCTTATTTGCTCTCTTCTCGTAATTCAGAACAGATTAAAGATTGTCCGAAAAAATATTGACATATATTGAAAAAAATAGAAATTTACTCCATTCAGATTCAGCCTTACATACATAGATAATTCACATTTTTCTGCTCTAGGGTTCACCCACCAATCTACAACATCAACAAATTTTCCACGCTGAAATCCACACTCAACAAAAGGGACTCACAACAAGTCTTCAATTCTTCTCATACTCTCACTCACTTTCCGGGAACAAAGTTTGTGGCATAGTTCCAGGCATTGTTGGCGACTGGGTCCGCAAGGTGGTCGGCAAGGTTCTCCAATGGTCCCTTACCGGTGACAATGGCCTGGACAAAGAATCCAAACATGGAGAACATGGCCAACCTTCCATTCTTGAGCTCCTTCACCTTGAGCTCAGCAAAGGCTTCTGGGTCGTCGGCAAGGCCCAATGGGTCGAAGCTTCCGCCGGGGTAAAGTGGGTCGGTCACCTCTCCGAGGGGACCACCGGCAATTCTGTATCCCTCAACTGCGCCCATCAACACCACTTGGGTAGCCCAGATGGCCAAGATGCTCTGTGCATGGACCAAGCTAGGGTTTCCTAAGTAGTCGAGACCGCCCTCGCTGAAGATCTGGGCTCCGGCCTTGAACCACACAGCTTCGCCGAACTTGACACCGTTGCGGGACAAGAGCTCTGGGAAAACGCATCCAAGAGCTCCAAGCATGGCCCATCTGGAGTGGATCACTTCGAGCTCACGGTTCTTGGCGAAGGTCTCTGGGTCAGCTGAGAGTCCGGCGGTGTCCCAGCCGTAGTCACCGGGGAACTCACCAGTGAGGTAGCTTGGGGGCTCGCCGGAGAATGGGCCCAAGTACTTGACTCTGTCAGGGCCGTACCATGGGCTGCCAGAGGAGACTTTTTTGGTAGCAGTTTTCCTCATGGACACTCTTCCGTTTCCGAAAAGCTCGGTGGCTCCCGGGGAAAGTTGCACGGCTTTGCCGGCGAAGGTTGGGGAAGAGAGAGCCATGGAAGCAGCCATTGCAAAACAAATGTGATACTAGTAGAATGATAAACCAGTTAAAGGAAGAGAGGATGATGGGTGGTTGTGATTGGCTTCATGGCTTAAATAGGACAGTGCCCTTATCCTAGAAAATCAATAACTTTACTCTCATTGGTATTGGCATTCTGAAGTTCGATTTTTCTTGTCTAGTTGGCACCCTCTACCACCAGTAGTACCAACAGTCGCTAGATTATACAGTTTGTACTGGTGTTTGAAAAATCTCAAGACAATAATGCATGGGTACCACTAGTTTAGTCCAATCGGACAGTGCCACTTGTCCAATTGGATAGGCTTTCTTTGCTCGGAGATAGTAGAGGATTTCCTCTGTAGGACCAAACCCTAATTCTACCATGCAACTGTACACCTCCGTATTTCCAAATTCTGGACCTCTCAGAACATTGCTGCATTGCTAGCCATGCAGAATGAATGAAGTCACTTATAATTCTAAACAAATTGTATGTTTCTTATTTACAACGCAATAGTTGTCTAGACTTGAGAGATTTTTTAACAAACTCATCAATGCAACAGTTGTCTAGACTTGAGAGATTTTTTTTAAGAGTGTACTTGAAGATTACTATGGACCCTACAAAATCGTACAAAACTTTCACAACAAAATGATATTCTAAACTATTAATTTACGAGAATGAGAATGCTAACTTAGTATAAAAAGGCCGATAAGACACACTGTCTTGGCCAACTGACTTAACTCACAAAGTAAGTTTTTACTTTGAAATCATGATTCCTGTTTAACAAAAGGCAACATAAAAAATAGTAAATGCTATTTAGCAATGAATGTAATTTGGATGTTGACAAACTCAATCCATATATGCAGAAGCATCCTATTCTTCAACATTTGTGACTATAATCACATAATGCATGTATTAACTTCGTGCAAACTAACATGTATGCTTCTGATCTTAGTTTTAGGGAGAGATATTTTTTGGGTCGGATAAGATTGAAGAGGTCAAACCAAATTTCTTGCATCCAAATTATAATCCGGTTCACGTGAAAGTAAGTTTGAGATGTGGACCAAGATTATCCGATATTTTCACAAAGATTTTTTCTTCTCCTTCTGCAGAGATATTTTCCTCACACGCCCTCTGCCTACCACTCGATTGTTGTTTTAACTTTTTTCTGAAGGGTGAAAATTTTACTTCCTAATTACCATATCAATAACCCTAACATTCGACCGTTGAGAAGGCACTGTCACGACTCCTGTAGGTTGTAATACTCCAACCGATAGAATGCACCCAACGTACCCAGCTTGTAGATTTTTTCAAGATTGTTTTAGAGAGAGAGAGAGCTCTTCCAATATTCTGGTGGCTGAGAGTAATCATGGTGAGCCCAGATTGGTTATAGGTCAGGGAAATGAATCTGAGGACGTGGTGGATTAGAGAGACTGACACGTAGGCAAACAAAAACAGAAGAAAAATCTTGGCAGTCCAATGAGATTAAAGCTTTAGATAACATAAGATAAGTGGCCTTGATATCATGCCACTATAAGTACGTACCAAATCGGCCACCATCAATCACTACTCTCATACTTGAACTGTCAATCAAACCTCAATCCTTTCTTTCAACCATGGCTGCTTCCACAATGGCTCTGTCTTCTCCAACCTTCGCCGGCAAAGCCGTACAACTTTCCCCGGGAGCCACCGAGCTTTTCGGAAATGGAAGAGTCTCCATGAGGAAAACTGCTACCAAACAAGTCTCCTCTGGCAGCCCATGGTACGGCCCTGATAGAGTCAAGTACTTGGGGCCATTCTCCGGCGAGCCCCCAAGCTACCTTACCGGCGAGTTCCCCGGTGACTACGGCTGGGACACCGCCGGACTCTCAGCTGACCCAGAGACCTTCGCCAAGAACCGTGAGCTCGAAGTGATCCACTCCAGATGGGCCATGCTCGGAGCTCTTGGATGCGTTTTCCCAGAGCTCTTGTCCCGCAACGGTGTCAAGTTCGGCGAAGCCGTGTGGTTCAAGGCCGGAGCCCAGATCTTCAGCGAGGGCGGTCTCGACTACTTGGGAAACCCTAGCTTGGTCCATGCACAGAGCATTTTGGCCATCTGGGCTACCCAAGTGGTATTGATGGGCGCAGTTGAGGGATACAGAATTGCCGGCGGACCCCTCGGAGAGGTGACCGACCCTCTTTACCCCGGAGGAAGCTTCGACCCGTTGGGCCTTGCCGATGACCCAGAAGCCTTTGCTGAGCTCAAGGTGAAGGAGCTCAAGAATGGAAGGTTGGCCATGTTCTCCATGTTTGGATTCTTTGTCCAGGCCATCGTCACCGGAAAGGGACCATTGGAGAACCTTGCCGACCACCTTGCCGACCCGGTCGCCAACAATGCTTGGAACTATGCCACAAACTTTGTTCCTGGAAGTGAGAGCTCGGAATTGTTTTGTGCTATTGTTTGTAGTGTTGTCGATGATGTAAATTTGGTACCAAGTGATGGACAACAATTAATTTGAACTATTTCGATCTTTTCGTTTTTGAACAATATCTTAATTGGTCGAAATTCGTACCAGAAAACTTTGAAATATTGCCTGCCAGGGTAAAGCAAAACTGAACTCAGAAATGCAAGGGGAAGATATGAACTATGAGATTACATTGTTCAGATTCACCTAAAACCTTTCCTTCAAAAGACCTCGGTGCAATTTAAGCGAACCACGACTCAATCTACCCCTTTAATAACAATCATTTCTTCGACGTCTACAACGTGTGGCAATTGTATTTGATCCACAATTTCTAACACAGGCTAGCTTAGACATATAGAGGAGGATGGCAACGATTTGATTTGAGAACAGAAATGTCATATCCATCATCATAACCACAAAAATTAACCATCCCTACTCCCTAGGTAATAGGAAGATCCAAATAAAATAGTTCCGAGTCTACGAGCAATGCGAGCTCAGATACTCTGCTTTGAAGAAGAAAATGATTCAATAATTAGACGAATAAACATGATTTTGAATTTTTATTTGCATCATATCTCTTGTATATTTTGCGTAGAGATACTTATGTATTCAATTAATGTGCCCGAAAGGTATACGAGTTTTGTAATTAAATTAAGAACCTAGTAATTAGTATACAACTAAACTGGTTTATGAACAAATAAATGGAGATCGAATGTAAAAGAACGAACATTTGGTCGAAGGAGCATCGATTCTTAAAACCACCTCTGTCGCTTCGAGCATTTAATTTAACATTTGCAGAACTTGAAAACATTCAATCTCAAGCTTCTGGTGTGCTCGCTGGTCAGATAACTTTCGTTCAAAACATGCATCCATATATGGACCTTACCTGTCCGAGCTCCAACTTGCCAGAGACGAAGCCACATTTGTTTCGCTAAATAAAGCACGGACGTGCCTGGCATATATAGCAAGGTATCATAAAGCTTTAAGCGTGAGCGACAGCCCTTGCTCTGGCCAGAGACTTGGAGTAGAGTTCTTCGTACTGTGATGCAGAAGTATCCCAACTGAAATCTATAGTCATGACCTTCTGAACAAGCTGCTGCCAACTATCCGGCTTATTCATGTAGAGGGCGAATGCACGTCCCAAGGCCCCGTTGAATCCCTGTTGGCGTTTCCAAGTCAGGATACAGTAAATCATGGACAAGAAAAACTAGAATAACGTACTGGAGTGGAGAAAAATCACAATACGAGGAAAGGATCTACGATCAAATTCCAAGCCTTGAGCACCAATGCCAGATCAAAAACGAAAGAAAAGGGAAGAAAAGGAAAGAAGAATGTATATTGATGGGCTTTACCTGTTCGTTAGGAGTCAAGAATGAATATCCATTTCGAAACTGAAGAGGTACAGTATCGTCATCAACATCGAAAACACTGCACATTAAGTATTTTAGGAGTTAAGGTTCCTCTAGAAGGAATAACCTAAATCGCTAGTAGAACCGGTAAAATAGGTCAGGCAGTGGATACTCACCTATCATTTAGACCACCAGTTTTTCTTACAATGGGTATAGAACCGTATCTCATGGCTATCATCTGCCCAAGAAAAAGCACAAGTTAATCCAGCGTGATGTAGCGAGTAATGTGCTGAAGTTTTGCGCAGGAAAGAGAACAGACTTTACCTGTGTAAGTCCACAAGGCTCAAAGATAGACGGGATGATGAACATATCAGAAGCAGCAAAAATGGCATGGGAAAGAGAATCGTCGTACTTCAATATCAAACGAATATGATCATGATTCTCAAAATGGCTTGCAAGACCCTCAAATTCGCTCTACGATAGCAAACAACACAACAAAAAACCCTTTAGTTATAGATTAGATCATCAGATAATGAAGAGCAAAGCTAGCCACTACTAAGTATTTACATCTACCATACGGGAAAATCCAGCGTATTTATAACTTCATTAAATTTGAAACATTTATATCCATTTGTTAATTAAATAAGCATGACAAACAAACTATAAAGAACAAGATATTAAATTGGACTTTTCTATCGCATTGGACTTGAACTCAGAATCTTAGCAATATATTGGATTAGAGAATAGGTATTATGTTTGATACTGCTTTCAACTTAGTGATACATTAATATGGTTAGAGACAACAGAGATACATTCCCTGCTTGAGCATAAACTAACAGCGTAATTTTCTAACAGTAACGAACATAGCCAGGATATAATATCAAAACGGAAGATAGAGCAGTGCCTGAATATGATGCACTGGGCTAGAACCCAGAAGTACAAACTGTCCTCCGAGCTCCAATGTTCGATATATCGCATGTCTGATAAGATGTACACCTTTCTGTGGCACCAATCTTGTTATGCAGCCCACCTATTAAAGGATTGATCACACAATTTCAACTAAGAATTCACTCATCTGGCTTACCGAAAATAGAATAATGATGCTATTTTATAGAGTACCAGATATGATTCTAAGTGCAGAGAAAATTTAACAGAAAAAGAAATTACCAATGGCCTCTTGACATCTGCCGAAGAAAGCCCCAGAGTTCTTCTTAAAGCTTCCTTATTTTCTGCTTTCCCCTGACGATCATTAGCACTGTACTGTACTTTGAGATACTCATCAGTGGCAGGATTCCATGCATCAGCATCAATACCATTTAGAACTCCATTGAACTTCTTAGAATGAAAATTTAGTGTTGAATGGAGACCGTGTCCTCCCTGTGATCATAAATAAACAACTATTTTTTTACAAACGGAAGTTCAAGAATTCGAAAAATTGGCTAACTACACAAGACTTTTCACCCATAGCATCTTAAACAATTTCAAGGCTGTCTGCCGTAAAGTTATTTTGACGGTCACAAAAGTCCAAAACAGAGAGTATGATGTATTTTTACATGAGTAGGGAAGAGATATATTGTTCTCTTTTCTCATCTGTGAAGTGTACTAATGCATAAAAACAGAATAAAAGTGGGATGTTGAGTATCCGACATGAAGAACCTTTTGGTTAGGAGCCACATAATTTACTAGAGGTCCAACAACTGATGACTTCTATATCAAAGCTCTCATAGAAAAGCACAATTTTGAGAATTTTTCTTTCATCTGAAGAGGCCAACATCATCTCAACACAAATCCACAAACAAAATCATATACTTAGATGTTGATATTTCTAACGTGTGTGGAATCTGGATTACTATGTATACAAGAGAGACAGATTTACACAATTTATGACGGAAACTTACATTTGGTGAAAATAGTTAGATTCTCCAAAATCAAATGTTAAAAGGAAACAATGCCTATAGGCTGGGACGGGGCAAGAAATTTGAATTTGAATCTGATATCTATAGGCAATTGTTAGTATGACTATGAGCAAAAGCCATACCTCAGCAGTCAGCACCTCTTGCGCATAGGTGGGAGATACTGTTGTCACGATATTAGAGAATACAACTGCACCCTTAAAGAGAAAAGCACAAAAATGATAATGGAATCAGGAAAGCTTTTGCCAATTCCCGGAATGCTGGTAATAAATGAATCAGCAATTGCTATACCTTAACAGCATTGATCCTATCATGTGCTGAGTTGTCCTGCATTCTATCTGGTCTATTTAGCTGGTGGACATCAAGACCACAAGATGCCAATTCAGAAGCAGGTGCAGTCCCTTGGTATTCAAAGTTGTGGCATGTAAAACATATTCTAGCTGAGTTCAATCCCTTTGGAGCATATAGGTCCCAGTAAAGTGGAGCCTAAGAACAGCAACAAGTTAGTCGAGAGAGAGAGAGAGAGAGAGCATGGTAAAGGAAAATGAAGGTTTAATGGTCCATACAACAAAAGCTGTCTGCCAATCATGGCAGTGAATTATGTCTGGTTGCTTGCCAGATTGAAGAAGCAACTCAAGGGCTGCACGACTGAAAAAGGAAAATCTCTTGAAATCATCATGTTCCCCATAAAACTGTCCTCTCCAGAAAAACTTATCAGGATGCAGAGGCTCAATAAAATAAACAGGAAGACCTGCATAATCAACACCAGAGTGAGCATCCAAGACTACAGTGAAAATCCAAGACAATAGTATGTCATGCAAACAAAACTTTCAATGAACAAACCTTCAACAGTGCCCACCCAGACTTTATTTTTGAATAGTCGACCGTCAAAGTATGACTCTAACACCAGATCTAGGGCCTGCATGTTAAAGTGTAATGAAACTCGAGTAGAAAATACTTCTTTTCTAAAATTAATTAACTATTCAGCATACCCTTAGGTCAGGAACACGATCGTACTGCATGCAGTCATATTTGGGAAGAACAATTTCCACAAGGTGTCCCTTCTTCTGCAGTGCTTTACCAAGACCAGCCACAACATCCCCCAAACCACCAACCTGTAAAATTAACTAGTTATGTTGATGGTATGTTTATCAAAACAATACGGAAGATCTTTGAGATGTCCCTATACATTTAGACATGAATATTAAACAGTGTTTAACAAATTCCTGAATCTGAACTACTGTAATAAAAGTAATTGTAGCTTGACAAGTAAGAAACCCCGCTCAATTATCTTAATAGAATAAAGCAAAAAAAGATAAAAATTTATAGAGGCAAGCTGAACTCACCTTAGCAACCGGTGCCATCTCTGCTGCAATATGAATGACATGCAATCCTGGACTAAAAAATCAACAAACTCGCAGATTATATAGAAGCTTAAATACAAAAATCAACAAACTAGCAATATGAACGACATGCAATCCTGCATTCTTCTAATACTAGAAAGTTCATACCTTGTTCGTGATGATATCAGTTTGAGAAATGTAGACACAGCATCATGCTCGTTCTTTTCCTTGCAGACCATGTATGAGTCACGAATTCGTCTCTCTCTCTTCCAAACCATTTCTCTCAACACCTGGGCGTCATCAATTGATATTTTGTTCTCAAACAACCAACCATCGATCATAAGCAATAAACGACTCCAAAATTCCCATGGCATATCATCCACAGGTTCATCAACTGCCCTTCTCTTGCTTTCTTCTTTCAGAGTATTTAGTGTATCTTGAAATTCCTCCACAGATTCTTGATATAATTGAACATAAGAATGTATCTCTTCGTCAGATCTTTGAAGCCGGTCCTCCATAAGTTTTATTTTCTTTTGCATCAGCTCATTGTATCGTTGCATATTTTCTGATGACTCTCTATAGACATTAGCTGTTTCAATAGATTCTTCTAATTTATCAACTTTCTTTTGAATCTCTTGGTTCTGCTGTAAAACTACAATAGCTTGATCTGCCTGTTTGGTTGACTTATCTAGCAGTAGCTGCAAATTCTCCACCTTCTCCCATAATCCTTTGCATTCAACTTTAAGATTGGATAGTTTGGATACATCTTCCTGAGAAACTGACAATTTCGATTCCAACTCTTTCAACGCAGACTCTAAAGTCGACCGTTGATTTTCCAGCATTACCACCCGTTCATCCGTATTCTTCACAAAGCTAAGCTCCTCCCTGAGTGCTTCTACATCATTCTTGAGGGATTGATTTTCCAATCTCAATGCATTCAGATTGGCAACAAGAGCATTGATGCTAGTTCTGTATGGTAGAGGAGCTTCTTCATTAAACAGCTGGTCTTCATTCTCAAAAATCTCCACCTGACCTCTTTCAACACCACCGTCACCATTGAGATTCAGTTCATTCTGCATCTTATCTAACTGGTTTTCCAAAAGTTCCACCTTTATTTTTTCCTGGGCAGCTACTCTAATCCGCGCATCGGTCTCTGCCAATCTCATCTCCAAAGCATTCATCTGTCCTTGCAATGCCTCCTTCTCACCGAGAATCTTGTCAAGGTTTTCAAGCGCATTAACCCGCGCCCGGTTGAGAAGATGGATATCTAAGGCCACAAAAGAGATATACATGTTTCACAATTCTAATAAATGAGGAATAAACAGTAAGGCCTGTTTGGGACTGCTTATAGGATGCTAAAAGCACTTTTGACCATGTTTGAAAGAAAACTTAGAAACACTTGTACATTTCTCTCTCAAAATAAAAATTAAAAAAAAAAAAAAAAACACTTACGCATAAGTCAAGTGCTTTCTTATCATAAAAGTGGTTTCTTAAGTGCTTTCCAAAAAGCACTAGAATTTCTGATAGAAAATTTTAAGTTTTCAAATAAAGATGCTAGAAGTGCTTATGCGCGAAAGTGCTTCTTACAAAAGCAGTCCCAAACGGACCATAAATATAATTGAAGCCAAATGAACAAGGCAGAGTAATAACCTACTTTTCTCTGCATTTCTAATCATGCCAACCAAATCCTGAGTATTATACGCCTGTAAAGCGAACAAGCAATCAAACTCATAACAATCATTTAACAATTAACACTGACTCTTGAGTTTTGATAAGCAAAGATGAAGAGTTACCGAAGGATTTGCTTGATCAGACGGAGTTAAAGTTGTCGAAATCGAATCGTTTCCATTGGCAGTGGGAGCTTCGTCATCAGATACGCTTTCAATGGGGACGATGACGCCCGCCGAAGAAGCACCGTCAGATTCGGAGTCGTCGTCGCCATTGAACCGGAAATCTGTACTCGTCGAAGGCTGTTCGACCGAGCCTTTCTTCCTCAGTCTCTGCCTCTTATTCACGCAATTGCAACTTCAAAAGTCGAAATTGAATCAAAATTATCATCAATCACTCGATCAAGCAGATTGAAGTTTGAGAATTTGATCGATAAACGATTTCAGAGAGAAGAGAGAGAGAGAGAGAGTGAAGAGGGGGAAGGTACCTGAGATTACGGTGCCGGAGCTTGCAGGAAGAAGCAGGAGAGCAGTGAAACGAAAAGCGAGCGTTTGAATATGAGCGGTGGCGGGAGGTGGAGTTGGAGCCGGTAATGCTGAGCCCCTGGGTGACGAACCAGGTCGTTAGTCTGACCGCCATTGATGATCACAAGCTTTCTCGCTCCTCTTTCGGCGGAGAGGGAGAAGAAGAAGTGGTTTCTTGGCACAACGACTAACAGTCGTTTTATCGTACGACTCGGGGGCGAGTATTAGCAGAGGAAGTCTCCCGTCCAAGGAAAGTAATCGAATATTCTAACTTTTTTATTTTTCCATTTTTTATTAATCATTCTGTTGGAATTAATAAAAATAAAAATTGGATTAGTAAGCGTTGGATTCTCTTTGTAAGGATTTCATTTATCGTATATTATATGATCAATTTTGACAAGTGTTATTTATATTTAATTTTAAATAAAAATATTTAAAATAATTTTTATCTGCATAATATACAATGAAACACGATTTAAAGATTTCTGAGATTTTCAAAAAAGAATTCGGAAAGGATTTTCATTTAGGAGGGTGAGGTGTAGAGTGTAGATGGAAACCGAGGTGAGTGAGTCACCTTATCTAAATCGAACGGTGATGGGGGTGTGGGCCAAGGTCCATATCAGGTGGGCCCTTCCACAAAAAATTCTTATGATAAAAACCTACCATGAAATTTGGAAGTTGGATAATTGAAAGTGAATAATTTGGAAGGAGGAATTGTTATTAGCATTTTAAAAATTTTATTCTACATTCTTTATAAATGTATTTTTTTTTCTAATTATAGAAAGTTTGGAGTACCAAATGAGATTTTTAGAGTGTTAATAACAATTCCCTTTAGAAATTTGTTTCTAATCGATGAAATTCTTAATAGATCCTTAAATTTAATAGAAAGAAAAAAAAACGACATTAGTAAAAATAATAATAGTGCAACACATTGTATGTTTGAAAGTTAAATAAATTAATATGAGATTTCAGAGCCTAAATTTAATTTTTTTTGTCATATTACTTTAGTCTAAAGTAGGAGGGAAATTGGCACTATTCATATGAATAGTGATTTGGACCACATTTCAGTTTATTTTCAAAATTGCCACTCGGCTGCTTTTACCCAACTTTCTCAATATTTACAAAAATACCACCCAGCCTTAAAACCCGATTTCCACCCTCTGCATCTCAAGGTTTGACTCGGGGACAGAGAGGGGAGGGGGACAGACCGGCTGACAAATTGGAGAGAGACGATGGCTCCCCATTTTCACTCGGAGACAGCTGGGTCTCGCTGTGCGGAGAGGAGAGGAAGGGGACAGAGGGAGTGGAGAGGATAGGGACAGAGAGACTGACAGATTGGATAGATATGGGAGCTACGGGTTTCCACTGAGTGACAGAGAGATTTAGCTAGGTCTTCTGCCAGGATCCATGAGATTTTCTGCGATTTTAGAGAAGGATGAACAGGGAGAGAGATACATAACGAAAAGCATGCGTATGTGCATTCGTTAGGGTCAAGGGCTTACGCACAGAGTCGGTGAGGAGGGGATGGGTGAGGGAGGAATGGCAGGGTCTGCGTTTTCACCTTTCTCCCTTCATTCAAAAGGTCATGAACTCTTTTAGATTAATTATTTTGTTTCTGATTTGCCATTTGCTTTGTTAAAATTGCCATTCATATTTGGTTCTTTCATTCAAATTGCAATGCATGTTAATAATTTGTTCGGTTGGGTGCTAGGATTAAGTCTCTGTTTTTGTAAATTAGGCCTTTGCACTGATATAATTTCTCTGTTTCTCCATCAATTTGTGCATAATTCATCATTTTTCTGTTTAAAAATTGTTACAGATTTTATGTTCCTTCATTACAATTGTCATAGATCTTTGTAGATTGTTTAGGTCACCTTAGATTCACTTTATTTCAGTTTATTATTTTTTAATTGTTGTTCAATGTTTGATTTGCCATTCCATTTATTAAAATTGTCATAGATATTTTTTCCTTCATTAATGCTGTCATAGATATTTTATATTGTTTAGTTAACTATTAGGGTTTCCTCTTAGTCTTTTGTAGGTTGTTTAGTTCAGCTCTAGGGTTAGCTGGATGTTAAAACTTATCCTACAACCTAATCCATTGTTCTAATAACCATAATGTAGATTAATTTGTGATGCTCCACTACCCATAGGCAGTAAACTGTTAAATATATCAATATTTGCATAAGATGAACCAACATTTGACAAGTATAAGCAGCTGGACCAACACAAACAGAAAACACCTAAATTTATAGCAAGATTAATGGTTAACCGAAAAATTAAAAAATTAAGTAGAAAAAACGTAAATTTATACAGTTTTTTGTTTGAAATTATCTGTTCACTGTTTGATTTACCATTCCCTTTCCTTTATTAAAGCTGTCATAGATATTTCAAAATTTGTTTGCTTAACTATTAGACTTTACTCTTAGTCTTTCTTAATTAGGAGGCTACACTATTTATATTTGTGTTTTTCAGAATTTTTTCCCTTTGCTTTATGAGTGAACAAAATTAAGCCTCCTTTTTAAGTTTATTTTTTTTTAAATTAGGGTGTCTAGCCTGTTTAGTTCACTGTTAGGTTGATATTTCTGTATTTATAACCAAAGGGGTTGCACTGTGCTCATTTATGTGTTTTTTCATACTTTCCTACTATTTGCTAATCAACAAATCAACTTCAGCTTCCTTTTCCACTTCACATCATTCTAATATCCATATGTTGCGAGGTTGTTTTTCCGTTTCTTGCTTCTTTTATATTTCTGAGATACACTTTTGATTTGATTCTTGATATGCATGTAGATCCAACACAACCATACACATCAAACCATCCATTCACGCAGCAGCCACCAAACAAACCATTAGTGAGGTATTTGTCCATCCATTTTAAATTTTGTTTATACAAAGTAATTTCTAATACAAATCTCTTTACTGTGTTTAAATACAAACTCTTTTTCCCTCTAATTTTTTTCTATGTGATGTATCCATGCAGCTCAAACATACACACTTTTTTTCAGAAACAAAGAGTATCAACCACTGGAATCTGGATTTCCTAGCAGCAGGTATATGCTTACCCTTTCACTCATGGATTGAATTTGACCCCCTCCACCTATTCATATTTTTTCATTGAAATTCTGTCATTATGTACTGCTATTTAATTGCTCCTTTTGGGTCCCTCCAGGTTTCCATCTTTCTTTCTTACCTTGCAATTTGTGTTATCCCCTGTTTGGTTGCTCAGAAAATGAAATAATTCATGCAATTTTGGATTTCATATGGATGACAGTAGCTGCTGGTTTGAACTTTGAACTAAGAATTGATGCAGTTTTGGATTCTTCATTTCTTATGAATAATCCAATAGAATTAATACTGAAAATTTACCAATGGATAACACTTCAAAGTTGATTGTATAATATAGTTGTCTTTACTCTATGATAATTTCGAGTTTTCGACGTATCTGTGTGTGTGTGTGGAATGTAATATATCGGATTTAGCTTATACTGTGCATAGTTTTATTGTCTGTTGTTATCTGTGTTATACCATTTCTATGCAGGCTTTGAAAGTTATTCATGAGCTTTATAAGCACTTTCCATAATTTAAGCAGTCTGTTTTGGGTTCTTTTTCGTTAGGTCATTAGCTACTGATTAATGGAGAAACGAGGACCATGCCACTGATTTTGGGTTCTTTTTATAATCTTTTGCTTTTGGGGTTTTGCAGGGAGTGCTGATGTATCTGAGAACCATCCTCTTTTCCTTCTTCCGCTTCTTCCTGTGCATTCCAGTTTGACTGTCTGTCATAAAAAAGGTCAATTCATCTAAATTCAGCAATTGACTCTCAAACTCTGAATCTGATTTCGTCTCATTCTGCTGATCTCCTCCATTCCCCTTTTCTCTTTTTGTTCCGTAAATTTACTCAACTAATTCGATTATTCATTTTTTCTGATAGAACATTTGCGGCTCCACGAAATATTCAGTTTTTGCCTGATCATTGTCAAACGCTGTAGCAACTAAGTTTGACAAAATTTATAATTATGGTTATTGATTGCTGGAATTTTGATGGTAGTGTTCCAGATTTACTTGCTCATGATCTTTGTATTGCTTTACTGTGAAAAGATGGATACTTTACTGCAAAATGTGTTTAATTTAATGGAGATTTGCTAGGTTTTTTAATACAATTAACTGGATAATGGATATTGGAGATTTTCTCCAAAGGATTATAATTTATATAGAATTTATAAGTTTGATTACTTTCGGCTTACTTTATGTTTCAAATTAGTTGGATTTAGCATTCTTCACAACCTTTGATGGGTGTTTAATTTCTAATTTTTGTTCCATGCATTGTTGATTTTCTTTGATAATTGTTGAATCGCTTTTATATTTGCTTGGTCCTTAGGATCTAAAGCATTTTGCCTTTTGAAGAGCAGCTGCACGGAAAGTATTAGGTACCCTTTTCTGTGTTGTGTGTGTTTTTTTTTTTTTTTTAATTTCTAATTTTTATGCAAGACATGAAATATGGTAGGAATCAAATGTATGATTGTCACCAAATGTATATATCTTTTGTGGTATATTATTGGTGATTATGGTATGCATAGTTAGTTTTCCTTGCTCTGTTTGAATTTCTCTCTAATTTTCTTTACTCTTCCTTATCTGCTGTGTTGTTTGTGAAAATTTGAAATAACATTTATTAATCTGTGTTTTGAGTTGTGATTTTCATATTTTACTTCCAAGTTCTGAGTCGTTCCTTCTCCCATGATTTCTCAACTTTTGAATATGTAGCGTAATGCCATATTGCTACACATTCTGGCAACATAGGTGGTTATGTTGCCAGACAGTGCATATGGACCACACATTCTCGCAAAAGTTTACCTTATCAATGGTTTAGATTTATAGTTTGGCATATGTGGTCAAACTATGATTCTGAACCATTGATAAGATGAGTGTTTGCTTAACATGTTTCTTACAGGGTAGGGTATACAAGTGTTCTTTTAAAAAAAAAAAATATATATATATATATATTATTTACTGAGAGGAGCCTCAATTGTAATGTTCTAAACTATCTCTCAACTTATTTTTCTATGTTCTGTGCTTTTTATGTTTGCACTTAGATCGATGGGTTCAAACCCTTGAATACAAATTTATTTGACAGCCTTTAAAGTTTTTGACTTTTTGGTGCTCTTTAATACATATTTTCTTTTGTTTATCTAGATTATAGTTTTTCCTGCACACTTAATCCTTGCTGTTCACAGAGTTCTTATTGATCCTGCAATTGTTCTTAAGTTATCTTTGTTGAGTAGAGGCTATGTTCTGTGGGTTTTAGCTTTTAGGGTTTGGAGAAAATTTTGAGCTGCTTTGGTATTTTAATGTTTAGAAAAAATTTTGAGATTCTTTAATGAGATTTTGGTGGCTAACATTCTTTGGCTAAATTTTTTGTGTCTCTTGGTTGCTTTCTGCAATTTTCACTTTTGAGAAAACCTAATTGCAGGTTCTTCTCTCTCTCTGTTAAGTTACCAGTAATAATGTTTTTCATGCACTCTTAATCCTTGCAGTTCACAGAGTCCTTATTGATCCTGCAATTGTTGTTCTTAATTATCTTTGTTGAGTAGGGCATATGCTCTGTGGGTTTTAGGGTTTGGGGAAAATTTTGAGCTGCATTACTATTTTAATGTTTTGGCAACATGTTGAGATTCTTTAATGGGATTTTTGTGGCTAAAGAGTCTTTAGGTAAATTCCTAACTATTTACTGGTTGGCATCCATATCTTATAAATATGTTGGCCAAGACATATGTTAGCTTTCATTTGTTTTTTCATTTTCATTTCTTATAATCAGTGTGTGTGAGTGCAGTGTCTATGAGTATAATGTGTGTGAATATTTAAGTAGCTCACAAGTTTGTTAGTTCAGTTCAACTACAACCCTGATGAAATTAGTTTTACATCACAAACACATATATATAGAAGTTTAGACACCTTGGCAAATACCGCATTTTACTTATTTTCATGGTCTGTTTAGTTGGTTTTCATACTATAACCCCTACTTTTGTAAACTAGATTGTGCATTTCCAGTTGTTAAGCATGAATAGGATGGTGTTACCTAAACATGTTGATATTGCATTGCTTTTGTGTCATGCAGTATTAACGTTCTATCTCGCCTCTTAGATAATAATACAACGACATTACATAAACTTTTAGTTAGTTTTCATGAGACAATTGCAATTTCTTTGCTTTGTTTGAAAATTGGTGTGTTTATCTTCTGGACACTTATATCAATTTAGCTTGTAGTTTAACTATTGCAGTTTTTATGTATTTTGGTTTTACCTGGATTCCATTTCTAGAATGAGCATGTGTTTCTCATTGTATCTAGAAGTTATTTCGGTTGAAGTAGCACGCTTAACATTTGTACTCTGGAGTTGCGTAATTTTCCTTATTGTCTTTTTTGGATCGGAAAATTTTAGATGAGAAATACTGGATGATAAATGTTTCTTCGGTATGATATTTGCATTACTATCTCAGATAAAGTATATAACTAACCTGCTAAATTCTACAGATAATACTTGCAGAACCTGCAGCTAATGCCTATATTATATTACTAATTAGTATAGCTTTGCTACAATCCCTGTTTCAACAGTGTGTGTTTACTGCTAATAGAATTTCGCTACTGTCTCTGAGCTATTATTTTCATTGTTGTTCTGTGAGTTAGTGCTAATCGATTTTCTTTGTTTCCGATTTTCAGAAAGTTGGATCGATTGCTGGAGCACTTGGCCCTTTGACTTTTGAGGTATATTAATTAACACTGGTTTCATAACAGTTCTTACATTTTTTTTTTTTTTTCACATTAGGATTAGATTTAGCTATCTAATTATAGCGTCCTTTTCATATATATATATGACCGCGATAACAGTAGAATTTGAATATATATATGACTGCAATAACAGTACAATGTGTGATTGTTACGTCTTAAGTTAGTGTGATGTAACAAATATTCATGCCATCAAACCTAAACTGAAACATAATAATAAAACGCAGTTGTTTGCAGTTAAACAAGAACATCGTAAATAAACATGTTGTGCGACGACCGATTCCAAAACACATTTTAACAGCTTTATCCGGCTGATAATTCATAACATTGTCAAGTATAAAAGACTGGTCGTCAGTTAAACCCTTCTCAGATTTACCCTTTCTTTGTTGCACTTTCATGGATTTAATCCATTCCACCATCACAGTTTTTGTTACTTTTACAGTTTCCCCATGCTTTCTGGAATGTGTTTTCAATCTTAATAATATCTGCTCTGTTGCTTCGAATTATCAGTGGTTTCAGTTATTCGCTTTCTTTTCTTCTTGGAAAGCATGACTGTGAAGTTTTATCACTGAGTTTCACAGACAAACATATTAAACTTTTCAAATAGCCTTTAAATTTACCCTATATATTTTTCCTTTTCTTTTTCTGACACATGTTCCCATGCTGACAAACAAAGTATAATAATATGTATGATGCCTTAATATGGTGGATTACCTTAGCTGCTAATGTTCCGTCACTGCCTTGCTTTATGCGTGATCGAACTAATTTACTTTTGAATACATGCTTTTTTAGATCTTATTTTTATTACAATGTTGTTACTGTGATCTCTACTGGTTCTTTAAATGGTTTGGTTTTTCAATCAGTTAACACTTTTTTTTTAAATTGAAACAACATTATAGTTCTAAGCATAATCATCTGATTAGTCTCCCCTTTGGCATAATTTCTCGAAACCATTTTCTTTGTGCCATTTGTAGAAAGATGGGTCTCTTTCAAATAAAATTTACAACATTTGGTTTAGGAATTGCAAAGAGAAATAAAGAATCTCCGACCAAATTGTGCAAGAATTTAGTCGGGATTTGAGGGTTTTAGTTCAGGGTTTGTTTTTTCCAATTTACACACACACAGAGATAGAACAAAGGTGAGCGAGAGAAGGGAGGATTTTATGCAAGGGTTAAAGCGTAGGGGTAAGGAAAGGGTAAGGACGCATAATCAATTTGACTGCACGTGTAATTCATAAATTGATAGTGTCTGAATGAGTTTTGGCAAGTATATATACTTAATGACCAAGTGTTTCTAAATATTAAACTAATGGAATTTGGATGCCATCGTTTCTATTTATGATACATATAACTAAAATGCATCGGTTTTGGTTCGAGTATCATGTAGAGAATTTCTTGCTAATTGAACATGTTTGGTTTTGAGTTTCTGGATATAAAATTTACTATAAAAGGCTCTATCTCTTTGAAATTTTGACCATTATTTTTCTGATCAAAATAGAGAACTTTGATTGTTCTATTATACATGACCTATATTTTTCACATTGTTGAATTATTTATACTATTAAGGATGATTAATATGATTATCATCAAAATTATGGTATGTTTTATTGTTTGTCCCATTTGTATGTAAATTCAGCGAATTGGGGAAATTTTCGGGTCTGTGAATTCAATGAATTGCCTAGATGGACCCATAATTAATGCAGTAATAGTTGATTTCATTTTGGAAAAACTGTTGTTGGCCAAAGACAGGTTATGATGTCCCATTTTGTATGAACTATATGTCAATGATGATAGATTGTAAGGTAATTGAGGTTTCTGCAAACAATAACTATTAATACAAAAGGATGAACCGATGCCGGGTGTACTGTTAATTATGTATAAGACATTCTTTTTGTGATGTTGGAACCCACAATTGGGATGCATTTAAACTTAAAGTATTATATATATGGGTGATTTTGTTCTTTTTCATTTCTTTCATATGCACGCCTACATGAAAAACATTATGGTCACGTTTCTTAAACTATGATTTATATTTTTTGCTGTAGTGCGGAAGATATCCACTCTAAAAAAAAGTGAACAATGCAATCTCCGTAATCGACTACTGCAGGCAATTCTACATGTTTTTGGCTATCAACATTTTTGCTTCAATAACTGCGTGTTTTTTGCACATTCGTGCTTGGAAACTTAGATGCTAGAATAAGAACAAATCAGTTTTTATGTTTTTTGTCAACTACAACATGTAGCCAACCTAGAGGATATATATTTTATCACCTTGACTACAAGGGCAACATTTCTGTAAACTATATGTTACTTCTATTTCTTCTATTTATTAGGGAACCAAAACGTTATGTTTCGTCCTGTTAATTGTACAATATAGTTCAAGGTGATGTATTCAAGTCTCGCAGCATCGCGCGGGCATTTTTTCTAGTATAAACAAAGAAGGCAAAATGGGTCAAACTTTAGTAATAATCAAATTACTTTCCTCCCATTAGAATTAAAAAAAAAAAAAATCACAAAAAACCACGCACATAGTGAAATTGTGGCTGGTTACATTCATTATTTTCAAAATATATTTTAATAAAATAAGTAATATTAAAAAACAATAAAAGAGTGAAAAAAAAAAACAATTACCATGTAGGCATGTGACAAGAGACTAATCATATATAAAATTAGCACTTTTTTTTTTATCTCCTAAAAATAAAGTTAGCACCTTAAAATAATAAAATTTTCTATATCTAACAAAAAATGTCTCTCTCTAA
Source organism: Pyrus x bretschneideri (assembly GCF_019419815.1). NCBI lineage: Eukaryota > Viridiplantae > Streptophyta > Magnoliopsida > Rosales > Rosaceae > Pyrus > Pyrus x bretschneideri. The sequence goes on from NW_025999646.1 coordinate 378,152, forward strand.
TTAGAATGTTAAAAATAAAAGTATTAATTTAAAAAAGGGAAAACTTGGTATAGGTCTAATTTTTTGAGTCAATAGTAGGAATAGTCCAATTTATTAAAATAAGTCCAATTTCTTAAATCTTATTATTTTATTATCAATAATTATCTCTTAAATGATAAGATTTATTATAAAAAATCAAATTTCTTCTTAATTATCTCTTTGATTATTTATTTATTTTGTTCTTTCTTGTTATTTATCCCGCTTTAAACCCCATTTATAGATTTTAGTTTTTATTTTTATAATCAACCTATATCATAGGTTAATTATATTTATCTACCTATATGACAGATTCTTTTTTATAATCAAGTAAGATTCATGTGTCTTACTTGTAGATATATTATGTTTTTTTCTACCTTTTAGTTAAGTTTCATATCTTACTTATAGGTATGATATACATTCATATATTTGTTTGAGTTAGGGTATAATGATATGCAGATAGATTTATGTCAATATATTATTATTTTTGTTATAAGATATTAATTATATTTTTTGGGGTTGAAAATTCATAATATTAGAAGATTTTAATTGATTTTTAATATTTTTAGAAAATATAAAATGAGCATTAAAAAAATAAATACATAGAATTAGGTAATTGGACTCACTCCTAAAAACCATCTATGTGTTTTGGACCTAGATCTAAAAGCCCCTTTAAAAAAATTACTTAAAGATTCTGAAAAATAAAAGATTCCAACATTGTGGGCATTATTTCTTTGAAATTAAAAATAACTATGAAACCAATATTTCAAATAAATTACAAAATAAATTTGAAAAACTCAATTATCACATGCGTTAAGGTGACAAGAGGCTAGTTTTATACATACTATATATTAACAATAATTATAATTCACAAGAGGCTAGTTTTATACATTGTTATAAAAATTCTTGCCTAGTGCCTAGACTGCGCTAAGCAGCTGGTCACCTCCTCGATTAATGCCTAGAAGTTTGAAAATTAAGAAATGACGCCTAGACCTGCTGAGGCACCAGTCTAGTCTGCCCAAACCCTCCTAGACACATGTTTAGGTTGCGACTCACTTAGATAAAAAATAAATAACTTCCCTTTTGCATTTTATTGTTTTCAATAAATTATAAGAGATTTATTGAACACTTAAATAAACACACATTACATGTTTGCTCCCCATATTTTCATTATGTTCCAATATTTCATAATATATATATATCATTATATTTTATAGTTTATGATGAAATATATATATTTTAAGTATAAACAGACACTTATTTACACGAAATACAATAGATTTACTTAAATCCACCTAGTCCGCCTAGCGCCTTACATCTTTTAGAACATTGGTTTTATATACACCATATATTAACAATAATCATAATTCAAACTTTTATTCACGATTTAACTCAAATTTATGAAATTTAAGTTGACCACTTTTTTTATATTTTATTTTTTTGCACAAAATTTGTGTTGATTATTACGATTGGGAAATTGTTACCGTTTCCACAAGCTGTGATCAGCAAAGACACTGACACTCCTGATGATCAAATCCACCAATCACCCATCTTTTTCTCCTGCCGTTGCGCCGCCCAATCTCCGCCTGGTCAGCCGTCGCAGGACCTCGCCACCTGCAAGCACGCGCCCGACCCCACAAAACACACCCTGAAACACTGTTCACAGTGTGCTTCCTGTTTTACTTGTCTTCTTTTCCAAGCAGGCAAGCCACTTTGCTCCGGATCTTTCAAATTGAAATTCCTCTCCTTCAACCTTTGCATGTTGAATTTCACATCAACAGCATCTCCCTATAAGCTAGGAGCTTTGTTCGGCTTCAAGCTTTCCGACGGTAATTTGACGATTCCTCCGACGCCCGCCATCAAGGTTAGTCTCAAACGATTCCTACCTTATTGACCTATTGCATCTCAAAATCTGCTTCAAATTTGTTATTTAATATAATTGGGCTTTAGTCTAATCCAATTTAACGATTAGAAATTTCGGCTGGGGACGGGGACTGCAATTTCATCTGCTCCAAACAAATAGATTCTTTTTAATTTGAATTTAGAAAATTATATTCGAATTTGTTTTACATCTGATTCTGTTGGATTTAGGGGTTGTGTTTTAGTGTTTCCTGGCCTGAGTTGTAAATAAAGAAAAAGAGTGATTTTTTTTTATCTTAAAGAGTTCATCATGATCATGCACACGAGTCTGATATTATCAAGTAAGATGCCCGAGTCCTCTTGCATTCATATAACTACATTTGTGAGCTGCTTTTCTGGGTTTTTGTGGCATATGAAGCAGGGCTCTTGTATATTACGATGCAAAAAATTGTTTCTTTTTCTATTTTCCCTTTAAAAATGGAAGGTAGAAAAAAAAATTATATTTTTGACGGGATTCCATCTGCCCAAAGTCCTCACCCTTACCGGAAAGCAAAAGCCTTTCGATTCCCCAATCATGGGATGTGCCGTTGCAATCACTCTTCTGATCGCCGTCGCAACGCTGATCGTTACTCGCCTGCTCTACGTATTGCACCGAACCGGCAAACCCCACAAGCCCAGCAGCTCAAAAGGCTCAGCTCCCCAACCCCTCAGCACCCTAATCGTTTTGGGCTCTGGAGGCCACACGGCGGAGATGATCAACCTCTTGTCAGTCCTTCAAAGAGACAGATTTGCCCCTAGGTTCTACATCGCCGCCGCCACTGATAACATGAGCCTCCAGAAAGCTCGCCTGCTGGAAGAGAACGCCGATGAGAGTTCGAGCTCGCAGTTCATGCAGATCTACCGTAGTAGGGAAGTGGGTCAGTCTTATTTCACCTCTGTTTTGACCACTTTGACTGCTTTGGCTCATGGGCTCTGGCTAATGATCAGAATCCGACCCCAAGTGGTAATCTTTTCGCCTTTTCGGATTTTCGCATTTTCACAATTTGTTTCAGTTGATATGAGACATTGGAGATTAAATTGTCGATGATCAGTGCTGTTGGTGTTGCAGATTCTGTGCAATGGGCCTGGGACTTGTGTTCCACTTTGTGTAATTGCATTCATATTCAAGGTTTGGATTGACCCTTTTGAATCTGTTGTCATTTTTCTTTGTTAAGTCTTTTGCCATTTTGTTCTGTTATGAATTTCGGGACCTTTTCGATATGTGCAGGTTGTGGGGATTCGATGGTCATCTGTGTTTTATGTTGAGAGTATAGCAAGAGTGCAGAGGCTCTCCCTGAGCGGCTTGCTTCTTTACAAGTTACAGATAGCGGATCAATTCTTTGTCCAGCGGCCTCAGCTACAGAAGAAATATCCCCGAGCTCACTATGTTGGTTGTCTCATGTAGTTGATCCGATTCTGCTGCTGCTATGCGTGCTCTAACGTCCAACTTTTCACAATGTAATGTGCGTTTGTCAAGGTTTTAACTTCTACAGTTTATTTTGTTTTGTCGACCATAGTTGCCAACATTTTAGCTTCTTACTAATTGAAGAAGAGACTGATATCATTGCATTGATGAGGAAAGTGTAAAGATTGTTGAAATTTATAGTACTTTTTAGGACATACCTGAGATCAAAAGTTATGCATTACTGGGTTCAACTTGTAATCTTGTATGCTAGATAATTTAACAGTGATTGCATTCTGGTTTATCGAAACTAGGCTTTGTATCTTTACCTTTTAATTTCTCTATCCTTCTCCTTATGTTATCGTTGAAGAATATTACAGCTAGAACTGGAATGAAAGGCAAGCCGGAAGCACTTATGACATTGGAGAATAAAGAATGACACCTCAACAATCAATCCAATGAATAGCGTAGAGATGGTGATGCGCACCCGCCGGGTAAAATCTCTGGGCTGAGAAATTGTTGCTTGTTGGGAGATTTTCTTAAACTCAAGTGTATTATCTTCTTCGGCTTCTTCAACTGGTATGAAACACATATTTGCATTACCATGGAGGTAGCTTCATCTATGATTTAGTTCATCAGTAAAATCACAAATTTTCTTTTAGTAGCATATGAATATAATCGATCTGTCAACTATTCGGTGTTTTTTCTTCGTTTCTTTTGAACACAATGTGCTGTTTACCAATTTCTGTTACATGCAATCTATCATTTAATGTATGAGATATTACATAGCCGTTCATGTTCCTCCATTGCAGATATGTGCTGTAATTCTACTGCTACAGGGTTAATACATCGGAACGAGTTTCCGATTTTATGCAGAGAAGCCATATAAAAACATGAAAACTATAAAATCTTTGTGCACATATAGAAATCGACTTACCTATGTTGTGTGGTTGTTGCCTTTCATCAGGACAATTGGAAAGCTTGTAAATCTGTTCTTTTGCATATAAAACCAGAGATGATCTACAAACTACTGTTTTAAAAAACGGCCCAGGCGGTGGGCGGTGGTGACCCAAGGCGTTTTCTGACAAATCGGTTAGAAAAATCGGCTGGGCTCGAGGCGGGCTGGGCTCTAGGCGGGTTAAGTGGTTTTTTTTTTTTTTTTTTTGAAATTAAAAACAAAAAAAAATCCTATTGTACATGTGTCATCCTATAATACTCCTCACTATGGTTATGTGGCATATATGCTTAATGTGTTTTTAAATTTTAGACTTGTTGGATACTCTTTTTGCATTTTATCATTCTTTTATTATCTTATCCATGAATTTCATGTAAGTGTCAATATGCATTTATTTACAAGAAATTTACCTAAATTCGCCTAGGTTGCCTAGGCGCTAGCCCGCCGTCCGACTAGCGCCTAGCGTTTTTTAGAACTTTGCTACAAACAGACCTCTTTTTTCAATCATTTAAAGCTTTCGGAACTTCAACGTTCCTGGAATTTCTATTCTCCGCCTTGGACTTACGATCTTCGATGTAGTGATGATACGCGTAGGAAACAAATCCCCAAATACCCAAAGCCATGGCTATTCCCTTAATTCCACTCATTTTTTCGTGGAAGAAGATCACAGCTAGAACCGGAACAGCAGGCAAACCCAAAGCACTTATGGAATTGGAGAAGAGGGAAGAGGCTTCCAAAATCAAGCCTACCGTTCCAACTGCAAAAAGCTGCCATGTTATTGCTGTCCATGTCACATTCATCACATAGGATATCTTCCCTAATTTATACCCCTCCATCTCACCCTTCAAATGCTTCCACTCTCCGCTAGCAAAAAGTCCGACCGCGGTTACACAGGTTGCGACCGTATTTTCACACACTATCAGGTCCATGACTGCTCTAAACGTCCCCTGTTTTATAACCCTTCTGAAGGCAAGCTGAGTTAGGGAAAGCAATAATCCGGCTCCGGCTGATGCCCCTAAGGTGCATATGAACCCAATTGCATACTTTGCCTTCGATCCTCCACTTGGATCATCGTCTCCAGAGTCGTCTTCACCTTGGAACACGAGGAGGGTGGAGGAGATGGTGAGGAGAACTAGAGAATTGACAATGTAAGAAGTGAACTTTTGCGCGTTGAGGAAGAAGGAGAAAAACGCGTTGAAGGCCAATTGAGATGCACAAATGAGGGTAAAAGTAGATACAGGAAGGTAAGATAGTCCTACGGAATACAAGTAGCAGTCTAGGGCTATTAGGATGCCAAGAGAGACATATACTGATGCGAGAATTTTGGTAGACGGTGATTTTGATGGGATAGGACTATCTTTTGGGATTGGATTATTTCTGCTTGCTGGGATGCAATAGTAGGGAAGCATGATTGGAAAGCCACAAATTTGTACTACCGTTGCCAACCAATTACTTTTGGCGCCCTTGTCGTAGTACTGTCTTCCCAAGAATGTTGCAACTGACTGGCCGGCAATGACAAGGAACGAGTAAATGGCGATTCTAATCCACCAGTTGACACTTTTGCGCTGCGGTAGCAGTGATCGGTCGGAGACATGTGTAGGCCCTGATAAGTTTGCTTCACCTTCTCCATTTCCTTCCTTAACTATAAGAACAGAGACTTACAAGGATCAGTATTGAAACTCATGATAATAACAAGGTTGGGATTTTGTAGAACTCTTCCCCCCATAGCCACCCCAACTTGTAATTTTTATGACTCATAAATTACAATAAGAATATAACTCACTTATCATAATTTGATTCTTTTAAGACATATCACTCGAAAGTTCTAGATAAACTGGCTCATAGCGTTGTCCAGGTAAATTAACAACTAGATATGCGGCCAAGAATCCTCGTGCATACTGAATAAACTTTATATCAGTTGCTCTATATACTCAGAAAAGATCATATTGAATAGAAGTAGACTTACCCCCGATGCTGAGTTGAAGTTCTTGAGCTTCTCCCATGTCAAAGATGAAAATACTCACAATGGAGAGAGAGAGAGAGAGAGAGAGAGAGAGAGCGAGAGAGAGAGAAGTCACTCACATAAGTTAAGTAAATGACATGCATGCAATTTCGGAATAGATATTTCCAATTGAAAGTAATAATAGCTAGCTTGTATTATTGTTGCTTATTTATATTTTTGTATCCTCAGAAACTGCAAGTTACAGACAGTATCATCACATTCATGAATAATTAGACGGACCAAACTGGATCATTCGCCTTTGTTTGATACATGACTCTACCTCTTTTCAGGCGGTTAATACCATTGGGATTTGAATACTCTCCTGAGCCTAAGGAGAGGATCATCCTAATCAAGACATGTGGATTGTTAGATTTTTATTCAACAGCTACAAACAGAGAGTTCAATTAAAGTTATAGTTCACGTGTCATGATCAGGATGATCCTCTCCTTGAGCTCAGGAGAGGATCCAAATCCATATCATTGAAGAAACAAGATATTGACACTTCACTATTTAGGCCCCGCAACACGTGCGTATATTATGAGCACTCTTTGTATAGTATACCATACGTGGTAAATAAAGGTCACCTAAAGTTTTCAGTTTCAAAGATATACAGTATAGTAGTATTTACTTACTTGAAACGAAGAATCATCAAATATATTTACTCCTTCTGAAAGCACTATGAGAATATCAACCTCCAAAGTTGGCCTCTTCTAGGTAGTAGACTAGTAGTTGATCATGTTCTGAGCTTCACTTTTCGAAATAGGGTCTCTTTGGATTCTCTTTGTAGGGATTCAGATGATCAATTAATCATGTTTGTTTATCGTACATTGTGCAGTTAGAAATTATTTTAATTTTTAATTTAAAATTGAATATAAATAATACTTAACAAAAACTGATCGCATGATATACAATGAATAGACATGATAAATTGATTTTTGAATCTCCACATAAAGAATCCAAAAAATCTCCACAAAAAGAATCCAAAGAGGATCCTTGTCCTCACTTTTCCCACTAGGAATCATCAAATGTATATCCTCCTTCCGAAAGCACTAAAAAAGAATATCAACCTCCAAATTTGGCCTCTTTTAGGTAGTGGACTGGTAGTTGATCATGTTCAGAGCTTCACTTCTCCAACTCAAGAAAAATCACTCATTAAATTTCAAGACAACAGCTTGTAGACTTCTAGGGTTCATACTATAAGTCAAATCTTGATTATTGCAGTGAATAATAAATCACAAAAGAAATCTGCCAATCTTTGCTTCCAGTTAGTGCAATATTTTTTATTATATGCACCGGAGATAATTCAACTGTAATCATAGTCTTGCCTTAATGCAACAAAGAATAATGTCCAGAAGATTATTTATATTTTGTAAGCGTGGTTGTTCATGGTTGTGCTTATTTTCTATTTTTAAGTATCAAATAATTTACAAATGTGGTAAAAAAAAAAGAATTAATCTTCCTACTTAAAAAAAAAAAATTATATAAAACTTGCAAAGTGACTCAATTATTTCACAATATTTATTTATTTTATACCTGCAAATTGACTTTCTATCCAAAAGAATAATAATAAATAAATAAATAACATTGTGATATTCATAATTTCATGAATAATGTCAAGTCATTATCATGCCTAGCTAACCTTATCCAATAATTGATGAAATTTCTACTAAGATGGCTACAATTGTTTGTGGTCATGGGTCCATGGCTTACTAGTTCATCAACTACTAGCTACCACCACAAAACATCATAATTATATCATAGACCGCTCTAAACGTCCCCTGTCCCTAAGGTGCATATGAACCCAATTACATACTTTGCCTTCGATCCTCCACTTGGATCATCGTCTCCAGAGTCATCTTCACCTTGGAACACGAGGAGGGTGGAGGAGATGGTGAGGAGAACTAGAGAATTGACAATGTAAGAAGTGAACTTTTGCGCGTTGAGGAAGAAGGAGAAAAACGCATTGAAGGCCAATTGAGATGCACAAATGAGGGTAAAAGTAGATACAGGAAGGTAAGATAGTCCTACGGAATACAAGTAGCAGTCTAGGGCTATTAGGATGCCAAGAGAGACATATACTGATGCGAGAATTTTGGTAGACGGTGATTTTGATGGGATAGGACTATCTTTTGGGATTGGATTATTTCTGCTTGCTGGGATGCAATAGTAGGGAAGCATGATTGGAAAGCCACAAATTTGTACTACCGTTGCCAACCAATTACTTTTGGCGCCCTTGTCGTAGTACTGTCTTCCCAAGAATGTTGCAACTGACTGGCCGGCAATGACAAGGAACGAGTAAATGGCGATTCTAATCCACCAGTTGACACTTTTGCGCTGCGGTAGCAGTGATCGGTCGGAGACATGTGTAGACCCTGATAAGTTTGCTTCACTTTCTCCATTTGCTTCCTCTGTAACAACAGATTTACAAGGATCAGTATTGAAACTTATGAAAATAGCAGGGTTGGGATTTTTAGAATTCTCCCCCCAAAAAAATCCCAATTTGTACTTTTTTTCTCATAAATTACAATAATAACATAATTCACTTCCCATAATTTGTTTCGCTTAACATATATCAATGGAAAGTTCTAGATTGACTTGTCCATAGCATAGTCTAGGGTGAATGAATAACTAGATATGCGGCCGGAATCCCCGTCCATACTAGATAAACTTTTTATCAGTTGCCATATATGTTGAGAGTTGTCCCACGTCGGTCGGTGAGGGACAAAGTTTGCTATGTGTTTATATGATCTTGGGTTACTTCTCATATTGCTAATTTGTTTTATGATGGAATCCCAATTTCATCATGGTATAAGAGTGTAGGTTTGGAAATCTACCACACATGCGTAGACGTATTGAGATATTACTAATTGATTTTACGGTGGAATCTCAATTTCATCAATATATATATACTCAAAAAGGATCACATAGAATAGAAGTAGACTTACTCCCGATGCTGAGTTGAAGTTCTTGAGCTTCTTCCATGTCAAATATGAAAAAACTCGCAAACAATTGTTTTGGGGGGGGGGGGGGGGGGAGGGGAGAGAGAGAGAAGCCTTGTTTCAACTCACGTATACATTAAGTAAATGACATGCATGCAGTTTCGGAATATATATTTCCAAATGAATGTTGTAATAGGTTGCTAGGACTCTAGTCTTGTATCATTGTTGCTTTTCTATATTTTTGGAATCCAGATCGTGAGGATCTCGAGAATACGTAAATTATGTCCGTTCATCATACATTGTGCAGTCAGAAATCATTTTAAATATTTTTATTAAAAATTAAATACAAACAATACCTAATAAAAACTGATCGCACAATATAAATGAATAAACACGATTTACAAATTCCTAAAATCCTCGCCAAAATATCCGGATCCTGTTGGATATTTTTGTATCCTAAAAAACTGCAAGTTACAGACAATAACATCACATTCATGAATAAAATGATGGACCAAATTGGACCACTCATCTTCAGCCGCCTGAGGTCATTGAAGAAACTAGATATCTACACTTCATTTTTTGGGTCCCGCAACTTTTATATGATATAGTATACGTGGGAGAGCGGTGATATAAGATTTTCAATCTCGTATATTTACAGTATTAACGAGTGTTTACTTACTTGAAACGAAGAATCATCAAATATATATCCTTATGAAAGCTCTATAAGAATATCAACCCTCCAAATTTGGCCTCTTGGAGGTAGTAGATTGTCATGTTCTGAACTTCCCTTTCCCAACTCAAGAAAAATCATTCATTAAATTCCAAAACAGCTTCTAGGGCTCCTATCATATGTTAAATATTGATGATTGCAACAGATGAAAATATCACAAAAGAAATCTGCCGATCTTTGCTTCCAGCAAGTGCAATGTTTTAGTTTTTTTGTTGTTTATAGTGGAGAAAATTCAAACGATAATCATAAAGGATCTATTCAAATTATATTTTATAAATTATATGGCAAGATTGTTTATGATTTGATTATTACTTCAATATTTGATTACGTGCTTATTTTTTATTGATGACACATCACATAATTACAAAAGTAATCTAAAAAAATGGTTTCCCTATATTATTTCCTCAAAGGATTTCTATAAAACTTGCAAAGTGACTCAGTTATTCCTCAATATTTATTAATTTAATTTCTTTTTACTAGTGCAAATTGACTTTCGATTCAGAATTGTTGGTCTTCATATTATATACATCATGCACAGTGACAAGTCGTGATCACGCCCTTATCCTATAATTGTTAAAATTTCAACTAAGACGGGTACAATTATTTGTAGTCATGGGTCCATGGCTTGCTAGTTCATCAACTACTAGCTACCAGCACAAAAGATCATAATTATACGATAGACCTCGCGATGGTAGTGAGTTAGTTTAAGTAAGTTTGACAGGTTTTACAACCATACAACAATATACGACACGTATTTTACGTACAAATCTAACATTAAGTAACATCTGTATCATTATATTTCTTTAGGTCTTGAATTCTTCAATGTTACACTTGATATGCAAGAGCAAAATCTCTTCAACTATTTCCATTTTTGTTCTCGATCTTGGACTTTTGATCATCAAGGTAGTGCTGGTAAACGTATGAAACAAATCCCCAAATGGCCAAAACCAAGGCCATTGCCTTAATCCCGTCCATTTTGTCATGGAAGAAAATCACAGCTACAACTGGAACAACAGGCAAACCGACAACATTAATGGCATTGGAGAAGAGAGAAGATGCCTCAAAAACCAATCCCACCATGCCAACATCAAAGAGTTGCCATATTATAGCTGACCATATCAAGTTCATGACATAGGATACCTTCCCTAATTCGTACCCCTCCATCTCGTTCCTCAAACCCTTCCACTCTCCGCTACCGAAAAGTCCCACCAAGATGGCGCACGTAGCAACAAGAGATTGATACACTATCATATCCATGACCACTCTAAATGTTTCCCTCCTTAAAACTTTTCTGAAGACGAGCTGCGATAGAGAAAGCGTTAATGAGTATTCAGCTGATGCGCCAAGGGTACATATGAACCCGATTGCATACTTTGCTTTTGATCCTCCACTTGGATCGTCTGTTGAGTCACCATGGAGCACGAGGAGGGTTGAGGAGATGGTGAGGAGGACTAGGGCATTGACAATATAAAGGGTGAACTTTTGCGAGTTGAGGAAGAAGGAGAATAGCGCGTTGAATGCCAATTGGGATGCACAAATGAGGGAATAAGTAGAGACGGGAAGGTAAGATAATCCAACCGAGTACAAGAAGCTGCCCAAGGCTATTAGAAGGCCAAGAGAGACATAAATTGATGCAAGGATTAAAGTCGAGGGTTCTTTTGATTCGGGAGTAGTACTAGTACTAATGTTTGTGGTTGGATTTGTTGTTTTTGTTGGGAAGAAATAATAGGGAAGGAGGATAGGGAAGCCAGCAAGTTGTACTAGGGCTCCCAGCCATTTGCTTTTGCCACCTTTGTCGTAGTATAGTCTTGCCAACAGTGTTGCAGCTGATTGGCCGGCGATGACAAAGACCGTACAAATGGCCATCCTAAGCCACCAGTTGAAGCTCCTACGCCGGGGAAGCAGTGCTTGTTCGTGAACATCTGTGCACCCTGAAGAGTTTGCTTCATTTGAATCCTTAACTGATAAATAGAAAGAAGAAAAAGATATGCAAGGATCAGTATTTGATCAAATGTCTGTTTCTTGTTATACTCAATGCATTAACACTTCGGCAGGATTTGCTTCATGATCAAGGCCTCTCGCACTTGCTATATATTAAGCCTTATCATAAGAAAAACCAAATCCAATTCTCACAGCTAATAACAGTAAATTCATTGAATTATGCGTATCAGTAATAAGCTCGCGTAGAATTAGACTCACCATCTATGCACGTATACATTGATTTGTACCCTCTCTCCTCTCTGATAAAATAAGTTTTTTCAGACCGAGCAATAGCAAGAAGAAAAAAAGTTATAAAAAAAAAAGGACCGTACGTACGTACGTACCTACAATGTTGAGTTGCACTTCTTGAGGATCTCCCATGCCAGAGATGAAGAAACTCTCTCAAATGAGAGAGAGAGAGAGAGAGCTTATTTGAGCTGATCAGATGAGAACTTGGCCATGTAATTTAACGTAAATGTGGAGTGGGGTGTGTGTCATGTAGCACGGCAATGAAGAAAAAGCAAGTACGAAAAGCATGCAATCCAGAAGTAGAAGTAGATTCGTTGGGGTTTTCCAACTGACACTTCCCAAGTTATTTTGATAACTACTTTGTTAAGATGGCCCAAATATCACGTAAGCTAATGACCTTCTCTTTCTTTGATTTACGCATGATTCAACTTATTTTAAGTCGACTGGTATCAAAGAGAGTAGATTGCAAAGGATATATGAACCTCGTCAATTTGCTTGTATATGCATTTGCATACGCGAAACCATAACGACATGCATTTATATTACGTGGGATATTGGCTTTCGATTGTTGCAACTCTCAAATCAATTAGTTGTTGGTGGAGTGATATTTATTTTCCTCCAAAATAGAGGGGGTCTCAAATTTGAAACCCTATTCTTCGTTGATAAAAAATAAAATAAAATAAAATCATCTCGCAAGGATAAACAACTAGTCTTGCCAGTGATTTGTGACGAATTCAGATCCTCTCCGTACCTTTGTGTTTGGAGTTGGCGGCCAAGAGAATTCAAATCACTCAATTTAAATCAAGCAGTCCTCATTAGCTCATTACATTGACTCACCTCACACAAAAACAAACTCCTTAATAGCCTGAATCTCTTTCTCTCTCTTCCTTGAATAGTCAGGATTGTCTAGTCCGTCGGCTTCAAACACAGAGATCCAGAGAATATTTAAATTCATTTGTGACAGTATAATGGACAAATTGAAAATGTTAAGAAAAATTATTTATGTGCACTATTTTCCTACATGTGCACTGTACAATCCTTTTTTTTTTATATATACGTTAATTATGTTTTGCTATATTCAACCTAAATGTGAAAAATAGTAAAGGTGTGGATGTGAGAAAAAAGTGTAAATCATTTCCGAATATATTGGGGTAATGAGGAACTTAAAACCCATTTTAAAGAAATTCGTGGGTTTTGAATTGATGTGCATCCTAATTTGTTATAACTTGGATCTTTACTCGGATGCTCATACGGTCACCTGTAAAGTGTGAACTAAAAAATATGGAACACTTTGTTTCTTGAGAATTCCTACGAAACAAAATTCCAATCCAAACTTGCTAAGACGATATGGAACATTGTCAGTTTGAATGTGTCAAACAAATCAACAGTTTTGAAACATTGTCAAAGGGCATTCTCATTATGAACCATTGATTTTGTTTGATCATAAAAAATGACTAAACGTTCTTCAAAATAAATGAATTTTCAAAAAATAATATTTCGATCATGATAAAGAGAATAAACGGTTGTATTATGACATTTTGTTTGATAAAATAATGCCCCGCGGGGAAGGACGACTTTCCGCCGTTCCGAGAACGAGGGAAGTATTGGATACAGTGGACCATTTTAACAATAAACAGCAGATTCAGATTGCATTGCTCATGAACTTCTGAACTTTGATTTATCACAAACAGCACATCTATGTCACAGAGATCTACAATTTCCTCAAGGATTTAACAAAACTGTGGGGAAAAAGAAAAAAGAAGATACAAAGCAAACAGCTATATATATTTTCTAAAGAATTCTTCTCACCATTGTTGCTTCCTGCTTCCGGGCCTCCTGCCAAACTTTCCAAAGGCAAATCTAACATCCACATCCAAGCTTTCACGCAGCAACGGAGAGTTTGCCCTTCTCCTCGATACAAAAAAATGTTAGAACTGCAAGCTTTTGTAGGCTATATTCGCAACCGACGTCTTCCATTATCCTTATTGAAATTCTTTGAATATTTGCACATCCAACAGGAAACATCTGTATAACCCACTTTTGGGTCTTGAATGGTTAAGCCTGTAATAGTAAAACCTGTTAATTTATGAAACTACGAACACGACAGCAAGTTTTGAAACTTTTCAATAAATCTAAATCACAGAAATTCTACACAGCGTCTAAGAAATAAGAAAGAGTGAGCACAGAGCAGAAAGGTTCTTACAGGTCAATGGGGTATCTGAAAAAGAATGAATGAGACAAAATACAAACAAGTAAAAATGGCTGCCCCCGCGAGAAAATTATGAAGCAGCCTGTGGTTGTCTTTGGTGGGAACAAACACTGTCTTAAGCGTATTGGTTAACTCAAAAATCCGATGAGATACCTGCAGAACCAAGTCAACAGAACAGCAGGGAGAAGGTAAGAATTTGTAAGCACTGTTGGCTTGCAAAATTTTAAGGGCTAAATGAAGATTGAAGATTTTCTTACCAAAACATAGATGGCGGTTGTCAGCATGAAGTTGAGCAACGGATATTCTGGAATGACAGAGAGAAGCCACTTGGGCTGTCCATTAGGTGTGTTTGTTCTGTACATGAGTAAAGGAAAATTTTCATGAGTTCCTTATGAAAAGAGAAAACATTTGTAAAGACTCAGCTGCATTCCACTGGTAAAAAAACGTACGGTTTAGTCATAGTTAAAGAACAAGAAGTATCACGTACCTCAACCAGATGTGGAACTGTGAAATATACGTCTCCAAAGTAATCTTCCCAAGCCACCTAGCATAACCAAAGTGAAATTGTACACACAAAATGAGTCAGCAAAACCTTTCATAAACACGAAAAACCACTTACAACTGAACAACTATTATCCCTACAAAAGGTACTGCTGTGTTTGACTTTCAGATAAGAATACGTACGCAAAAAGAGTCAAAGAGACACCCCGCAACTGCTGAGTAAAGTTCCGCAAGCATATATATACACTGAAATCACAATAAGCAGAGGAGATGCTAATTCAATATGATGAACAGAATGAAAAAAAATGACTGAAAATTGTATGTGCCATCTGATAAAACTCCCAGAAAATAATTCATTTTAATTTGAAAAAGAAACAAAATAACACGCACGTTATCGGAATCCATGATGTGTAGGGGTGCAATTTGTTGTATGAAACCTTGTCCAGCTTGTAAATATATTCATACCACAGATAACCAACCTAACAGCAAAAATATAATGAGCATGAGATCATATTAAAGGATTAAAACATTAGCCACTATATATAAGCAGATAACTATCATAACGGAAGAAACTTACAAATATAGAACTGGAAAATATTCCTGCTTTGATTGAGACTCTCCTTTTGGTATCAGATTCCTCCAATTTCTCCATCCATTTCTCCACCTAAGAGATATTACGTTTAAAATTTCACTACTTGGAGTATCAAGAAAGCAAAAGCAACCAGATGTAGATAATCAAGAGATTACATTAGGATGATAATAGGCATATATCATTCCAATGATCCATATGTAGCGATCAAGTCCAGATCTAAAATGCCATTCATGCAGACGATGGAGATCTGGTTTAGCAGGATCAGTATACCCTGCATCGTAGGAAACAAAGACGATAAGTTTGAGCAATGGGTGAACAGTAAGAAATTCATGCACAGAAACAATTCAAGAATCTCATACCAACCTTTTCTTCATCTTCTTTATATAAGAATCTCAAATCATTTCAAGACCTATATACAAGCTGGATTTTATTTTTGGCCAAAACCTTAAGCCCCTTAACATGAAAGTATTTGAACGGGTTAACCATTTAAAGTTATTCAAGATTCATGCAATATATACAAATAACTCACAAGAGGATGACTATCTTTTATTGGTTATAAACTATTTTCTCTTACAATATTGACCAAAGTTTTTGAGTAATGAGCCTGCCCAAAAATGAAAATTGAAAAGCACAAAATAAAGACTCTAGGATCAGTGTAATAAAATTTTATCGAAAAGTCTGCTGAGAATCAGAAGAACAACCATGTTGAGAGGATGAAAGTCAACTGTGTTTTTTTCTTTTCAGTTGAACTTCCAACAGTGAAAAACATAATATAAATAAAAAACCAGAAAGCTGAATGGGGTTACTCACCCAATAAGAATGATAATGGACTAAAGACTAATTCAAACACTCCGGGTATTTCCCAAATCAAGATAACTGCAAGAAAGCATCCAAGAATCTTCAAAGCCATAACAGATCTGATCTCATTGTACTTGCTACAGATGCCTAGGGCTCCATACACCATAAGAGTATACAGAGTGTGCATTGGACAGATGTAATAGAGCATATAGTCATTGTTAAGAACAATACAGCAAAACGCCACAAAAAAATTCAGCCGCCACATCATCTGCATAGTGCATAAATACAAGCGTTTCAGATCATTGTCATAATACTCCCAAGGACATTTGCGAGAATACACTTCCCAGAACTATATTTTACCTGAGCAAAGCGGGCGAGGCTAAAATCCTTTCTAATGTAGTAATAGGAAAAGTTTCCAAATCCAGTCATCCAAACATATGCAGCAATAAAGACGCGTATTGCGTTGTAAATCTCACTAGCAGCAAAGTAATGGTACATTAGAAATAGGACCTGCCAAGAAGCAAAAGAGATGAATTATACTCATAGTACATTCATAAATTAATTATTATAAACAGCATAGTGAGCGAACTGAGCTCTATATATAACAAAGTTTGATGCTCAACTGGAAGAAAACTAAAGAGTAGCATTGTTGGGTTTTGCAACTAACCTCTGATAAAAATCTAAATGAATAAAAGCCAATCAAATCTACAGATTCAATCTAGAATGGTATCCAAATTTAAGTTCAACCACTAACAAAAATATCAAAGGATGACAAATGCTTGTTCGAGTTAGATGAGCATGGACGGTTGTCACAATACAAACACCCGAACAGTAAAAATAACAGTGGCAGGTCACCAAGAGTGTAAGTTCAGAATTCCCCTCCTAAAACAAAAGAGAGAGGAAATACCAAGAGCACACAATTCTTTCCCAAAGGAAATATCTTTACCCTACAATTTACAAACTTAGAGAAGAGTACTTGCCTGCATCCACCCTTTCCATTCCTCAGTCTGATGCCGATTTAGGTAAAGTATGGATTTTCCAGAAAATGCTGATTTGTCACTATGTTTTTTCAAAGATGTCATTGCTGAAACTATGACAAGGATAAGGTACAGGAAGATGAAAAGATCCCGATTGTATTTCTGTTCAAGGAAGAACCACATAAATAATCAATATTACAACAGTAAAACCAGCTTATTGTTGTTATCAGTACATATCAGCGTGTCATGATCTGAATATAAAAGAAAGGAACTTTGTGTTTATCAATGTGTGACAATAGTAACACTGCCATCCCTAACTTTTCTTTAATAGAAGCCATATAAAAGATAGCATCCTTTATATCAGGATACGAAATGATGAGCAAGATAGGTGAACTCAGGGCACTTAGGCAGAAATATCAGTGAGAACAAAGGACAACACGGACATAAGCTGATAGATTAGGACCTTTGATGCGATGATAATATCATCTGTGCAAGTTTTCCTGTATAAGTAACTAGTGGTAATTTAAAATACATTCAGGAAGCAGACAAATGTACCTTCGTAGAATCTCCCAGTATATTTGTGCGGTCACATGTGTAAAAATAGAACAGAATTGCCCCAAGCTCAGACCTACAATTGTTAGGCATTGAGTGTAATATAAGTATAACATAAATAAGAAATTTGGCTCTGAGAAGATACAAATAGTACGAATTAGTAATTACTTACATCACTCTAAGAGTTGCTCTGTTTTCAAGTAGAAAAGAGTCATCCATATTCACAAACCTGGAAATTCATGAGAAGTGGAACGTGAGAAAGACTTTCAATAGTAAAATCAACACGAAAATTCAATGAAGATACTGTATATTATATAGAGTAACCTGATTAAATTTATTTTGATGGATGAACTATTAAACTTTGTAGATGCTGATCTTGAAATGCCTCCTTCCAGCAAAACAGCTCGATCATCTTCCTTGATTGTCTCCTCTCCCAACTCAACAAGATTAGTATCTGAATGACTACAATAGGATAAAAAACAAAACAAAAAACTTAGTTGTTCCGCATCAGAGAATATTGGCTGGTAACATCATATCTTTGAAAATCCTTGTATCTCATTTGTAATCAAAGACATATCTAGAGCACTATAAACAGTCATCCAACGTACTTGTATATACTTATTAATCCAAATATGATTACTTATTTTGTGTAAACTAGTTGGGTAAAAATCAATTCATAGAAGTCATCCCTATTTGATCATATTTATCACTTCATATCACCAGTTCGAAGATATGGAACTTACACTTTAGGAGGAGTTGAAGATTTTTTATACTCCAAGTACTCTGAATATATCCATGTGACAAAAACTGGGATGATTCCAAGCAAAACTGACACCTGGAGAATCATATAGAAAGCTTCAGTAAATTTGCTTCTTCATTTAGTCCTTACATTATTGATACCACAACAAGATCTTTCATAGCATTTGAGACAAATCTGTTTAACAAAGCCTCAAAAGTGTAGCTAATTTGATTACATAACATCTAGAATTGCACCAAAGTCCCAAACGCATCCAGGCACGTAGGACTATTGTGTGTCCCATGAACCAACAGAAACACAGGCCTCTTAGTTAACATACTACTAGAAGAAAAACAAGATCCTTGATCTATTTGAGTAGAAACTAAATTATTAAGGATGGTTTGAACAGAGCCATTGTTGTGTAATGCTGCATTATGTTTGTTACCAAGATACGAGATTTGCTACGTTTAACAGCTCTGGTGATCAGCGGTGGCGGAAAATCAGGATGCATTCATAAACAGGACTCCTTTTCAATGAGCTGCTATAATACCGAAATGCAGTAATCTAACCAACCACTACAAACGGCAATGCCATTACGAAATAACACAACTTTCTTCGGATCAAGAACTAAAAACACAAAGCAACTTCATATTGTCGAACAAAAATCAGAAACCAGTAATTCATACACATTCACAGATCCTGATGAGAACTGAACAACTACAAATAAACTAAGCATGTTAAATATCTAGGAATTCAATCGAAATCAGCAGAAGATCAAAATTACGCATAAGAAACGACCAGTCTTGGCATTGAAACTGAACTACCTGTCCAGGCGTAACGGGCCCAGCGTCCACCATTTCCAAAATCCCCAAATCGGCTCCGAACTGCAAAACCCAAATCGAAATTCAACCAAAAAAAAAGTAGCAGAATTGGGAAATACGAAGCGTAGATCGACGCAGAGGAAAGTACCTAGTTGAAGGAAGTTCAGAGACTGACTACTCTATCGAACATAGGGGATAAATATGAAAACCTAGCTGAAGATCGATGAAGAAGAAGAAGAAGACGATGTCGTTTAGGCTGTTGCTTGAAGAATAGGAAAAATGTCCGAAGGTACGTCCCTCTCCAGTGAAGTTTGTTTTTCCACGAGCGGTTGGTGGTGGTGGTGGTGGTGGTTGTTGTTGTGGCTTAGTTGGCCTTTTGTTGTCTTTACAAGACAATCCTACACGTCTGGAAATTGATTCTTTTATTTTATGAGAAATGTAAACTACTTTTTTTATTGTCTTTTTTTTTTTTTTTTTTTTAAACTCATCTGACATGTGTATTTTATTTTAATAAATTAACTAATTTATTAAAATTATAATTTTTCACCTTATTTTGTTGGTGAAATTCACTTTTCGAGTGATAGAATGAGAAGTAAATAAGAAGAGGGAAATACGAAAGAGAGAAATAGTATTTCTCTTATTTTATTATATACTAGAATTTGCCTATACACTTTGTGTGTATGAACACATTTTTTTTAGAAAATGAAAAGGAGAAAGGGAGAGAGACAGCGAGAACGTGGGAAGAATAAGAGGTTTTTGTTTTTGGTTTTTTTTTTTTTTAATATTGGAGGTATTTTAACATCACCTGTAGGTGAGACTTCAACAAAAAACAATAAAATTTGGACTTATGAAATTACATTATTGTCCATCATTTTTTTTTATGATAGAAGACTAATTAGTTTTTTCACCATCTTTTGATTGACAAAGAGGGTTCATTAATTAATAGAGATTTTGCAGCTTGGGGACTGCCTTGCCGCTGCTGCTGGTCCAATTGAGATGGCTCACACTGCGGTGCATGCTGAATTTTTTGCAGCTCGGAGAGCTGCACTACTGGCTCACACCCTAGGTGCATTGGAGGGAAGGTTTCAATTCGAAGGAGACGCTGCGTTGGTGTTGGCTGCCATGAAGGGGTGAGGGGAAGATACATCTATTTTCGGTCCTATAATTAATGACTTGCGATACCTTCTCATGGCGTGGCCGAATTCAGTGGTTAATCATGTCCAACGGGAAGAGAACTCGGCAGCTCATCGGCTTGCTCGGATGGGGATTACCAGTGCGCAGGAGGTGTGGTTTGAAGAGCCCCCATATTTGATTCAAGATATTCTTCTAGAGGAGGGATTGTAAACTTATTTTATTGTTCATTTGAGGATAGATCTCTTATTGTGCGGGACACTCTTTTCCTTCGACCGGGTTGAAATTCTCAACAAGGTTTTTAGAATTGTTAGTATACCTTAAAATTCTCATTTTTTGTCTTTTCATTTATATATAGAGATTAAAACATAATTAAGTTGGTAATTTTCAGGTGATAATTGGGATTGGTTTCAGGTGATAATTATGATTGGTTTACTATTTAGGACTAATCTAATTAAGACAATTAATTTGCATCAATAACTACTAATGACCATATCGTTGACTAGATTTCTTAATAGAAACTAGCATATGGGCACATGGGAGGAGATTTTTTTATTTTTGTTTTTGAAATAGAAGAAGAGAGGAAGAGAATGTGGGAGTGGGAACGTGGGAGGAGATGGGCGGTTGAAGAGGCTTTTGGCGAGAGAGCTGTAAAGAGAAGTCCAGGAAAGTTGATGAGAGAGAAACAGGAACGAAGAGAAATTTTAAATAAAATCTGTTAGTATTACATGGCTGTGATGCTCAACTAAAAAACTTTTTGAAATAGAAGGAGATGAGAAGAGAGTGATAGAGAATGTGGGAGTAGGAAGCGTGTTTTTTCTATTTTTTTTTTTTTTTTTTTTAGAGATATGTTAGGATTACATGTAGATGAAGCTTTGAAAAAAAAACAGCAAAATTTGATTGTGTAAAATTACATTTCTGCCCCATATTTCTTATTCATGTTTTGTTTTAATTAGAGGGTTAAACTAGTAATTTCATAAAGTTTTGGTTGACAATGAGTGTTTTATTAATTAGTAGAGATTTTGAACTAAATTGTACGGGCAGTAGGATTATTTCCCTTCCATTTCTCTTCCTTCTCCTCCTCTCATACTTTTTATTTTGTCTTTCTCTCTCTATAAAAAAAATTAAAACAAAATGTTAATGTGGTTTAATCGTGCCCGTTCAAATAAGATGGGAGGGAATGATAGGAAAAAACAAAGGAAAGAGAATCATAATCTATTGTATAGAGTGGTCTCTATTTTAACAAGATATAAGTCAAATGTTGTCATTAAATTATCACACCTTGAACGACATTTCAAAAATTAGAGGTGTCAAGTAATTTTTGTGCTGAACTAAGAAAAGTATATGGTTTAGTGAGAAAGGTGGCATTGGAGGTGTACAGCACGACTAGAATACATTATGAATGGCACGACTATAATACATTATGAATTCACTAGAGGTGTATAGTACGACTAGAATAAATTATGAATGGCGCCAATCATGGTACACGAAAAACATTGTTGATTAACTAATAATTAAGGAATTAATTAAAGGTACCAATTGACCATTAAGATTATGACTTAAGTTAGGAGGGCAGTCTACCAGCTCATTAAGCTTTGGTAATGCTTATTGATATTGAATGAGTTTAAATTTTGAGATTTGTGTTTATTCACTACACAGATCTTGAAATTTAAACTTATTTAACGATGATAAATAGAGTGATGAACATCACCATCACTTGAAGTTGGTGAGTAAAAAATATATAATTATGTGCATATTAAGGAACCCACCTAATCAACACCCTTAAGTAATGGTCACCATATATCACCGTTAGATTAGTTTAAATTTCGAAATATATGTAGTGGATAAATACAAATCTCAAAATTTAAACTTATCCAAATGTGATAAATAGGATAGTAATTATTACCACCACTTGAGGCCAGTGAGCAAAAATGCACCCCTTTCTTTATCCATTTTGGGTGTAGGCTTTGGGTATAATTAGCTTCCTAATGCTTTTATTACATTTTATGCTTGGACAGTTTCTGGTAATTTAATACCATAATTTGGTTGATACCTTGACAAACTTGACAAATGGGACAAATATCTAGTAACTCATACTTAAATTTTTATTGCATGATACAAAAACATTGTCACGTGATGTTTCTTAAGAAAACATAAGTTTATCAATGTTTACTTACTAAGAATATGTAAAGAAAAACAAATAGCGAACTTAAAAACAGAAGAATAAAGAACGAGCATTGAATCAAATTCTCTCGTGTTTGTTTAATTTACAGTTTTAAGTGTATTTAATTATGAATTTTAGAAAGTGATCCATTGATATTTTGATTTTTAGGTATTACTAAAGGTCGAAAAATTAGAAATCGAAATAGTTTCTTTACCTCTCATACCTATTTCTGTTAAGCAAACGCATCGTTACTTTCTTTTGTAGTAGACGTCTACAGTAAACTAACTTTGTTTTACGAGCACCACAATGCCAATATGTACATTAGTAGTGTTCAAGAAGAAAGTACTTTGTCAGATGCATAAAACTTGCCTTGTAAATCAAGCAACTAGATTTGTGCTAATCAAACATTAATTAATTAAGTTTAAGGTCGCATATACTGATCGGATTTCGGTGTAGGTTTTAGTGTTAATTACAAGGTGATGCTTGCTCCCGGCAGAGGTCCCTCTACGGATCACCTTTTTATACCAAACATTTTCTTGACGTGTTAATTAGGCGATGCATATTGTAGATCCAAGTTAAAGGCTTCAAAACGTAGACTATACACTTGGGATCCAAAATATATTAAATAAACTAATATTATCATAATGTTTTATTAACTTATTAAATCAAGAAATTAAGACATTAGCTTAATTTTGCATGGATGTGCATGTTATTTTTTTTGTCAAAAGTTTATGTTATTATTATAAAATTTTATTCATTTATTAAATAGACTCTACATCATGTTTTATATTGGGTAATGTTAATGAGATCAAAATTTTGAATCAAATTTGCAAACCAAATGATATGTCACTAATAAAAATAAGCACATTAACCAACACTTAAGTAATAATTCAGTCATCAACAACCATATCATTTGGTTTGTAAATTTTGTTTGAAAATTTTAGTCTCCTTAGCATTATCCGAAAGTGAAAACTATCCAAGTCAATGTACAGTGAAACAGAGAAGAAGAAGATGGAGGTTTTAAATGAAAATTAAAGCTTGTACTGATAGAACCTGTGAGAAAATATATAATAAAAAACAAGTTGAAGAAGTTTGTTCATCGTGATTCAGTTTGGAAAATAGTGTTAACAATCAAAGGCCCATTCCTTATGACATTTCTTTCTTTGTTTGTAGCATGAACATGGAAAATTGAAGTGTACCCTTCGGTTCTTCCTTATTTATATGGAAAGCGAGATGTCATCTAATCAGACAATGACCATTCGAATACTGACCAAAAAATTTCGAAAATAAATATTTCTCACAGTTCTTGGACCATCCTGACATCTTGTATATATATGATCATGTTTTTTCTCATATTAATGTAACTACTTTTGTCTCGTTCGTTTGATTTTTAATACGTGTGTGATATATATTTGCCTATGTTAAATTAAGTTCATTGGAAACAACATAATGGAATGGTTTGGCTTACAGATTTTACTTTAATCTTCATTTTCATAACATATAATCTAAATGCCAAATAAATAAATAAAAATTCTAACTTATGCTGTGAAGAAAGTTGATGTTCTACTATAAAACCAACTAGTAATATGGCAGTAGTCCAATTACTTATAAGCACATGCAATATTTCTTCTTTTCTCAATGTGGGATTCATACTCTCACCACACTCGCTCACGTGTAACAAATTTTCATGCCTAACACGTGGATAACACAAATCGGTGATGTGGACCTTGTGTGGCCATTAGTCTTACACATGGGATAACCTGCTTTAATACCATGAAGAAAGTTAAGGTTCCACCATAAAATCAATTGACAATATGAAGAGTAACCTAATTACTTATAAGCACATGCAAAATTCTTTTTTTCTCGATGTGGGATTCATACTCTCATCATTATGTGAAAACATAATGGATCCCTTCATTAGAGTATTGAAAGGTTGTGGTTGTTAGGTGTATAGATAGTATTGATAAAGGGCCAATTATGTGAATGTTGTAAGGAGATATAAGGCGGAAATAGAGCTTTGTGTGTATGACGGCAATACAATAAGGCATTGTCTCTCTCTCAAACACTCATCTTTGGCATTCATTTTAACATAGTTTCACAAGCCAATAATGGTTAAAGCTGGTCCGATTCAATTAATAACATTCGACAATGCATGTGATATGATGCCATGTGTCAACATCATATCAATAGGAATTGTAACTAAATTCTATTTTGGGTAGCCGTTTAGTTAGGTGAATCGGTTACTTTCTGTATAAGATAGGAATTCTAAGCGATGAAGGATATGTTTTGTAAAAGTTGTTTCAGTCAATAAAAAGTTACTTCTTACATCTGAGTGAAAATCGAAGATGGGTCTTAACATTGGTATCGAGCTAGTATTGTGATTCTCTCGAATCCTTTCTCAGTGTATGATCTATGGAGTCTCGTGTTTCCGATTTGGAATCAAAATTGACAAATTTCCATAATGGATTCAATGTCGCGCAAACCGATTTCAAAGCAACCCAGGATGTGTTTCTTCAACAGCTTTAGGTCTTACTTGCTCGAAATGGAAATGGTTCAAGAATTTCAAGTGAATCGTCGAAAGAAACGCAATCAGATCCCAATCTTCCAACGAATCAAAACCCAAATTTTGACCCCAATTTCCATCGTAACGATTTGACCCCAATTCACGCCAACCATTCATCAAGATGGATTTTCCTCGATTCGGCGACGATGATGATCCTTGGGTTAAATATATAAAGCTGAGCACTATTTCGACTTCTTCAACATCGAAGAATCCAAGAAAGTAAAAATGGCATATTTTCACATGGAGGGTGAAGCTCTGCAATGGTTTCAATGGGCGAATTACATTGCCAATTTCCCTAAATGGGAGGATTTCACGAGGGTTTTCTGTTAGGAATTTGGACCTTCAGAGTTTAAGGATTAGGCAGAGAGCTTGGTGAAGTTGCGACAGACTGGGCTTTTGAGGGATTATATTCTTGAATTTCGTCGATTGGCAAATTGTACTCGAGATATTAGCCCTGCTCTACTTAAGTCTTGTTTCATTGGAGGATTGAAGCCAGAACTACGACATGATGTCAAGATTCTAAAACCAACAACCATATTTGACGCTGCTACTTATGCTCAACAGGTAGATGCCAAGTTATCAGAGTTAAAGGTGCAATCTTTATCTAAACTCCCTGCACCTTCAATACTTAATCGTCAAAATCCATTTCAGAATATCACCAACACTACCCTTCTTGAATCAAAACTGAAGGTGAATAATGTGAGGAAATTAACCCCTAAAGAGGTAGAATTCTGTAGAAAAAATGGGTTATGTTTTCATTGTAAAGAAAAGTATGTCCGGGGTCATTATTGTGAGAAAAAACAGCTGTTATTGATTGATGTTCCTCCTGATATAACCCATGTTGATTGTGATGCATTTGAGGATGAAAATATCGAACCAGACATCACTGCTTATGCGTTATTTGGTACCCTACCTCTGAGCTTAATTAAAACCATGAAAGTCTTTGGGGTAATCAAGAATTGTCCTATTATTATTCTCTTTGATTCTGGAAGTTCCCATAATTTCATTGATTCGTCTTTAGTTAAACGTTTAAAGGGAAATTGGATACTTCTCACACCTTCAATGTCAAAATAGCTGATGATGTTAAGGTGACTACACAAGGTACTCTTGGTACTGTTTCCTTAAAAATTCAAGACTATCAATGCATAACATATATCTATGTTATTCATTTGGGAGGGTGCAATGCTGTTTTAGGAGTGCAATGGTTAAGAACTCTTGGTCCAGTGTTATGGGATTTCGATAAGCTTTATATAAAGTTCATGAAAGACAATAAGACTTTTTGTATTACAAGCCCAGAAGCTCATACACACCACTTACAAGATGTTTCTGCCTTACAAATGGAGAAGTTGTTACAACAAGAGTTAACGGTGGGAGCATTTCTTTACCACATTCAACTTGAAATGGTGGAAAAGCAACAATCTTTAGATTTAACTGAGGAACAAAAGAGGGACATTCAGGAAATATTAGAAGAATATAATGTAGTATTCTTGACTCCTGGTGGTCTTCCTTCTCACATAATCCATGACCACAAAATTCCATTGGCGGAGGGCAATAAACCACGAAGCAGCATGCCTTATAGATATGGTCCATTGCAGAAGACTGAGATTGAGAAGTGTTTGTAGGAATTACTTGAAGCTGGGTTTATCAGAATGAGTAATAGTCCTTATTCTTCACCAGTGATTCTTGTTCATAAAAAAGAAGGAACTTGGAGGATGTGTATGGATTATAAAGGCCTTAATTGGATCATAATCAAGGATAAGTTTCTCATTGCTCTCATAGCTGAGCTACTTGATGAACTTTTTGGTGCACATTATTTCTCTAAGTTGGATTTGAGGTCGGGTTATCACCAAATTCGGATGCATCCTGATGATATTGAAACGATTACGTTCAGAACACACGATGGCCATTATGAATTTTTGGTAATATGCCCTTTGGCCTTACTAATGCACCAGCAACGTTTCAAAGCTTAATGAATGAAATTTTTCGGCCATATCTCAGGAAGTTTATCCTCGTTTTCTTTGACGATATTCTGGTATACAGCAAGACTTGGGACTCACACTTGGAGCATCTTAGATTGGTTTTTGGGATTTTACAAGCTAATATTTTGTATGTAAAAAAGTCTAAATGTGCTTTTGGCCAGAAAACCATATAGTATTTGGGACATGTGGTCTCTAAGAAAGGTGTTCCTGTCGATCTTTGAAAACTAGAAGCCATTGCTTAATGGCCAATTCCAATTTCAGTTAAAGCTTTGAGGGGGTCTTACAGGGTATTATAGAAAGTGTATTCCTAATTTTGGTAAGATATATAGCAGGTCCCTTAACTGCCTTGACTAAGAAAGCCAACTTCAAATGAACTGAAGAAGCAATTACAGCTTTCCAGCAACTCCAGGAAGCCATGTTATCGCCTCTGGTTTTAGCATTACCTGACTTTAGTCAAACCTTTATCATTGAAAGCGATGCTTTAGGCCATGGAATCGAAGTTGTTTTGCAAAAAAATGGATGACCTATTGCTTTTACTAGTAAGGCATTGAGTCTAAGGAACCAATCTCTATCAGCTTATGAAAGAGAGATGATGACGATAGTTCATGCCATCAAGAAATGGCGACCTTGCTTGGTTGAGAGGCATTTTATAATCAAAATAGATCATCACAGCCTCAAATACTTCCTACAAAGTAGAGCTCATACTCATTTTCAACATAAATGGGTATCAAAATTGTTGGGTTTTGATTATGAAATTCAATACAAGCAAGGTTGTGACAACCAAGTTGCAGATGCACTTTTCATATTACCTTCATCTTCTGCAGAATGTTCTGAATTATTTTTGCATAATCAAGATTGCTTAGAACACGCTGAGTTCATGGCCATCTCTTATCCATACATGAGTTAGGTGGATGATATTAGACGACATGTAGAATCTGATGAGTGGATTATTGCTAAAACTAAACAAGTTTTAAGCAATATGACTTATTCTGCTCCTATTGGCAACTTAAGGTTTCATGTAGACAATGGGTTCCTAAAGTATAAGGATATGATTGTTCTTAGTCCTCACAACCAATGGAGACAAAGGATATTTGACGAACATCACGGTAGTCCAGTGGTAGGCCATACAGGTTTCCTTAAAACCTAAAAGAGGCTTTCTAAATCATTCTACTGGGAAGGTATGAAGAAAGATATTAAAGATATGGTGGCTAGTTGTGCAGTGTGTCAACAACACAAATATGAAACCCTTTCACCAGCTGGGTTGCTTCAACCTCTACCAATTCCATCTCGAATTTGGTATGACATCTCTATGGATTTTATCGTTGGTCTACCACCTTGCAAAGCTAAAACGGTGACTTGGGTTGTAGTGGATAGGCTATCAAAATATGCACATTTTGTAGCATTGGCTTATCCTTACACTACGTCTTCTGTGACTAATCTTTTTGTTGAGAACATCTTCAAATTACATGGCATGCCTACATCTATAATTTGTGATAGAAACCCTGTTTTCCTGAGTGGACTTTGGAAAGAATTTTTCAAATTGCAAGGGTCATCCTTGTGTTATAGCTCTGGTTATCATCCTCAAATGGATGGACAAATAGAGGTGCTGAATAGATGTTTGGAGACCTACATGCGCTGTTTTTGCAGTCTTCAACCTAAAAGATGGGCATTTTGGCTACCATGGGCCGAATGGAGTTACAATAACAACCATCACACTGCCACTAATATGACACCTTATGAAGTGGTATATGGCCAAGCTCATCTTGAAGTTCCACTTCATGAAGATGGTACTACTAAGTTGAAGATGGTGGACAGAAGTTTGCAGGAGAGGAATCGAGTTTTATCATTACTCAAGGCCAATTTGGAGGCAGCTCAGAATAGAAAGAAGCTTCAAGCTGATAAACACCGTATCGAGAGAGATTTTGATGTTGGTGACTTGGTTTATCTGTGATTAATACCCTATCAACACTTGTCTCTAGCTTCTCACCCTTTCAACAAGTTACAACCTAAGTTTTATGGTCCGTTTGAGGTATTAGCAAGGGTTGGTGCAATGGCTTATAAGTTGAAGTTATCTACTAACTCCAAATTCCACCCTGTCTTTCATGTTTCTTGCTTAAAGAAGCATTTGGGTCCTGCAATACAACCTACAATTTTTTTTTTTGTCAACAATACAACCTACGATTCACCTTCCAGTAATTACAGAAGCTGGAATTCTACAGGATGTGCCTATTGCAATTTTGGAAAGGAGAATGGTTAAAAAAGGGAATGCAGCTGTGACTGAAGTGCTAGTTCAATGGCAAAATCACTCAAAGTATGATGCGACTTGGGAGGTGTATTCTGTGTTGAAGACCAAATTTCCAATTGTCACAAATCTTTGAAGCCTTGCAATTGAAGGCTCTTTTTTTTTTTTAGGGGGGTGGGGGGGAGGGGGGGTAATTGATATGATGGGGGTGGGGTGGGGGGGGGTATTGATATGATGCCACATGTCAGCATCATATCAATAGGAATTGTAACTAAATTCTATTTTGAGTAGCTGCTTAGTTAGGTGAGTCGGTTACTTTCTGTATAAGATAGGAATTCTAAGTGATGAAGGATATGTTTTGTAAAAGTTGTTTCAGCCAATAAAAAGTTACTTCTTACGTCTGAGTGAAAGTCGAAGAGGGGTCTTAACAGCATGATCATGTGGACATGAGACATACATATATTTTGGAGACAGTAGACCCGCAGCCTACATAATACAAGAAGGAATTTGTAGCAATTGCGTATTATTTGCAAACAAATTATTCAACGAGTTATAATATGCACAGAAACTAAAAGAAAATTACCATATATTAAACTCAGTAAAAATCCCACTGCATGAAAGCAAGGCTGTCACGGCAAGGATCTTGCATTACATTACGTAGATAAGAAAATCCTGTTGCACCACCTGTATAATACAAGCAATTAAACATGAGGCATGCAATCCTCAATTCACATGCACTACGTTCTCGCGAACCACTATACATAAATAAACTCATCATCTTACAAATCCATTTGATTTCCTATATATGGTAGCAGTTCGAGCTAGCAAATTACCTCCAAAATGGAAGACTTAAAAGCTTACACTGCGAGATTAGAGAAAGAGTCAAACTCTTCACAAATATGAGTGGAATTAAAATGATTAGAAGTGAAGGGTACGTAGATATGCAACCTAGCTAGCTCACTAATTAAAAACGTCAAGGATGATCACTCAAGATCATGAGACTAGCTACTATATAAAATAATTAATCATATCTACAAATTAACGAGCTAGAGATCGATCGCGAGGGAGATCATCAAGGCTCTTGTTTGAGGAACATGGAAGGAACCAAGTCCTGCAAAAGTCCATACTGATCAGCAGCTCCATGAGGCAGTTGATGCTGCTGCAGATGATAATTGGGGTTTCGTGACGATCCCTGATTAGCATTGTTACTGATCATGTATTGGGGCATTTGAAACAAAAATTCCTGAGAAAAGGCAGAGCTTGGGCCACCAGCAGCCAAGGTTGAGAATGTACGCGTGGCGGGTGCTAGGTTTAGCATAGAAGGTGGGAACAATGCTGCAGCCGCATTTCCTCTAAGGGTTGCTGGAAGCGGGTGGTTGTGCTGACCTTCGTATGTCGTAATCACAGTGGATGGGTCCTCGTACGACCTCTCTACGCGTTTCTTGACCCCGCATTTTGGTGTCGTACACCGGTAGTAGCTCCTGCAATTGGCAACCGCAGTACATATACAATTAGAGAGTCGTGCTAAAATCAATCTTTTTTAGATTTTTTTCTGTCAACAAATTTTTTATTTTTACTACCAAACAAATTAAGATTTGGCGGATTAATTAATCTTGCAATAATCAAATGGTTTTTTCTTGATTTAGTTTAGCTTCATTACCCATAACTCAGAATTTGCGAGATTAAGATTACTTAATATATATAGGACTAAATTTTGGGATCATATTATAACAAATTAGTCAACCTTTGGTTTTACTGATTAGTATGTCTTATGCAGGAATTTTGCACAATTTGATGGAGTAAGATTTAAAAAATAAATTAAATCATTGAAAACTATAGCACGTGAATGAAACAAACTAGTCAACTTTCGAATATATTGCTTATTTTTCCTGTTTAAGGGGGTTTTTTGGTGTTTTCTTTCAAGTGCAAACAAAGAAATGAGATAGAAATTACACATTATATATCCAAGTTAATTAGTTAATTAATTACCTTGGATATGGGCTATTTTTCACAGCTTTCTGCCCATATTTTCTCCATCTGTATCCATCTTCTAGATGATCAACCTCACTCTTGGTCATGAAGGCAAATCGTGGCTCTCTTTGCTTTTTCTCTCCCTTATTCTTTGCTAGTTTGCTCCTGTTGGTTATCAAATATATCAAACACGATCAGATCAGGTATATGAATATGTCATTAATTACTTAGAAAGTATCCTTGTTCTTTTAATTGATACAAGCTATATTAGATAAGGGAGATTTGAACTCAAGATCTCGAATGCAAGAAAGATTGCTCTTAACTAACTGAAGCAACCTAGACAATATTATATGTATTCAATTCAAACTTACACTTTCTTAGAGCTATCTCCTCCATCTTCTGATGACCCTTTTGGCTGCCTATCTTTCTTATTCTTACCACAGTCCTCATCAGCACCAACCTCAGCTGAAGAAGACGACATGGAAGAGTTTGGCGTCAAAGGAGTCACATCACCGCCTCCGCCACCACCTGAGTATCCAAGATGATTAGCAGGCTTTTGATCTCCTTCAATAGACGAAAATAGTGCTTCAGAGGTTGAAGATGACAAGCCAAAAGCCGTTGCAAGTGAATTATAGTCCATGGATCCTTTCAAACACTCTGTTAGGTTCATGTATGAAGGATTCACATCAAACCCTTGCAAATTTGGGTGGTTGTTGATGCCGACCATCCCACCATCATGATCTTCATACTGAAATAGGTCATGGTAGTAAAGGTCTTTAGGTTCCTGATCAGACATGGAAGAAGAAGAACAGCAAAGACAGAAAGAAGAAAGAAGGGTTTTGGTTTGGAGGACTACTACTCTTTGATTCAAGACTTGAAATATCTCTCTCTAAATGTGGTTTGGTTTGGAAAATACATTATGATTTGATCATTATATATATAATAATGGGAGGAGAGAGAGAGAGAGAGAGAGAGAGAGAGAGAGAGAGAGAGAGAGCCTTTAAGTTTGAATGGACTTTGTTAGCTATCACTTTTATGGAGGTTGACAAAGCACCTTCCAATTGAGAGGACCAAAAAGTGCCTCCTCAAATGGAAACATTTTTAGTCCTTGCTATCCGTTTATTCATACGAACAAAGAAACAATATTGAAGGCATATTCCTTGACAACATTAATTGATCATACACTTATTACATCAATTAGTTTGATTAATTCTTAATTCAAGGTATCGTATACATAACATTTGCTTATCTCATATAATTTAAACTACTATCTTACTTTGTTAAAATATGTGACCAAACATGCCCTTGAGGATACTCCTAGCAAAAAAGTTTAAGTAAACTAAAAAAAAAACGTTGACAAAGTAACATGTAATGGATTTGAGATTTTGGTGTGACCAAACATGCCCTTGAGGATACTCCTAGCATAAAAGTTTAAGTAAACTAAAAAAAAAAAACGTTTACAAAGTAACATGTAATGGATTTTAGATTTTGGTGTGACCAAACATGCCCTTGAGGATACTCCTAGCATAAAAGTTTAAGTAAACTAAAAAAAAAAAAAAAAAACATTGACAAAGTAATATGTAATGGATTTTAGATTTTGCCAACGTGACTTCCAAATACAAATTAATTATGTTGATGCACAAAATCGGTGAGACTTTGGAATAGTGTAAAATATCAAGTTTATGACCTTCGCTCGATTGCTCTAGTCACCTGGTGAGGATAATATATAAACAGATAGAGATAGAGAAGCAAACACAAGATGTACGTGGTTCACCCTAAGTCTGGCTACGTCCACGAAGTAGAGGAGTTCTCATTAATAGTGAAGGGTTTACACAAATACATAAGTTTGAGCATAATTATCATCAATGGGTTCTAATTACTAGTTTAGGTACAATAAGGATATTTCAGATTAATTTTAGGAGAATGGTCTCCTTTTATAGTTGAGGAGAGTCTCTAGCTTTTATCCGCGGTCGATGTGGGACTTTATGAGATTTATTCTGATGTTGACATGTGTCGTGCTATGATTGGCCTTCTGGTTGGAGGGAAACTCTCGTTGTTCGGCAGGGGTGCCTCAGCCTAAACCCCTAAGTGGGTCCATGCATGTATGAAGTTGATCGGTGCTTGATTGTTTCGGAATTGGTAAGTATGGTACGAACAAGTTATTTTCTTAAATTTTGACGTTTCAAGATGAAAAAATGAAGTAAAATTAAATCCAGTAACTCTTCTCTCATCAAACTATTAGAAATGTAATTAGAACAGATAAAATGAAATCCAACAATGTAATTTTGTTGCTTACTATAAATATCTCCAGGTAAAAAGAAAAAAGAAGTGGGGTAAATGTTTGTAACACCAATAATTGTACAAGGTTAATTTGAAATGCCTCGTTTGGATTATTTCCATGTGCGGTCAATTGTTCAAAGTTAGTGTTTGGAATATTAGGCAATGCGTGGATCAAGTTGCACCGGTATTTGACCGTAGTCTAGTCGGCACCACTGGGGGCACGTGGCAGACCCCACTCATCGTTAAAATCACGTGCTTGTCTCTGCTGATGGGAAACCCACGTCAGCCCTGAATTCTGTATCCTCTGCCTTTCTGTGATTCTTGTCGTCTCTCCTCATCGTCCTCATTCATATTTATTTTTTGCTAATCCTTTTTTTTTTCCTTCATTTTTTTGGTCTGTGTTTTCTGGAAATTCTTATGTCGTCACTGTGCTTTTGATCTCTCACGTCAATGCAATTTTCTTGATTAATTTAGCAAATTAAAGCTCATTTTCTATGATTTAAGGATCGTTTGAGAATTGGGAGCTCTTTTTTGTTTATTTTTTTCCCAACTACCGTCCACTGAAAATGTTTATTTATATAAACATTCAGGTGCGTACGTAACTGGTATGGGGCCATATATACGGTTATCATGTTAGATGGACATACATGTATAGCCTTCTATATAACAGTGACAGATCTTGTCATCGACGTACGTATATAGTATTAAAAACCAATTAAAACCTAACAAGTAAATATTTTTAGTCAAGAGAATATTTTGTAAGACCTAAAAGTTTTAAATTAATAATTATTCGGTCTTCTCACATTTTTGTTGATGATTTTGCAAATCATGGTTCTCCTTTTTATTGGTCTTGTTTGGTGAGATTCTCACCTTGCTTTAATTTGTTCGTATTATCTTCGTGATTATGTAAGGTTTCCACACTACCGCTTTAGATAGGTTATCTTTTGTTTGCCTTGTATTGGTTATTGGAGGTTTTGTTCGTTATGACTATTATCATGATCAGGACTAGACTTTATGTCTCTATTAATAGATTTTATTTTCCTTCTTACCTTATTGTCACTTCTTCTGATAGTAATGCTAGAATGGAATTGACTTTAATTTTACCAAAAGAAAAAAAAAATGTAATGATAATACACAAGTAGAAAGAGTAAAATGAGGTATATGATTCACATTAAGCTCTATCAACTGTAAGAAGAAAAACAATGTTCGTATAATGGCAAAGTTTTTCGACCATATGTATACAAGAACTAAGCAAGTTAAAAAACCCAACTCATGCTACTGACTCTCTTTCTCCCTAAAAGCCCTGACCCCACCACGAAAAACCCTAGATCTACCATCGTCCTCGCCACCGACCCCTTGTTCCGTCTTGGGGTCGGTGCAGCCCCTCCTTCTTCTTTCCTTGCACCCCCTTGGCCTATCCTTCTGTATTTTCATATACCAGCGCCTCCCCTTCTCCACCAAATTTTGGGGTACCCAACCTTTGGCGTGGATGGCGTTTTTGCTCCTTTTCGAGGTATTATCACCTTGATTCGGAGCTAGGCACAGGTTCTCCTTTGCTTTGGCGTGTTGGGTTGTCGGTGGACCGGATCCACCCTTCTAGTTTGTTTCCATTGTGGTTCCCACGGCTGAGCCGTCGTACTTGGTCCGATCTGTGGCGATAACGTCGTCTTGGTCAGATTTGCGGCTAACCCTCCTTGTTTGACTGGTAGTTTCTACGCGTCCGCCGTTATTAATTATGACAAATTTACATCAGTAGTTCTCAGTGGTTTTTGTTTTTATGGTGGTCATCTAGGGGTTCTACTCTTTCTATGTCTATGTAAATTATCTCCGGATCAAACTATCGGTCATTAGAGAATTTATCTATTTGACACCTCTTGTAATTGTATTTGTTGATCAATGAAATCTTGCTATTGTTTCTTGTCTTAAAAAAAAAACACAACGGAAGTTTAAGATTTTTGTACATATGATGGATTGCTTGCTAAAGCCGGTTATTTGAACCAATAATTCAATACATTAATTCAATACATTATTGTTGACGTGTATATGTGGGTAGGTAGATTTACATTGGGAGACATAACATCCAAGATGTCTAACCAAAAAAAGAAAAAAACCTCTTAGCTAGTCTTCCTCAAAACCAAACTGTTGTCAACTTATCAACCACATAGTAGCTATGCACAAAATAACACCTACTTTGAAATATTTTTCGAACGAACTTACTTTTAAATGTTGAATACAGATAAAAGAGGATTAAAATATTGAAGAAACAAAACAAAGAATTATTGGGGCTAATACGTGTATATACACGTGGATAAACCTGTCATAGTTAACACCAACTTAAGTTGAGGTTATTGGCAGATACGAGAGTATTAGTTAAAATGGCAGCAACTCCATGCATTAGTGGTGAGTTGGTAGTTGCCCCTTGATGGGCACAGAAGCACCCACCACGATAGAGATTAATTAGATGCTCTTTGAACCGTGTCTGGTTTGATGAGCCCCCTAATATCCTTTTAGATGTTCTGTTAGCGGATAATAGGTTGTAAGTGTGCTGGTGCGTTTTTCTCCCAGCTTTTGTATTGTTTATGTTTTTCCCTTCTATGATCAATATATGCCGCAGCTTTCCAAAAAAAAAAAAAAAAAAAGGAAAAAAGAATGCTCTATGAACTACTTGAAGCAATGTGCAAAATCTATTGCATGTTTAAGCTTAATTAGGTGTTTAGCTTGAATAACTGTACATATAAACCATATAAACGTGGGAAAGGAAAAAAGAGCAAAGGTTACATATGTATCACCGCCTACTTTATGTGAAGGAAGAAAGATGTAAAATTACAAACACATTTGAACTTTTACTTAGTCAACAAAATTAAACTTTTGTGGCTGGCAAACATCATAAGCCAATTGAAATTATGAGAGATAGACCAATTCAATTCAATTAACTTTGTGAGATTTGGTCAAACTTGGAAAATTCAAGGGCCACCTAGTTACTATGCTTGAGAGTGACATTAGATCCCTTTTGTTAATTTCAAGTTTTTTTTTTTTTTTTTTTTTTTTGGCAATTTGATTTGTTGTCTAAAGGAGCAATATTATATTATATGACTCTAGACATTACATGCATAATGCATGCAACTAAATAATTAACTTAATTAGTAACTACAACAACAACAAAGTTTTATTTTATTAAGTTGGGTCGGTAGTATGAATTTTAAAATGCAATTGCGCTTGGCTTTCTGCCAAGTGTTTTGTTAGCTTCAAGTACTTCATGTCTTTTCTTAAAGTATCTTTTCAAGTCTTCTTCTATCTCTTTTGCTCTGAACATCTGTCTCATAATTTAATTAATAATACCAAATAATTAAATTAAATTAAACTGAATTTTCTTGAAAATTCTTAAGTAGTTCGTTCATATTCTGCACCATTAATTTAGCACCCAAACCCTTAAATCGAGCTATCCATTACTCATGTTATGAAATGTGTTAGCTAGTCTCTACTTAAAAAAAGAAGATGAAGAATAAACACACATGACGTGCACAATGACTACTGGTGCGTCATGACTATATCATCATGTTTATAACGAAAAACTATGAAGGTAATTTGGAAGATTAATGTCGAATCAGAAGGGTAATTACCTTGTGTATTTTGACTAGATAAATTAATCAAGAGTTACTAAGCATAGATACATGAATTACGGAGAGATAGTACATAGTTTAAGCTAGTTAAATTAAATAAAAGTGTAAATCAATCTGATGGATGGGTTGGGGCGGTTGCTTAAGAGGGATGACTTTTAATGTAAAAAAGAGACTAAAAGAAGAAAAGCATGAGATTGTTGACCTATTTTTAATTAGTTGCGTCCACAATAAGTGACATAAATTAGGGACTTTGGCATTGGTAATGGAAGTCCCTATCGATGTAGTAGAGGGCAGGTTTCTTGTTAGGTGTGCACACTGAAAAAAAAGAATCTTTAGGATGTAGACACATTTGGGTTAATTTGCACCCAAACCTCTAATTTAAAGGCACCAAGCAGCATCGATCCAACCTATGCTTTAGTTGCCATCCGCCTAATCACTTCTCATTAGTGATAAACTATCTTATCCCTACATACACAATAGAACTTTTTGAGTGACATTTATGTAACATCCCACATCGTCCAGGGTAGTGGATCCCGTAAGCCTTATATGTAATTCTTATATGTACCTAGCACGAAGCCTTTTGGGAGCTCACTGTCATTGGGTTCCATCGGAACTCCGAAGTTAAGCGAGTTGGGGGCAAGAGCATTCTCATGATGGGTGACCCACTGAGAAGTTCTAGTGTGAGTTCCCAGAAACAAAACCGTGAGGGTGTGGTCCTCGTCCCCTAAGGGGGGTGGATTGTAAAATCCCACATCGCCCAAGGGAGTGGATCCTGTAAGCCTTATATGTAATTCCCATATGTACCTAGCACGAGGCGTTTTGGGAGCTCACTGGCATCGGGTTCCATCGGAACTCTGAAGTTAAGCGAGTTGGGGGCGAAAGCATTCCCATGATAGGTGACCCACTGGGAAGTTCTTGTGTGAGTTCCCAAAAACAAAACCGTGAAGGCGTGGTTGGGGCCCAAACCGAACAATATCATGCTACGGTGGAGTCGAGCTCGGAATGTGGTGGGGGCCCGGGCCGGGATATGACAATTTATCTATCATATTGTATGCTATATATGGAGGTGTGGATTGTGCAAGTTACTCGTATTAATCACATATTAATAAGGTAACATTCTCTCATTTGTGAATAATCTAGTTCAGAATGAGCAAAAGCTATTGCCCCTATACTCATTATGTTTGCTATTTTGAATCGTACTTATCAACTATATTGTGCACAATGGATTTGTGCACTAGATAAAATTACTAACTTATATTAATAAAATAACGGTCTCTCATCCGTGAACAAACTACACAAGTACGACTAAGAGTTATTGCCCTTGCTCAAGGCTCTAAAAGACGCTAGGCGCTAGTCGGACGGTGGGTTGGGGCCTAGCGGCTAGGTCTGCGGACTAAGAGGATTTAAGTAAATTTAACTATATACTGTATAAATAAGGGCTATTTATACTTTAAAAAAAACCCATAATTGTATCGAAATACATAAATTATAAAGTTTTAGAGGATATTGAAAACATGGGGAAAAAAGCATATAATGACTGTTCATCCAAGTATTCAACAAATTTCTTTCATCTTATTGACAAAAAAAAAATGCAAAATCAAAGTTGTTAATTTTCTGTCTAAGTGAGAGTCACGACCTAGGCATGCTAGACGGGTGCCTAGGTGGACTAGGCGGGAGCCTAAGTGGGTTTAGGTACACTTTCATAATTTTCAAATGCCTAAAGATTAATCGAGGCAATGACCAGCCACCTAGCGCCTAAGTGGGCTTAGACGAGGATTTTTAAAACAGTGCCCCTACTCCCATGTTTGCTACCCTTGAAGTTGTCCAACATTTTATTGATTTTTTTACCCTTGCATGGCTTCTTAGCCAAGGTACGTGACAGCAAAAACATATACAGGTAAGGTTAGATGCAGCTTGGTGCCTTCGGCTTTAGGGTTTACGGTTCTTCTTTTTCTCTTTTTAATGTCTTATCAAATAATGTGATATATCATGTTGTCTTGTTGCTAATTTAAACCACAAATTGCACTAATATATACTATCTTCATCAACTGTTAGTTAAGACTGAGTCACTGACGAAAGTTTCGATATTAATATATATCAAAGTTTGATTATTAGCGAAAAGAAAATGTTAGGGTTGTTGTATCATGTATCAGCCGTGGTTAATTACACCAAGGTACACACACACACACTCATGTATACATATATACATATATATATATATGTGTGTGTGTAAATATATATTAGTATGAGTAATCTATATACGGATAACACAGCCACACATTAATCAATGGATCAGAATTCCAGTTCATCAAGATATATAGCAGTGTGTGCCTAACTTTCTGCTCAATAATTGATATAGTTAAGAGGGCCTATAAACGGACAATAATGCATATGTACTTATTACTTTGCGTATGGTCGTAAAATTATAAGGGGGAACTCCAAGACAAGAATCAGCATGCTAACTTGTAGGAATGAAAGTTAACAAGTTTAAGTTATCTGCACCTATATGTAGATTAATATATATCACAAGCTTCACTGTTACCCAAATTATATGTACACCAAGCAAGCAATCCCACATTTGTATATATCATACACATAATACATCAGACCTTTTTTTTGGTTAATATGCACACGTACATGCATGCCCATTTAGCTAGAAATGAGATTCTTCTATTTTACGAAATGTGAGATAGTTGGTCGATTGATAATGCCCCACTTGTCAATCAATTGTCTCAGATTCCACACTTTCATAATAAAAATGTGATCTCTCTAGTATTTTTTTTTTCTTTTTTTTTAAGATTGGAACTACATAAAAATCCAATCAACATGTACTCGCACGTTAAAGAAATAGTATTGAGATAGTAATGTATTAAAATTAGCCGTTTCGAAGTACTGAAATACAAGCAAACAATAGGTTACTTTTAACTAGCTAGTTTACATGTAGCAAAGTTACAAAAGCCAATTTGCAGTAGTAATGAACCGCTTCTCTTCCAGATATAGCTTCGTTCAAAAAAGTTTACTTAGCACAACATTTTTTTCTTCTCTCCATTAGTTCTCTCTTCCTTTTCCAGTCAGCTTCAATACAAATTGTATTTAAACTATACATGATATGACTGAAGAAATGCTGACAATTCAATTCAACAGAACTTTTATCCATCTAAGGCTAATGTTTTTAAATCCTGACAATTGACTTGAAAGCCAAAGTCAACATTGGAAATGACTATTCACCATCCACTCCAGTCAAAGTATTTCCACATACATATAAATATATACATATATGTGTGTGTATGTGTGAGAATATTTGGGATGTACCTGAAAACTAAGATTTCTGATGCAAATTGCAAATTTAATAAGCAAGACACAAGATGGGAAAGGAGCCCCCACATTGAAAGATTCTTCAAGAGGTCAAAAATCTACTTGACTGGTTCTAAGTTCTAACAACTGCAACTTTCCTTTTTACTTTATTTATACAATTTGAAATTTCTAATTAGCATAATGCCATGCCCCCACCATTTTACTAACTAGCAAAGAACAGAAAACGAAATACAAGACCTTCCTTTTACCAAATTGTTAATGTATTATTTCTTTGACACTGTCACTACTCATTAGCATAAGTTGCAAATAGTTGATTAAGTTGACTCGGCCTTGCCGTAATATGTTTTTGTAAATAAATATATGTTTGCATTCTTTGTAGTTTTTCCTCCCAGTTAGGGTAATCTCTGTAGATTCAAATCGAGCATGGTCTTTGTTTCCCAGTCAGTCAAAAACAATACTAACAACAGTCTACTTAAGCTATAGAATTCAAGTCTTGCTATGATGATTCCTTTAAGTTAATTAGTTTCTAATATGAGAGAGAGAGAGAGAGAGAGAGAGAGAGAGACTTGGTATATATATGAAGAATCTTCGGCATAATTTTTGCGTGCATCACACGATGTTTCTAATTTACTTATGTTATAATACATATGTGTAGCTATTTAAGGAAGTAAATTAGGATTGTCCATAGATTAGAGAAACTCTTAGTGTATGCAATGACTTGAGTATGACATAAGGTTTCTCCTGACATTATTCATGATGTTCTCATCTAAGAATCAGTGACATTCTGGTCTTAGTTATCTATATATGACATCCCCTTAAAAAATATTGAACATACATTATTTAGGACATTTTGAGTATGATTTAAAGATCCCTCTGACATCAATTATTTGAATATGGTTAGGATCCTCGTGACATTGTTCAGAACGTTCTCATCCAAGACTCAATGTAATTGTGATCTCAATCCTTGTTGTATCTAAAAAATATTGTTTATAAAAATACTGAACACATGAATTAACAACATACGACCGTCTAGCAATCACACTATAAACTACTTGTACTCTTGCTTAGTTTCGAATTCGTGAACGTTTCTATCAGACTCTCGAACACTTCAAAGAAAAGGACCTGTTTCATTATTCTAAAAGGCAACTTTTTGAAGGGAGAAAGAATAAAGCAATATATCCAGTCCTTGGTCTCCTTTCAATTCAATCACCCGAATAAGTCGCAAGAGATTATGAGTGCTTATTGCTTTGCTGATCAAGCTTTTGAAACCGACAGAATCAAAGTTCACAGCAGAATATATACTTGTAGCAGTAGCAGATTTACTCGTTCAAATTCACTTTTTATAATTATGTGAGAGAATAATTGGTAAACCAAGAGTCGGAAATGCACAACTTTTGGGTTTATTACGTATTGGAAATGCACAACTTTTGGAAGCAGAACTTTCAAAAAGTATGCAGTCAAATATACCATACATATTGACCCTTTTTGAATCATCTTTTTCCACACATTCAACTTCACCTTTGTTTCCAAAAAATTTAGGTCTGCGTTGGTGCGTGACGGAAAATTCATGTCGTTGGGCGGCAGAATAAAGGCTATTTTGATATACAAATGCCATAATTTCAATAAATTAATGACAGTGATTTTCACTCTAATTTTTTTCATTTTGCACTCATTTTATTGTCTATGTTTCTTAATTTTCCTTTGATTCATTTAATTCGAAAATAAAGAAAGGGGAAGTATGGGGAGAAAAAAGAGAACGCAAAAATCACTTCCTTAAGTGAGTTTGGAATTGTTGTGTTTTGTAAAGAATAATCATTTGTAAAATAAAGCAACTGAACGTTTGATAAATTGTATTTTTTTAAAAGTACTGAGTATGAAAACAGTGTAAAACAGTAAAAGTATAGTAAATTTTAACATTAAAGTGATATAATTGCATATAATGAAAAATTGACATATGCGCATGGTGGCATTAACAGCGGTGTAGAGGGTAGTAGAGGTAATGGTAGGGTAGGGGTGTGGTGGTTGGGGTGCAGAGGTAGTGGTAGCGATTGCATCATTGTTGGGGGTTGCAGTGACAACTAGTAGTGGTGATGGCAATAGTGGTGTAAGGCTGGTGGCTGCAATCGTAGACGGTGTGCCGATGACAGTGGTGGTGAAGGCGATGACATTAGCAGTGGCAATGGCAATGGTGTGGACGATAGTGACTGTGATGGTGATGGTGATGGTGATGACATTAGCAATTATAAGGGTTGGCGGTGGTGCTCGTAGTGGGGTGTGACGGCTGGGATGCAAAGGGAGGTGTTGGCAACAACAGTGGTGATTGGGGTGGCAGTGATGGCGGTTGTAGTTATGATGATAGTAACAGTGGCGGTGGTGACGATTATGGCAATGGTGACAACAACAATGGTGATGGTAATGGTAGTTGTAGTGCTAGTGGTGGCAGTTGTGGTGGTGGCGGTAACGATGTGACTACGACAACATTGGTGGTGGTGGCAACAATGATGGTGGTAATGGCGTGGTAATATAAGGATAGTGGTTATAGTGGTAAGTGATAACAGTCACTTTGTTCTCTAAGGGAGAAAATATGTGTAGAAAGATAAATAATGTCATTCTTAAAAATTAATGAGGATGTTACACAAGTCCTAACCTGCTGATGCAGAGAAAAACAACATTTCAACAAAATCAATCTACCAAAGTGTTCATATTTGTGATTATAAAAAACTTGATCTCCGTGCAACAAAGAAAGAAAGCGAAGTGAGCTCGTCACGTAATCAAGGTTCTTTCTCCTTCATTCGTACTAATTTACAGTTACGAAGCAGCAAAAAGTATCATTTGGTTGATTTCTGAGCTTTCATCTTTTATATTCATTTCGGCAATATAAACGCTACTCGTCTACATTGACATTTGATTTGTTGACTGTTGTATACTTAACAGGAAATGCATCTGCGAGGCTTACCACGCATCAACGTTTGAAGTACGAAAGATTGACTTGATGCTCAGGATGCATGGGCAAGAGGAAGAGTACCAACGGATCTGGCAGCAAAGTTCATACTTCGTAAGTGACTTGGATATCAATGTCGACTCAAGAGATCAGCAAGGCTTATCTTTCCGCAGTTTCCTGTGTCTAGCCTATCAAATTGGGTGCAGATCTGCATTACATCTTTCTCTGATACCTTTCCCATCTCCTTGAGTTTGTATATGACATATTCCGACTTACTGCACACACAAACACGATAAAGTTAGCCAAAATAAACTTGACTACTTGCAGTGCTGCAACTCATAATTACCAAAGAAATAAGTCGAAAACTCCAGAAAA
The DNA here is from genome assembly GCF_019419815.1 of Pyrus x bretschneideri. Lineage (NCBI taxonomy): Eukaryota > Viridiplantae > Streptophyta > Magnoliopsida > Rosales > Rosaceae > Pyrus > Pyrus x bretschneideri. The sequence goes on from NW_025999646.1 coordinate 422,090, forward strand.
TGGAAAGAAGTCGAACCAAGTCACAAATAAATGAAGTCATACAAGCAAAGCTAGTGGCATTTCTGAATAAAAGTTCCTTAGTGTAAGAATAATATGCTAACACTATTGATTACTACGATCCAATACGAAGAAAGAAAATCTAAATCACATTATTGCGTAGCACTGAGACAGCTTATACAAGTAACTCAACCTCAATTAGGGCAGATCGCCGGGGTCACATATTCAACTAGTCATTTTATTCTTCTGCAAAGTTGGTGAAACCTAAGCACTTGTCAAAAACTTCTGTGCTCATAATCTCCTTGTCGCCAAGAATTTGGGTACCAATAAGAGTTAAAGTGTTTGTTATATATTTACTTCACTCACTGTTACAGATAGAAAAGCTGAGTCAAACCTCTGGTTCCAAGCTTTGAACTCCAAAATACGTAATCTAAAGCTCGGTATAAAATAAATTCAGGATCAAGATGGTGATATTATGATTTTGCACGTCAATGCTATATATTAAGTTTCAAAGACTGTACGGCAAAAGCACTAAGCAGGATATCAAATTACCAGTTGCAACTCATATACAGTTTGACCTAAGACGACGTTCAGAAAAGAATATACCTTACAGAGCTCAACACAATTGAAACGCTAAGTTGTTAAGACCAGTAGAGGAGGACTGAGCAAACATGATAAGGAGAATGGGGAAGGAGGATTTCTGCACAGCCTCATTTCATATTATCTGCCAATGATCTCTCGTATGATTCTTTTCAGTCCTCATGCAGTTAGACAGCCCTTCGAAATGAGCAGAAATTGATCTGTTATTTGCAATCTACAAGCTTCACTTTCAAAGTTTCACTTATTATATCCATAATTTACATTCATTAGTTCTCCTAACTCCTAAACGCTTATGCATTACGGCTAGGACTAAAAAAAACCCAGAATCCAACCCCAAAAAAAAAAAAAAAAACCCGAACTGACAATACCAAACCATAACCCTGTAACCGAACCGAAACTTTGGTACGGGAATTGGGACCATAGAGCTGTACATTCGGCAATACCAGACCAAATTTAATTATATATATAATTTTAATTTTAAAAAATATATAAATTTAAATTATTATTGCTGTCCGATTGCTTGAGATTAAATCTTAACCGTTCAATTAAACCCAACTCTCTCTCTCGACCTCACCTCAGTTCTCTCTCGACTCCAACATCCTCTCTCTCTCCCCTCCTGCCATACCACACCACACCACAGTCAACTCTCCCTCCCTCTCCTTCTTAGTTTCTTCACAAAATTGAGGTGAGAAATTTCACCTCCAACGGCTGCAGAAGATCACAGTGAACAGCCGCAGAAGATCTTCCAGCTCCAACGGCCATTCCAAGTGTGGAAGGTAAGATATTTCACCCCAACTCGGAATCAATTTGTGTTTTTTATTAGGAATGATTAAATTAGGGATTTTGAAATGGAATTAGAATTTTGATTTGGAGATTTTGAATTGGAATTAGGGGACGAATTCAGAATTTCAGGGTTTAAGAATTTGATGGCTGCTGTTGTTTCTTGTTTACAGAGGCTGTTGCTAAAATTTGAATCATCCTGCAGTTTGAAGCAATTTAAATCCTCCAGCAATTTCTCCTCCTTTGTCGATGGATCTTTCCCAAACCGATTGGAATACCGAAATTATTTCGAGTTTACCGAATTTTGGGAAACTGAAAATTACAGTTCGGTTTCAGTATAGACCTTCCATTCCCGAACTCATTCAGTCCGGTTTTTGGTTTTGGGTTTTCGATTCGGTTACCAAACCTAAACCAGCCCTAATTGTGGCAGTCAAATGGAAGGTCTTGGGTTTCAGAAAACTTAGTAAGTGGTCTACCAAAATCTAGTTACTCAAATAGGTATTTTATGAATATCTAGTCAATGCTAACGGCTGTAGATTACTAAGCTCGGAACATGCCAAAGTTATTTGATTAAGCGAAGAAGGCTAATTCAATACCAGTTCTGGCCTGTACATCCAATTATACATACCACTGATGACCATATTCATATCTAACAAGACAACAATCTCAAACAACAAAACAGATCAAAATGTCAAAAGATGTGATAATAACACATACCTCACAAAGCCGTTATTGTCAATGTCAGCAGCAAGAAACTCAGAAACCGTCATATCCTGACCAAGAACCCACTTCGCCATCTTCCTATGCCGTTTATCCACCCTAGCCTCAGCCAAGTACAAAAATGCTCGAGCAACTGCAAGCGTCGACACAAGCAACCAAACTGAAGCAAAGATGCGGCCTGGTAAAGACTGAAAAGCCTGATCGCCATACCCAACTGTGGTAACTGACATAACCGAAAGATAAAATGAATCCAACCATCCAAGCTTTTCCACAAAATGCATAACACCCACACCGATCCCGATGCAAAGAACCACAACTCCCAATGCCAATCCCACCTTCATCCTAATCCTCATCCTCCCCTTCTTAACATCAAATATGTAAGACTCCTTTTTCTCACCCACACCCTTAAGGCTCCTCAATAAATAATTCTCTTGCAAATCAAGCACATAACTAACCATCCCACTCAGCAAAATGTCTACAAATCCGAACCCCACCAACACAAACGCTATCGAAAACAACTTGGTTGCAGTAGTAGTAGGCGTAATATCTCCATACCCAATTGTGCACATTGTCACAATACAGAAGTACAATGCATCAACCACAGGGTGCGTCTCCAGAGCCGCAAAATGATCACGGTTAAACCAATATATAATCACACCCAATGCAAGATATATAACAAGAAGTACAACAGCTTGTCTTACAATCGACTGCGAACCGAACTGGGGTCTGGGAACAGACCGCCGGTTGGCCACCTCGTTGATCACGGCCATGGCAGGAGCTGTTTTCGAGCGGTGGAGGTTGGTTTTGCTCCACGAGTAATTGGGGTCGATGAGCCATGATTGCGGGGTTGGTGGCTGTTGGGATTGTGGGTCCTGTGGGTTGTGGCTATGGAGTCCAATAGAGAAGAAGACGAAGGGGGTCTTGAAGTTCTTGGAGAATGGATAGGCAGAGTCAATGCATCGACGAGAGGTGAAGAATCTCGAGGCGAAGCAGTTGCAGGGCCAAAGATTATACGGTCTTTGAACTCCGAAGACGTTAAAGAGATAGTGAATTCATCGTCTTCTGGAAGTGGCCAGAGATTCGATAAAGATGGCAGCTTTCTTCTCGGACTGCCTACGTATGGCAGCAACGGCTCTTTCTCCATCTGGGTCCGCCGGAAAACCGCTTCTGGTGTCGCCAGGAAACCGGAAAACTGGGAACCGGGATTTTTTGTTTGGTTGAAGAAATGGGATTGTGGGGAGGTTTGCAGGGAACTTGGGTCAATTTTCAATTTTTGCAACTCTGAGCAGCCTAAATGGAAGCAGAGGCTCTTCCTCTATCTGGGTCTGCCGGAAAACCGCTCTTGGTGCCTCCGGGAAGCTGGAAAACCGGAGATTTTTGTGCTGGTTTGGAGAAATGGGATTGTGGGGGCTTGAAGAAGGAAATAAAAACAGGGAATGACGCAAAATTCACAACTTTCAACTCTTTAATGCAGAGAAAGATACATGGGTGCAGATTTTCGAAGAGAGGAATGCGAAGGAGAGCGAGAGAGAGAGAGAGAGAGAGAGAAGGGGAGAGAGAGAGGCGGTTGGGGGTGGAGGAGTTTGATTCGGTCGGTTTGTTGGGAGCTTGGGAAGCCAGGCGAAAAGGCGCGAGGAAATAAAAGAGGGGAGAGAATCAACGTCGCAGATTACAGCGAGCAGGAGGCAGAGTTGGACATGTGTTGCGTAGTCAGACTCGGGCGGGCTTGGTTGAAAATGATTCACCCACGCACAGATATTTGGGATTTAATTCAGGGAAATTTCAACAACAAAAAAATCAATCTTGCACTATTCACTTTATCTTTTATTTTATTCTTATCGTTAAAACTCAAAGTTTTCAAGCCTTTTTCATTGGTTTTCCTTTTTAGATGTGATCTCCACACATCTTTTTAACTTCTCACGCATCCTTTTAATTTTCGATCGTTGGATCGAGTAAATTGAAGAAGATCAGATGACAGAAATTAACAAAGAGTGTGAGAAGTAAAAATGAGTGTGTGGTAGCACATCCCAATTTATTTTTCAAGCTCCAATTTAGAATTTGTCTCCAAATCTCTACTCTCTGGATTTTATGTGATTTATTAGGGATTTATTTACTTTTCAAGGTCCAAGTTAGAATATTAAGATTCTTTTTTTTTTTCAAGCTCCAAGTTATAATTTTGAGTTTTCAGATCTGATACTGTATGTGTCAATTACGTATATAATTTAGAGTTGACATACGAGATACCGTATGAGTCAGTAGCGTATATATATAGTTGGTTACAACAACGTTCCTCACCCGGATTTATATCCTCATTGTTTCCCTTTAAATTAGATTGCAATTATGGGTAACTTATTGTGATGCATGTGTTTTCTAATTTTGTTTAAATCGTATTTGTTTTCTAGCTAACATAAAATACACATCTAATCTAACATGATTAGATATGGAACCAAAAATTAGATAAGAACAACACAAAATTAAACATAAAACAATTGTGAAAACATTAACAATTGAATTAAATTATAAGATTGTTTGATGAAAGAGATACTGGTTGATATTTTTGTATTCAATTTTTGGTGGAAAGCATCAATTATTTCGTAACTTCTTCTAATGGTCCAATAGAAATGGAGAAAATTGCAATTGGGGGCCTGCAGTAATCCCATAATACCATCGGCCATCAGAGTTGATATTCTCCGAAGTCGATCCTTACGAATAAACCTAACTGAACAAGGAGGAGTATACCTAAATCTAAATCAAGACTATAGGTTGCTAAACTGTCCGCCACAAAGTTCTTTTCTTCGTAGACACGCCAAAGTTTGCATTGCCAATATCTTGAAAGCAATTCTCGGCAGGCCAAAACAAGGAGACCTAAAGGATGATTATTCGAAATGATCATAGCTCTACACTATAACGAATTCAAGGACCAATATGCTCCGCATTGTGTCAAGTTCATAGGTCCTACTTATGAATATTTTGTTCTAAGTACTGAAATTTCAATTGAGCTAAAGTCAAAGGACATTTGCTCCAATTTTCTCCATTGAAAACAGAGTACATTGGAGAATTAACATCCTAGGAGTAGGGATACAAGGAAGGAATAAGCTCATCACACTCTGAGTCTATCACAAAATACATTACTATCATCTTTTGCCTATTTGACTCTCTTTCAAACCAAAGAACGTCCTGCAAGAACTGCACCCTTTTAACCAATCTCAAACAGCATGGAGTACCTCATATTGTGTGATGTTACCTCACATCAACGAGGATTTGCATGCTTTACCAATTTGAAAGTTGCATCTGAATAATATAAAGGATATATTTGCACGTCAAGATATTACTGAAAGATATCAAACTCACGGACTAGAAGCATGGATAGAGTTTAATCATCATCTTCAAGGACGCTCCTACGCCTCTGAATCTGGTATAATAAGAGTGACTGGAAAGACGTGTCAAAACTCAGTACATTTTTCCACGTAAAAAAGAAGGAAAAGAAAAATCATTGTATGATGGTCACAACTTACGGTGACTTTGGTCTGTTTGGTTGTTTGGTTGTTGATCTGCTCCAACAACGAGATGAGTCTCTCCTCAGATACCTGAAATATGAAGCAATAAGCACTTTGGTTCTGTTCAAACAAACTTGTTACTTCAAAATAAAAACTAAATAAGCTGTGTGGAGAAACTATAAAACCGACCATGATATGAAATATCACCCCATACCTTCTCAACTATCTGGCCCATTTGAGCAGCTCTCAGTATAACATCTTCAACACCCCTTGCCTTCTCAGGTTTCACCAAAGCAATTCTAGCAACTGTACATGCATAGCAGCAGACGAATTAGATCAACAGATAAGGCTAACCCAAAGTAATTCTACCAACAAATCATTTTTTGATCCTTCCTACTTTAAACAACCAACTTATAGTGCCAAAATACACGAGACAAAGAATTGGTTAGTAGGGATGATATCTGAAATTTTCTAAAGCGTACAAGTAAAATCATCATATTAAGTAATGGCAATGTTAGATATATCAGCTTACTTCTTTCACGAGCTTCGCCTGACACAATCTGACTAAGCATCATCTGCCTCCGTTCTTCAGCCTCCCTGCATTAATTGCATTATGTATTAATCAAATCAATAAGAAGAGTTTGGAAAAGGGTTGTCCCAATTGATCTGAAACCCAACCTCTTGGCATCTTCATTTGCCTTGTGCTGCTCTGGGTTTTGTTGTTGCCCTCCAGACCCTCCCTGTTGATCAACGTAAGGCTAGTGAGATCAGCAAGAAATCAAAAGAAAATGCAACCACAGATTTTGGCAAAAATATTCAAACGAACAAAAGCTGATTGCTTACCACACCATGTTGAGCCATAAGCTCCTGCATTCTTCTTTGTCTGATTGCTTCCAGTTCAGGATCAGCCTAAAAAAGAGCCCAAAATTTTAAAAACGACAAAAGTCAAACGATGGGCAAACAAAAACACTTTAGGAAAAAGCAAACCGTAATCATCATACGGACTTCACCTACGATATATATTTTTCTAACCACATATATATGTATACCGGAAACTATATCTACAGCATTCAGTTCCTGCCATTCACTATCCATTCAAACCAACTGAGCTACCTAAATGATTCTTTTACTAAGTATACATGCACATACATGTAAATACCTGGGGATTCTTAATGGGGACCCCATTTCAGCTACAACGTGCAGAACTTAAATAGCGCACTTGGATAGAGTTTAATGAAATCTAGGAACTCAGAGCTCAGTGAAAATATAACCCGTTTCTGAGTTATTTAACCCAAACCCATCTTAGACCAGCAAAGAAACATGATTGAGAAATCGCAACCCATTTTCCCCATCCCTCCCAAAAACCCCATTGTGTAGTACATTTCGCATCTCAGGTGCCAAATGAAAAACCAAAAGTCAGGCAGTTTGGAACACCCTACGAAGAACGAGGCAGTCTACGAAATCTCTTGAATATACATACAGACAATCCGCGCAATGTTCAAAGACATGCTTATACATCTACGCTCCAATATAACTACTAACTCTCTTTGAGCATGTTTCACAGTTTCGGGAAGTTTTCAAATCCCATTAATTTCTATGCCTGCTCGGCGTAAAAATCCACGCCGTATAATTCCGAAAGCTACAACACTCTTCCTGTCACAAAAGTGTACAGGCAGCACCTATTTCGTAGTAAACATTGAGCTACCGATATTCATTTCTTAGTCAATTGCATACCCAAAATGGCAAAATCCCATAAAAATCACAACCCCACGAGAAATTATAATCGTGCAAACATAATCAAAGAGTTTTCAAACCCTGATTTCCAGAAAGAAGATTAAAATCGACAAGAAATATATACAATTGAGTAAATTTACAAACATTGTAAACCCTAATCTCTCCATATTTGGTATCTGAAACTAAAAATAGCAGCCGAAAAAGATGCAAAAATGAAATCAAAAATATCAGAGAGAGAAAATACGTTACCATTGATTCGAGTTGTGGATGAGCGATCGAGTCTTCGAAACAAGTTGCGTTGGGCAGGCGCGGATTCTATAAGCTTTTCATGCATCTTTATATGTGTAAAGGGATAAAAGGAGGAAGAAAACAGTCACTTTGAATGAAAATCTTCAAGGAAAAGATTCTCTTTTTTTTTTTTTAATAAAAATAGGGAATAGTTGTGAGGTTAGCACTGTATTGAACTTTAACGATTCGAACTGTTTATTTTTTAAGTTGCACCTTATAGATTGTCATTGCAAAATATTAGCCAAATCGGAAATATTTAAGATATCTAATTAGGTTCAAAGAAATTAACGAATACTTTGTTATATAAGAAACAATGAAATTTTATCTTGATAATTAAATAGGCAAATGGTTTCTGATTGAATTGAATTTTTGCAAGGATGATTTATGAATCGAGAGTTACAAAATAAACGGTTCGAATCATTGAAATTCGATTTGGAGTAAATCCCACACCTAATCACCATTTTTCAAAGGAAAAAAAATAGAGATCCCTTTACTTAAAAAGCATGCACTTTCAAAATCTCAAAGTTATGCCATTTAGTAATACGATCTAAGAGGTGGATTCCCTCCCCTTTTAATTTCTCTCTCTTTCTAATTTTTTTTCTCTTTTCGTCATTTTTACTTGAATGGTTACGGTTAAGTCACGTTAACATCTTATATTGACTTATTTTCTTAATTGTTGAATTGTACAAATTAAACAAAAATATAAGTTTTTAAATCAATCGCATATTACATAGGAAACTGTTATTAGTACTTCAAAAAATTTACTTTACATTCCTCACATGTATATTTTTTTTTTCTAATTATAAAAAAAATAGAGAGTAAAATAAAAATTTTAAAATGCTAATAAGAATATCTTACAAAACTTAGGGTGGGGGCAGGAATCTTTACCCAAAAAAAAAAGAGGGCGCAGGAAAAGAAAAGAAAATGACAAATTAAGAAATAAAGTAATCCAAAGTCCCGATCGCCAACCCATACAACTCACTTTCCAGCCGTTGGATTCCGAAAAATCAACATCTGCATGGCCTGTGGGAACCCAACATACTTGTCACAATCCAACGGTCCAACTCGCATCTTAAATCTAATGCTGTACATGTTCATGCCCAATCACACCTCACTCTGCTGAGAGCTCACTTGTGGTTAACTGGTAAGTCAAAACAATCAGTGAGGACATCACAAACTTACAAGATTCAAGAAGCTAAATCCAAAATCTCAGAAACCCAAATCTCCATTTCCCAAAAAATCCAGAAATCTAGAGAGAGAGAGAGAGAGAGAGAGAGAGAGAGAGAGAGAGAGTGAGTGAGAGTGAGGACAGCGAGAGATCAAAACCCAGGAGAAACAGAGAGTGAAGCAAATGGGAGTGACAATGGGTCTGAATCTGCTGCTGCTGATGGCTATGGTGGCCACCAACATACTCTCACTCTACCACCTCTCCTCCACTCTCCAAACCCCAAAACCCCCAACTCCCCAGCCAGTCCCTGACCACCTCCTCCACCAGCTCCACACATTACGCGCCACCATCAACCACCTCACGCGCGACCACCCTTCACCATCAACCGCCACCGCCAAAACAACCAAACCCGACATCCCCTCAGATCTTCTCCTCTACTCTCAGCTCTCCCCCATCGCCTCCTCCTGCCACAACCACCCTGACCTCGTCCACAAGTACATGACCTACACCCCCTTCTCTCTCTGCCCACTAGACTCCGACCTTGCCGAGGCACTCATTCTCCGCGGCTGCCACCCGCTCCCCCGCCGCCGATGCTTCACAAGAACCCCACCAAAACCCACTTCTTCTCTCCCCCTGAATCCGTTTCCTCCTTCGCTTCCGGACTCCAATGTCTTGTGGGACAAGTATTCCTGCAAAAGCTTCAGCTGCCTCGGCGGCAAAAACCCCAACTTGGGCTTCGACCTGCCTCACGAAGTGTCCAATTTCATGACTTACAAGTCGGAGCTCGACCTCCCAATCCCTCAGCTCTTCCAAATCGCCAAAGCCGCCAACTCGGTCCTCCGTCTCGGCGTCGACATCGGCGGCGGAACTGGGACTTTCGCGGCGAGGATGAAGCTTTACAATGTCACCGTTGTCACGACCACGATGAACCTCGGAATCCCCAACAATGAGGCGGTGGCGCTGAGAGGGTTGGTCCCAATTCACGCGCCGCTGCAGCAGCGGTTGCCAGTGTTCGACGGGGTGGTGGATCTGGTGCGGTGCGCGCACGCAGTGAACCGGTGGATACCGGTGACGGCATTAGAGTTTTTGCTGTTTGATGCGGATAGAGTGTTGAGGGGAGGAGGGTACTTGTGGTTGGATAAATTTTTCAGCAAGGGGGTGGATCTTGAGAAGGTTTTTGGACCGTTGATTGGGAAATTGGGGTACAGGAAGGTGAAGTGGGCTACTGCAAATAAGAACGATTCCGGCGGGATCAAGAACGGCGAGGTTTACTTGTCTGCTCTGCTCCAAAAACCCGTCTCGAAATGAGGTTGCAATTTGAGGTACCAATATGCTATTTATTTCCCAGTATGTTCCTTGAATCTGCAATTTTTGGTATAAACGGATTAGTGCAATTAGTTGGATCTAGCATTTGTTGGTGGTTAATTACTTCGTAGTTAAAATGTCAGCTGAATATAAACTACACTCGAATTAAGTAGAATGAGAATCGCGTTGTTGTCTTCGTTGGTTTGAAGTTTTGCGCATTATTTGCAGGTCTCTGATATGTTTTGCGTGATCTGGTTGTGGCATTCATGTCTTTGTTGGACAAAGTTCTATGAGATCTTAATACGAACCAGAGCCAGTCACGTTAGTTCTTTCGTTGCTATCATATAGCATGGTGTTCTAGGATGAACATGGCATTCGCCTTCGGTGTACATTGTCTTTAGGCCTCTTGAATTGCTGAGTGTTTGCTAGAATTTACTTGGTCTGTGAATAATCCAAGATGTGATACCTAGTAAACCTTGCTTAAAACTTTCGGAGATATGACATTGCAAACAATTTAGCGTTCTACTGTAATGTAACGTCGTTAGCAGTAGTTTTAATCGTATATGAATCATGCTCAACAATTTCTAAGTGCTCGGAAGTGGTGGTGTTGGATCATCGCACTATCTGCACACGGTGATTCAAACTAAAGGGAACCTTAACTGGTATTTTTGTGCTACTGACTGTAACTTACAATCTGACTGAGATGGGGTTTTGTGCTTGGGTTGCAGGCATTGCCGTCACTCGTTGCTGTTAACGAGCAATGAAACAGTACTCTTACGTTCTCCGATCTAAAGCGAGTTACACCTCTAGCTACTTGTTAATGATGTAAACAATCGTCAAACGTCGCAAAATTTGCAACGCTATCAAAGGTTCCCAGGGAGGGAGAAGCAGAAATTAAGCGCGTTCTCAGCCTTTGTTAATGGTTTTTGGTAGGATTACTCTTGACTAATTGTAATATTTATTCCAAATTAGTTCTTCATAAATGAATCTGCAGAGCAATTACGCTTTCCGGTAGGCTTTAACACATGAAGTAGCAACCACCACCAAAGAAAGGTTGTGAAACGCGTGGATTCCATGCAAGGCTGGGGAAAAAAGCAAAGGAAGTAGGTCATATTTTCTTCTTGTTCAAATGCAATTCCTTGTACGGTCTTAGCAGCAACCACCACCAAAGAAATTGGTTGAGAAAGAGGGATCACCTCCGCCGCCAGAGAAGCCGGAGCCCGGCAATTGTTGCGGCGGCTGATGCATTCAGTGCGTTTGTTGTAGATTCAACCAAGATATTTGTATCCTGGATTCAATCATGGATTCGTGAAGATAATTGTTTCCGTCGACATCTAGCCATTTTCTGACTTTTCCGGCAACGAACTATGAAAACGGTAGCAGTTTCAGAGACGACGGTAGCTTCAAGTATCAAAGCACAATTAAAAAGTTGGAACATGAAATCCCTGTCATCACATCACAAAGAAAACAGTTGCTTCAAGTATTTCTTTCAGGCACACTTGCTCAAAGAAAAAAGAAAAAAACAGTAATACACAATCTCCTACGACGCTTCACGTCACACCAGAGAGTCAAAGAGGATGCCCAACTGAAGACAGAAACTTGTTTTCCCATGGCAACATTTTCTCACACCGCTCCGACGGCTCAATCGGTAGCTTTCCGCCTCAGTAGGTGTTGCATGCTGATTCTGTTGATCTTAGCAGCAAGTATGAAGTCATTCTCGGTCAATCCACCTGCACAATTGCATACCATGTCAAAAACCAAATCTCATGTGCAATCAAATTTTCAAATGAATTGGCTCTTTAAGTTAATTGAACGACTTTCAGCGTTGTATTAAGGTGATCTCTAGCTGGAAAATATTTAGGTAACATTCGGAGTTCGGCTGGTAAGTTTCACCGTCTAGTTACACTGCAATTTTTGAGGAAATAATGGTCGATGCAGGTCAAGAATGCCAGTAACCAGAACCAAAACCAAACAAAAGTTTGAAATAAGTAACTGGACGAAGCTTCATGTATCATACGTTCACCTATTTTCCTCAAGGTAAAGCAAGAATTGTACAATACTTTTATTTGCCAGAAGCTTTAATGGTGATAGGAAAACTTCATTAGCAAAACGGTATATACACCGAGAGAAGGGGATGGAAAAACCTCACCTCTGCCCTCCAAGACGACCTAATGCATAATGGTTTTATTCAAGAAACGTGTATAAATACATAGTAACAATTAATTAATGGCGAATCCTTACCAACCGCATGTGTCCAAATCTCGACTGTTACATTGTTCCATCCAACTAGATGAAGATCTGGATAATGACCTGGAACATACACAATACGGTTTTCCATCTACATCAGACACATTCTATCTTATTTAAATTCGAATGCATTCTTCATACATGCAATAGCTACAACTACTCATCAGAAAACCAAAAAAAGCTTAAAAATACCTTCTGCTTCTGCAACATCAGCTACGAGCTTAAGCATATCCAGTCCTTTTGTGAAGGTCTTAACTGTCCATGATCTTTTCAGTCTCAAAGCATCACCTTCACTCACCAAATTCCATCCGTCCACCTAAACCAAATCTATTAATATTAAAAGAGAAACATACAAGTGTGTGTGCGTAACTGTGTATATAAGGTAAAAGTTAACTCTTTAATCGAAACCTTTGTGATTAATCCATTTGCTGCTTGTTCAGTCATGGGTCGCATGTCCTTTGCGTCGCAAGACACGCACTTCTTTATTAACAAATCTAATGCCACCAGAAAACAGTAAAAGATAAGAAAAATATGACTTCCCTGACAAACAAAGCTATGACAAAACTAGTACTACCAGATTTTGATATTATAGAAAAAATAACATCAATAAATAATCAATGCCGGTTATACGAGATAAGAAAACAACAATCATGGATATGCCCAGCAAATGGACAAGCAGGTTCCTTCCCTTTAATGAATAAGAGCTTCTATATTTTACTGGAAACCGTACAAGCTGATTAAGGAGGATAGACAGACACAGCAGAGATGAACCTACCAAGAAGTAAAGATTACACACCAGTTACCACAATTAAACATGGGAATAATTTGATACTTAGAACTTTTTCTCATAAAGGTCCTGGATCGATTAAGCAATATCTCAAAGCCGTAAACCAGGACAAGAGTATTTAGAATGGCCAACGCAATAAATCACAGAGGAATTGGGTATAGGCATGAGTAGAAAATTTAGTTTTCGGCCATGTGGAATAAGCTTTGCACACAAGAAAATTTAGTCTTCCCAAGGTACATCTCTTCTCGTAAGAAGGAGATAAAGCCAATGTCTAAAATTTTGTGAATGGATTCGTATGGAACAATGACGCCATAGTGGCTTCAATATGATTATATCAAAGTAATGAGATGTTCTACCGCGTGCTGGCACCACAAGCTTACTTGAAAGGTTTTGTCACATAAGTCGCAGTTCGGAGAGAAACTGCATTCGATTGTCAAACTACAAAAACGACGAAAGGTCTAGACGCAGCTTTGCCAGTGCAAAAAGTTCTAAATCCACAAACTGAGTTTCTACTGGACGACAACAAACCCACATTGACATAGTTCTGAAGTATCTCAAACACTCGGCTACCGGAACTGTAATTTAAGTACAAAATTTGTTTTCACAAAAGAATCCAACTCCAAGAAGTGCATGCATGCTGAAGTTCTAATTAAATCAGAGAATTATAAAATCAAAACAACAAAATTGAATGTAAAGCAGCAATCTTTCAACCTACAAATCTCAAATCTTCATCAAACAACACAACAAATCACAAGATTAATGGCAAACAAAACATGGGTAAGTCGAGAAATTACAGAAAATTGAAATTGAAGATTCAAAAAACCATTTTTTTTTTTTATCATCATATAAAGGGCATGCAGGGAATTACCGTCCATGAGTTCCAGTGAAGCTTTGAATCACAGATGCTAATGGTACCTGTAAATTTTCCAAGAAAATTTCAGCAGAAGAGAAAGAGGAGAGAGAGAGAGAGAGAGAGAGAGAGAGAGAGAGAGAAACCTTCTGCAACAGTCGACTCATGAATGTTGATGTAGACTCTGAAAGGGGAGGCGATTTTGAACGGTGGGCTGTGATCAGATGATGCAATAGAAACTCGAAAGTTTGTATTTTTGCGCAGCTTCGCGGTTGGACGTGATTGAGAAAAAGGGGAGATTACAGAGGCTGAAGTGAAAAATCGAATAGAATTGGTGGCAAACATTTATAAAATTAAATAACTTGTGGGTTCTCTAGAAATAACGTAAAATTGAGTGGTGGGTTGGGGAAAGTATAAATGTGAACAAACGTGTCCGGAAAACAAAAAATTCCGCTGCTTTTTGCTTCTTCGTCTGAGACTCGCTCTTCTCCGCCGAACAAAATGGTCAGTTTCTTTCTCACTCTTCCGCTTTCTCTCTCTTAAAATTCCAATTGATTTACCAAAATTTTAGGGCTAGGATTTAGGGTTAGGGATTAGACATTGTTATCAGCTTCTTGATCTGTATGTGAGTGGAATAATTGGGGTCGGATCCAAGTTCCTTAGAACTGGATCTCTCAGATCCTGCAACAACAACATGATTTAAGTGCATATTTTTGATGAAATTTGAAAAATGCAGGCATTTTTTAATTGGAAGATAATAAATTGTTCTGAATTTTATGTTTGTTTGTTCTTGGTAATTTGATGCTGTTAATGGTACACATGGATGATGGATCCCATTTGAATTTTTAAGAAAAAATTGGATTTGAGCGTGCAACTGAGTTACCGTAGCGGACCGTGTTCTCAGGAAATTATTCCACAAGATTTTTGTGTTTGTTTGATCTTGTTGATGGTGTTCAACAATGTAGTTGAGGTTATAAATGGATCCCGCTTAAGTTTTTAAGATGTTCAATATAAGCTTGCAAATGAGTTAACAGAACCAACTATGATCCCGGGAAATCATTTCTGTAAACTTGTAGTCGAACATATTCAGCACAATTGTGCAAGCGCAATGTTAGATGTACACACATATGCGTCATGCTTGTTCTTATCTAAAAGATAGGACATGTTAAATCTCGAATGCTGAATGCAAACGTGTTTATCAAATTAGAGAAACAACTCCATTGACTGGGTATTTGATTACACTCTCTCTTTACTGTAAGTTGCAATCCACATTACACCATATTTAGGCTTACACGTACAAGTAATGACTATTAACTTTTGTTATTGATGTGGTAAGAGTCGGTAACCATTTTAAGCTTATATCTAATTGGAAGCAAAACATTAGTTTTCCCTGATAAGCATGAATGAATGAGATATTTGACCCCTCAGTGGATGTAGCCATGATTATCTCCTTTTAATGTCAGTGCTGAAATCATTTGGTGCAGTGTATCGTATAATGATTCAAGTTTTGGCAATATTTAATCGGTTATTGGCTGTTGTTTGTAGGAGTCCTGCCCTTCGATAAAGAACATCCTCCTCCTCGATTCTGAAGGGAAACGTGTGGCTGTCAAGTATTATTCAGAGGAGGACTGGCCAACGAATACTGCCAAAGAATCTTTTGAGAAAGCCGTATTTACTAAAACTCAAAAGACAAATGCGCGGACAGAAGGTAATTTAAGCTTTAATTATTTCTGTACAGGTCATGTCATCAAATTATTCTAATCCCTATCAACTGCTATCCCCTCATATGCAGCATTGTGTTGTTTTGATTCGAACCACTTCCATATTAACTTGTTGCGTCTTCATGTACAGCTGAGATAGCAATGTTCGAGGGCACCATTGTAGTTTACAAGTTTGTTCAAGACCTTCACTTTTTTGTTACTGGTGGTGAAAATGAAAACGAGCTCATTTTAGCCACAGTTCTGCAGGGATTTTTTGATGCGGTTGGCATTCTCCTGAGGTATTTTATCCCCTTATAAAACTAGATAAATTCTCTACTCTCAAGTAGTTATATTTTTATATTCATTTTGTCTCACTTTTGTCCAGAGGCAATGTGGACAAGAAGGAGGCACTTGAGAATTTGGATCTCATTTTACTATGCCTTGATGAAATTGTGGACGGAGGGTAAGCCTATAACCTTCACGCTATTAAAGTTTGTCAGTGCTATTCAGTGAGTTCAATTCCCAACTTTTACATTTTTCTAAAAGCCTAGACTGATATAAGAACCAACGTTGTTGCAGTTTACTTGCAGAGAATAATGATAAATACGATTTGCATGTCTGGACCGCTTGTTCAGTTCATAAGTACTTTATTTCTTGTACAATCACAGCGCCCTTAGGCTTAACCCTTTCTTTTTGGTGCAGTATTATTCTCGAGACCGATTCAAATGTTATAGCAAGTAAGGTTGCAAGTCACAGTATTGATGCTGGAGCTCCGTTGTCTGAGCAGGTATATCCGTTGACTAGATGGTTAAACTCGACATGTAAAAAATACTAATTCAAAAACCGAATACTCCCTGCCACCAAATTTTATGTTCTTAATGCATATGTATTTCTTCTTACAGACAATAAGTCAAGCTTTGGCAACTGCCCGCGAACATCTAGCCAGACAACTTCTTAAATGATGTGTTGAAAGAGGAAAAGCAAGGAGAGAGGACATCAGTTTTATATGTTTCTGTTTCATCAGATGCTGCGATTTTATCAAGTTCGATTACTTCTGCAGAACTCGGTTAATTTGGACTGGTTGATGTCAAAGGTTTAGAATTCGAGATATACATTTACATCTTTCGATGAATTGAATGCCGAATGAACTCACAGGGATGTTCGAGATTGCTATTGTAATTAATTTTGTACCATATGCGATGTTGTCTTGATCGAGCTATAAACTTTAAGTAACACGGAGAAAATGTATTCTCTTCTTTTCTGTTTCCGAGAATCCGACTGTTGGTGTATAAAGAGTACACCAACAATTGCATCATACTCCTTGAATCACAACATAATCTGCATCACGTAGGAAACCGTTGCCGGCTGTAGGGGATAGATTACTGCGAGACGCATCTTTACGAACCACTTCATGATTCTCAGCCTCGTGCTGAAACATCTTAACCAACTCTTGAAGCTCCAGCTTTCTAACTTCAACCTGCTCTTCGGTGACCGGTTGTTTCAGCCCAAGGTAGAGCAGCCCTACTCCGATTAGCACGGCTCCTATAAAGACGAGAACGGCTGAAAATACACCGAATGCGTATGGAGCGTTCTGTGCTCCCGGCATTCCGTCAACATTAATTCCAAACAGCCCGGTGATGATGGAAAGGACAAGGCCGCAGCCACCAAAAATAGTCAGGTTGTGTGTCACTCGAAGGCTTCGATCCTGTAACCACGCACGAACAGTGCTCTGCATCACGTCCTGAATGGTAAATAAGCGGCCGCGAACTGCTTCTTGCTCGTCGATCATTTCTCTTGTGGCCTTTCGTATTTTCTCTAACAAGGTTCTTGCTGCATTTCCTCTCAAATGTTGGAGAAGCTCGAATACAATCTCTTCTCTTGCATGAAGCGACCACTTCACTCTGATAACCTGCAATAAAATTATGGAGTTTGCCAACAAAGTCTATTAATTTGAATGGCAGGGTAACCTCAATGGACAGTTAAACAAAAAGTTTCTACTGACTGCCTAGATGCTAAAACTAAATGTTAGCCGGACTCAATTTTCCACTTCAACGGGGAATGGGTATTCAAGGCCATAGGAAATACGATACCACATACATATGGTGGCTACGGGTTAGATATTATGTCTGTACCCAAACACCAAGTATACAGTTAGAACCGTAGAAATAACGGGAGTAGGGTAGATTCAATAACATCATAAGAACATATATTCTAACATAATTCCTGTTGTCCACAAAACATGAGAAGCTCTCAAAACCAATATCCCTTTCCGATTGACTCAGTTTCTTGCTTCCATTTCGATGTGCAAGATCTGTACATTAGTATATCACTCAGTCACTCACACAGCCACACCCCAATGGCTCTTAGAAGCCATTTGTCTTACGAGAAGTGAGATTCAACAGCTCATAGAAGTCATTGTCTTACTAAAAGTTCAGGTTGTTCATCTTTGGTTTATCCTTTCAAAAGAATAAACGTTAAAATAGAATCGAGCGATTTTTACATCAAACAGAATTTGCTAGCAAGGAGATACAGCATACCTGTCTTGATAGCTTTCTGATTTCTTGGTTGAGGATTACAGTGAAAAGATTCATATCCTCATGGTTTCTCCTATTAAACAAAGAAGGTAAAGTCATAAGTGAATTACAAACTAAATAGTAATCAACGAGGTAATATTACTTTACAGGGAATGGTTGCATGCATATGGAAGAACCTGTTCACAAATTTTAATTCAACCTCATCAGCTGCTCCAAATATGGACTTACGGAATAACCTGAAACAGTGGAGACATTGAAGGGAACCACAGGTTGGAGAATAAGAAATGACAAACACGTAACAATGCATACATAAAATTATGGACAACGGAATAGAATTAGTTGTAGTACATGCATAAGCCAACGCCAATAATTGATATGCCATTTCCACAGCAGGTAGGCTGCTGTAATTTTGCTAAATCAGAACGATAGTACTAAAGTTACCTGTCATCCCATCGAGTAAGGCGGCAAGCTAGATGTGCTATGACTTCATGCACTGTTCTCGGTGCATTATAGCCTCCAGTTGAAAGAAGTTCCTAACCAAAGCAAAGGATTAACCTACCAGCCCTTCAGTTGCATGCACAAAAAAATAACACAGTAAGAAGTTCAAAGCCACTGAAAGGATCAGTCAAAGATGAACAACCTGAACTTCTGTGATACCCAACACATTTATACTTGACACGGGCCCCTTAATATGCAAAACAGTTACAAGGAAGTTTTGCGCTTGCCACGATCGAAGAACAATGGGGATATCATCCTCATCAACAAATGGATTCCCAATAGACTGTCCCAAAAGCTCAAATAGCAACCCCCCGGCAACCCTAACTGGGACCTGAAAAGAGGCATCAAAGCATGTTCAGAATCAACTCTTCAACAAAACCAGATTCCGAAAAAGTTTAAGCTGAAAGTCAGTCACTTTGCTCCACTCCTGCCAATGCAACAGGCTTTACAAACCAATAGTACTAATCACTTAGCAATTTCAGATATAACAAATGCAATGTACCTCGTATAGCAGGTGCTTCATCCGGTCACTGATCAGTCGACTTTCATCTCTTAAAGCTAACCTAACTGCAGGGTGAAGCCACTGGGCATTGTTGAGCCATGCTTCAACTGTGGGGTGGCCTGCAGAGACATGGCACCACCAAATGGGCCCTGCTGGACGCTCCCAATATGGAGCTGCTAAATCTGCAACAGTGAAGTCATCTTCACCATCCATCCCAAACTGCTGAGAGGCCCAACTAGCATTAGCTTGCACAGTTTGTACAATTTCCGAAATCCTATCCCACCCAATTGGAACCCAATGACCACCCTCAAACCTTTCCATATCCTGAACTTGGCCTGATTGCTGGCTCCTATCTTCCATTTGGGATGGAGAATCAGAAAATCCGTAAGAAGGAACATGCACCCTCTCTTGCTCACCATCTATTTGTTGTTTAGTCAGGTTTTTTGAACCAGGTTTTGAACTAATTATTTTCTTCCGTCTTCGGATAAACTCAAAAGCACAAATAAGCCCATTTTTCCAAAGGTCACTCCCAGTCCCAGGCATGGGATCTCTACTAGGATAAATTCTATGGCTATCCGGGTTCTTCGTGTTATTGCAATGGGAAGAACTGTTCTCCCCCACTCTACTGTTGTTGTGTTCCATCAATGCACAGCTAAACCATGGAAGTTGCAATTCTCAGAGACAGGATTAAGCTGCAATTCTTGATCACAGCTAAATACTGCAATGTTTAAAAAAATTATCAAAACCTGTCCATAATTAAATTAGAATTTCAGACCATGGATTGCAGTTTGCACTCATAAATTGGGAAAAAGATTCAAACTTTCCATCTCCGAGAGTACAAAAAGTTTACAGACACTTCAACCTTCAAGTTAACAAACAAAACAATAAAACAAAAGAAGTAGCAATCAAACAAATAAACTCTACCCATATAAACAACCGAATAAGAACATGACCCAGGAAAAACAATTAAAAAATACCCAAAAAATAAAAATTAAGTGGGATAGAGAGAAAATAGTTCCTGAAAATTTAGAGGGGGAGAAAAATGATGAATTTAAATGGTAAATTATGGGTTCTTGAACGAATAACAGAAGATTTATATTACTGTTAATTAGGAGGAAATGAAATGAGAGGAGGAGGAGGAGCTTACCCAGGAAAGAAGGCAGAGTGTTGAAAAACCTAAACTCCACCAAGGCAATGCCTTTGTTTGATTTATGCAGGAGAGAAAAACTTTAACTATAAGAAAAAAGGAGGGACGTGGAAAGGCTACGAACATTGGTACAATTCGATGCTTCCCTTCATCCAAAAAAAAAAAAAAATGCGATGCTTCCCTTCATCAAAAAAAAAAAAAAAAAAAAGCGATGCTTCCCAGTGGCAGAGCCACTAAGGGGACACCAGAATGGTGTGTTCCCATCTGCCTTTAATTTCTTTCTTGGTACTATAGCAGATATTGCTGCTGCATATCAATTTAATACTCTTAAATTTAAGAGCGTTTTTAATTCAAACTCTTTTTATATTTCAAGTCACGCCTTATTTCTCTCTATCCCGCTGCAATGGAGCATTTACTTCCCCTCTTTATTCTATTAATTTTTCTTTTGCTTTAACTTATATTTTAAAAAAAATTGTAGTAATAAGATTGTCACTTAGTACTACGGTTTAATGGTATTTTCTTCATTTGTAAGTAAGAGGTTTTAATATCGATTCTCGTTAAAGGCGAATTTGAACCATATTATTGCTAGCCCATTGTGAGGCTAAATTCACCCCCTCCCCCTTCGTGTAAATGACATTGGTTTTTCAAAAAGAAAAAAAAAAAACACCATAAAACCCCTTCCAAATGCCTTGTAACGTTTTCTTCACGGAAAATATTTTGTGAAAATTTAAAAAAAAATTGCATTTTTAATTTAAAAAAAACATGGGTTTTCAGGCGGGTTTGGTGCACACAAAACGAGGCAGGACCCGTCATATGAACTGGGGCAGGGTCGGGGACGCAAAAAAATGGCAAGCTTTTGGTGTCACATCCCGCCCCGGGGCGGATCACTTCCCGAGCCCGCTCCACCACCGTAGCACGATATTGTCCGCTTTGGGCTTACCATTCCCTCACTGTTTTGTTTTTGAGAACTCACGAGCAACTTCCCAGTGGGTCACCCATCATGGGATTGCTCTAGCCCCCTTCTCGCTTAACTTCGGAGTTCCTACGGAACCCGAAGCTAGTGAGCTCCCAAAAAGCCTCGTGCTAGGTAAGGATGGGAATATACATTTAAGGATCACTCCCTTGGGCGATGTGGGATGTCACAATCCACCCCCTTAAGGGCCCGACGTCCTCGTCGGCACACCACGCCCAGGATTAGGCTCTGATACCAAATTGTCACATCCCGGCCCAGGGCGGATCACCTCGCGAGCCCGCTCCACCACCGTAGCACGATATTGTCCACTTTGGGCTTACCATTCCCTCACGGTTTTGTTTTTGGGAACTCACCGTAGCACGATATTGTCCGTTTTGGGCTCACCATTCCCTCATGGTTTTGTTTTTGGGAACTCACGAGCAACTTCTCAATGGGTCACTGAGACATAGAAGGATTATCTCATTAACTCATTTAATTTGGAAGACCAAGTCAGAGACTGCTGGGCGTCTCGCAGAGCGACACTCAACGAAGACGTTGAGACTTTTCGAAAAAAAAAATGTTTTTTGGATTAATCTGTCTTTGGGATTGCTCTAGCCCCTTTCTCGCTTAACTTCGGAGTTCCCATGGAGCCCGAAGCCAGTGAGCTCCCAAAAGGCCTCGCGTTAGGTAGAGATGAGAAAATACATATAAGGATCACTCCCCTGGGCGATGTGGGATGTCACATTTGGCACGCAAAACAAGACAAACTCCATGCACGCAAAGTGAGGCACGCAAAACATGACGAACTCAGTGCAAGCAGAACGAGTCAAACCCAGACGCACAAAAAATGAGGCAGGATACGTTGCGTAAACTGTGACACACAAAACGAGAGGCAGGCTGGTGCACGGATGTATGGCAGAATCGGCACAAGTAAAACGACGCAAGCCCGAGTGCCGAAAATGAGGCAGGCTCGATGCATAGGTCAACCATTGTTGCCCACACAAAGCATTGGTCTCAAGGATGGAGCATATAGCTGGTATCTATGTGGGGTGGGGTTTAGTTTTAATCACACTGGTTAACCATTGTTGCCCATACGAATGACTGGTGCCAGTAGTAAGGCATTTATAGGTGGCAAAATTTAGTTTTAATCCCACGGGTCGACCATTGTTGTCCGCACTTGAAAACAAGGATATAAATATAAATCTAAATGTATTTGAATCTAAATAAAGTAATGTAGAAGAAAAAAAATTCAATGAAAAAAGAAAACAATGAAAATAAATAAATAAAATATAAAATGATACAATCGGTACTTTCCTACTGATTGTATTTAGGAACAGTTGCTACAAAGATAGCGACTATTCCTCACACTAGTTGCTAGCATCATACCGATCATTTTTTTTCTTTTATTTCCCTTTCTATAACAACAAGCTATCATATTCATGTTTTTCAAAATATATTTTTCCTTGCAAAAATATGTTATAATTCATATTTGAACACTTATAATCAACGATTTAAAATCTAAATTCAAAGATATTTGAATTTTTTTTTATTTCTAGTAATTTTTCTTTTATTTCTCTTAACATAACATCAGACAATCATATTCATGTTCTTCAAATTTTTCGTGCGAGATCTATTATAATTCGCATTTAAACACTTGTAATCGACGATTTAAACCTAAAATTTTAAAATATGAATTAATAGTGGTTACTCACTTAAAGTAAATAAATTGGAATAGGGAAAGGTCGGTATCACACTACCGGTCATTGCCTAGTCGTACTTAAACCATTGTTCAATCTATTTATTTTCACCTTCGCCTCACCGTCAAGCTTTGAGAATTAAGGTAAAACTTTGCATTGAGATTCTTGAGGGTAGAAACCCATTTGACAATGTTTTGGGCCTCATTAATAATATTTTTCATTTATTTTTTTTTTTAGTTTTCGGCTTAAATGTTGTACTAAATATACATTTCTTACTCAGTAAATCATAAATCCGCTTCCGAATGCCTTATAAAGATTTCCTTAATGCTCACAAAAAATATTTCTCCAAAATAAAACGTTTGTATTTTTTATAAAAAAAGGTGGGTGTTAAACTCACAGTTTTTAGGCGGTTTTGAAAATTCGTACATAAATCATTGTTCAATCTATTTATTTTCACATTCACCTTACCATGAAGTTTTGAGAATTAAGGTAAGACTATCCATAGAGATTCTTGAGAGTAGAACCCCATATGCCAATGTCTTAGGCGTCACTACTATATTTTTCACTTTTTTTTTAGTTTTGGCTTAAATATTCTACTAAATATACATTTGTTGCTTAATAAACCATAAATCCACTTCTAAATGCATTATAAAGGTTTCCTTAATGCTCACGGAAAATATTTCGTGAAAATAAAAAGTTTTGCATATTTTACAAAAAAACATGGGTTAACGGCTATTTGAAAGACGCGTAATAAAGTGAAGTTTGAAAGTAAGCCTACTTCCTTTTCACACCTTTGTGGTTCTACTTTGGTATGGATTTGGCAGGTTGGAGTTTTCACTCCTGGTCATGTATGTCATATTTTGGATAAGCAACCTTTAGTCTCTCTTGAATCTTAGCTGAGTCCTGTAAAGCTCATTCTATAATTCATGTTTTTTGCCTCCCTTTTTCATTTCCTTGGGTCAAAGTGAATACGGATGGCCTTGCTAAAGGTATGCGGCTTGTGGTGGGGTTTTTCAAGATTCCACGAGTTATTTTCTTGGTGGTTTGTCCCTGAGTTTGTGGCATCATACTTTTTTCTATGCGAAGCTTCATGATGTCATCCTTTCTGTGGAGTTGGCTCATGCATGATTGGCAAACTTTATGGGGGTGAAAGTGACTCTTCTACTGTGATATTTTGTTTTGCTTCTGGTCGTTCCAGACTCGTTGGAAAAATTGTATTTCTCTTTTACAACACATGGTTTTTCATTACTTTCATACATTTCGATAAGGGAATGAAATTGCTGACAAATTAGCTAATTGAGAACTTTTCTTGTCTTCACTTGTTTGGCATGCTTGCTCCTCCTATAGAGATTCTTCATTTTCGAATTTATTGGGATGCATGCCTACAAATTTGTCTCCCCTTCTTGATCCAAAACAAAAAAAAAATTCGATGCTTCCCTTCATCCAAAACCAAAAAAAAAACGATGCTTCCCAGTGGTAGAGCCACTAAGGGGACACCAGAATGGTCTGTTCCCATCTGCCTTTATTTTCTTTCTTGGTACTATAGCAGATGTTGCTGCCGCATATCAATTTAATACTCTTAAATTTAAGAGCGTTTTTAATTCAAACTCTTTTTATGTTTTAGGTCATGCCTTATTTTTCTCTCTATCCCTCTCTGCCATGGAGCATTTACTTCCCCTCTTTATTCTATTAACTTTTCTTTGGCTTTAACTTATATTTAAAAAAAATAATCATGTAGTAATAAGATTGTCACTTAGTACTACGGTCTAATGGTATTTTCTTCATTTGTAAGTGAAAGGTTTTAGTTTCGATTCTCGTTAAAGGCGAATTTGAACCATATTATTGCTAGCTCATAATGAGGCTAAATCCACCCCCCTCCTCTTTAGTGTAAATGACATCGGTTTTTCAAAAAAAAAAAAAAAAACATGGGTTTTCAGGTGGGCTTGGCGAACACAAAACAAGGCAGGACCCGTCGTATGAAGAGGGGCGGGGTCGGGGATGCAAAATCATGGCAAGCTTTTGGCACACAAAACAAGACGAACTCCAGGCACGAAAAGTTAACGCAAGCAGAACGAGTCGAACCCAGACGCATGAAAAACGAGGCATGCAAAAACGAGGCAGGATACGTTACGCAAACTGTGACATGCAAAACGAGAGGTGGGCTGGTGCATAGAAGTATGGCAAAATTAGCACAAGTAAAACAATGCAAGCCCGAGCGCCGAAAATAAGGAGGGCTCGATGCATAGGTCAACCATTGTTGCCCACACGAAGCATTGGTCTCAAGGGTGGAGCATATAAGCTGCTATCTATATGGGGTGGGGTTTAGTTTTAATCACACAGGTTAACCATTATTGCCCATACGAACGATTGATGCCAGGAATAGGGCATTTATAGGTGGTAAAATTTAGTTCTAATCCCACGGGTCGACCATTGTTGTCCACACTTGAAAATAAGGATATAAATATAAATCTAAATGTATTTGAATCTAAATAAAGTAAAGTAGAAGAAAAAAATTCAATGAAAAAAGAAAAACGCAGAAAATAAATAAATAAATAAAATAGAAAATGATACAATCGGTACTTTGATACTGATTATATGCATGAAGAGTTGCTAAACAGGTAGCGACTACTCCTTACAATAGTCGCTAGCATCGTACCGATCCTTTTTTTCAATTTTTTTTTCTGCAATTTTTTCTTTTATTTCTCTTACTATAACAACAAACTATCATATTCATGTTTTTCAAAATATATTTTTCCTTGCAAAAATATGTTATAATTCATATTTGAACACTTATAATCAACAATTTAAAACCTAAATTCAAAGATATTTGAATTTTTTTTATTTCTATTAATTTTTCTTTTATTTCTCTTAACATAACAACAGACAATCATATTCATGTTCTTCAAATTTTTCGTTCGAGATCTATTATAATTCGTATTTAAACACTTGTAATCAATGATTTAAAACCTAAATTTTAAAAATATGAATTAATAGTGGTTACTCACATAAAGTAAATAAATTGGAATAGGGAAAGGTCGGTACCACGCTACCGGTCATCACCTAGTTGTACTTAAACCATCGTTCAATCTATTTATTTTCACCTTCGCCTCACCGTCAAGTTTTGAGAATTAAGGTAAAACTTTGCATTGAGATTCTTGAGGGTAGAAACCCATTTGACAATGTTTTGGGCCTCATTAATAATATTTTTCATTTATTTTTTTTAGTTTTCGGCTTAAATGTTGTACTAAAGATACATTTGTTGCTTAATGAATTATAAATCCGCTTCCGAATGCCTTATAAAGATTTCCTTAATGCTCACAAAAAATATTTCTCCAAAATAAAACGTTTGTATTTTTTTATAAAAAAACATGGGTGTTAAACTCACGGTTTTTAGGTGGTTTTGAAAATTCGTACATAAATCATTGTTCAATCTATTTATTTTCACATTCGCCTTACTATGAAGTTTTGAGAATTAAGGTAAGACTTTCCATAGAGATTCTTGAGAGTAGAACCCCATATGCCAATGTTTTAGGCGTCACTACTATATTTTTCACTTTTTTTTTAGTTTTGGCTTAAATATTCTACTAAATATACATTTATTGCTTAATAAACCATAAATCCACTTCTAAATGCATTATAAAGGTTTCCTTAATGCTCACGGAAAATGTTTCGTGAAAATAAAAAGTTTTGCATATTTTACAAGAAAACATGGGTTAACGGCTATTTGAAAGACGCGTAATAAAGTGAAGTTGGAAAGTAAGCCTGCTTCCTTTTCACACCTTTGTGATTCTACTTTGGTATGGATTAAGCAGGTTGGAGTTTTCACTCATGATCATGTATGTGATATTTTGGATAAGCAACCTTTAGTCTCTCTTGAATCTCAGCTGAGTCCTGTAAAGCTCATTCTATAATTCATGTTCTTTTGCCTCTCCTTTTCATTTCCTTGGGTCAAAGTAAATACAGATAGCATTGCTAAAGGTATGCGGTTTGTCGTGTGAGTTTTTCGAGATTCCATGGGTTATTTTCTTGGTGGTTTGTCCCTGAGTTTGTGGCATCATACTTCTTTCTATGTGAAGCTTCATGATGTCATCCTTTATGTGGAGTTGGCTCATGCATGATTGGCAAACTTTATGGGGGTGAAAGTGACTCTTCTACTGTGATATTTTATTTTGCTTCTGGTCATTCCGGACTCGTTGGAAAAACTGTATTTCTCTTTTACAACACATGGTTTTTCATTGCTTTCATACATTTCGAGAAGGGAATGAAATTGCTGACAAATTAGCTAATTGAGAACTTTTCTTGTCTTCACTTGTTTGGCATGCTTGCTCCTCCTACAAAGACTCTTCATTTTCGAATTTCTTGGGATGCATGCCTACAAATTTGTCTCCCCTTCTTGATGTGTGATTTTCTTTTTTTCCTAATTCTTTTGATTTTCTTAGTGTTTTGCATCTTGTCTTGTAGGTTCTTACCTTTTTTAAGTTGTATTTTAGAGGAGTTTGATCCTATGTCTCTCTTTCCTATTCAAGAGATGTAAGGTTTATGCTCTCTTTCCATGTATTTTATTTCTCTTACTTCAAGAGAATTGACGACTTTTTTTCTTTTCATGTCAATAAAAACGCCTAAGTTCTAAAACAAAACTGCACAAAAGATGAATGCATACGTTAAGCTTGACAACTTTAATGCATATGTTTCATTGGGAGGAAAACCATCTTTACTCTACTAAGATAAAAACAAACACGAAACATCCGAACAAGAAAACACAAGAGAAAAGGAAACGAAAAAGGGCGTAGTAAAATATCCACTAATCCAAATTAGCACACTTGTTTTTACCTAAGGTTAAACGTGATGAGCAAGAAAACAATATCTAGAATACAATCTCTCCCGTGGCACAGGCACAGGGCAGCAACGAAGCCAAGGTCTCTTATGACCAAACAATGGTACACGATGACGATTATTACGACCGCAGTGAATGCCTCCGATTGGACACTTCCAAACTCACTACAAGACCCCGAAAAAACCTGAGGAGAGGGAGGGAGGTGACTGAGAATTAGTAGCTATTCTGCCATAAATGCTGTTGCGACTGCTTCGAGGGTTGGCCGCCTTGTGAGCCGCCCAGGGATGCGTCCCTTGAACTTTGCTGCTGCTGGTGCTCTAGGGACATCCCGGATTGAGAGTGGTAAAAGTTGGGGTAACCGAGAGCTCCAGCATATTGCTGTGAAGGTGGTGGTTGCTGAGCTTGCCGGAACCCTGTGTGCTGCTGGTTTTGCCCCTGGAAGCTGTAATAGTTGCTGGCTGGAACAGCGGACATTGCTCGGGAACCAGGTCCATGAACCCACATTCCCGAGTTATCATTTTGTTGCTGAAAAAAAATAGAATAAGAAGAATGAGTTTTACTGATTGCAGAAAAGCAGTTGTTTGCTTGAGCATATGCTGTTAATGAACAAAACGATAAACTTTTACCGAGATGATAAATTACCTGCTGAAGTGAGATCAAATGGCTATTGTCCTTGAACTGAGAGTTTACAACATCGTCATAGCCAATCGTTGTGCCTGTAGGTGCCGAGGATGGATTCAAAGGAAAGTTTCCACCAGGAATGCTGGCTGAACTACTGAACCCATAACCAGGCGGAATATTAGCAGACTGAGGCAAACTGCTAGCAGAGACACTATTTTTATACTGTGGGAGAACTGCAGCAAGAGACTGATGGTATGTGCTGTTACCAGCAAATTGTTGCTGGAAAGCTGACGGCATATATGTGTAGCTTTGAGGCAGGAAAGGATAACCGATCATGTTTGAAAAATGCCCCAGTGGAAGAGTAGGTTGAGAATAAGGGTGCATTGCAAGGTGTTGTGGAAGAGCTGGTCCAGTCGCAACATTAGCACCAGGCAGGGTCTGTGCAGTAGGCTGAGCTGCAGAAATACCACCTGCTCTCAATGCCTGTATATACACAACAAACAAATTTGAACAAAATTTGAGATCTCTAATATGTCCAGATTGATCAGAGCAGTAGAGAAATAAGTTGACCAAAAAACACTCAAAACAAGAACCAATTTCGTTATCTTGACTTGTCCTCCATAACAATCAATTCTAAGAAGATCATTTCCATAGGATTATTAGAACATACACACGATACAAAAGCACAGGCAACTAACTCATAAGTGGCAATCATAAGATGGTAAATGCTTAAGGTAATTCTATCAAAGTCAAACCAATGTAGATGTTCAGTCCGACAAGAAATATGTAATTAGAAGGGTTAAGTAGTGAGTCTTTTCCTTAAGAAACTAAGAAACATAACTTTAGCATAATAATGATGAGCTAGCAGAAGACAACTGATTTCACCAATAATCCATGGCCTCTATAGAACAGAATGAATACAATGCAAATTGCAGCCAACTTAAACTAGTTTGACTATGTTACATTAAGTTCCTTGGATTTAAGCATAAATCTCGGTCAACAAGAATGTCTCTATCTGCATGTATTTCTTTTGCTTTGCAAACATAAGAAACTTACGTCCACAAAAGTTGTTGTAAAAATGTTTAATATTTTTATGCCAGTCAAGCTATCAACTAAAAGAATAATTGATAAGTTTAATACAAAATAGAAAGGAACCTCTGTCATGGAGATGGTGGGACCGCTGATAGAAGAAGCCGCATTGCCATAATTTGTGGGCATAGATTGGGTCATGGGGAACGCCGAGTATGGAAAATCCTCCCTTGCAGCTTGAGCACTCGAAGCCAACAGAGTGCTGGGCAATGAATTTGTATATGCCTGCTTCAAAGAAAATATGAGAAATGAGATTCAACTAATAGTAACAATCAAGATTTGCAATTGCAATATACAACCATATCGCTATAAAACAAACACACACATCAACAGAACCGAATGATCTTAAGTATGATCAAACTAAAGGTTAAGCTTCATCTCATGCTCCTTTGTTTTCCCAGTTTAACTTTTCCAATGTTCAGCGCACATGTAATGTATATAATGATGTGAACATACAGACACACACACTTGCAACACTTGGAAACTAAAAAAAAAGCACTAGCATTACATGTGATGTATATAATGATGTGAATCTAAAGACTCCAATGCAGTGGATCTAAAGGCTCCAAACATGTAAGATCTCCAGGTCCAATGATGTTCACATCCCAACCAACTAGTAATACATTGCTCAAACCAGAACCAATTATTATGTGGAGACTGCAATTTTACCACAAAACCATTAACACGACAAATAATAAACACAACATCATAGTTTATCGCCTTACCATCACATTTGAAAAAGGAGCCATATTCTGCACCTGCGAGCTTATCTGTTGGTGAGAAAATGTCGCATCCAATTGTTGGGAGTTCTCATATGCAAATCCAGGTGCAGAAGGGAACACATATTGATTCCCTTGACCAGCTTCATGTGTTTCTTGTTTCAATATCTCTGCTTGTGAAACTGAAGGAGATTCATAATCTCCAGCACTGGCTACCGTTCTATGAACTAGATTTTCATCGGAGGCATTCATGAGATGCTCATCTCCATAATACTCAGGATTTCTACAGAAAAATATCTCTTAACATGGTGCTAAACATCCAACAATAAAACCAAGGGCAATATTATCTCAAGGACATACCTTGCATCTGAGTGTGCAATTGCAGAAACATCTACGGCCCCAGATGTGTCTTCAAAGTTACTCTTTTGTGGCTCAGATGCAAATGATTCGGAGCTAGGAAGAGCAGGATCAGGGCCAGATCGGAAACTTCCAAAGCTCAAGTTCAAGACATCTGGAGTATGAAGCTGAAGGTGATTCGGAATGACCACAGGAGGTTTGTCTTCTTCAGGAGCTGCTCCCCCATCATCGTTCTGTAAATTAAGTTGCTGCAAGTTTGCAGCCACTGATGACACATCTTCTTCAGCTGGGAAAAAAATGGAAAACATAATTTCTTAAAAAACAACATTGAGCATTCTGGAATTCATTAAAGTTTAAGTTAGCAACTTCGCTATCTAGAGAAAAAAAAAATTGTTAAAAGTTATGGAAAAGCAAAGAACTGTTCAGGTCAACATCCTACCAAATTAGAGTATTTAGCTTTTTTTTTCCCTGTTTCAAGATACTAACTTCAGAACACATGTTGCACCTGAGTTTTCAGTTACAAACAACCCCTTTAAGTATTCCTTCCAGAATATAATAAACCTTCATTACAATATTTCCAATCTTTATGCAATGTTCATATTGAAATATATAGTGGAGCTTTGAGAAAAATATAGGTCAGAAAGAACAGAGGAAAAAAACATTGCAGTACAAACTAAAAAAATAAGCCATCATGGTTACCTTCATTATCCTCGAAAGCATGCCTCTGTGGTTGGAAGGAATTTATGTCTTCATACAAGTTATTATCAAAAGCAGATGCACCTCCGGAATTATCTTCTTGTATATGTCTACCGGATACAGAAGTAGGCTCATTATGGCTTGGAAGTGCCTCAACAGAATCATCTTCTTCCAACTCGACCTCATCTAGCTGGGCTCTTATCTGTTGACTAGTTCTATCGATAGGCAAGGTAGATGAATCAGCATACGGCTCAGAGTTTGTGGGTGCTCCAAGAACAGAGGACATGCTAACAGAAGGTGGATCAATCAAGGGCCACTCATCATTGGTTGCTGACAACTTTGGAACTTGATCTTGTGGTGAATGCAAACTGTGATGCAATGATGCTGCAGGTGCCCCATCATGATGATTACCACTATGATTGTGGGGGTTTGGCACAGTGGAAGCCTTGCCTTGCGGCCTGCCCATCTTAACAATGTCGGCCATGGAAACTTGACCTGGAACCCCTACCCATGCAGACTGATATCCTGCAGAAGGCTGTGAGGATGACAATATTCCATCGTCTGTGCTTAGTGTTGGGATTTTATTTTCACTCCCCACAGAATCGCTGCAACAGATTTTACAAATAGATGAGCAACACTATCAAGTATGTATCATACCCATGTTTTAACATGAATGGCAATCTATACCACCCCAAGAGCTATCAATGTAATAAAAAAATGACCAGCAAGAGAAAACTTCTACAGACATACAGACATGCAAACAAACCACGTAAGATTTATGTAGAGCATGTTTTCAAATTCAAGTTTTAAAAAGAGAACAAAAGAACATGAATAAGCAGATGAGGGTTACCTATAACTTTCTTAAAATTAATAATTATATTGTTTAGTTGCATTTTATGCTCTAAATCAGAGAAAGAAAAGAAACAAAGAACTGTATCAGTTTGAGGTTTAATATTTATAACCTGTAGGATGTAGGTCGTCGACCTGTGTTATGTCCCACCATGCCGGATGCAGAACCTGGAATAGCATGTGTTCCATTTTCCTTCTTGTATGCAGGCTTACCATGCGAAAAACCAGAATCTGAGAGAAAGAGAAACAGAAAGGTGAGACTAAGTTTTTACGTTCAGCAGAAATTTGCAAACTATGTAAACACAGTATTATCCAACTTTAATTGCTCTGGTCCACCACATACCATTAGAGCTATAGTGGTTTGATCCGCCACGTGCAGAATAACGGTCACCACCTCTAGCACCATAACTTGAAGTGTTATTCGCCCCACGGGACCTAGAGTCCGTCGGTTCCTTACCCTGAAGAAAAATATGAGAGAGAGTGTGTGTGTGTGCGTGTGTGTGTGTTACGTTAAAAAGGCATACAAAAACCATGCCAACTACCATAAACACAAGAAAATCATAAGACTAAACCGTATTACTAACCAAAGCAAACCCCTTATCAATGTATGGGAAAAGATAAGTATATTTGTTATTTAGCAGATAAAGAGCAGAATAACTCAAATATAGAGCAAAATAAAATATACAAAAAGGAGTACACCCTGAAACAGATATCTAACGATTTGCCTATACAATCAATGTTTCAAATATATAGTGTAAGAAGATAACATAACATATTCTCAGAACATAAACCATGACGAGAGCAAGGATGGGAGGTAAATGACAAACCATGAACTTGAAATTATGCAAATGACACGCACGCACCTCTTTTTTCTTTTCTCGTTTGCTCCTCACTTCATGAAAAGGATCTGCACAAGTTATAAGCTTTACATTAGAAGTAGTTACAACAAAAACATATATCTTTACGGAATCACATTCATATAAGCACTAAGACCTATAGAGACTCAACCTACGAAACAAAAAATTACAGAAAAGAGATCATATTTCAACTTTCAACTGCAGTTTTACCAACCAAGCTTCACAAGTAGCATGCTTAAAGAACAACATTAAAGTTTTAATTAAAAAACACTTAAGAAATTCATTGACTTCACTTCTTCCAAAGTATGATTGAATGAATCAGTGTGAGTGAGAAAGAAAGAGAGATGAGAGAGAGATAGGAACCTAGAAACTAAATACATAAACAAAAACTCAAAAGTGGGAAATATCCCAGCAAATCATGGAATATATTTTTTTAAAAATTATAGACCAAATAGTAGGGAAAGCAAAAAACCTTGATAAACCAAATGAACAATTTCATTCAACCCAATAAATATTTTCCCTTAATAATCCAGAAACCCACTGGACTGTCTCTAATACAGTAATACTACAGCTATGCCTCAGTCCAATTCTAATTTTCTGATTTTCCCTAAAAAAGGTAAAAAAAAAACCCAAATCGTCAAATTCAAAAATTAGAAAAATAAATTTGGAAAGAGTAAAGCTTTTAGAGAGAGAGATTGGGGGAGGACCTTGGGCGAGGAGGCGATTAACGGCTTCGTTAGGGTCCATGTTACAGTCTTTAAGCATAGCGTAGATCTCCTGCTCAGTGCAGTTATTCACAATCTCCTTCAAGCTCTGTACCATCTTCCGAGATCCCGCCGGTATGCCGGAAATCCCAGTATTTCCCTTGCCATTGCTGGCCACGCCTCCGCCGCCTCTCCCGCTCATTCTCTCTCTCTCTCTCTCTCTCCTCTCCTCTCTGTGAGAAAACCCTTATTAGATCTGAGACTGCCGATATGGCGTCGTGTTGGGTTTATAGCTGTTCGTCTCTCTCTGTGGTTCCGCCGCTGCTGCCAAACAGAACGAAGAAGGAAGAAGGAAGAAGAAGAAGATGAAGATAAATATCCAAAGTCTCTCTCTCTCTCTGTCTTGCACCGAAACCCTCCCTTTCGCTCTTTCCTTTTTCTTTCCTCTGTGAGTGTGCAATTTTTTTTTTTATTATTATTATTATATTATTCGTAAATTTAAGGGTTTGATTCTAATAGGAATTAAATGATTTTGATTGGGTTATAAATTCATGTTGATTGGTGGAATTTTATAAATTGTACGTAGGAGTGTATTCAATTGGGATTTTGAAAGATTTTAATTTTTTTAATGAATTTAGGGGTATTCAATCAGGATTTTAAATGATTCTCTGAAATTCAAGGTGTAGTTAATTAGAATTTTAATATAGTTATTAGAATCCTTTGAAATCTGGATGTATTCAATTAGGATTTTAAATAAGTTTATAACATTTCATGTGTATTCAATTAGAAATTTTTTTTAAAGAATTTAAGAAAGTTGAGGTAGGGGTAGGGCAAACGGGCCCTGAGCCCTCAGGTAGGGGCTGGTATTAGCGGTTTGGGGTGGATACGGGACGGGTCCTAATTTTAAAAAAGAGAAATGGGGCGGGGGTAGGCCTTTGAAATTTTAGGTTCGGCCGGTTCCAAAAGTAAAGAAAAACGGATACCCGGACCGGCCCATTTGCCAAAATACCCCCATGTTGGGTACTGTTACTGTCTCTCAGGCCCACTTATTTTTGTTCCTCCTCGTGGACCGTGACATTTCTCACTCTCCAGAACACTCCACACACACACAACCCACTTCCCCAATCTCTCGAACGTTCTCCCTTATTCCTCTACTTTGTTTCTTTTCCCCCATCTTTGCAACTCTTCTTCTCGGAGCACAGACACACCACACCCACACCCACACCCCATCGAAGGACAGGTTGGGGTTCGACTGAATCTCCCCGTTTGAGTCGTCCAGCTGTAGTGGGGAGTGGTGGAGAGAACTGAGAAGGCGCACAACATGGTCAACTCAAGCTTTCTCTTTCCGGCGAGGTAGTTGGATCTGTGCAGCTTGTGCTCTGACGGTGTTTTCTCCATTTTTCTTTTGTTGCCAGACACTCATATGGGGTTTCTATTAGAACACCTGGTTTCTGTAGTGGATTACAATATGACCCATGCATTTTTATTGTTTCAGATATTTAGATTTGTAGGATCTCATCGCTGTTGTGTATAAATACTCATAAATATGTTGATATGTTATATGATGCTTAAATGATTGCTTTGATTTTGTCTGTTTCTTTATCGTATTTGCAAAGCTATTCTGATACATCTTCTCACAGTTATTGTTTGTTTGTTATTTTGCAGAAAATCGAGCAAGAGAAGCTGGAGAAGATACTGAAAATTAGAAGGAAAAAAAGAAGAAGAAAAAGGTACCCGTTGGACCCATAGGAACCGGCCCGTTTTATATGGGCCGAGTTAGGTCCGGTTCTCAGTTTGAAAATAGTAAGATCCGTCCTGGCCCGGCCCGTGCCCATCCTTAAGTTAAGGAATTAGAGGGAATTGGAGAGATTTCGTAGTGTATTTTAAGCATCCACAAATCTCACCTCTTTCCATGAGATTTCGAGGGAATTGAATTAAAATTTTATATAGAATATCTACAAATCAATTAAACTACATAAAAATCCATGAATTTATAAATTCATTAAAGTCTCTCAAATTCTCAATTGAATATACCCCATAAATTTTGAGTGAAATTATTTGAAATCGTATTCGATTGAAATTTTGAAGAATTTTTGTTGATTTGCAAGATATTAATTTTGACGGAGTTTAATGATTTCTAGAAATTTTACGTAAAATTTATCATGACTCAAATATTTATGGAGAAATATGATTTGATAATGCTTAAAATAAACTACGAAATCCCTCAGAATCCCCAACTTTTTAAAATTCTTCAAACTATAATTTCTAATTGAGCACGACTAGAGTTGTAGAGAATCACTTCAAATCTTGATTAAATACTCCTGAATTTGTAAAAAGAACTAAAATCTTTCAAAATTTTAATTGAATACACCCTTCTTAAAGAAAATGTGTAATTTTTTAAAACCTAAAAATGCTATTAAATCCATCCAAATTCATTAAAATCCTTCACATTTTAAAATACTTTAAAATTAAATTCTAATTGAATACATATAGAATCTTGTAAACTACTTTAGAATTCAAAATCAATACACTCAAGTTCTATAGAGTTTTATAAACTTTTTTAAAATTGAAAAGTCATAGATTTCTATGAACTTATTTAAAATATTGATTGAACACGTAATAGTTTATGCTCTTTTAAAATCATTTAAGCTCTTAATTGAAATTGTTTTCCCTTCAAAACCCACTGGGCCACTGCGATTGTGTTTTAATTTTTAAAAATAATGTTTTCTTTTATAAACCCCACTAAAGTAATTACTGTGATTATTCCCTAGGGCACTACTAAAACAAATTTCAAATTATAAAAATCTATTTTTTTATTTTTTATTTTTAGATTATAAATATATTTTTGATGTAAATAATCTGACTTTTTGTTAATTGGCATCAACATATTTTTGTCTCATATAATAATTTATTACTATAATGTCAAATTATCTTACAAAATAATATGATTCTAAAAATTATTAGATGGTTCTTTTTTTTTTTTTTTTGAAACTATTAAATGGTTCACACACAAGTTATGTGTATTGAATAGTGGTAAGAGTTTTTATCACAAATGATCTCTGAAATTGACACTTATCGTCAAGATGGTCCCTGAAATTGAAGATCAATCAATGTAGTTTATGAAAATAGGTGTTGCAAATCAATGTGATCTTTCTGTCACAATTTTGTTACAAATTCTGTTAAGTGCTGATACGACACATAAATGGCCCTCTAAGTCCTTTTTTTCTCATAAATGATCCTTAAAATTAACCTACGACATCAAAATGGTCCTTGAAATTGAAAATTGATCAATGTAGTCCATCAAGTAAGTGTCTCAAATCAACGTAGTCATTCTGTCACATATCTATCAAAAATTATGTTATATGCTAATGTGACACATAAATGAGTTACAAAAGTCTAATTAAATTAAAAAATACAAATAGGCTTAATAATTTAATAGTTAATAAAAAAATTGTCAACCCAAAAACCCAGTCTTGCAATCACCTTCAATCCTAGTCCAGAATTATCTACCTCATTCACTCTTTATTCTCTAAAAAAAAAATTAAAAATCAATACACCTATCTTTACACACTTCAACACCTTCACCGAATTGAACCTGGATCAAGATCACCTTTGGTGATGACTTGGCCCATTGGTGACGACTACTGGGACATCACTGTTAACATTTAGGCAATCAACATCCTCACAACCTTAATCTTGGAAAGCTTGTTCGGCACTTCCCTGATGGTCTGGTGGTGCAAAGAACGATGAGGTATGCCTTGAGATAATGAGGTTATAACTGAGATGCATCCATTGTTGGTTGAAAACTATTTCCACACCCCCTGTTAGGCCTTGGTTAAGCCTTGTGCCTCTGAATTTATGGAAGGGATCTCTCTTCGGAGTATACCCTATTATAAGAAGAAAAAAAATTTGTTGTGCAAAAAGTATTTAGACAACTTTTTTAATTAATTATTAAACCCACATCAGCACATAATAATTTTTTTAACAGAATTGTGGCGAAATGATCATATTGATTTGCAACACCTATTTTTAAGGACTATATTGGTTGATTTTCAATTTCATTGATCATATTGATGGTGTGAGTCAATTTCAATGACCATTTGTGATAAAAAATAAAAATAATCAAATAATAAAAAAAAACCATAAAATCTTGTGGAGTCCATTTATGTGCCATATTAGCACTTAACAAAATTATGACGGAATGATCACATTGATTTACAACACCTATTTTCAGGAACTACATTGATTGACTTGATGGTGAGAGTCAATTTCAAGGACTATTTATGATAAAAATCCTAATGGCAATGTGAGTAAAAATCAATGTTTTAAAAATTGGCCTAGTCGCTAGATGACGGAGCTCCAATCTGATTTCTACCAAATCGTTCACTTAAGGCGGAGAGGATTTAGTCTAGGCGCTCACTAGGCAGTCTAGGCGGCGCTAGGTGCCACTCTAGGCGGTTGCAAATCCCAAACGCATAGCAACTATGAGTCTGCACTTCCGATCTCGACAAGCTTCTGTAGCTTTGCCGTCTGTGAGCAGATGAAGGAAGAGAGAGTACGCCCAAAGAGAGAGAGAGAGGGTATTTGACATTTCAGTCGTGGCGGTGCGATCGTGCGAGCTGCAGTTTCTGTTTCACTTTGTGGTTCTGATTCTTCTGAAAGAGATAAGGAAGAGAAAATGAAGAATCGAATTGTTTTAATGGGAAATTGGGAAGGTGTTTTACTTTATTGGGGCTCGGGTAATGTGAGAGGTGGAGTGCAGGTTCACCTTAGGTAATGTGAAAGGTGGAGTGCACAATCAATGGATTTTAATTACACAACAGCCCACTACGTGGGCTTTTATCTTTCAAAAGTTTATATATATATATATATATATAATATTTTATCTAAATGCCATATGAGTTATTTAGTCTATACCCAATCTAATGCAAGGATCATAAACAAGAATAATTTAGTCCATCATCCAACAATACTCCTCATTATGATTATATGCTTACCATTTTTTAAATATTGAACTTATTGGATGGATGTACTTTGTGTATTAGTTTTGTATTTTATTATTCTTTTATTATCCATGCAAGTATTTTTGTGTGTGTGTGTAAATAAGCACTTATTTAGAAGATATATAATAAATTTACATAAATCTGCCTAGGCGCTAGACCTTACTTGCCACCCGACTAGCGCCTAGCGTTTTTTAGAACCTTGGTAAAAATGTGTGTAATCCGTAATAGAGTGTTTTTATCAACAATATAATTTTTTGCAACTCGATTTGAAATATATTTTCTTCAACCAAATTTATATTGCAGGAACAGTTAAAAAAAAAAAAAAAAAAACAAAAACAAACAAGCACAGCAGCCTCAAATTAGCTCTCAATTCAACCAATTCATATCTCATGACATAATTAATTTTGAAATGAGATGATTAATTACATAATAAAAAAAACAAATTTATGATTATACAACTGACGATTGAGTAGATTTTTAAGATTTCTCCTATCACAAATTTACATCTTTCACAAGTCACGTGACATGATGTCTAATTTTTTTCCTTGATTGTTCGAAGAAATCGTAATTTCTTCGTACGAATCCTAATTAGTATTCAAAAAAATTAATAATAATAATCCATCATAAATTAAACAAGACTAATGTATAGTATGTGCATTATACAAATCATATAACTCATACATTATTCAAATCTTATGAGAGGGATGGACGCGCCTTTAAAGCGAGTGTAAGGAGTGATTGGTGCTTATCCTAAAGCTTTCATACGTACGCACCAAACTAATCCATCTTAATCTCAATCTCAATCCATTCCGTCCAAACTAACGAAAGAAAAGAAAATCTAGTATCTTCTCAAACGAGTTCAGTCCAAGCCATGTTTGACAATCCAACACTTGGCACATGATGGATTGGACACTGGGACACCTACTCTACAGCTGGCCCTGGCCCACCGGTCTCTGTCCTACCCCGGACTGGATTAAACTTCGGAAGAGAATCGGATCCAAAACCTGTGCACCCAAACAGCCCCCTTCACACGTGTCCTACTGTCACCACGGTCAAGACTCAAGACGCCGCGTATTTAAAAGATAAAGATACTTCTATTTTTGTTGGGCCGGGAAACTTTTATTGCGATCGGTTGGGCCGACAAAGCCCTAATTGGTGCCCTGGGTGGGGCCCTGTCGCTCGGTTTTTCTTCGCCGTCGCCTTCCATAGCGATTGGGTCTTCTTCTCCGCCGTCGCCGGAGTATTGTCGCGAGGAAGAAGGAGGTGAAGCGGCGGAGTTTTTGGTGCCCGAAGCAGCGGCGGCGGTGACCAATGAGGGGATTGTGGAGGAGGCTTGGGAAAATCGTGAATGACAGCTTTATCAACACCGTTCGCTTGAGCTCATTCCCTGAAAAATGGCAGATACACAAGTGTGCATAAGTAGAATATCATGGAAAGGGTTATGATGGAATCCATGGAAAAAGGCGCGGCA
Organism: Pyrus x bretschneideri; assembly: GCF_019419815.1. Taxonomy (NCBI): domain Eukaryota; kingdom Viridiplantae; phylum Streptophyta; class Magnoliopsida; order Rosales; family Rosaceae; genus Pyrus; species Pyrus x bretschneideri. The sequence continues at coordinate 462,293 of NW_025999646.1, forward strand.
AAGATTTTTTTCTGGAGTTAAATTCTGCATGCAAGGTCCGTCCGGAGGCAGTGGGATCGTCGTGTGCTATTTGTATGGAGGACTTTTTCTGCGTCCAAGAAAAAGATAATTACTCGTTTGCCATGCCTGCACCTTTATCATATAAAATGCATTGCAGGGTGGCTGCGTACCAAGCAATTGTGGTGCCCACTGTGCCGGTATCTCATGCCAATGCCAATTGAGGAAGCGGCCAAGCCGCCAGAACCCTCAGCCAGAACCCTCAGAGATGAATTTGCATAAGCTGTTCATGATGTCTGCAGGTGGTATATTATTAACTTCTGTGATTCTCTGCAGATTATTGAAAAATTAAAGTTAGAGGCAGTTGCAGCAAAGTTAAGGGATGCAAAATATGAACATTACTAGCTAAAGCATGTCTTGTATTGTATTGATCATGTATTTGGCTGTTTTATTTTCCTCCAAGATTTTGAACCTACGAATCAACCTTAAGTTATATATTGTCATGATCGGAAATTTATTCATGTATATAGCCAAAATTAATTTCTATCGTGTTTAAGTCGTTATGAATTCCTCCCTTACGAACTTGCAGAGTGAGATTTCTTCTGCATATTATCTGCCGCTGAATTAACAAGAGATTGCTTCTGCATCATAAATCCTTAGGATTTTATTTGAATGACAGCAACGTAATAGGACAGCATGATTCAAATACATGATATGAAGGACAACATTTAGCTGCATGTGATGAATCATATACAAGAAAAATAATATTAGGTTTTTTTTTTTTTAGGTCAACAGTATTAGCTAGGGTTAATTATTCGTGCAAAACAAGGTAAAGAGTTGAAGACAAAAACTGCATGACTGCCTTGGAAAGAAATACAAGTTCTTATTGACACTAAACTAATTTCTATATCGATTTGGGAGAGAAGTACAAGTTCTTATCGTGTAATCAAATTCTTCCACCATACTTTTCTCAAAAATAATAAATAAATTCCTCTTTTCTTGTAAATCAAGCTAGGTTTGAAAAATTATATTAAATTCCTCTAAATTGAGTCTCCCTAGCATTACCCATCCATAATTCCATACTATATATCTTCGTTAAATTCTCTATGTTAATTTAATAGTTGGTGCCTATAATACTATGTCTCAGATATCTAGGCGCTACATACAAGTCCGGTCACGGGAACCGGAGAGTACAAGCGAATCCCTAGCGGAGGTACTGGAAAGCAATGACAATAACGACGCGGTTCGTATCAAATTGCAGTTCTTCAAGGTGATTGGTTTGGTTGATTCAGAAGATGCAATTGCTTCTTTTCCAAGAGACGTTACTTTTGGAGAAGAATACTTCGTAGGTGAAAAACCAATTAGGGTTTCTCTTTCTCGTTTCAAGCTGTTATCTGATGAAGAAAAGAGTGTGTATGTAAAACAACAACTGGCTGGATGTCTGGGGGAAATGTTGGGTGTCCCGGAAAGGCTGCAGCCGGAATACATTAAGAAGATATCTCTGCAGGTTGGATTCGCCGTCTCCTCGAGGCCTATTCGTCACGTGGTCATGATAACGGATGCGAGTCTGGAATTACATAGGCTCAAGTTTACTCCTGCTACTAAATCATCCATTGAGGGTTTGGAGAAACTAAAACCACTTGATCTTTGTTTGGAAGATAAAGATCATACGGCGTCGTCATGTGTTATCTGCATGAAGGGTTTTTTGGGTTTTGACCATGATGAAGCTGCTTCAACTAGTACTCTTGTGAAGGTACTTACTCGCCTGCCCTGCTTACACCTTTATCATCATGATTGCATTGTACGATGGCTAGGGATCAGTCACTTGTGTCCCATTTGCCGTTTCCCAATGCCAACCGTGGAAACTGGCGAGCCATCTGAACTGTCACACCCAAGCCTAATTCGAGAAGTGAGGGAGTCACCAGAATCCTCAGACCGGGCACTGGTTGTGGAAGCGAGCCAGCCATCACAGCCCTCAAACTCAATGCCATTTGAGGAAGCGGATGAGCCAGTAGAACCCTCAAACCCAATGCCATCGCAGCGTTCAAGGATGCGTTGGCCTTCCGTGCTCATGATGTCTGCGGGTGGTGTAATGACTGCTGCCCTTCTTTGCAAATTATTGAAGCGCCGCAATTAATCAAAAGGCCAAAATATGACTCTTGCTATGATCAATTCTTGCATTAATTGTTAATAGGCAATTTGTCTTGTTATGATCAATTCCTGCATTAATTGTTAATAGGCAATTTGACTAGAGCATTACGCTCCTCCCTTGTCACCCCAAGTTCAAATTCCTCTTCTCGTAGTTTAGGTTAGGATATAATATCGCTTTCCCCTGCAATGTGGGTTTGTATATATTTTTGTGCTTTTTTAATTCCATACCCAAATTTTGCTGTAATTTGTGACCAAGCCATTGCTTAGCTTTTATCATTGCTATTTCAAGGAATTCAAAGTAAGTCCGATTCCAAATATGGAGGGTTTGCATTACTTTTTAGTTGGAGTTTTAAGGAGATGAACCTTAATTGTCCCGAAACTCCACACTAACCTCAAAAGAAAGAGCAAGAAACCGAAATGTGTCCTTTCGTAGGTTCGAGAGTTTGATACATAACAAGAAAAAGACGCATCAATGGGCATGATGGGATGTCTAAAAGGATTGTACGTGCCTAATAAATAACAAGCATGATTAACCGTGCTCAATAAATACATAAGCGTAGTCAGTAGGTACACTGACTAGAGCATATGTGCTCCTCCTACACACTCGAGAAGTAAAATATCGTTCATTGAGTTCACAAGGGTGGATATTAAGGCCAAGTTTCTCCTTTTGCCAAGAACAAACAAGCGCAACTTGTTCTTTGAGAAAGCTAAGGATTATCAAATTTTAAATGAAGTAAGAAAATCGACCAGGAGGAGACAACATTCTCGATTACAGACCACCATATGCCACTCATAAACTCCTCCCTCGACAACTTTAACTTTTTGATTCAGTGCCATGAAAAATAAAAACACAACCACCTAAACCAAACTAAACAAAAGTACCCCCAAAAACAGTAGAAAGAAGAGCACAAAACAAAGAACACAGATCCTCTCCGGATCTGTGCAACTAGAGCCCGGGGATTAATGGATTCAGGCCATTAAATTTGATCCAACGGCTACAAACAGGGAGCTCGTCTAAAACTTACAATACTTATAGCCGTTAGATCAAATTTCAATGACCTGGATCCATTGATCCCCGAGCTCCGGTGATCCAAAACAAAAAGGTAAAAAAACAAAAAACAAGATTCTGCAGCATAGATTCCCGATTTATTTAGAAACCAAAACATGAGATTTAAATCCCAGGAGATCATTCTTTTTTGCCTTTCCCAATTTCATCCCACTTTTCTTTTTTTGGCAACCATCTCTTGCTTGCAATATCCAACTTACCCAATTCCTCCTCTCTCAAGTTTTCTATATTCTCCCTCTCTTCTCTCTTTTCGTCTCTCTTCGATCCAAGAAAGCCATGATTCTTCCTCCACATATATATAAAATATATATGCACAGAAAGGACGTAAACTCTTCTTTTTCGCAACACCTCCATCATTGCTGTTCCTCTTGTGTAGTATATCTTGGCTTCTGCATCATTGTTTCGAGCCCGGGAGATTACCTGCAATCACAACAACCTGCAAACAGAGAAGTGTAGAAGAAGAGAAGTAACTAGGAGCGATGGGAGTTGGCTCGCTTCGGCATTCTGCGTTGTTTTTCTTGTTTCTTTTCTTTAGTTCAGGTAATTTTGAATTTCGTTAGTCTCCATTTCTGCCTGGTTCTGTTTCTCTTCCGTGTGTTTCAACACGAACCTTCCAACCACCAACCCGGCTTTGCTCATTTCCTGACATGATCATCAAGTTTCCTTCATGTCTATGGATTTATGAAGAGATTAAGATTACTATTTCTAACGAGCATTGGATTCGGAAACCAGTCTCTTCTTGTTTCGAAAGTATGTGATCATCAAGCACACCTCTACGCCTTGCGACAATTTCGAGTCAAAACTACATGAAGTTCCCTAATCCACCTCCTTTGCATATGATCCAAGCATAGGAAACAAGATTATATGCACGCACAAGAAGCATTTAGCATGCTCTTTTAACTCAAATCTGATAACTCTTTCAAATTTATCCATTAAACTCAAATTTTCCATTTATTTCAATGAAAGAATAATAACTTACCATGCTTTTCATATCTTCAGGTTCAAGTGTTCCAAAGAATCCTCCTTTGGAAGCAACCCACCAAAGCAAAACGCAAGTGAATCAAGAAAAACATATAGTTTCCTCATCTTCGGTGTATACTACCCAGCTCGATGATATTCCCGTTGTCAATCCAAGTCCAACAACAACAACTCCCACACCATTTGCGAACCCGACAATATCCCCACCATCACCAACCACAACTCCTACCACAATACCACCGACCCCGCCCCTGAGCCCAACAATTCCCACACCATTTGCGAACCCGACAATATCCCCACCATCACCAACCACAACTCCAACCACAATACCCCCGACCCCGCCCCTGAGCCCGACAACTCCCACCACAACTCCATCATCCCCAACAACTCCCACCACAACTCCATCATCAGGTGGTACTTGGTGTATTGCAAGCCAATCTGCTTCACAAAACGCCTTGCAGGTAGCTCTTGATTATGCTTGTGGCTATGGAGGTGCAGACTGTTCAGCAATTAATCAAGGTGGAAGCTGTTATAACCCAAACACTCTTCACGATCATGCTTCCTACGCCTTCAACGACTACTATCAGAAGAACCCATCTCCTACCAGCTGCAATTTCGGTGGAACAGCTCAACTCACCAACACTGACCCAAGTAAGACATTTCTAGAAGTTGGTTTTTATCAAGCTTATCACTTGCCCTAAAAGCTTCACTTATCAAAGAAAGAAACACTGAACGAACTCTCCATTTATTTCAATTGCAAATAGCTTTCTGAACGTATAACTCGATATAACTTATATCTATAGCTCCCTAGCTCTTTTTCCAAAAGTTTCAGATCCGCCACTTAACAAATTCAATTCCTGACCTTGCTGTTCTTGTTATATGTACGCTTGAATAAATACTGAACTCCTTGCTCTGCCAAATTGCAGGTACTGGTAGCTGTCACTTTGCATCTTCCTCATCATCAACCAGGTAACCTTTCATAGCCCTACCTCCAACTTCATTTATAAATACATGAAGTAAAACATAAATCTAATTCTACTTTGCAAATTCAGCATGAACTCACCACCAACAACAATGACACCACCAACGCCAACGATGTCAACAACACCACCAACAACAACATCCCCATACACCCCAAGCATTGCTACACCAGGTGGAGGATCAACAATTTATGGTGACTCGCCAACAGAGTCCCCGAACTCAGCAACCTCTATCTCATCTTGCATGCTACTGCTATTCATCATGACTGGGATCTTGGGGTCATTTCTCGCAGAAAATTATGTCTAAAGGGAAACTAAGTTTCAGCTATTCTATCTGCAGTTAGATGGCAAACCATTCATTTGCCAGCATCCTACATAAAGTTCAATGAGGCCCTGAGATCAAAATGAGCTACTATGTTATCGCTAGGCCTTGTTCCTCACCATTTAAATTACTGCCATACTTCATCTATGTACACCCAATAGTTGACCATTAAGCCTAAGGACAGAAAAAGCATAGATATTTTTTAGGTTCTTTTACGTGTAGACATATAGGTCCTTTATCTGCAGTTTTAGTAATAAATTATTAGTTAAGGTCACCAGGCTTCAGCACTTCTTTTATTTATAAACCGATAAAATGCTTACTACATGATATTAGCTAGTGCATTATATCTACGATACCAATGAGTAACACATAGATAGATATATGACAGTAAAAGGTCTAGTAATGAAAATTAATGACCTAACTAGAAAGAATGGATGTAACCAATGGAATGACCTATGTCTTATCTGTCATACCACATTAGATACTACACAAGACTCGATGTATTCAAATATACAGTATATTTCCTCTTATCAACAAACACATAAGAAATTTACATAACTTGTTCCCTACTCTCTTGGAAGATGAAGACAGCAGATACCTAAGCTCTTCTTAATTTGCTACTTACAAAATGTTGATACAAGTTATTTCAACAATAAAATTTTCCTTAATTCATATTATTTACTTTCATTATAGATTCCAATATAATCATCAAAACAATTAACAGAATTTCGTGCATTCAAATGGCTAGGTAACCGACCCAGTTCTGCACCATGCCAATGCATGGTGCAATCTCCGCATCCCAAAAATGGCATCACTTTACTTAAAAGTAAAGCTTTCCAAAAACCACCTCCAGCAACGAGGGGTTAAGACACTCCAAAAGAAAAATATGAGAACAAGTAAAGAGGACAATCCTTGTGCGCATGGGAAGATCAACTTGATTGCTAACTTATCAAACACGAAACAGAATGCACAATGCACAAAGATTGATTCATGTTAATGTATCTCAATGGTCTAAAGTAAACCATTTGATGTGTCTTGGCATCATAAAATTATGATTGAAAATGAAGGGCAACAACCTGCCTCTGAGCTGATAATCTCTTTTATTACTGTAAATACGAATTATTCAAGAGTACAAAATCAGATGACATATTACACAATATAACAGGGAAATGAAAGGTAACTAATAACTGTTATCAGACTTACTCCTTATTTACAATAAACTCAGAACAGGAACAAGCATGACAAAGCAGTGATAGAAATGATGGCTAAGCTAGCAATAATTGAACCTCGGTCAAATGATCTCTCCAAGCTTCCTATTCGTGAAAAGTGCTGGAAAGCCAAATATGCTGCAATGACCAGTGAAATAATAGCACCTTCTTGTCTTCCCCTGCCAACGGAACAAATTGAAACATTAGAACCGAGAAAATCACAGATAACTGGGCAAAGTTGGTCTTAAACAATGCATTTGCGCACCTTAGTTTCAGAACTTGGTAAGGAGCCACAATCACCAGGAGGAATGCTGTCAATGGCAACTCAAGTTCCGCTAAGAAAGAACAAAATAAGACCATGTATAATATTAATTGACAGAGAATAATTGAAATGGCAACCACACCACTATATTAACACACCTCAATTCAAATTAGTAGAAAACAGAACCAAGATTTAGAGAAGAGCAAAGTAGCAAATCAACACATTTAATTTCACATTTTCTTTTCTACCTACGATCCGGACATGGTTCAAAAACTTAAAAAGTTAGTATACTGAAAATAAGGGCATCTTCAAATACTATAAGAGTGAGCAAAGACGGGTATATTACAATAAATGGGTTGTTCCCCCTAATGGAATAAAACCAATATAGTTAACTAACCATGCCGACATTAGAAACTATTATTTGAGAAACCCAGATAACTCTGCCAAGTTAGCTTTGAGTGAGAAAACCAGAAAACACTCCCCGTTTAGCATTGTCAAGCCTACACTCAAACCAAGGAATCAGAGTTTAGAAGAGAACCTACCAGGAATAAAGAAGAAGAGACGAACAAGAAGGGCTAGGAAGGCAGCCCAGATACCATATTCACCCCTGCAAGCCAAACTCATGAATGTCAGCCAACTTATACATTTAACCTCAGACCGCAAACGTTCTCCACAGCATACCAAGAAAAAAACTTTCTAGCAATAAAACACAACAGAACGAAGAAAATAACCCAATTTCTTGAAATGCTTACTTAATCCATGAGACGACGGTAGCTGGCGCTTGTAGGAGAAATAAGGGAACAAGAAATGATTTCTGAACAGCAGTCCCTTTTACAAGCAACAGAACCCTGGAAATGTGAGAAATTTGAACACCCATTAAAGCATTAATCCATCTCGCCCAACATCTCAATACCGAAGGTAGAAAACTTTCGTGGAACCTCGAAAGATAAATTAGAAAAACACCCCACAACTATTATTTTTATACAAAACACTTCAAGAGCTCAATTGGATTTAAAAAAATTACAAAAAAACCCTATCCTTTATCAATTGTCATGCCCTAATTGATTCTTCGTTTTGAAATTTCTTTGGCACCCTTCTCCCATTACAAAGTCAGCTGGATTTTTCTTTCTAAAGTACTGAGCTTGAAGTGTTTTTACTAAAGTTCAATGCTCTCGAGGGCTCATATGTAAAAAACTGAAAGCGAGAGAGAAAAAGAATTACGCAGAAGAAATGGTGGAGATCCACTGGAGGCTGTTGACAGAAAGAGGTGCAGCGTAACACATCGCACCCGATCCCCTCCTCTTACCCTTCATCGCCATGAATTCCTTCTTTCCGCCAATCGAAACTCTGCCCAAAAACCAGAAACGACGGCGTTGCATGCAGAGCTCGATTGATATCTGAAGCTTTGGGAGTGAAATTACGAAATTACCTGAGAGGGTTGCGGTGGAGTGATCTCAGAAGAAGACAAGAGAGCTTGGCCGGCCTCGGTTGAAAGGCGGAGAATTTGGAGGTGGTAGTGCTGCTGCTGCTGACGCCGCAGAGAGAGAATTTCCGTGGTGACGCGGAGGAGAGTGAGAGAGTCGCCATTTTTGTAATTTCTGCTTGCTGCTTTTTTCTACTTTCTGCTTTCTGCTTTATGCTTTTTTCTGCTTTCTTGTTTCTGCTTTTATGGCCTCGAGGGCACAGTGAGAGGAACGCGAGAGTGTAGTTCACTATTTCGCGGCAAATAATTTGGATCCATGACCACCGTCCACGTGCGGGGTTTGCGATTCGAGGTCAAATCATTGGGATTTCTTGCGGTGGTTCAGCTCAGCTGAGCTGGATGTCACATTTATTTTTACAGTATGTTTGAATGCGACAAAAAAATTTAAAATTTGAATAAAAATCAAAATTTATAAATTAATTTGTAATAATTTATTATTTAAAGTCATAAATATAAAAATTTAAAATTTTCACCTGAAAAAAAAAAATTAAAACTTTTAATTCTCAAGTTTAAATTCCATATAAATAAGTGTCATTTCCTAATTTTTATAATTAGGAGTTTAAAAATAACAAAATTCATATTCAATTTCATTGTTATTTTGGTTAACCAAACAAAAAAATTAACAAATTTTAGAAAATAAGATTCCGTCATTTCAATTTTCATCATTTTAAAATTCATTTGTAATATTTCTCTATCCAAATATAGTGTTATGTGTTATATCACATCGGATTTTTAAGAATATATTTTTTCTTGTTTGTTCACTTATTTTGAAATATTTAAATTAGTAAAATTTAAATTTAATATTTTAGTTAATTGGAGGCCGGAACTTAAGTTTTTTGTTTTTTGTTGAACTTTTCTTTGTGGGATGGGGAAATACAATCAACTGTCAATGTTAGCCTCTTTGAGACATTTTTATCGAGCACTTAAAGAATACCATTGCAAATACTCCGTTGTTAGGTTAAATTAAGGGTAATTTTGTCCACATATTGCAAGATGGATTCGCTTGTAATTATTAAAGTTTTTCATTTATTAGATTAAGATATAGTTTATAATGGGAGCCAATTCGTGGTACTATATTTTTTACACAAGTTTTTACGGAGTCCATTTTGTAAATGTATTTCAAGCATTCAAATCGTCTATCTTTTAGGTCTTTCCTCAAAAATTTTGTCTACCAAAACTGTATTCGTTCATTTTCTTCACTCCAAGTGAATATCGTAATGGTTTTGGATTGTCTAATTGTAGTAATGATCTATAAATGATCTTCTAAAAGATAGATGGTTCAGGCCTAAAACACATAGGAATGCATCCCACAAAAACTTGTGTAAAAAGCTATGTAAAAAAATTGGTATCACGGATCTGCTCCTTTATAATTAATTACTAAATGACATAGAAATTGACAAAGAAGTTTGTAAACTAAATGAGGGAATAATAATTAAGTTATTACTTAAACGTTGATTAACGTGTTTATTTCTTATTAGTAATACGTCATTTAGTTTACAAATTTAGTCTACATAGCATTACTCATACCTTATACTTGTAGAACAAATAATCTTAACGAGGATTTTATCTATCAGATTGACCTAATAAATTTCTTCCACTTAATAATATACAGATAGGCTTTGCCTGAGTAAACTCTCAGATTTTGTTATGAGAACTTTTAGATGAGAAGAAACTAGTCACACAAGGAACCGAAAATTGTTTTCGTGGTGAAAACAACCACTTAACCACTTCTATAAAATAAATTGCATGCAGACGGTCAAAAGCAACTGGTTGTGAATGTTACTCTGTTGAAATCTTGTTTAAAGGCAGTTTTCTTCCTATATGCTGAAGCAAAAACAACCACTCGTTTAAAACCAGCTGCTTAATTACTAATGTTGCGTCTATAATTACGATATATAAAAATAATAATTTTGGATTGTCCTCCTCTTTCGTGTTTCTCTGAGCAACCATGTATTAACCAAATACAATTTTTCTCTCGACGATAAGCTCTTGATCTGGTGATACTTTCGGATATTCTCAGTTTTGATTGAGCCAGAATGTCATCGCCTCTACTTCTTATTGTTGTAGTGACTGCCTTCTGGATCTTTAGTGCGGTGACACCGGATCAAACAGGAATGCAGAAGAGGATGACCGATCCGGTGACCATATGCACGGTGTTTCCGCCTCACGTTAATTCGCTTGGCTTGTGGAACAAATCAGATTCTTGGCCGGTGCATGTTAAAGACCCGCTTGGGATTGTGCATTTCACCTTTCGACTGCAGAACTACACCCTCCCAATTCTGGAATTTGAAATTACTCTCATCTATGTTGTAACCCAACTCACCCATTTGTTTCTCAAGTTGTTTGGCCTCCCGGTGTTTGCCGCACAACTTCTGGTACGTACCATGTATCGGATAAAAGTCGTAGATGCATATGAGTCTTATAGTACATTTCACATAATACATTACATTAATGGTTGATAGTCGTTCATAGGCATGTTCTAATTGTCTAAATATTTCTCACCATTACCGTGGTTATCTTTAGAAAGAAATAGTAGTGACTCACCATGCGGGCTTGAGGAGTGGAATTTGTGAGGTTGATCACTACAAGGAGCAGAATCTCATTTTGTGGTATAATTATAGGCATCTATCGCTACAAAATGGACTCCGCTCTTGTAGTTTCTTGGAGCGATAGATGATAAAACAAAAATTTGTCTTATCAATGTTATGAGTGCATTAAGTAATTACTAGTGACATTAACATTATTTTGGCTGAACCCTCCAGGCTGGATTACTCCTTGGTGATTTAGGACTTGACAGAGTGGTCCGACATTCTAGTCGTGGCTTCAGTTTGAATCCCATATTTCCTTTTGCTAATCAAGAAGTACTCAACATAATATCACTGTCTGGCTACACACTCTTCACCTTCTTGTTTGGAGTAAAAATGGACGTCGGATTAGTATACAAAACCGGAAGAAAGGCCATCTACACCGGTGCTTTAACCTTGATAGTTCCACTAATTGCCGCCACTGCAACCCTTCTCATCCTCACCTTCCAGTGGTCCTTACAAGCCGATGAAATAGTTCAGCTTCTTTTCATAACATCAATGCACTCTCTGTCTCCATCCCCCGTCATCCATTGCCTCCTCACCGAGCTCAGAATCTTAAACTCTGAGCTCGGCCGGCTCGCATTATCATCGGCACTTGTCAGTGACCTCTCCAGCATTTTACTCACCGGTGTTTCAACCTTAATGACAGTCATGCAGCGAAATCCGGATAAGCCCTTAATCGACTTGACGGTGATGATAGTCTTCACTTTGTTTGTATACTACGTTTGTCGTCCAGTTATGTTGTGGATGGTGAGAAAGACACCGGAGGGCAAATCCGTTAAGGACTCGTACATATTAATAATCCTGCTGGCTGTTTTTGGATCTGGGTTGATTTCCCATGCAGCTCGTCTGTCCATTGTAGTGGGCCCTTTAATCTTGGGATTGGCTGTGCCAGATGGGCCCCCACTGGGAGCTACACTGGTCAGAAAGCTTGACTTTATGGTCAATAGGGTTTTTATGCCCGTTTTTGTGACGACTTCCATGATGAGGGTGGTTGTACAACAGGAGGTGCCTGATGGTGACCAAACGGCAGTTCGTGCCACAGCAATCATCACTCTTGTGATCTTCTTGAGCAAATTTGTGGCCTCTTTGGTGACTCCTTTGTGTTGCAAGATGCCTCTCAAGCATGCTGTGACACTAGCACTCGTAATGACCAGCAAAGGCGTTGTCGAGGTAGCCGGATACACCATTGCTAGAGACACTTGGGTACGTAAGTTTAAGTTCATATTAATTAATAATACATACATGTCGATATGGCATTACTAATCTAGTCAATTTAATTATAACATCCAAATACTTATTTTAATTTAATTTAATTCGTAACAAACCACGCATTATTATTGTCACACGTTCACGCATTTGCACATTAATCTTTATAATTACTAATAGGCAGCCTCACTGATATTAATACTAGTTCCCATGTTTTTCCTTATGCGCAGATTATTGTTCATGGGGTCTTTAATTATATGATGTTCACCGTCGTATTTAGTGCAATTGTTGTGCCACCTCTTGTGATGCTCTTGTACGATCCCAAGATAAAATACGCCGGCTACCAACAAAGAAACCTTATGAATGACAAACCCAATTCCGACCTACGAATCCTTGCGTGCATCAACAGAGCCGATAACACCCCCGCCATCATCAACCTTCTCGACGCCGCATGCCCTACTCGAGAAAGCTCCATCACCCTCTACGTCCTTCACCTCATCGAGCTAGTTGCCCGAAGCATGCCCGTCTTCATCGCCCATGATATACACAAGTGGGACCTCTCCAACTACTCGTACTCCGATAATGTCATCCGTTCGTTTACTCAGTTTATGAGAGACAACGATGGAGCTGTCTCCGTTAATGTATTTACAGCGGTCTCTCCTCCCCAATACATGTACGACGACATATGCACCCTCGCGCTCGACAAGGACACGTCGCTCATAATCCTTCCGTTTCATCGAAAGTGGTCGACCTCTGACGGGTCTATTGAGTCGGAAAACCAAAACGTAAGGGATCTCAATCGTAGGGTACTTAAAACAGCGCCATGTTCGGTTGCCATACTTGTGAACCGTGGTCACATAAGATGCACCAACTCCTCAGCTGAAGGGTATAGAGTTGCGGTGGTTTTTCTCGGAGGGAAAGACGATAGGGAGGCGCTTACTTTCGCGAAACGGATGGTGAAGGATGCGTGCATCAGCCTGACGGTGATTCATCTGGTGGACGCATCAGACCACGAAGAGAGTCACAACAAATGGGAGTGGGTGCAGGACAATGAGATGTTGAAGGAAGTAAAGCAGAAGAGTATAGGGTATGTGAGTTACGTGAAAGAGAATGTACAGGATGGGACTCGAACGACAAGGAAAATACGGTCGTTGATGGACGACGATGAATACGACCTGTTCATCGTCGGGAGAAGATATAAGGTGAAAAGCCCTCAGACGTTGGGTCTTGAGGACTGGAGTGAGTTCCCGGAGCTTGGGGTTATCGGCGACATGCTTTCCTCGGCGGAATTTCGCTGCAAATCTAGTGTATTGGTGATTCAGCAACAGCAACAACGTAGGAGGTGGCGTGATTAGCTAGTCAAAAACGAAAAGTAGAACTTCAACCATTTTGTTCCTAAAATTCTTGTCACACTAACACAAATTTCATGAGGTAATGCCACTATTTAGACCAAATTTGTAAATATATGACATGATTGTTGATAATTAGATTGTTAATTATTGATTAACGTATTTATTTTCTATTAGTATGATTTGCAAATTTAATTTAAAATTTTGGTTTACCTAGCATTACTCACATCATAGGATTCTAATTTTTTTTCTTTTTCCTTTTGGAATATGCTCTTAAACAAATTATAGGCCGAAGCGATACTTTTTGTAATTCATAAAGAACAAAGTGAGACTCAATTATTGTTTTAAATCAATGATGTGATGCATTTAGATAAATTGAAACACATGATGATGCGTAACAAGTTTTAAAAAATCCCACTTTGTATTGTCTAGTTTCGTATTAGTCAGGCAAAATGGAATTAAATGCGAATTTTGAATTAAAAGAGATGGAAGTTATTGCAATATTTTATCCTAAAATTTGTGTAACATCCCACATTGTCCCAGGGGAGTGATCCTTATATGTATATTCCTATCCCTACCTAGCACGAGGCTTTTGGGAGCTCACTAGCTTCGGGTTCCGTAGGAACTCCAAAGTTAAGCGAGTAGCGCGCGAGGTCACTCCCAGGATGGGTGACCCATCGGGAAGTTCTCGTGTGAGTTCCCAAAAACAAAACCGTAAGGGTGTGCTGCGGGCCCAAAGCGGACAATATCGTGCTACGGTGGAGTCGGGCCCGGGAAGTGGTCCCGCCCGGGCCGTGATGTGACAATTTGTAAGTGGTTTTTGAATTAGGTGAGGTTTCAATTTGAGCAATTTGTATTATAAAAAGTTTAAAATTGTATTAAGTGGGCTTTTTATCTAAAATGGTTATCCAAACTACATTAAAAATAATATTTGGCTACTTAAAGATGTCACATCCCAGATCGGTTCCGCACGATATTGTCCGTTTTGAGCTTACCATTTCCTCACGGTTTTGTTTCTGGGAACTCACAAGCAACTTCCCAGTGGGTCACCCATCCTATGATTGCTCTAGCCCAAACTCGCTTAACTTCGGAGTTCAGATGGAATCTGAAGCCAGTAAGTTCCCAAAAGGCCTCGTGCTATATGGAGGTGGGCATGTACATATAAGGCACATCACCCCCTCTTCGTTGGTCGATGCGGGATGTCACAATCCACCCCACTTAAAGGGAACCCGACGTCCTCGCCGGCACATTCGTACCAAACAGCAGAGTGGATCTTATACCAAATTGTCACATCCTGATCCAGACCCCCACCATATCTCAGGCTCGACCGCTGTAGCACGATATTGTTCGCTTTGGGCCTCGACCACGCCTTCACGGTTTTGTTTCTGGGAACTCACGAACAACTTCCTAGGAGGTCACCCATCTTAGGATTGCTCTAGTCCAAATGGCTTAACTTCAGAGTTCCGATGGAATCCAAAGCCAGTGAGCTCCCAAAAGGCCTCGTGTTAAGTAGAGATGAGAATATATATATAAGGTTTACATGATCCACACTCCTGGACGATGCGGGATCTTACAATCACCTCCCTTAGGGGCCCGACGTCCTTGTCGGCACACTTTCGCCCAGGGATTGGCTTTGATACCAAATTGTCACATCTAGGCCCTGGCCCTAACCATATCCCCGGCTCGACTCCACTGTAGCACGATATTGTCCGCTTTGGGTCCCGACCAGGGATCCACACCCCTAGGCAATGGGGGATCTTACAATCCACCCCCTTAGAGGCCCAACGTCCTCATTGGCACACTTTTGGTCATGGATTGGTTTTGATACCAAATTGTCACATCCCCCTGGCCCTCACCACATCCCAGGCTCAACTTCACTGTAGCACGATATTGTCTACTTTGGACCTCGACCACGCCCTGACGGTTTTGTTTCTAGGAACTCACACGAGAACTTCCCAGTGAGCCACCCATCCTGGGAATGCTTTCGCTTGAACTTGCTTAACTTCGGAGTTCCTACGGAATTCGAAGCCACTGAGCTCTGAAAAGGCCTCGTGCTAGGTAGATATATGAATATACATATAAGGCTTACATGATCCATACCCCTGGGCGATGCAGGATCTTACAAAAGATGAGTAGGAACTCCTACTCAAAATTTATCAAAATTGTTCGTTGTCTATTTATAGAATTTCGTGTTTATAATAAGAACTGTTCATATTATAAATCACCATATAAAGATCGTGTTTGCAAGAAATCAATTAAAACTAAGGTCGTTAGTCATCAAACTGTTTAAAAACAAATTAACGGTATTGGTAAAAGCATTACAAATCATCTATGTATTTGCTACAATAGATTAACTAAATAACCTTAGTTTTAATTTTTTTTTGTACAGATGATCTTTACAGTGTGATTCATAGTATGAAAGGTTCTGATCATAAGCACAAAGCTATGTGATTAAAACACTAAGAGTTTTGAGTAGGAATTCCTAATCATCTTTGAGTAGCCAAATATTGTTCCATTAATAAAATCTCTAAACTATATTAATAGAACTATCATTGTCAACCAAAATAAGGTAAAAAGACAATTTTGTCTTCTACCACAAAACAAAATCATGAACAGTAGAGTAAATTTAAGCAAACTAAATTTTACCCTTTTTTTTAAAGCCTCACCCAATAGCAGTGTTCTAAAAAAAGGCATAGACGGCGCCTAGGCCTTGGTGACCCCGAGGTGTTTTTTTGCAAATTGGTTGGAAAAATTGACTTTTTTTAAATAAAAAATAAAAAAAATCATATCTACATTACTATATTTCCTTATTTTCCTATTATTTTGCATTTTATTTGGTTTTAAATTGTAAACTTATTATACATGTGTCATTCTACAATACTTCTCACTATGGTTATATGACATATATGCTTAATGTGTTTTTAAATTTTGGACTTGTTGGATACTCTTTTTGCATTTTATCATTCTTTTATTATCTTATCCACAAATTTCATACAAGTATAATATTTTGTAAGTGTCAATATGTATTTATTTACAAGATATACAAAAAATTTATCTAAATCCGTTTAGGTGCTAGGCACCAGCCCACCGTCCGACTAGCACCTAGTATTTTTTAAAACCTTGCCCAATAGTGATCCTAACATCTCTAATTTTGAAAAAAAAAAACTTCTCTCTCCAATTCACATTTCTTTTCTCTCTCTTTTTCCTTTCCATTTTAAAATAAAAATAAATTATTTTTACACACAAAATGTGAAGCATATGCTACTCGAGATTATTATAACTCCTTAAGCCATTTTTTTTTCTCCGACAAAAAAAATTTATAAATGTGGTGTCTCACATGAAAATCAACGTTTTACGGGGTACTGGAATAATTCACGGAACAATCTTAATTTGTTGAATCAAACCACCGTTACCAAATATCCTCCTCCACCTCCGTCGCCTGTTATCAGCCGTCTCCTCCCTATCAAGCCTCGCTAGTCACTACCTCCCCCTTCCTTCTCACCGATCACATACATCAATTTTTTTGGCTATGCGGACTTGCAATTGCGAATCGGAGCCTCAGCCCATGGAGTCAGACTCTCCAGGTAAACGCGCTCTCTCTCTCTCTCTCTCTACACACACACACACACACACACACACACACTATGGTTCCTCTAGGGGTTACTCTAGCCACTGAGCTGCTTTCTGAATGCTGAAGTAATGCACCGCTCAAATTATTCAGGTTTTCCGTCGGATGATTTTGATGGAGTCTCACTCGACTTTGATCACTGGACTTCACTCATTTCAGAGATGGAAAACACATATTCTGTAAGCAAATAGCATTCTTTTCTCTCCTAATTTCGTAAATTTTCTTAATTTTTATGTTTTATTTTTGTGAATTTTGGCTGTGAAACTATGTGCAGGATGACATAGAGAAAATATCCTCTGTTTACGACTCTTTCTTGTCCGAGTTTCCGCTCTGCCATGGATATTGGAGGAGGTATGCCGATCACAAGACCCGCTTATGCAGTGTTGACAAGGCTGTTGAAGTTTTCGAGCGGGCGGTGCAGGCAGCAACTTACTCTGTTCCCCTGTGGGTGGACTACTGTAACTTCAGTATGTCTGTTTTCGAAGACCCGTCTGATATTCGCAGGTAATATCAAATCGCTTCCGTAACAAAATTCAGCTATAAATTTTGAACTAGTTGAATCATTGATACGCCTTGTCGGTTATAGTCATCTGAACTAGTAGAAATTTTCAGCTATCTTGCATGTTTTTAGGCAGTGTTTATTGTTTACAAGTTTAAAACTTTGAAATTCTTTGACAGATTATTTAAACGAGGCATGTCGTTTGTTGGAAAGGATTACGCATGCCATACTCTGTGGGACAAGTACATTGAGTTTGAGTATTCTCAGCGGGAATGGAGCTCACTGGCACAGATTTACATCCAAGCTCTAAGATTTCCTACCAAAAAGTTGCACCAGTATTATGAAAGGTATATCTTGCATTGATTCTTTGGAGTTAAAAAGAAAGGAGGAAACCTTGAAATCATAACTCTAGATCTAGTTTGTGCTCTTTCATTTAATTTCTTATTGTTCGGTGGTATTACCATTAATTTTCTGAAGACCTTGTTTGCATGATAATCGACAGTTTACCACAATGTGTGGTTTTCTGTTATAGTTGATTTCAACTGACATAGATTTTTTTTATGCTTGTGGAGTGTACCATTTACAATTTTGTGTCTTTTTTGCCCTTCTAGTTGAACCACTTAGATGTTATTCTTACAAGGCATCGGTTTCATTTTCTCATCAGTTTGAAGAAGTTGGCTGCCTTGTGTGAAGGGGAGATGAAATGCCACAGTAATTCTACTGAAGATTTGCAATCTGAAGCAGTGGTTGGTAGCGAAGTCCCTACATTTTATACGGATCATGAAATTGCCCTTGTTGTCAAAGACCTGCTGGATGCAGAAAATGGCTTAGACAGGCGTAAAGCACTGGAAAAGTACTTGTGTACTGGAAAGCAGTTGTATCAGCAAGCATGTCAACTAGAAGGAAAAATTGGCACTTACGAGAGCAATATAAGGAGGTCTTACTTCCATGTGAAGCCACTTGATGTGGGTCAGTTGGAGAATTGGCATTCCTATCTGGATTTTGTTGAGATGCAAGGGGATTTTGATTCGGTATGGTTCTACAATTTCTTTTGCTTACATGGCCTTGGCCCCCTGCGTCTCTTTTATTGTTATCTGAACCCCCTTTCATCTATTGTGTGTAGGCTGTAAAATTTTACGAGAGATGCTTGATTCCCTGTGCTAATTACCCTGAGTTTTGGATGCGTTATGTGGATTTCATGGAAATTAACGGAGGAAGAGAGATTGCAAACTATGCTCTTGACCGAGCAACCCAAATTTTTCTAAAGGTATTTTTACTTGAAACTATGCATCAAGTTTTAGGTGAGTTGTATTTTGTGCTACAATGTCGTGATTAGTCAAACACTAAAGACCATAACATTGGGAAGTTACAGGATAATCGTCTACTGCCGGTTCGCTGAGGAATTGTACCGAGTTATATTTTTCGGTGTATCATCTTTAATAATTGAAGCTGGAACCTTCATAGCATGAAATGGACCAGGAGATGAGGCACTTTTCTTGAAAATGTGAATGTTGGGACATGTCATGGGCTTTCCAAAAATACTAGATCCTAAACTTGTTTGGCTAAGATTAATTTTTGGGTAGCATTTACCTATTCAGCCATCACATAATCAACTCTAAAACTAATTGTTTTTTCCTCCTCAAAGGTAGTTATAAAATAATGACTTCATCGGTCACCTTACTGGTTGCCAGGCGATTAAAGCCAAGGGTTTAATTTTCTTTTATGTAAGGAACTAAGGATACACTGGAAACTCATTATGGTTTGGATTATATGGATTTCTTTGGTTAGAAAACAATCATTATACTTGGAGTAATCTCAACTGTCAAATATTTTCGTCATGCAATCATGTTGTGGACAACTTCGAGCAGTACTATTTAAATTTTCTGTACTATAATTTTTCTCTAAAACTTAGTGTTAGCAATTGTGTGACAAGTTTATGATGTTCTGAAACTTGCTCAATTGCTGCTCTCTATAGGATGCCTTGACTCGATTACTTTGTACATGACTGGCGATGTTTATGGCCATCCTCGTATGTTCGTTGCAGAGAGTGTCGGTGATTCATCTTTTCAGTTCCAGGTTTAAGGAGCAAACTGGAGATGTATCTGGTGCCCGTGCTGCTTTTCTTCATTGCAATACAGAATCAGATTCCTGTTTTGTGAAGAATGTTATGTCAAAGGCTAATATGGAAAAACGTATGGTATGCAATCAGCTCTTTCATCAATTAAATGGAAATATTACTCGTACTTATTGTCTTGATTAAGAATGAGGACCAACTCATGCTGATGCTTTTCCTACATTATCAGGGAAATATCACGGCAGCTTCCAATACATACAAAGAAGCGCTAGAAATGGCTGCAGAGAAGAAAAAGATGCATACACTTGCTATTTTATATGTTCAATTTTCTCGACTTATATACATGGTACGTAATATATGAACACAGGAAAGTCCATATCTGCATTGGGGTGGTAGCAATTACTTGCGACAAGATTTGGTTCCAGTTTCAACTCCCCCTCTATTTAGTTTAAAGTACTTAATGCCATTTAGGCTTATTTAGTAAGTATCCATGTTTTATTATAGTATTTCTTAAAGAAAATGCAGCTCTCCTGTGCTTATAAAAATATAAGTCCTCGTTCCAAAAATGATTTGGTTTGTTGTATGGATAGGCAAAGTAGTATGCAACACACAATGGTGGTCCTTTTATGAACTCGTTGATATATGAATTTCTGTTTCTCTATATGCTTGCATTGTCCCCTTAGTATTTGACTTTTGAGGAAATTTTCCATTTATTTATAGTACATGAATGTGGTGGCCAACTTTAATATGATTATCGACATCTCCTTGCTTTCCTGTCACAGATGACTGATAATGCAGATGCTGCCAGAGATGTCTTGATAGATGGCATCAAACACTTGCCTTATTCCAAATCACTTCTAGAGGTATTTCTCTTCTCTTAGCACCTTATGAATATTTACATTTCCACATCATGAATGGACCTGTTGTAGAAATACATAGTCTGGACTAAAACTTGAATCTATGCTTCAATATGTTAAACCTTTGCTCATTATATCATCATGATAAAAGTTTAACTTCGATACAAAAATGTAAAGTTGCTTGATTGTTATGTCTTCAGGAGTTAATAAATTTCGCAAGTATGCATGGGGGGAAGCAACACCTAAATGTGGTAGACTCTATTGTCGCCAAAGCAATCTCTCCAGAGTCAGGTGTATCTGATTGTCTGAATGCAAAAGATGCAGAGGATATTTCAAGTTTATATTTAGAGGTGAAAATTTCTCTTTCAACTCGATCTTATGTTGATACTGTCATTTCTGGTCTTTCGAAAAATAATAGATTGAGGGGAAAAGGTGCTACGTGTTGCTTTCTGCCTCTCCATATCGTAATTTCTTGTAATTTGAGGGAAATATGGTATGGTGGTTCGGCAATTTCACTCAATCTCTGGGAAGTCTGTAATTTAGTGTAAAGATTTACTATATGCCATTTCATCAAGTTCCTTTGGTTCTGACTTGTATATGATGGAAACAGTTTGTTGACCTTTATGGAACCATCCATGAATTAAGAAAGGTGTGGACTCGGCATGTGCGACTGTTCCCATACTCTACAAGGACTGCTTTTTTTCATCAGAAACCTACATTTAGAAAACCTTTGGAATTGGCTAGAGAAACGGAGGAAGCTTTGGTTGTTATGCCTCAGCAGCCATCTGGAGATTTTAGTTCTGACTCCTTGATTGTGCTCCCATTGCATGACACTGTTGACAGCAAATCGTTATTGCCAGACAATCATAGTATCGAGTCTGGCCAGGAAGGAACTGATCATACGTTGGACCAGGATATGCCATCACAGGGAAGTCAGCTTGAGCAGATTACCTCCGACAACCTTCAGTCAAGCCAACCTGAAAACATTCAGACACTGAAACTACCTTCTCCAGAAATTTCAAGAGAGCAACCAACACAACCGAGAGATGATAAACCTGAAGCAAATCTGTCATCTGTAGGTTTAGTAAAAGTGGAACAGGTATCTTCAGAAAATCCTGAGGAGCCCAGAGAAAATACTACTGAACCAAAGGCATCATCTGTTGAATTAGAATGTCAAGTTGCTGAAGGGAATGAAACTGTAGAATCTTCACAAGAAGTCACAGACAGGAGCGATGTTCATCGAGAGATTGACAACAAGCCTGAACAAGACCTGAAGCCACTGTCGTTGGAGAGTCTTTCTTAAGCTCCCAGGAGAATACGAATCCGGATTCAATACCCTCCATTTTTCACAAGCGTGAAACTTCTCAAGAAACCAATACTTCAAATGAAAGGAAGCTAGAGAGCAATTGCAAATCTAATGAAGACTACAGCCCAAGAAATACCAGAGCTTTAGAAACAGCTGGAAATGAAGTGGTTAGTCCTATGCCAATGCAAATGCCTTCTCAGCCAGCTGTAAATAGTTATGGTGACTGGCGTCGGAATAATCATTCTGGTAAAGTTCGTAGAGATTCCAAATTTGGCTTTAGGGGACGTCTACAAAGAAACTCGTATCAGCAGAAGCCACTTTCTCCTAAAAAATACCCACAAGCTGAAACGGGTCGTCCAATGCCTGGGATTCTAGGTCAACCCCCTCAACCTTTGTCCTCACAGAGCTCGCAAATTCAGCAAGGCAGCCAGGATCATAATCGATATCAAGCAGCAGCCACTCCCACTAATGTAATGGCACCTAATGCTTGGCCTATGCAGAATGTACAGGCGCCAAATTATGCCTCTTCATCTCAGCCTCAGTTGCCTGTCCAATCTGTTCCTCCACAGATGTCCCAATCATCCGTTTTAGGCAACGTGCAGTACGGCATGCAGAACAGCCAAGCATATAATGAGATGTGGCAATATTATTACTACCAGCAGCAGCAGCTATTTCTTCTACAACAACAGATGCATCAAGCACAGCAGCAGCAACAGCCGCAACAGCAGCAGCAGGTCTTGTTGCAACAGTATCAGCTTCAGCAGCAACAACTTCAACAATATTATGCTCAGATGCAACAGCAACAATCTTATCAACAGCAACAATTGCAACAACTACAGACGCAACAGCAATTTAGTCCACAGTTCCAGATTCAACAGCCGCAAATTCAGCAACCTCATCTGCAGCCGCAAATTCAGCAACCTCATCAACAACAGCAACTTCAGGAACAACATCTGATGTACTTGCAGAAACATCAGCAGCCATTACAACAACAGTCCCTTATGCAGGAGCAGCAGCAAAATATCCCGTCCATGATTCAACGGGACAACTACCATCAGGTATGATATTTTGCAATTGTCTAGATACATGTTAAAATTAAACCGAAATCACTCCAAATAAAAACCACTAGTCAAGGAAACTAGGTGTTAGCTAGGTGCATGATAAAAATTAAACAAGTATAAAAATATCCTATGCATCAAATGTACTATCTCGTGTAACTTGCAAGTGAAATAACAATTTCGGATTAAAGTAACCCATAAGGGGAAAAAGGATAAAGAGTTAAGAGGTATGACAATTTGAAATTATCACAGATGCATAGGCTTCTCCTATATTTTCTCTCCTCTTCCCCAATTTTATAGTAATGCCAGTGTCAAGGGGGAAGACAAAAGTTAAGAGACATGACGATTTGAAACCGTCACATAGTTATCAGGTCATCATTTTTAATCTCTCCTCGTCGCCACTGAACGTCCATCTTTGCAAACAGTTGCATCCTATTATTAGTTATGAGAAACAGAAATAACTGTGAAGACGTTATCAGCATGTTGGAAAACATCATATGCTTCTGATTGTGTTAAGCTAAAAGCCTGAGGAATTAGTTTGCTTTGAAGCTACAACTTGTTGATGTGAAAAACGGTGGTGCACAATGCACTGTCCAAAATATCCGCTGACATCTTTAAATTTAAATTATCGATGTCTCCGCAATTCTAACAAGCATAAATTTTTTTTCCTTTCGTTTTTGGGTTATGTAGGACCAAGCCGTCGTGCCACCAAATAATTATGGAACGGTTGCATCCTCCGTATCTCCCCAAACTCATGAAGAATGTCCGCACAAGTGAAGGGAGATACCATCATGGGCAACACAAGCACGAAACCCGGTTCACAAAACCCAGTCCCCATCTGGAACTCAAATGTTTGAATGTAATCCTGTTGCAACGTTAACTATAGCACTAATGCGACGCCTTCTTGGTATGGTCATGGAATTCTGGTGGGTTAGTTTATGTTCTAAAGGGTTTTAATGTGACAGTGACTGATGCAGGACAGACTCAAGGGTATCGAGGAGAGTGGAATAGATAACCTGGGATTCGCTCAACCAGGGGCAATGGAGCTTGCTCACGTCGCTAATCGTGGATTCACTCATACGACCAAGCTTTACCAAGCTAAATGCTTGATTTTAGAAGGAGAAACAACTCATTTCAAATGCACAAAGCAAATAATATTTTAATTCATTCAAGTCTAGCCCCAAAGGCTTTTGATACATCAATATTTAAAGGAACTCAAGATAAAGGAACATAAATATACTACAACTTCCTAAGAAACTCTCTAAAAATGACTTAACAAGTTCCTATGTCATTAAAATACACAGCCTTATTATTCCAATGCATTATAGTGGTCTTCAAATTGTTTTCTTCAAGGTCTGCCTCCCGCATCAGTGACGAGCTCTTCTCAGCCAACAGAGGCTGGCCTTTGTATATTGAGCCATGGTTTTGCGTTGCAAATAGCCTTCAGCCATGAATTTGTCGAATTTCGATGTATGTTAGTAATTTGTTGCATTGCATAGTGAACGTATAATCTATAGCTTAGTGTGATTATTACCGTCAATCATTCATGCGCGTGAAAGCACGAAAAATTCGATCAGCAAGAATGGCATCATCACTTACTCAACATCTTTTATGTAAAGAGTCATTTCAAATTTCAAACAAATAACGAAAAAGAGGTGTATTAAATTCTACCCTTTTCGGGTTTTACGGAGTTATTTTTGCACATATGTTAGAAGACTATGATTGTAACGAAGCCGAGCAGTGTTGCTATTACTGCTCACGGGCAAAAACCAATATTTGGACATAGGCAGTGACTGCCGAAATCCACAAAGCCCCGGTTCAAGGATAAAAGAAAGGGAGTTTTAACGAAACACTTCTGGTACCGTTCACTTTTAACGAAAAATCATATTTCTACCTTTTCGGTACTATTCACTACACCTTTATTTGTCATTTTTCATTAAAACTAGAGTTTTTTTTGAACTTTTCGTTATTCCTTAAAAGAAGGGCAACCACCAGCTATGCTTTGATTTATACAAGATAATCATAGCCATTGGCAAGTATGAAACAAGCAAATGAACAGAAAAGAAAATGATTATCGAAACATGAATTACACAACCACCAGCCTCAAACGTCACTTGAACGAAAATTCTATGCTTTTATAATACAACTCGATACAGAATCTCAAGAAACAAGTAGCAACACAACTCGACAACTAACTTACATTACCAGAAAATGCGTTAATGTTCTCCACATGACCTGCAGGCAACGCATGCAAATTTGTAAAAGTGCAAGAGACTAAATAGGCAGAAGATCAAGAACAGCAGTGTTAGTCAAGCTATTTAAAAACCCAACTGATCACTGATATTCGAACCCTTCTTTCAACAGCATAGCAGCAAACCTAAGCAGGAGGCCAATCCTGCTGATATTCATACATATCTTGATCCATCAGTACATGCATTATCTTTGTATGCATGAAGAAAACCACCACCTATATTCTTAATGCAGGTCATCATGAATTTACACAAGCATCCTCACAACGACTTTCCACTTTAGATGTCAGTCAGTTAAGCATCTAATAACGAGTATGACACAAATCCGTTTACATGGTAGATTTCATCCCCCATACCCTCCTGGGGTAGAGACATGCCTATTCTCAAGCTGAACTTCCTATGCTACCCTGTCCTACATATAGTTAATCAGAAAAGAGGTGTCAGAATTCCGAGAGCAATCTTGAATCATTGTATATAATTCACTTAAACATAGTCTGATGTTATTATTCACAGGTTTTGAATTCCTAATCAGAAAACAAAACTGACAATGCCTAATCTGATTTGATGCATAGTCAAATTACTTGCCCTCACATTTCCTTTCAAGCTATTTTGAATTAAATCGAGAAATGGATCTCCGGGAAAAGAAAATAAAACTAAAACTAATCCCTAGAACATGGTAAACCAGAAAAAGTCAGCCTGTCAAAGCATACAAACAAGTCTTCTGGGAATATGATGCCATGTAGACATAGGATGCACAAGTAGTTTGTCCTCCTCTTTGTGTTCCTCCCAGTTTCTTGTTTCTCATCCAGAAGGGCCAAACCTTCACAGAACTACAGAAAAGTTCTCAATTTCATTTAGTATCATACGAGATATCATTTCATTAGAAGTATGACTTACTTTTTAAGTTCAGAAAGTATTCAGTGTCGTTAATTATTATGGCATTTCCATTTTCGTTCCCAGTATAATTGTTTATGAACTGTAAGAATTTATTTACTAGATATGCAGTATCACAGGCTCAACCTGAGTTTTTACAGTAATTATTACTTCCTTGACTATCATTTGAATTTTCAAAATTCAAATTACTAAAAAATGACATTAGAATTCAGCGTTTGAACATCCTTGATAGTAGAGATTAATGAGGATGGCAATAAGATAGTTAAGCTAAGAGATTGTCTTTTATAAGCCACTTAATTAAAAAATTAAATGGAAGTAACAAAATATTAAGAGTGGCAAATGACCAGATAAGGTCCAAAGTTCCAGCTTTCAAGTGCTACCATACTTGCATTGTGGATGTTATTTAAGACAATGTATCGAGAGCTTTGGGTGTTTGAGGCAAAAGTGAGTAAGAAATCACGTTTTCAAGAATTATTTTTCACAGTTTATCAGTGTTTCATGCGCAATGCAGAAAGCATAAGGACAAAAAGGCATTCCTTACCGTTACCTTGAAACAAAAACTAACAAACTATTCTGCAGTGTTGTCAGCTGAAAGGAAGAAAACAAGGAAACAAGATCGAAGAGCTGACAGCCAACAAGGAAAAGAAGATTTAATTGCATAACTAAATCTCACGAGATCAAGTGAAAATAAAGTGGAGCATCCCAATTAAAGACCAAGATTGTATAGATAATTTCCCATGTGTACACCCTGATAAGCAAAACAACTCAAAACTGTACAATAAGGATAAATAAGACTTTCCCTACAATTACCTTTGAACAAAAAATCAGACAACCCATTCCACAGTGTTGTCAGCTGAAACGCATAAAATAACGGAACAAGAACCAAGAGCACACTAACAAAAGGTAAAGTAAGAGTTTACTATATAGCTATTTATCTCATGAGCTTAAAAGAAAAAAGAACGAGGAGCATCTAAATTAGAGGTCAATATTTGCTAAAAAATATGAGAGAGGCAAGGTGCTTCTATATTCAAGCAAATGAGAAGGTCGGTGACTCTTATTCCATGTTACCGAATCTCTTGGCAATTACAGGACGAACATCATCAGCATTAACCAGGGTCTCTAAGAAGGGAAGTAATGAAATCAAAGCACTATCAGACGGATCATCAAACCAACTCTTTATTGGAATTCCATTGTTAACTTGCAAGCGGAAAACCTGAAATTGTCAAAAGAGAATAAAGGTAAAACAATCAGTTTATCCACGAATAACAATGTTGCCATTCAGTACTACGGTATGGTGGTATTCCTCTTCACTTGTAAGTGAGAGGTCTTAGGTTCGAATCTCGTGGATGGCGAATTCAATACCAAATTAGGTTGTCCATTGTGTGGCTTAGCCGAACTCCCCCCCCTCCCCTTAGTGTAAAATATATCGTTGTACTCAAAAAAAAAAGAAAAACAATGTTCATTCTTCCAACTTTTTCTCTCTCCTCTTTTTTGCCTACTTATATATTTTGGTACGACAAGGGTCTTTTTTCATCGGTAATAAGACCAGTTTCAAAAACATAAAGAATACTGTTTCATGATAAGTTTTTATCTAGGCCAAAAAAAATTAATAATAGAGAACAACCCATAGAGTGGAAATGCAAGAAATAAGAAATAAGTAAAGTCCAAGCAATTAACATGAAAACCCAAGGGATATACCTGTGGAGTATTATCAATTATGGCAACTTTTGCAAGATCAACACCCAAAACTGTCAAATCTTTAGTGTAACTACCATCTGAGAAAATGCACGATTCACGATAAACTCGGCGAGATATAAACTTTGCATATGGATCCAATATATCAAGAAGTTGCGCTGCATATATGCTTTGGCTGGCAGTAAAAATAACGACTTCAAACATTTCTGCAACTCTCTCCAAGAAAGTTTGGAGGTAAGGCCTCTGTTTCACATATACCATGTGCTCTTTCATGTTGAAAAAGACGGTAAATGTGAAGTCTGCGTCATCTCGATGGTCCAATGTAGAATGAACCAGTGTTTCTGCACATATAATAGCAACATTACTTTTCAGCAACCTATCAACAACATATTTCTCAAATGAATCTCTAAAAAAATCACAGTGAGATTAAACTGAAAAATATCTAAGTAGAAGACTGGATCTGCAGAACCCTAATTGATCTAACCATGTCAAGGGCATAATTGGTATGGTGGTATGTAATTGTATCCTATCATTTACACCGTATTTGGAAATAGTATTTCTGAATGATTAAATAGTTTCCCAAGAGATCAGACAAAAGTTAACCAAACAGAGAAACGAAAAAGGAAAACTAACATTCTTAGAGGCCTGGTGTACTGTATTCTAAGCCTGAATTTTGAATACACACACTTACATATGAATGCATTTATGTGGCCATGAAGGAGCAAGCACACAGTCACATATACATATGTGGGCATGTTCACGTGCAAGGTATAAACTGAAAGAATAAGAGATTTGCTTGCTAGACAAATGCCAGATTGTAAACGTGGTCTCTGTCAGCACATATAGCCAATATTATACCAATCCAACCACAGATGCGATATAAGCACTATAAATGGCATTTACAACTTGTCAACACATTTGAGACAAAAAATTAACTAAACTGGGACATCATTATGAGCACACGCACACAGAACTAGAAATATATATAATATTAACATTATATATGTTATCAAGAGATATGGTTTTCTTGCACACCTATGTGTAAAGCGAAAGTGAATGGGAGCTGCCAAAACTTCAAACTAAACAGTTGATAGAACCCTATATGTTGCAGAATTTCAGTAGTAATGCTGCTATCTCATTTTCATAATTTTCAACATTACTGGTTTCGATGTTGGCTTGTAGGCCTTTTGTTAATATACTTTTTTCATGTAGAGCTCAGGACGAATTTCTCTACCAGTAGTGTAGATCAAAGGATTTAATGAACTTGTTGAGGGAGCTAATGATTGAATATATATTCACTAAGAAATTTAAAGAATATTGTCATTTAAGATAACATTAACAAGTAAAATTTCCAAAATTACTGATAAAAATGGACCAACTGGTCTTAAAAATATGCCAGATAACATTAAATGATCTTAATAATATGTCAGAGGTAACATTAAATGATGACAAGATGGCACATAACCATATGAAAACACATACGTATAGCATTGCTTACCATCCAAATCAAGTACAAGTGTTACAGACTTTCTTTTTGAAGCTTCCTCAGGCAAAATGTTGGGTTGATAGTTTGATACCACATCTGATAATTCAGGTAAGTTTTTTATAAACAACTGTGGATCAAAGGACTCTGCCTGATCTGAGTCGGAAGAGTTGACAACCGTTTCCTGGTTGCAGGGGCTTATCTGACCAATTCCCAAATACATTCCAGCACAATTTGTATCTACCACGGCTTCTTCACATGATTTGTCATCATTAGTATAAAAATTACTGCTTCTGATTGTGTCTTCTAGGAAAGGCAATACCATGTATTGCTCAGACACATCAAAAAACATATTTGTTTCAGCATATTTGTAGTCTGGAAAGCAATTCATTTCACTAATATCATCATGAAATGCATTCTCATCGAAGGGTAAGCTTGAAATGATCATATCAGAAATGTAGAAATCTGATATATCGCAAGTTCGATTATCACATGAACTTCCGTTATCATCACTGTCACCAGTTCCTAACCCTGAAAAGGCAGGAAAAGATTAGCATACTAGATATTATCTGTTGTCAGAGAACACATAACATTACATTAAATGACAAGGAAGATTAGATTATTTATTTAAAGCACATTGACCACCCGAAAGTGGTTGAATTTTGCTGAAATAACCTATATATACTGAATAAAGTTCAAGGATAGATTTCCACGCGGTTCACGGCTAACATATACCTATCCTATTTGTTCCTTTTTTAATTGTAAAAAAATAACAGAGAAGGGGTTGTCTTTCCAACTTTGGCTGGGGTTTCAATGGAAAAATGAAAAATACTTAGTACATTCTCTACGTATTCAATCAACTGAGTCTGAGGCATACCTGCATCAATGTCAGCATTTGGTTCACTATTTTGTTCGCCGTTGACTTCACTGGACTCCAAAGCAGGAGAGAAAATCGTCTCTAAGTTTGATGGGCAGGCGTGAAAGGAGTCCTGAAATTAATAAATAGTCGTTGGTATACAAGCTTATAAGAAATTCTAAGGCCCATAAGGTGCAATTCTAGAAAACCTTGAGCAAGAAGAAAAAGATGAGGAATAATGAATTTTCATTTGCAGGTAACTGGAACATCATGAAATTAAAGGCAATACATTGAAAGACATCCCACAATGACAAACTGAAAAAATGGTACCCACAACACTATAACTTCGAAATACTTACCATTCTTTTGGTGGGAGAATCACATGACTGCTGCTGAATTTGACCAGTTTGTTCACCCAGAAATTCCTGATGTTCAATTGCTTCATCACTTCCAATTTCTATAGTAGAAACTTGTGTGCTTGAAGAAACTATGAGAATAATAAGAAGCTCTAATATTAATAATTAAGCAAAAACTTAAGCTACATATAATTATGCATGGATTGTATCAATGTCCATCGTTGAAACTTGCATTGTATGCTCAGTGAGAATCATAAGAAGTGTTTGAATATAAGCATTTCACACAATCTTTAAAAGTCTCGAATTACAAAAATAGAAAGCCAGAGAGCTCAAATGCATCGAGAATTAACACAAACTTTGGATGATAATGATTCCCAAATTTTTTTCTTCAGACTTTGCTTAGCAGTGCAACCTAGCATCACATTTTACAATATTACCCACCAAAACTTGCATGGAATATTGAAATCTGGATAGTCAATGTGAGATAGCTTGATCACGTAAATACAAAGATATATGATGGAGTATTTACACTAATACTATATGATAGATCAAACGTCAACATCTTTCTGTTCAGTTTCTTACCCTCCTGACAATTTTTACAAGTGTCAAAATCTTCTGTATGTTCAGATTTCCTAGCATGAAGACATGCTTTCTTGGAAATCACACTTGACCTTTGACATACACGAAGACAATTTTTTTCTCGTAAACATCCCGTGCTTGATTGAGCCTTCATTTTGAAAGATGGCATTTGAACTGTACTTGTGATGTGCACCACAGTCTTGACTCTGTCAGGAAAAATAAATAAAGATAAGAATATAGTAAATGATACCAATCTCCGTAACAATGGGAACCATGCAGTACAGAATTAAGCAACATACAGTGTGTAGTGGGATCAACGTATCTCTGTCTGGGGTACCTAATCAAAGATTCATAGTCGTAATGATTAGCAATCTAAACTCCAAGTCTTCTGAAGTCTTAAAAAAACTGTACCAAACTGTCGCTCATGTATCTGTTTAGGAAGGAAAAAAAAATTAAGGCTCATCAGCACGCAAATAAAACTTGCACACCGATGAGCTACAAATGATAATCAGCAAGTAGGAAAAGCAACATTTCACCTAGGAAATTGGGATATGAGTTGATTAATTACCAAAGTTATCTTTCCCACAAAAATCAGTAACCATGTAAAAGAATATGGTAATTAACTGCTGATTCTCTTACATTATATGCTGAGCCATCCATTCAAAGCACAATATTCAATAAATCCACATCCAAAATTGAACTTTTAAAAGAAGATGCTGCAGTTTTCAAATACAACCATATATAGTTTGTTTCTCCTGTGTGACGACAACAGCGTAAGACACCCCTTAACGTCAGGGATCACTTTGATGGATACCATCCAGTCAACATGATCAAACAGCTGCAAGATGTGCATTCGCTACATCCCGCATTTAAACATCCACGTGTTTAAACTCCCCTTTCTCATCCAAAAAAAAGAAAAACTTCCCTTCTTTCCAAATATAAATTCACGAGGATACTTTTCATCTCAACTTCAAGAAAAGAAACCTAATTAAGTCAACACAATGAGGTATCCTAAACAAGTAAAATAACCCAACAAACAAGGCTCCTGAACAAGGCTATTCAAATTCCCTTACTAACCAGAAAGCTTTCATGCCACACTCCAGCCGCCACGACACTGCCACAGCCTTAGCAACCCCCACTGTTCCAATAAGCATACAAAAGTCAAAATTATTGTGATTATATATTTAAGATTATAAGTTCTATGAAATGATTAGGGTATCCAAACATGATATATGGGAATCAAGAACAGAAGAATCCATCCAAAATGGAATTTGACCTCAAAATTTACAATACCATCTCTTCGGAATCTAATCAAACTCAAACGCTGAATCCAAACTATATTAAAAATGCAGAATTTCTTCTTCAGAAACCATATTTCGTGGAAAAAAAAAGTATGAAATTCAAAACTGAAAATTAAAACACAAACATCGAAAAATGATTAAGAAACCTAAAAAGAACATACTCATTACCCCAAAAAGGCACAAAATAGAAAACCCCTAATTCGAAAGCTCCGAAATTTCCAAGTAAAACCTCAAGATTTGAAGTCAACCAAACCAATTGACTTATGACCAAAAGTTCTAAATTCTAAAACCCCATTGACCAAACAAGTCTTCTCAAATCGTATAAGCATTTCCTCCAAGGAAGAACAATCAAAACCCACAAACGAACTGAAAACCCTAAACACGAAGCTCCAATGGCAGTTGCACCCTGTTGAATTACCAAATTCACACACTTGAAAAAAAAGCAATTGAATTCGAGCAACAGGAACTGTAGTTAGCTAAATTAAACTAAATTAATAATAATTTTAATGATAATTATACTGAATAGTAGAAATGAAAAGGTGAAAAATTGAAGAGGAAAATAGATAAAAAGAAATACCTGGAGAAAGCTGACCCTCCCTCCCTCTCTCTCTCTCTCTCTCTCTCTTCCTCTGTAACACTCTGTTCTTCTCTCTCTTACCGGTCAGACAGAGGTAATATGTCAGTTTCACTGGGATCACACGGACGGCTCCGATGGGATCTTCGCTAAATAATTGTGGCCAATAAGAGCGTGCCACGTAATCTGTGGAGCCAGCTCACTATGACGCGTTGACACGTGCATTTTCACGGAAACGGAGAGAGCTGTGTTGGGTGCTTGGCAAAGAGAGACGATCCCAGCCGGATATCAAGAATTTCGAAGATTCTTCAATCATATTCGATCATTATATATTATGAGGTTAGTTTTTTTTAGGTGTTGTTTATATTTAATTTTAAATAAAAGAATATACAATAATTTCTGATCGCACGATATACAATAAACGAATATGATTTGAGGATCTGGCAAGAATCCTCACTCATTGGTAAAGACCCCTAGTTCACCCTCTTTTTGACTCTTGTGGTAAAAAAAAGGCAAAAGTTGTTATTTAGTACTACAGTCTAGTAGTATTTTTCTTTTCTTGTAAGTGAGAGGTTGTAGGTTTGATTTTCGTCAAAAGTGAACTTGAACCACATTATTAATATTCTATTGTTTGGCTAAACTCACCTACTCCCCATTAATGTAAACAATATTATTTGTTCAAAAAAAAAACGAAAAGTTGACTATCTTGTCAATTGGATTATAATATAAATTTTAGATATTATTATTTTAGGAATTTATTTAGATATATTAGAACTCATTTATTTGATGAGATGAAGAAAGTTTTAGGACGCAATTTGTAATAACTTATTGAATTAATTTTGGTCGATCTACCCCTAATGTTACCCCCAAAAAAAAGAAGTCAAAATGAAGGGAAAAATAATACTTCGCTTGATAAAATTCTTTTTCTTTATAACGATTTTAACATTTTATGTGTGACTAGATATCGTAAAATATTCAATTTAAAGTGTAATAGGGTAAAGAGGAGTGCTAAATTGTGACATCCCACATCGCCCAGGGGAGTGATCCTTATATGTATATCTCATCCCTACTTAGCACGAGGCCTTTTGGGAGCTCACTGGCTTCGGGTTCCGTAGGAACTCCGAAGTTAAGCGAGAAGGGGATAAAGCAATCCCATGATGGGTGACCCACTGGGAAGTTGCTCGTGAGTTCCCAAAAACAAAACCGTGAGGGAATGGTAAGCCCAAAGCGGACAATATCGTGCTACGGTGGTGGAGCGAGCCCGGGAAGTGATTCACCACGGGCGGAGATGTGACAATTTGGTATCAAAGCCTAACCCTGGTCATGGTGTGCCGACGAGGACGTCGGGCTCCTAAAAGGGGTGGATTGTGACATCCCATATCACCCAGGGAAGTGATCCTTATATGTATATTCTCATCCTTACCTAGCACGAGGCCTTTTGGGAGCTCACTGGCTTCGGGTTCCATAGGAACTCCGAAGTTAAGTGAGAAGGGGGCTAGAGCAATCCCATGATGGGTGACCCACTGGGAAGTTGCTCGTGAGTTCCCAAAAACAAAACCGTGAGGGAACGGTAAGCCCAAAGCGGACAATATCGTGCTACGGTAGTGGAGTCGGGCCCGGGAAGTGGTCCCGCCCGAGCCGGGATATGACATTTGGTATCAGAGCCTAACCCTGGCCGCGTGTGTGCCGACGAGGACGTCGGGCCCCTAAGGGGGGTGGATTGTGACATCCCACATCGCCCAAGGGAGTGATCCTTATATGTATATCCCATCCCTACTTAGCACGAGGCCTTTTGGGAGCTCACTGGCTTCGGGTTCCATGGGAACTCCGAAGTTAAGCGAGTAGCGCGCGAAAGCATTCCCAGGATGGGTGACCCATCGGGAAGTTCTCGTGTGAGTTCCCAAAAACAAAACCGTGAGGGCGTGGTTGGGGCCCAAAGCGAACAATATCGTGCTACGGTGGTGGAGCGGGCCCGGGAAGTGGCCCGCCCCGGGCGGGGATGTGACATAAATTGTTCGGCTTTTTTCATAGGGTAACTCTTATTTATGCATTTTTGTGGGTTGAAAATCACATTGATAAAAAAATAAATATTATATGATACGTGAGCATTGTCATGATATATATGATACGTGAGCGCAGTCATATGACATGAGAATAATAGCTACAAATTACAATGGATTCCACTATTCCATACACAAACTTCAACAATCATTATCCAAATCACAAGACCACTTATTTTTTCTAAGCGCGAGAACTAAAGAGATATGAACTTAAAAAGAGAAATATCATTAGATATGGAAATGGATCTTTGTCGGATTCTTTTCTTAGAGATCTGGAGATTTCGTGATGGTAATTGTTTATCGTACATCGTGCGATTAAAAATTATTTCAAAATTTAAAATTTACAATTAAATATAAATAGTATTTAACGAAATGAACGGTCACAATCACAGAATCCTCAAGATCCCCAAGAAAAGGATCCGGCGAGAATCCTTTTCCATTATATATATACTAAGAACTACTTATTTATAAATATTTATTTGCAAATCATATTTTTTAAGCAGTGTCACCTAATTGTCAAATGCAACAAACAACAACAATCAAGTTTTATCTCACTAAATGGGCTCTCAACTGTACGAATTCTGAAACGTCACCGCTCTTGATTTTGTGATAAGTTTTATGTTAGCTTCAAATACTGCATATCCTTTCATCGTCAAATGTTTCAATATTTAATATGATTTCTACATATATGCAACTGACGATAGCACCCTTCAATAAAGATCTTTCTTGCCAACTAGCTTGTATCGCATGTTCTTGGAGTTAGATTTCTGTGGTTGTGAAGCATACGTTGGCCACATGTTGATTTTGCTTTTCAAATCACGTCATTGTCCATTTGATTGGATTTAACGCACGAAGGTTTGATTATTTGTTCCTACACCACTTATCAGTTCATAAAGTAAACCGTATTTAGTTTGAGACTAGTAATTTTTATAAAGAGTAATACTTGGTAATTTAAGTTTTTAAACTAAATTCGTTAGTCTACATGTATCATCAATTAAAAATAAACACGGTAATTAATATCTAAATAATAATTTAATCACAAGAATTACGTTATTGATCTAACTGTCTTAACCTTAAAAAATAAGACTTAATTTGCAAAATAAGTGAAAGTACAAGTTTGAAGTGACTTGTTGGAGGTATTGAAACAGATAACTTCCTCGGTAAGTATTCTATTGTATTAACTGAAGAGAGCTACTAGACCCACCTCATTGTCTTATTTTCTCACCCACATTATAATCTCACCCACCTTAAAAAGTTAAAAAATTAAAATGCTATTTTCCCACCCACTATTATTCCCAAAATAACCTTTAATATATACATACATATGAAATTATAAAATTGTCTCTTAAAAAATATAACAAATAATATGTAAATGAAAACCACGAAGGTCTGCAAATTCAAATGGAAACGACAAAGGTATCCAAATTTAAAAGAATTCAACAACAACAAATTTAAAAATACGATTGACAAATTCAAATGACTTACACACAAATTATTCTTCTACCTTTTCAATAGAAACATAATCTTTTACCTATTCCGTAGAAGCGTCATCTTTCACCTGTTCAATGAAAAAGTCATCTTCTAAGTCCATTGCTATTTTTTAACTTTATCTGAATGAAAGGAGATGAAAATATGAGTTAGGGTTTAAGGTAGACAAATCGTCTCCCATGCCCAACTTTAAAAAAAAAAAAAAAAATTAAGCAAAACAAGATAATTAATGTCCTTATCAGTCTTTTTGTAAATGGATAAATTTGTAATTAAAAAATTCATTAAAAGATGGGTGTGAAAATAAGACATTGGGATGAGAATAACATCACTCTAACTAAATAATCAATTACACTATGAAGATATATATAGGCTTTGGCTATTTACATAGATACCCTTAACTACCTTAGCTAATCTCTTAACTACCCTAACTAATCACAACCATTAACAAAACTAATTACATTTAGTTTTAACAAACTATTTAACGGAAACAGAAATAGATGACTTGTCATTCTCCCTCATAGGAGGTAGTGGTTATCCATGCATGCATGTCCATACACAAAAATATATTATTTGTGGTGAATACTATTCCTAGAAATTTGGTTCGTCACTTTATGTCACTTTCCCAATATTTTTCTTTCTATTTCTATGACGTCTTGTGCCATTTGAGAAATTTTTTTGGCAGAAGTAGAACAATCTGACCACGACATTTAAAATACGTATCTTCACTTTAAAAAGTTTACAAGCCAGAAATGCTTAATTTCTTAATTATTATTCGAATCGAATATCGTTTAATCAACTAAGTTGTATCAAATAAATCAACAATTATCAATGAATATGCTACTTTAATACCCACAATTCTTCAATGAATATGCTATTGGTACCTACTCATTTTGATTTATTTGAAATATCTGAATGACTAAACTTTTTTCCTTACGAATAATTTTTTCCAAATAAAAATTAAGAGATTAAACAAGTTATAAATTTTATATAAAATACATTACAAGTAAGTAGATGAATAAACTACGGAATCCCAAAGTTTACCGTTACTTGAAAGAAAACAGAATTTTCCGTTTTATGGTTCTTTTCTCTCTCTTCTTTTTAAAATTTTATTTATTTATACACATATGTGGTGACGCGTCGTACAATTTGCATGGCGGAAAATGCAGGAAGAGAGAGAGAGAGAGAGAGAGAGAGAGAGAGAGAGAAGAAGTGGCTGTTGAGCCGGAAAACATGTGATTCGGAACCATTAACCAGATACGCTTAATCGAGGGGATAATTCCAAACCGCGAAAACGATGACAGAGAAAGTAGATATGTGTAAGTTCCAAGCAGAAGAACACTACAGAAGCACCAAGTACAGAACTGGCCATGCCACTTTTAACCCTGCTCCTGCTTTTCCAACCTCCATAAAAATCACTTCCCTTTAAAAGCACTTCTCCTCCTTCTCCTTCTTCCGAAAAGCGCTCCAAATGGAGCTTGGCAAAAGCAGCGGCAGAAAACGCGCCGCCGCATTCTCCTCCTCCTCCGCCACAAGCAACATGAAACCCACCCCCGCGACCGCCAAACCCGACAGGTCAATCGCTCACTACAGAGAGGACGCCAACCTCTTGGCCGAGTACGAGCAGTCTGCCGTCTCCGGTACGTCCTTCCACTACACAAGGTCAGTGCTTTTTCCTCCGGATTCTGTTCCCGAGGAGCAAATCGTTGCCTACCTTTCGAGAATCCAAAGGGGTTCTCTCGTCCAATCCTTTGGCTGTATGCTTGCAATTAAAGAACCCACTTTTCGAATTATCGGTTTTAGTGAGAATTGCTTTGAATTGCTGGGTCTGGATAAATCGGGAAGTGTTTTCGGGTCAAATGAGTTAAAGGGTTTGATTGGGATTGACTGTAGAACTCTGTTTACTCCTTCTTCCGCGGCTTCTTTGGCGAAAGCTGCTGCTTCGAGGGAGATTTCGCTGTTAAACCCGGTTTGGGTGTATTCTAAGAGCACCCAGAAGCCATTTTATGCTATTTTGCATAGAATTGATGTGGGGATTGTGATTGATTTGGAGCCTGCTAGGTCTGGTGATCCTGCATTGTCACTTGCAGGAGCTGTACAGTCTCAGAAACTCGCGGTTCGCGCAATTTCTAGGCTTCAGTCTCTCCCTGGAGGGGATATTGGCGTGTTGTGTGATACTGTTGTGGAGGATGTTCAGAAGCTTACTGGATATGACAGAGTTATGGTTTATAAGTTCCATGACGATGATCACGGTGAGGTTGTGTCTGAAATCAGAAGGTCGGATTTGGAGTCTTATTTGGGTTTGCATTATCCTGCCACGGATATCCCCCAAGCTGCCCGTTTCTTGTTCAAGCAGAATCACGTGCGTATGATCTGCGATTGCAATGTGAATCCGGTTAAAGTCATTCAAAGTGAAGAACTAAAGCAGCCTTTGTGCTTGGTCAATTCAACCCTCCGGTCTCCACATGGCTGCCACAGACAGTACATGGCGAATATGGGCTCGATTGCCTCACTGGTGATGGCGGTTATCATCAATGGTAATGATGGTAATGATTCAACAAAGCTTTGGGGGTTGGTGGTGTGCCACCACACTTCCCCCCGCTATGTCCCTTTCCCTCTTCGCTATGCTTGTCAGTTTCTTATGCAGGCATTTGGGCTGCAAATCTACATGGAGCTTCAATTGGCTTCGCAGTTGGCTGAGAAAAAGATTCTCAGAACACAAACCTTGCTTTGTGACATGCTCCTCCGGGACTCCCCATCTGGTATTGTGACCCAATCTCCGAGTATAATGGATCTCGTGAAGTGTGACGGAGCTGCATTGTACTATGGCGGGACATGTTGGTTGATGGGCGTAACTCCAACCGAATCACAGGTTAAAGATATAGCAGAGTGGCTGCTAAAAAATCATGGGGATTCCACAGGTCTGAGTACTGATAGTTTGGCGGAAACTGGTTACCCTGGTGCACCTTTACTGGGTAATGCAGTTTGTGGTATGGCTACCGCAAGAGTCAGTTCAAAAGATTTCTTGTTTTGGTTCAGGTCGCACACGGCAGCGGAAGTCAAATGGGGAGGAGCTAAGCATCATCCAGAGGATAAGGATGACGGTGGAAAGATGCACCCGAGATCATCATTTAAAGCTTTGATTGAAATAGTAAAAAGTAGAAGTTTGCCTTGGGAGGTCTCTGAGATTAATGCCATCCACTCTTTACAGCTCATAATGAGAGACTCGTTTCAGGATATCGAGGAAACTGGTTCGAAGGCAGTACAACAGAGTGATGCTGAGATGCAGTTGCAGGAGATAGATGAACTCAGTTCCGCGGCATGTCAAATGGTTAAATTGATCGAGACAGCTTCAGTTCCGATTTTTGGGGTTGATTC
Source organism: Pyrus x bretschneideri (assembly GCF_019419815.1). Taxonomy (NCBI): domain Eukaryota; kingdom Viridiplantae; phylum Streptophyta; class Magnoliopsida; order Rosales; family Rosaceae; genus Pyrus; species Pyrus x bretschneideri. The sequence continues at coordinate 502,215 of NW_025999646.1, forward strand.
GGATGGTCTCATCAATGGATGGAATGCAAAAATAGCTGAGTTGACAGGACTACAAGATAGCGAAGCTATGGGCAAGTCCCTTGTTGACGAAATTGTTTATGAGGACTCGCGTGAAGCGGTTGAAAATCTTTTACGTAGAGCGTTACAAGGTAAATCTTTTATTGCAGTTATGAAGTACCATCGTTGAGGACTTTAAAGTAACTCAAATGGAATTTAGTGTTGAAATTTTCATGCTTCGTGTTCTCTCGCACGCGTCTTTATAATTTTCCCAAATGGTATGCTCGTTGTTAACTTCTATACTATCCAGGTGAGGAGGACAAGAACATTGAGTTAAAATTGAGAAATTTTGGGCTTCCACAACATAAGTCGGTTGTCTATATTGTGGCCAACACTTGCACGAGTAGGAGTCCTGCAAAGGATGTTGTCGGTGTATGCTTCGTGGGTCAGGATATTACTTGTGAAAAGGTTGTTATGGATAAATTCATCCGCTTGCAAGGGGATTACAAGGCCATCATACAGTCTCTTAACCCCTTGATTCCACCAATATTTGCATCTGATGAAAAAGCATGTTGCTCAGAATGGAATGCAGCCATGGAAAATCTGACTGGTTGGACTCGAGAAGACGTTATTGGTAAAACACTTATTGGGGAAATCTTTGGAGGTTTCTGTCAACTGAAGGGTCAAGATACGCTGACTAAGTTTATGATTATGTTGTACCAAGGAATCAGTGGTAAAGAGATTGAGAAGTTTCCGTTCGGGTTTTTTGATAGAAAGGGTAATTTTGTTGAGGTGCTCTTAACTGCTAGCAAGAGGACTGATGCAGGTGGGAATATAATCGGTTGTTTTTGTTTCTTGCAAATTTTTTTGCGTGACATGCAACCGGCCTTGGAAGGACACAGACAAGAGGATATAGAATACTTTTCGAAACTTAAGCAATTAACATACATGCGGCAAGGGATGAAAAATCCTTTAAATGGCATTCGGTTTACCCACAAACTCCTTGAAAGTACAACTATTTCAGAAAATCAGAAGCAGTTTCTTGACACTAGCGATGCATGTGAAAGACAAATCATGGTGATCATCGAGGATATGGATGTGAGAAGCAGAGCCGAAGGGTGAGTATTCTTAGTTGGTTCATGATATGCGTAAGTTAAATGTTGTAACCTTATTTGTAGCGTTTTGTTTCTATACTAACTGATGAATTTGTGTGACAACGCTTTGGATCTTATTCGGGTTAATGCAGTAGCACGAAGCTGAACATGGAAGAATTTATGTTGGGAAATGTTTTGGATGTCATCATTTGCCAATCAATGCTCTCGCTGAGGGAAAAGAACTTGCAGCTCTTTCATGAGATTCCAGAAGAGATCAAATCACTATCTTTGCAAGGCGATCAAATCCGGCTTCAGTTGGTTTTGTCAGATTTCTGGCTCAATGTAGTGAATCATGCACCTTCCCCAAATGGATGGGTCGAAATAAAAATATCACCTGGTCTAAAGTTAATACAGGACGACAACAATGATATCCGTCTCCAGATCAGGTACCTCAAACCTAGCTAGATTCTAAGTTCTACCATGCACAACTACTAAATTTGGCATCAGCTCTACTTGTCCTCGATTAAAGTTATAACCGAAGCGTTAAGCTCTAAACCCTATTTTTCATCTCTTTGTGGATGTAGAATGACACACCCTGGCCAAGGCCTTCCGGCGGTGCTCATCCAGGATATGTTCGAGGGTGGAAACAGATGGACGACACCAGAAGGGTTCGGGCTAAATCTGTCCCGGAAACTTCTGAATAGAATGAATGGTAAGGTGCAGTATGTTAGAGAGCACAATAAATGTTACTTTGTCGTTGACATCGAACTTAAGATGAAGAAACAGAGGCAGAGGCTGCCTGTGTCTGAAGCTGATATGAGCACGACTTGAATTCATCAGAGAATTTGTTTGTTGAGTCTCCGTCTACTAATCATTGTATTTTACCAACCATGTTGAAAACAAAATGAATAATATCATGTATTATGTGTACAAATCTTCAAGTGATATTTGAGTGCACTTGTTCTATTTCAAGAGGAAAATTAATTGGAGTTTCGAAGACGGGATTCAAACTTAGGTGTAAGGGGCCGAGTGCCATGCCCTGATCAACTAGTATAACGCACATTTGCAGAAGTTGATCTTGTTCCATATTGGAAAACGATTTGCATGCACTCAAATTCACCTTCTACACACCCCTGACTATTTTTGTCCGCGTGATTTGTTCAATCCAAAAGTAAAAAATAAGCATCGATGTGCAAAGGAAACAAAAGGGTGCGTAAAAATCACTTCGCTTCCCGTTTAAAGATTCAAAATACACATCTCAACAACTCCCAACAAATTGATACCGCCAAAAAGAAGCATGTTTTTCCACCACTATACAATTTTGTACCCCAAGTCAAATAACCATCCCTCCCTCCGTCAAAACACATTTACTCATATCCCTCTATGAACATCATATTTGCAGACTACTAGTCCACACCCCAAAAGTCACACAACAAAAATTGAGCTCAAAATATCAGAACCTGCACAATTGACGACAAACGCATACGGCAGCTGGGAGAATTGGATTCGCCGACAAGCATTTATCGCTCTCTTATCCGGCCGCTAACTGCAGATGAAACAAAACGCTGCTGGGTGTTTCACGTCAAACTCTCTAGAAGATACTACTAAACAAAAGAAGCTCTGCATCGCATCCTTCAACGACTCCTACTTTTATATACTAGATAATGTATATGATAGTTGGAAGCCACAGCCACCACCAAATTCGGCCGTGACATCTTCTTTAATACACTGTTAACTCTTATATGGCTTCTTGTCAAAGCCATGGTCTGGGCTTCCTGACGAATCAGAGTCCGACTCTTTTTCCTGACTGACCTGGATGTTCAAATTGTTGGAAGGAAGATGTTCGTGGATGATCTACACAGAAGAAATGCACAAGATCAGATCAAATATGTTTTCAAATGTATGGAACGTCAAAACAACTCTAGTTTCATAAAGCAAATAACCGAAGAAATGCAAGCACATTAGTCATTAGAAGATTCATGAAGTGTGTACTGTACTACCTGATCACCAGCCTCAGAACCTTCTGAGTGAAAGAGTATCGGGCGACAGCGTTTGTCTTCATTCATTAGGCTTGAATTTTGAAAGTGGGCCACAAGAGCCGCCTTCCCTTGGATTCGAGCATAAGCCAAGGAGGCAACTTTCTCACTATTGAACTTCTCCCACTTCTTTCCATTAAATGCCTGTCGTATTAGAAAGAAACGTATATTAACAACATATCCTGCTCCTTTCTATACCATGCCGGTACCATTTCAGTTTCTAAAAGAGAAGGCTCAAATTGACAGTACGCATCTCACCGTTCAATGAATACAATGATGTATAAATAACACAAAGAATTTAACATAAAATCCAAAACAGCGAAAGACCAAAAAGAAAAAGAAAAAAGCACCTCATAAAATGGGATGATGTGTGAAGGAGACAGCATATTGATAAATGCATAGCCCACATTGCATTTGTTCTGCACATAAGAGTAATATCACTCAAGGGAGAATTGTAGGGGAAATAAATATTATCGAAGAAAAAGTGTCACAACATACTCTTTAAGTAAAAGTACCTTAAAATCAATTGGCAGATAGAGAAAATCAAAAGTACCCCCGTGATTTTCATCTATTGCAGCAAGTAACATTTTCGAGGTGTACCTAATAGACAAGAAGAATATGAAAAACATGATAACGGCCATCAAATATGATAAATATAAGAAATTATTATAAAAGTCAGTCATACTTGTTTGGAATATTTTTTATCATTAAAGTTGTTCGATTATCTTCCCCGGAGAGAATCTTATCCAAATCAAGCTGAAACTGTTTCTTGCTATCAATCTGGGTCCCATTATTATCCATTCGTCTGCTCCTCCCACGCTCAATCAAACCATCTATGCTTGTAGGTGGCAGTCCTGCGTACGGGCCATTACCTAAAAACACAGGGCTAAGCTTCGGTGAGCCCACCATTTTAAAGCTACCTTCAGACATGTTTCCAGGTAAGGATATGCCACCATTTCTAGAAGGACGAGCACCCACGTTAAACATAAAATTTCCACGACTGGGTCCCAAACTCATGCCTCCATAGGCAGCAGGACCCAAAAAAGATGTTTCTGGTGACTCTGGGAAGTAATTAAAGCGCCTGTCTAAAGGAACACCAGATGGGGCAGATCCAACATGATGATGATGATGGTGATGATGGGAAGAGCTGAGCAAAGGGCCATTATGACCTGAGAATGGAAAGGCATGGCCCTTCCCATTGGATGTAAGTTGATGTCCCACTGATTGTCGATGCCAAGCTGAAGAGTTGGTGTTTTCTGAATAAGGAGTTGGACTCCCCCAAAGAAATTGAGGGCCTGATAAAGTTTCCACATGAGATCCACTTGAGGTTGAAGGATTGAACGAGGGCATGGCTCCTTGGAAATGGGTTGAGTTCTCTGGAAATGAGTGTGATTGTTGAAATGCAGATCCGTGGTCTGAGTTTGTACTGGAAAATATATGATCAACATGACTCCCCCTTCCATGGTTATTGCCAATGGGTGCAACCTTCACATTGTTTGATATCTGGGGATGCAGAATTGACGCTAATCCAGGCAAATGGTTGCTGTTTGTTGGACTCATAGTCCCGAAACCAGGAGATTTACTAATACTTTGCACAGGACTGTGTTCCATTGGGTTGTTAAACTGTGCCCAGTTACCTGTCAAGAATGTTGAATTGACCTCATTTTGTAAGAAAAATGCAATACCCGAAAATATTTGTTTGTTGAAGCCATTATATGTTCACCAGTGATAAAATTAATCTCAAACGAGAAGTTACCCGGTGGAGAGATTGTTATTGGGGAACCCACTGGATGTCGATAACTCTGAGATTCATCTTGTTCAGGGTCTTGATTCAGTTGAAGCATCAAGCTAAAAGGTAGAGGATACAATCAATTAAAGACACCAACAGTTGGATCAAACTTCAAACACAATTAAACAAACCAAAATCCAAGAAACCGAAAAGAAACAACATCAGCATTAATAATCACAAAGCAAGAAATCAAAACATTTATATTGTCTACTTACTTTCGACGAGCTCCACCAGGTCGACTGGGTTCAAGCTTTATGCGTTTACCAGCTATGTCACTCCTATTTAACGACTTAAGGGCTGCTTCTGCAGCTCTAACATCATAAAACTCAATAAATTTATGATGCCTCTTGTGTGGTGTTTCCCTTATCTGCTTTATACAATGAACACCAGAAAGAAATGTTAACCGCTTCATACTTTCAAAAGTAAATAAACACAAAGCAAGAAGTAGAGGGGGTGAAGCAAGATACAATCATCACCTCTTTCACCTCGCCATAAGCCCCAAATATATGACGGAGGTCTTCATTTGAAACTGATGGATCCAAATTGAAAACTACCAAAGTTCCTTGATTAATATCCTTCTCTGATGGATTATCCTGATGTTGCATGAGAAAGAATGCAAATATTGTAATTTATATATATTTTTACATATTTAAAATGAGCGTCAAAGAACAACTAACTCAGTACTAGAAAGTTGTTTTGACCTTTGGAATTGAGAAGTGAATATCAAGCTTCCTCCGCCGCAGAGGCTTGTTTTGTAATGTGCGCATAGCAGTTCGAGCAGCACGAATATCATAATATGATATCATCACAAATCCCCTATGTTTACATGCAGTGTACAGCGTTCTAATATCCCCGTATTGCTACAAAAGAGATTAATAAAAACACACATTAAAAGCTGGGTTGTCCAAAATGAACAGCGCCAGATGTTGCATCACATTTATTATTTAAACAAATGTGTTCTGAGATTCACATGCACAATGCCCTATGAGTAAGAGGCGAAACCTGTCTACGCACAAGCAGCACGAAAGGTAAAGAACTTATACATCCAATATGAAAAATAAAAACTAGTGACTAGTCATTAAGCAGAATAACTGAAATGGAACCAAATCATTAGAAATGAAATGAAAAAAAAAAAAAAAAAAAAAAAAGATGAGTGATGGGTCCTACTATCCTTTTATACACGGGAAGGCGTGCCAGAAAACGTCTACTTAAGATCGTTCAAAAACAAATTAATGTGTTGCTCTCATTTGCAGTTTTAAATCAGGATGTGCATCTTATGCTCAATTGGGCGAGTAATATAATCCATTACAATTTCTGGTGAGGGGATTAGAAATCCGAACAAAGGATATGGGTATTACTGGTACGAAAACAAGGAGCTTTGCCTTAATTAAATTACCTCAAAAAGAGTCCTCAGTTCTGAATCCTCAACATTACTATTGATATTTCGCACAAACAATGTTCTGGAAGGATGCTCTCCATATGGATGTTCTCCAGCAACAGCTCCCACGCCATTTGGAAGGGCAAATTGAGCCATCCCGTTCCCAGTAGCACCGTCAGCTAAACTTACTTTTGACATGCCAATTCTCAGGCTCTCCTGTGCATCAGTTTCCAATTCCATGCCGCCTCCACTACCAAAGAGATCATAATCTTCCAAGTCTTCCAGTGAACCAGGCAACCCACTGAGGTCAAGATCATCTGCTATGCCAGCTAACAGCACCTCCTCATCGCCAGGAAGCAAGTTTCCAAGCGCATGAGTTTCAATATCTTCAAGCGGATCGTTACCCTCCAAATTTTGGTGGAGTTTATTTAAGCCAGACGAAAGATCATCAATAGATTGACAGCCTTGGTCAGTACCATTCACGTTCACTGCACGAAATGCAAAAATACATGAGGCATTCCCTACTAAATGTGAATTCTGAAAATCATGACACAATAGCTCACACGTACACTTTGGATGTGGAAGAACAGGTAATGAACTTGAAAAGAGGGTAGCATCACTGGAGGCATTGTGGGCACCAGATCCAGATAAAATGCCCCATCCTCCTCTACCCACTTCTTTAGGAATACCCACCATTGGAACCTCGGTTGGGCCTACAAGACAAATTAACAGACATGTCAATCAGGACACGAACTGCATATAGTCCATACCTAATACGATATATGATTTAGAAAAATTACCAGAAGATGAAAAGTTCAAAGACTGATTCATTGCATCCGGATCCTGCTTATAGTTAACAAAAGTAAGAGTAAGAAAAATACGATATATTGTATGTATAAATATCAAATCTTTCTCCCATTTTAAGCAAAATAGTAAATTTCTTAAGGCCACACAAAGGTGCAAGAATCAAATATAGTTTAAATCCTATTCCTAAAAAATCCAGGAGACCTTTCCATTTAAGCCGAACTGTAGTTTACCCCCTTAACACCAAGTGTATAGAATTGGCAACAGAAAAAAACAACTTCCATCTAAGCACTATGATTGCCAGGTTCAAGAAATCAAAAACATCTCGACATAGAAATACATCGAATTACGACTTAGGAAAGGATTTAACACCATATTGTTTAGAGGGCGGATGTCCATTTCCCAACAAGTAGGACAATTTACGGCCAGAGATAAACGCACCCGGCTTATACCCATAGATATAAACAGCAATTTATATGGCATCAAAGACCCATACTTTTATAGACTACATTAAAGGTTTAAAAAGATTCAAAAATAAAATAAAATCTCAGAAATGCATATCAGTCTAAGCTCCCAAGTTCTTCGTGTGGAGTTCTCTGCTCCTTTTTGGGTATGGACTATTTAGCCAAGCAGGCATAAAAATACCAAAAGAAACTCAACCATTTATGCAATTTGGTCAAATTTTATACAGTTTCCAGCAAAACCCAATTACTCAAAATTTAAAAAGGAACCCAATAAATGATTGAAGCAATATTATACACAAGTTATGCAAGTCCAAGAAACCCATTTGATCAAACTAACCAGCTAAAGAGAAACAAAATTACAATCAAAATTTGGATTAAAAACTACCCGAACAGCTACAGAGGCAAGGCCAAACCCTAGAGCTTCGAAGTGCAGAGACGATCAGAGAGAAAGGAACAGTCTTTCTTCCTTCCCCACTGCTGCTGCCACTTTCTCTCTCTAAAAACCAACTGGAAATTGTAGAAAGACAGAGAGGGAGAGTGATGATGATTGGATGAAAGAAGTGTAAAAAAAAAAAAAAATGAAAAAGTTTCAGAGAATGATTGAGGGGGAGAATGGGTTTGGGTCTGGATTTTGGGTTGTGAGGAAAGGGGGTGGGTGGTTTCAACTTTCAAGAGGTATTTAAATTGAATTTTTGGTAATCCAACGACATTAATCCTTTTTTATTGATTAATTTAATTTTGTTTTAAATTAAAAATTAAAACAAAATAAAAAGCAGAAAAAAACAAAAGAGGGAAAATTACTATTTGGTTTGATGCTTATCCACCGTATTATGGCATGATTGTCATAATAAAGTTTTGGGAATCTTTAATTTTGTTGAGCAATGAGGAAGGTAAATTTTTTAATTATGGATAAAGGAAAAGATGAAAAGTGGATAACAATCAGCCATGTCATCATGATGTCCTTAGATCTTTAATTACAAATTTAATAGTGAAAAGGGGCTTGTAGATCGCTTAGTATAACTCTAACATATATCCCTTCGTCGATGACTAATCTAACATCTATTGCTCGATTAAAAAAAAAAAAAAATTTATTGTCACTTAGTATAATGGTATTGATATTTAACAGTAAGTAAGTGGTATTAAGTTTGAATCTCGTAAATGACTTGTGAATGACGAATTCGATACCCAAATATAATCAGCACATATGTGTGGTTTAGCTCATCCCTCACCTTTTATTATATATATAGTCCTTGTATTAAAAAAAGCTTTTATCCTTACACGTGAGATCCTATAATCGATTCTATCTCCCTCGATAGTGTTGTTGCCTTTTGCATCTAAGTTCAAGTCATCGAGTTGAGTTCTCAGCCCAATCTTTTTCTTCATTTTATTAACAATATTTGAGTGCCGAGAGAAAACATGTGGCTTTAACCAACTTAACTATACCTAAATTAATTTAACATGAACGTATAAATAAGTTGGTGGTTTTTATTTTTGGATAGTAGTATTCACACACTCATTTTTACTTCTCACATACTCTGTTAATTTTTTACTATTAATTTTTTTTAATTTATTCGATCCGACAACTGAAAATTGAAAAAGATATCTGAGAAATAAAAATGTGTGTTCCACCTTTTCTTTTCTTTTCTTGATTGTTGAGAGAAAGAGTGGGAAATGGGTCGCTCGCTCAAAGAAAAATGCAAGAGTTTTCAACTTTTGAAGTAATGCAGGAATATTCCACTTCTTATCCAATCACTAGTTGATTAATGGACCTTTTGCTTTGCACAACATATTCCTGCTCATACCTAACTTTCCCATAATCTGAGGGTAGTGATATTCCCGTATTCTTTTTACCTCTCATTTATTTTTTTTAATTTTTTTTGTCCATTGATGTTCTTCAATTCATTCGACTTGACGGTCGGAAATTGAGAAATGTGTGTGAATGATAAAAATGGGTGTATGAATAGTGTCATCCTAATCTAAACTCTTCAAACTTGGTCTAATTACAAAATGATGATTTGTCCAAATTAGTTTCTCACCATGATTCATGAACAAAAAAATCTGATTTATGCATGACCTAAAAGAGAATGGAGTTTATTATTGCGAGGCGAAATTTGTTGCTGATGTTTTTATGGTGGTTGGACAAAGTTATTGATGCTCGTTGTTACTTGTTGTCTCTTATTGCGTAATCTCGGTTACTTTGCCGTTGAGACTGTTTTTCTTTTTTATTTTCTCAAGGGGCGTGTTCGTTGTAATTTTCAGTTTTCTTATTAAAAAAAAAAGAAGCATTGTTTGTGTCGTGGCCTAAAATCTAGAGAGAGAAAGAGAGAGGGTGCGACCGAGCAATGAAGAAAGGCTTGAGGAATTCTACAATTTGAATGTCTTGTGCCTTTATTTACAGCAATAAGTTGAATAGAATAACTTGCTCTCTAAATAATACAAAGTCAAATAGGAAAGATCTTATAGATTCCGAAGGATTTCTAATTTATCTCCACTTAGAATTTACACAATCACACAATGTGAAATACTAATTACAACAGTTTGATTTTATTTTTAATTTTGCTGACTAAAAAGAAAATAACTTGTTTCCTTCTAGGGTTGATGCAACTTAATTTCTTAAAAAGCATACAATTTGTTTTGCCAAAACAAGAGGTTGAGCAATCATGGCAGCATGAGTTTTGAGTACACACGTTTGATGGTTTTAAAGGGAAACTTTCCTTGAAAGGATACGTATTTAGAAAAAGTTAACTTTAAATTTTCCCATGATGTCTCTTGACTCAAAGCCTAAAGACACTCTTTGGTTCCAAGATGAACACAAAGAAAGCGATCGTGCACTTACTTGCAATCCAAGCATGAATTAATTAGGGTTTGATAGAGCCTCATTCATTCTCCTAATCCTTCCTTTTTAGCTTGGACATTTTCCTAATCTTTTTTAGGGGGGTGTGTTCAATTGGGATTTTGAGGGATTTTAATTCTTTTAATGAATAGAAGGGTATTCAATCAGAAATTTAAATGATTCTCTGAAATTCAATGTGTATTCAATCAAGATTTTAAGATAATTTATTAAAATCCTTAGAAATCCGGATGTATTCAATTAAGATTTTAAAGAAGTTTATAACATTCCAAGTGTATTCAATTAGAATTTGATTTTAAAGAATTTGACAAAGTTGAGCAATTAGAGGAAATCGGAGAGATTTTGTAGTGTATTTTAAACATCCACATATCTCACCTCTCCCCAAAAGATTTTGAGAGAATTGAATCAAAATTTTATATGAATGGTCATCCAGCTAGAGCTTAACCTGGAAACCTTGATCCCACTTAGTTGAATGACAATGATAAGGGCTTGCAAAACTAAGTAGGGCCTTTTGAATTGAATCTTAAGCAGTCTACTAGTGGTGCGAAGCGTCGAATAAAATGAAGAAAATCAAAAGACTAAAATTAATAAAAAAGTGTGGGAGGTAAAAAAAAAAAAAAAAGTGTAAATAGCACTACCTAAAACCAATAGTCATCCCTTATTTTCTTTGTCTCTCTCAAGTGGTGCCATGAAAAGTAACTAGATCCCCTCAGGACCCAAAGGAATTGAGACCAAAGATCAAATGATCCGGGCCATTAAAATTTGATCAAACGGCTATAATTATTATAACTTTTAAAGAGGCCCCCTGTTTGTAGATGTTTGATCAAATTTCAATGACCATAATCATTTGATCCTTGAGCTTAATTCCTTTGAGTTTGAAGAGGATCCGGTTTCCCATGAAAATAGGGGGAGTGTTTGATTCGATTCATGTCAAAAATTAATTCATGTATGCAAGTTTCAAAGTACTAAGTGTTGGGGGACAAAAAAATTTTGTGTGAAGAAAAAAAACAACGAGATAAGTGACGTAATACAATTGTTGAAATTTTTTATTTTAAAGTTTTCAACTAATTATATTATTATTTAGTGTAACTGATCATACTTCCGACGTTTTGAAGAATCTCCGGTGTCGGGAGAATGGGTCCCATTCAAGTTTCAAGTGATGACCGACTGTTCTCAACTTCTTGTCGACACCTTCTCGACATCGACGTAGAAAGTTGGGTTGGGGCGCACATAGGCGTGTGTGGGGTGAGGGGAGCTTTTGTCGCCTAGTCCATCTCCCCCGTCACCACCGCGAGTTCACACGTACTTCTTGCTTGGAGGAGGGAGATATTTTGCTTCTATGTACTTGGAGGCATCCATAGGACGGGGCACTTAAAAGGAAAATGCTCCATTCTCCATATCAATTCGGTTCCGTCTTTAGTCTTTCACACACTTTTATTTGATATTGTTCGTTAATTTCATTTAAGTTATTAAATTTAATGATACAAAAAAGATATGCGTGTGAAAGTTAAATTGGGTGTGAAAATCATCTGCTTATATGCTAAGGGGCTGTTTGATAATAATGTGAATTTTCAGTTTCCAGTTTTGAATTATAACTTTGAAAAAAGAAAGTGGAAATAAAAGGATAAAATTGAAAACAAAATAGTATGAAACGGTGATAAGATATTAGACCATCTCCAACTGAAGGAGGGCCTTCTGGCCCTCCAAAAAATTAATATTTTAATGAACAGTGCATGATCATATGTCTTACCATCTCCAACCGAGAATCAAAGGGTCATATGGCTCGTTTTAGCAATGTCACAAAAAACCATCTCCAACCAAGGGCCAATGGGCCATGGTATGGAATGTGAAGAATTGAAATAAAATGAAGTAAGATAGTATGAAATGATGAGAAATATATGAGAAATGGTGTAAGAAAAAATTAAAAATTAAAAAAAAAAAAACAAGTGAAAAGGCTGGGCAAATGGAAAAGAACAAAAAAGGAAAAAGAAAAGTGGGCTAGCCAACGGGCTGGCTAACTGAAGATTTATGTGGGGCTCACAAGCTCTTTGACCTAACTCTCGGTTTTCAAACTATTTTCGATCCTCTGACCCTCTAGACCCTTAGGTTGGAGATGGTCTTAAATTATCTTAAGGGGAGCTACAAGAATTAATTGTTGATATTCTCTATGTATAGACACAAAGAGATAAAAAATATGCAACTTCTTTTACAAGGATAAATTTTTCGGTATGCCAGAAAGAAGGTTCTACATACAAGTGTGAATTTTTTTTTTTAATTTTTAAATATCCAATTATTTATATTATGATATTTACGGTACCAGGTTGTATTTCTAACACGCTAAAAAATTTCTGCTTGTGAGACATAGATCTAATGAAAGTACAAGAAACTCTCAAAAGAGATGAAGCCCAAAAGCATAAAATCAAACAAATGACGGCCCATTGGGTCATACCAATTGAGCGTGGAACTGTGGCCTTGCAAGGCCGTTCACTTTCTTTTTCAAAAAATATTAAACAATTAATTAATTTTCATTGGAAAATCAATTAATTAAGAAAATATAAGGGCGTTATTAACACAAATAGAAAAATACAAGTAAAAATCAAGCCCGTTATCCTCGTGTCAAAACAAAACTCAGAGCTTTGCAGCTTATCGCGAGCTCTATGAGAGCGCCAAAAAATGCAGAGAGCTTTCTTCAATTCTCTGCTCTTCCAATCCACTTCCGACTCTTCCCCCGTCCCCTCGCAGACTCATTGTAGATGTTATGTTATGTTCGGATAAATATATACTAGTCGATGAGCGTACATTTTGAATATGTGAACAATTTTATTTTATTTTTTGTTTTATTTATTTATTAAGGGGTATGATTAGTTTTTAAAGTTTTAAAAAGAGTATGAAAAAATAATGGTAAGACAATTTCTCTTACTAAGTGCATATTTTATCTTAATATTACATAATTACTGTTTTTTATCCTCTTTATGTAAATATTGTGTATCAAAAGTAAGGTAAAATAGGAAAAATAAGGATATGATTGTAATTTTAAAAAAAAAGAAAAAAAGGGATATGATTGTCATTTTGTCAAAAGGTACAAAATTACTATTTACCCTCCTCATGTCAATATTGTGTATTGAAAAGTAAGGGTAAAATTGGAAAAAAAATGGAAAAAAAATTTTACAATGGCTCTTCTCTTAATAGAATAGAAGATTATGTTTTGATGCAGAGGAGAGAGCAAAGTGCTCCAGTTAATTTGGCTAGCCGCTACGGTCATGTTTATGTGAATAAATATATATTTACTTACAAGTTATAAAATTCTCATTTAGAGGTTATTTGAATATGTTTTTAAAATGATTAAAAATGTTTTTGGTGAAAATATTTTTGAAACCAATTATTTATAAAAATACAAGTAAATACTAGAAAAGTACTTAAAGTGTTTTTGAAACCCAAAAATATTTTCTCTAAAAACGATCTCAGCCATTTTAAAAACACATCCAAACGGGCCCTTATACAGCACTTAAGGTGTTTTGGAAACTCAAATCAATTTCACCAAAAACTTTTTCAGTCATTTTGATAGAGTGGTAGGCTTAGGCCCAGTTTTCAAACCCAGATCTTTTAACCAGGGTTATGTTAACCCATTAGCACCAAATTTCAGTCCACCTCCCAAGTCACAAAACCCTAGCAACCCTAATAGCTTCCACTCTTCGCTTATAAAAACAACGTCACCAGTTTTTCAATCCGCAGCTCGGCAGCTCAGCAAAACCCTACACACTGTAAGCCTCTCCTCTCTCTCTCTCCGCCGCTCTCGTTTAGGTTTACAGATCTGTCCTGTATATATCTCATTTGAATCTCATTAGGGTTTAACTAATGCAATTTTAATCTGTTGTTTGGATTTGCAGGAGTTAAGTGAAAATGGCGGTGCCGTTGCTGAAGAAATCGATCGTGAAGAAGCGGGTCAAGCATTTCAAGAGGCCCCAGAGCGACCGCAAGGCCTCCGTCAAGGTATAACACCAATATAATCCTTCGTCCCCATTTTTTTTTTCTGATTTTTTTTGAATATTTGTTTTGTGTTGGTGTCGATTTATGTGGAGAAAATGATGATACTGTTGTCGCCCCAGTCTTACTTGCATTTTACAATGGATGCAAGATGGTGATAGACATACTTATATCTGATTCCATTCTGTCATGTATTTAGTTGGGTAATTCATTTTTTTTTTGTATAGATTTATATATCCATTTAATTGGTTTTCTAAAATTTCAATCCAAACATATGGAACAATGGTTTTTCGCGGTGTCGAAGCGGTATTATGTTTACCATTTCGTTATTTGAACTTGGTTTTTGATGGATATGAGGATAGCTATTAGGACCTGTCTTACTTGCGTCTTAAGGTGCAATGGGGTGAATCAGTGATCGACTGTCTGATCATTTTAAGCTATAAAAATCTGGGTTTTTATCATTTGATTGGTTTTTTGTGGGTAATATTTGGAATTTGTTTCGGTCAATTTCACTTTGTTTTATCTTTTTATTTTGAATTTACTTGTTTGTTCAACAAAAGGGTTTCAGTTTTTTGGGATATGCAGCAAGAAGTGATGATTTGTACCCATCTATTCTGCAATTTGAATGATGAATACTTACATGCACTACCATCTGATCTACGTTGCATTCCCATTTTCGTCTACCATTTCAGTAATTTATTTTGTTTGCTTAGGATTAATAACTTTTCAGTTGTATCTTTTTGGAAGTAAGTCTGCAATCTGTGATGCGAATATTTAACGTTAATGATATTCTGTGATTAGTAAGTTAAAATCACCATCTTTCGACTGAGATTGCAGTTTGAACGATTAGTTCATTCTCATTTGTGATTTCTTGCTCCTGTTGTGTCTAATATGTGGTCGTCTGTGTGAATACGTATTGCTGTGGAGTTGTTTGCCCATGGTATCTGATGTCCAGATTTATTATCTGTGGCTGGACATTTCGTTTAACAGGGCGTACATAGAAGTTTACAGGTCTTTGCGACACAGTTAGCTTTGATTCTCAACGGCTTTCTGTTACTTTAACCCTGCAAACATTTACTTTGTGCTACATTGTTTATTAGTCGGTTATTTTTCTTGCCGTGGTGTACATTACTCTGACTAATCATCATGTTCATCAACTTTTTATTTGACAGCCCAGCTGGAGAAGACCAAAGGGTATTGATTCTCGTGTTAGAAGGAAGTTCAAGGGATGTGTTCTCATGCCCAACATTGGTTATGGGTCAGACAAGAAGACCCGTCATTATCTTCCCAATCATTTCAAGAAGTTTGTTGTGCACAACGTCAAGGAGCTCGAACTGCTGATGATGCACAATAGGTATACTGAAGACCTTTGTTTTGTGCTTCTTTAGTTTCAGATTTTGTTTTCACAGAACATTTCTAATTTGCATTGTTTTTTCTTTTCACCTCATCTTAATCAGGACCTACTGCGCCGAGATTGCACACAATGTGTCCACAAGGAAGAGGAAAGAAATTGTTGAGAGAGCCGCCCAGCTTGATGTTGTTGTTACGAACAAGTTGGCCAGGTTGCGCAGCCAGGAAGATGAATGAGGCTTGTATCTACATTTTGTAGTGAGCATCTTTTTTTATTGAAATTATAACGAGTTGTAATCCATACTTTGAACACGCCGACCATCGGATTATTTCTGGTAGAATGTTAGGCCGGAGTGTCATTTGAAATTCAGCATCTTCGTATTTCATCGGGCATCGAAGTTGAAGTCACTCGTTGCTGTACAAAGTACAAATAAACTTGCGATGGTCGATGCGAAATTGACATGGACAATGTTGCTAAATTTTGAATGCAATGGCGCTGATGATGATCCTTAATTTGGATGCGAGTTTTTGCCCTGCACCCAAGTTTTACTTATAAAATGGCTGAAAGTACTTTTAAATAAAATGTTTTGGGTTTCAAACACCTTTCAGGTAGATTTTAGGATTCATTATTTTTATTAAGAATTGGTACCAAAAATATTTTCATCAAAATTCTTTCAGTTATTTTATATATATATATATATATATATATATGTGTGTGTGTGTACATGGTGGTTTCTTTATTGTGGTTCTTCCGATAATGTTTGTAGATTTTGTACTTCTGAAGTATACATTCGTCACAACAACTAATGTCTATTTGAATTTTTTTTGCCGTTGTGTAAAATTTCTTAGTTATGCATGTGTCATTGCTAGATAATGGTAACATAGAGGAGACGGAAAAATAACTTTTAAAACCCCAAATATTAGCTAATGACTACAAAAACAACAATTCTTCAGTTCCCGGGTTGGGCACCTACATTACATTTGGTTTATGCTGCATTTTCTAAGCCTAGCAAACATCTAATTTCAAGTGTTGACATTAAAAATATCTGCTCCCATCGAACTGTTTATCTCCCATCTTTCCCCCATCAAACCCTTTCTCTCTTATCTTTGCCAAAATCTGCTTCTACAAGGGCCTACAAGGCCTTGTTTGACTTGGAGGTGTTCAACAAGCCGTCCATCTTGTGGGCGGAGGGCCATCAGTCTTCGGGTCTCGTCCTACACCCAAGTCTCGGCTCACTTCATCGGTGAGTTTAGGATTGAGATTGAGACTAAGACTGGTAGAGGTCCTCGTTCAAGACCACCACCTCCATCATCAGGTCCCTGCTGCCTTCCTCGTTATAGAAGTCGATTGCTTGAGGTTTTGTACATGGCGGTGGGCGTGGTAGTGAAATATATAAAATTTGATTGCTTGAGGTTTTTCCGAGAAGTACATGGCGGCGGGTGTGGAAATGAAAATTTCGGGTTTGCTAAGAAAAAGGTGTTTGAGAGAGAGTGAGCCTGGGAGAGTGTATGTTCGATTCAGAGAGATATTGGTTGGTAATGCTTGGTATGTTGAAAGCAGAAAACGAGACGTGCAATCAACCCTTTATTGATAATTAATCTAGATATAACCTTCATCCCGTCATTCTTTGGTTTCCTCCCCCGCCTCATTTCTTATTAGCATGATCATAATATTGTTTATGACCATCATCTAATCCTGGTCAAAGCATCGAACTTTCTGAAGTTTGCCATCATTTATTTTGCTCTCTTACCTCTCCTCTCATTCATCAATTAGTTGAGTAAATTTTATAGTCTGTTTGGGGTTTTGACTGTTAGGCTTATCTTTTTTTCATGAACCTAACTCACACTTATTTTCTCAACAAAACAGGATCATATTGTTGGTGTTTCTTAAAAAAAAAAAAAAAATAGATTAACTTTTTTTTTTTTGGATTTAAGAACCATTTTCTTCTTTCCAATCAAATTTTCATCTCTTATAAGAACCATATGAATTTGTGATCGGGGTCTTATTTTCAGTACCAACTCGAACTCTCACAAAGAGTACGACTCGTCACAAACACATTCTTACAAGCGCTCTTTGTGACAGTTCGTTGTGTGAGTCTGAACTCTCACAAAAGAGTGAGATTCGTTATAAACAGTGAGTTTCGCACTCTCATGTGAAAGTCCATTACGAGACTTTGGCAAAAGGATTATTAATCGTGCTTCGAGGGCACACTTGTTGAAGCTCGATACAGTGCTCCTAGCGCTTAAATTTGCAAGTCCACACTTTGTTCTTTGTTCTTTAAGCTTTGTTAATTTACTACATGATGATTAATCAAATGATATTGAAGCCACAAAACGAGACCTCTTCGCGTAAAATTTGGGAAAAATGTCAATTGATCCATAGGCGGGAAGTACTGGTTTGGTACTGAGATGCTTTTATAAAAAATGGGTATAAAAAAAAGCTGAGCTCAAAAAGCTGTTTGGCAAACACTTAAAAACAACTTATTTTCACAGTTTTGGGTGAAAAAAAAGCTTAAAACGTGAAGCAACAAAAATGAGTTTATTCTCACAACACAGTAAAAATAGTTTTTTTTCAAAGCACAATAATACCAAACCAGCCCTATGTCTCCAAACTCACCTTCAAAGAAGCCGAAAAATCTTATTAACAAACAATGTTGTTAAAAAAAAAAGGCTAAACACTACGTTGATCAACTTACAATGTCTTGATCTTGTTTGGTTTGTTTTTCTTTCTACTGTCAGCCTTCACATTTCCAGCCAAAACCACAGCAGCTACGATCCCAGCACACGCCGCCAACGCTACCACAGGCAGAGCCCACTTTGTCTTCCACCATCCACTCGCCGCCTTCTTCTTTCCCACCAGCTCCTCACTCTTCTTTCTCTTCAGCTCCTCCATTGCCGTCTTCAATGCCAGTGACTCGCTCATCTTCCACTCCATCTCTCTCTCCTGCGCTTCCATTTCCTCTTTCATTACTTGCAAATCAAGCAACCCAACCGTGCTCTTCTCTATCATCGAATCCAGCATTTCAATTTCCGCAAGCAGTTTAGAAACCCCCTTCTCGCTTGTATTGTCATCTCCTCTCTCAGGCATTATGTCGAACACCTTCTCTTCAACATCAGCTTCGAGTTCTTCCGACTTGTCGAAGTCTGTGGCTTTCGAGTTATCGTCTTCGAGGACCAAATTGAGGTCTTTGGTTTCGATTTCAGGAGCTGCATCGGTGTGGTGGCTCTCCGTCGCATGATGATCGGCGCGGTCGATGGTAGCGCGGCTCGCCATTGACAATCTCCGCTGCGAGAACTCAAATTTCAATTATATAACCACTCTCATAACGATCCCGTTTGGTTCTGAAAGCAAATATCAATTTTGCTATTTAATTCTCCTTTTTTTTTTTTTGGCTCCTCCAATTTTTCTAAATTCTTTATGCGATCTTGTAACAATATTTCCCAAAAGTAGAGATTTATAAGGTAAATTGTTTGTTTAGGCTATTATCATGTTTGGAACAAAACAACAAGGAAAGACCCAGTCAAATCTGTCTCAAAAAGTTCACACAAATAATTTTAAAATATATATATATTTATTGTGAAAATTAACAAGGCAAAAGTTGTTAATTAAACTTCCGTATTGATTGAGTCTCATTAGCAATTTGCGGTCAAAATCCAAATTTTTCTTAGTCTTTCGTCAAATAATCACATGTGAGTCTCACGTGGAAATATTAAAGTCATCCCTTCAAACTAAATTAAGAAACCTAAAACATTTGTGGTAATAATTCGGTACGTCTTAGGGTTCAACTGAAATTGGATTTGACAAAAACTGAGAGGGTTGAACGAGGTTGGAGGGTGAAGCTAAGCTGTTGATTGAAAATCCATGTCAATGGTTGGGAGAAGAGGTGAAGGAGAACAACAACAACAACAACAAAGCCTTTTCCCACTAAATGAGGTCGGCTATATGAATCTTAGAACGTAATTGTGCTCGGTTTTGTGTCATGTCTTTCGTTAGATCTAAGTACTCTAAGTCTTTTCTTAGAGTCTTTTCCAAATTCTTCCTAGGTTTTCTTCTACCCCTTCAGCCCTGGACCTCTATCCCCGTAGTCACATCTTCTAACCGGAACGTCAGTAGACCTTTGTTGCACATGTCCGAACCACTGTAGCCGATTGTCTCTCATCTTTCGTTCAATTTCGGCTACTCCTACTTTACCTCGGATATCCTCATCCTAATTTTATCCTTTCTCGTGTGCCCACACATCCAATGAAGCATCCTCATCTCCGCTACACCCATTTTATGTACAATGCTTCACTGCCCAACATTCCGTGTCATACAGCATCGCCAGCCTTATTGCCGTCCTATAAATTTTTTTCTTGAGCTTCAGTGACATACAACGGTCACACAACACGGTGGATACACTCTATTTGAAGGAGAAGTCGTGCCTAATTTCTTAAGCATGGCTGCTTTCACATTCAGTTGAAACCTTAATATTTCAGCCTCTATTTACAGAATGACAGTCGAATTACAACAGATAGGCGCAATAGCGTTTTAAAATTCATACAGCTGTCCTCCCTTAGTAGGATAAGGCTTTGTTGTGGTCGAAAATGTAACCAACTTCCTTCGATCTTCCTTCTAACCGATCCAGTTTCTGATAAATTTGCTCACTGAGTAACCCAACTGCGACCAGGTTGTTTTCCAGTTCTAGAATGTCTCATCTTCTCTCGAATTCTCGAGACATCACTCCATCTATTTGCAGAAGCATATAAATTAGACAGTAAAACATAAACAGCACTGCAATGCGGGTCAAAATCTTCAATGCGTCTTGCAGCTCTTTCAGCCACATCAAAATTGCAATGCATCGTGCAAGCGCTAAGTAAAGTTAGCCATACCTTCTTGTTTGCTTGCACAGGCATGTTCTTAATCAGCTCCTCTGCTTCTTCCAACTCACCACATCGACCTAAGACATCCACCATACACGCATAGTGCTCAAGTTTCACCTCAACAGAGAAAAATTTTAAAAAGTGTCTTGCTTTCTGCAACATCCCAGAATGGCTGCATGCAGAAAGCAGCCCTGTGAATGTTATTTCAGCTGGCTCTACACCTGTGCGTATCATCCGGTTAAAGAGTGTCAAAGCTCACATTCCACAACCGTGTTGTGCACATCCAACTTTGGTTGAGTTCCCTGACACAATATTCTTGTCGCCAATTCTCTTAAATACAGAAACTCCACCATTCATGCTTCCGCATTTGGTATAGAAGACGATAAGTGCATTGGCCACAAAAACATCCGTTTCAAAGCCTACGTTAACAGCTGCCGTTTGAGTCTCCTTGCCCTGATCAAGATCTTCTAATCCGCAGCACGAATTTAAAGCACTAGTGAAAGAAGACTGATTGGGAAGGACACCCGAGTTCATCATGTCCCTGAAAACCTTCAACGCATCTTCGTGTTGACAGTTCAAACCACATCCTGTTAAAAGAGCCGTCCAACATTTTTATGCAAGCTCTCGTTGAAAACCCTGTACAAATTCTCCGTTTGCTTGCAGTTTGCATAGAGTGTTATAAGTGAAGCAGCTACAAACTCGTCGAAGCAGTACCCTAACTTGACAATCTGACCATGAATCTGAACACCTAAATCCAAACGCAACAAACTTGCAGAAGCTGTCACCACACACACAAATGTTGTCAAAGTAGGTTGTACATCAGAACCTATCATCTCTCAAAAAGCAAAGCTTCATCCGTCCTCCCAATTCTGTCAAGCCCGCCAATCATCAAAGTCCACGAAATCACATTCTTACAAGGAATCACTCTAAACAACTTCTTAGCGTCTTCTTCTTCCACTCTTCCATTACTAAATTATCCATGAATCATCGAGTTCCAAATCACCACATCCCTCACAGGCATCTCACGAAACAACCGCTCTGCCATCTCAACTTCACCAAACTGCAAGAACCCATTCATAATCGTCGTCCAAGAAACAACGCTCTTTCCAGGCATTCCATCAAAAAGCTCCTTAGCCTTGCTCAAATCCCCAACAATCCAAACAGCCTTTGATCATCGAATTCCAAGAGACCGTATCTTTCTCAGGCATTTCGTAGAACAGATTGAGGGCATCATCCAGCCTGCGTATTTGCACATACCCCTTGATCATCATGGTGTACAAATCAACACTGGGAAAAAGGGCGAGCTTGGTCTAGATTTTGGTTCTTTAGGTGATCGGAGAGCAGTGATTTGTGAGATGGGGTGGTCAATTTGGTGTAATTCATCAAACCCACCAAGCATTCAGAGAGTTTCGTAAGATTTTGGTGGAAATCGGAGGTGAAATGGAGAGTGGAAGTGGAAACTGTACGGTTCTGAGGCTTTGGAAAATGGCGGGAACTCTTAGCATGACCGTTAATCGGTAACGGTGTATAGAAAACCAACGTTAAAGTGGGAGAGGGTCTGGGCGGTGGTTTCCGGTTCACTAAAAGGCCCAAACGCAACGTGTTGTACGTGTGGAGAGTTTATTGCCCTTGACATTGGACTTTCACACACGCTTTTCTATTCCCATGCACGAGAAATTTTTTATTACGACGAGAAAGCAAATGGTACATTACATGTTTTTATATAAGTGGTGAGAAATTTTAGTTTTTAAGTTATTAATTTTTTAATACACATATTTCACCATTTGTATGGTAACACGTGATGTACCACATCGTGTGCCGATCACACTGAAAAATCTCTCCCCATCCACGCTCACCTGCTTCTTAATTGAATAAATTAAACGAGAATTGCAGAAGGAGAAAACTAATGCGGAAATGACTTTTTATAAGTTTTATAGTTAAAGAACACTTAAAGATAAATAGGTGATTGCACCTGATAAATAAGTGTGATATTTTTTCTCTAATTTGATTCTTGAAGTTTAACTAACTTAGAGTTCGTTTGGAAGTATTTTTAAAATAACTGAAAGTTCATTTGGTGAAAACGTTTTTACAACAATTCTTTAGTAAAAATACAAATGAATCCTAAAAAAATACTAAAAGTGCTTCGTGCAAGAAGTACCAGTTATGTGCTTTTTGCATAAAGCACTTCAATGCACTTCAAGTGCTTTTGTGACCCACAAACATTTTTTTTTCAAAAACGCTTTCAGTTATTTTAAATCTACTTTTCAAAATGAGACCTTAACCATTGTGAGGAAGGTTACACTCTTATCTTATTGTTGTTATGGTCAGGTCCTTTGTCCAGGATAATGTACTTACTCCTTTACATTCGAATTTGAATCACCTTATAATTTAAAGCAGTTTAAACGATGGCTTATATTAAAATAAATGACAATAGTATTATGTGTCCGTCTGGATAAGAATATCACTTTTTTGTTCTCTTAGGAACAATTAATGGCACAAAGCCTAGACGAAGAAGAATGTACCCTTAAAAAAATACATAAAAATGTGAGCCAAGTAAGAATCTGGACATTTCTTGCTTGGTTTGCCTTGATCATCAAGCATCTACCTCCTTTACAACCCCACACATTTAGCCCTTTTGGAACCAACAGCCTTAGCAAGAAAAGAACCAAAACCTTCTTCCTTCCTTATATATGACAAGATCATCTCTTTGTGCTTTTACACATGCAATAACAAGTACAACCCTTTCTGCATCCAACAGCATTTGATCTTACACAATGGCCAACCAGCAGTTAAAACCCGTTGCCGGACTGCTTTTGGCTCTCAATTTCTGTATGTATGTTATCGTTTTGGGCATTGGAGGTTGGGCAATGAACCGAGCAATCGACCATGGTTTTGTTATTGGTAAACGCTCTTAACCACTTGAACTCTCTCTCTTTCTTGTTTACACTTTACGTAGTATGAATTCTTCTCTGTATGCTAATGCTGAGTGAGACTCTTGTAGGTCCTGGTTTTGATCTCCCGGCACATTTTTCGCCAATATATTTCCCCATGGGGAATGCTGCTACCGGGTTCTTTGTGACATTCGCTCTGCTCGCTGGAGTTGTTGGCGTAGCTTCAGCTATTTCCGGTATCAACCATTTTCGATCTTGGACCTATGAGAGCTTGCCGTCTGCAGCCACAGCTGCCACCATTGCCTGGACCCTCACCCTACTTGCCATGAGGTACTTACAAGTCATTACCATCCATAATAACAGATGCATAGTTGCACACAATTGTTTGAACTATTTTTGCTCTATATTAATCAGCTGTTAATTAACCTAATTCGTGCAGCTTCGGTTGCAAGGAGATCGAGCTTCGGATCAGAAATTCGCGATTGGTAAGATGAAAATTATGTTGTGACGAAATAGTTATCGAACCAGCCCTAAAATACTCATTCAATTTCCTCCAGAAATCTTCTTATATTGAAACATACTCCACTTTCTTGCAGAGAACAATGGAGGCCTTCTTGATCATCCTTTCGGTGACGCAGCTTCTGTATTTAGCAGTCATTCATACCGTTGTATCGAGGAGATGAACTTAAAGAGAGTTGCGCGACTTTTGTGTTTGTGTGCTGCGTCTGAATTCTTCCGTGTTAATTTATTTATTTTTCATACCTTTTTTTCTTAGTTTGAATAAATCTGGCCATGGTTATGGTGTCTGTCAACAGTGTGATATAACTGGATTGGATTGGATTGAATACATAAATGCTTTTCAATACTCATTTTATGAATTACGTTCTTAAGGCTGGAATGTTTTTAGTGTGACATTCAACACCGTTATCTAGTGTTACTATCTATCCATCGTCATGGGTATACAAAAGATTTTAGACTGACCAATAAAATATGTATACCGGCTATCAATGCATTGAAGTGTTGTCAAACAACCTTTTTGGTCAAAAAAATGTAAAATTTTTATTTTCACGGAAGATTTTGTGAAAATTTGCTAAAAATTAAACAAAATTAAGATCTTATATAGAATTATAATCAGTATTTTAAATTTATGATAATTATAATTAAATTTTAATATAAAAGTACTAACATACCCTTAAAATGAAAATTGAGAGACAAGAAAGAGAATTTAAAATAGAACTGCAGAAATATACTTCATCTCCAACTCCATTATTGAACAGCAATACAAATCCAACAACAATTTCACAAAAAAATAATGAACAACAAACAATTTTTACTAAAACCTGCATTCGTCAAGCGTTGGATCAATCTCCAAAATTAAAATGACGATGATACAATTCCAGTACGTAACCCTCTTTTCATCTTCTGGGTTTCATCCAACTTGTTTTCAAACTTTTTGATTATTTATTGGATTTGGATATGAAAATTGTAGAATACGAGAAATCTTATTTGAAAAAAATTGGATTATTGCTCGGATATTATGGATTCGAGTCGAAGATCTATGGAGTTGTACTGGAGGTGTGATCGATGTGGCGACTTTTACGAACACAAGGTTGCGCCTGCTTACAAATTGGAAGAGGGGTTGTGTCGGTGAAAGGTGTCGAGGAGGTGTGTGGTTGCTGGTTGCAGGAGATGTATGAATAGTTTTTAGTTATTTAAGGGTATATTAGTATTTACGTATTAATCTTTGGTTATAATTATCATAAATTAAAGGATGACTATAATTCTATAAGAGGTCTAAATTTTGGTTATTTTTTAAATATTTTCCATGAGCATTAAGGAAAGCTTTATGAGACATTCAGAACCAGTTTTACAGTTTATTAAGCAACAAATATATATTTATTAGAATATTTAAGCCGAAAACAAAAAAAATAATTGAAAAACATAGTAGTGAGATGTGACGACCCGTCCCTACTTTTCACTGTAATTTCTTTTCCGTTGGTGTGAGTTGATGATTTTACCCTTTTTGGCAAAAGTGCAATCTGACGTGGACGTGGTTTTTGGCTTTCAGTTTCATTTTCTTAGTTTCGTACTAAATTACTACTCGTCACTACAAACGCATGAGCGCATATTAGACTCGAATCGGATCTATAACGAAAAAGTTATACTCTGTTAAAGTACGTTAACTATAGGGAAGCATATTTTGTACATTAAAAATTGTACAAAATCCACCCATCCCTTCCTTAATTGGTGGATCCGGTCCCCTTTCTTCACACAAACCACCAATCAACTTTCCCCAAAATCCTCTCCACCAATCAAGCTCTTTCCTTCCTTTTTCATCCACCCAATTAGTTATCACCCTTAAACCTGTCACCCAATTAGAACTCACCGAAGCTCTCTCTCTCTTCTCTCTCTCCCCGAACTCTTTTTCTCTCCTGCAACTCCCTCAAACGATCCTCACAACACTCAAACGTGGCTTGAAAACCACACCATTGAACTTGTTTCACCACCACGAACACAACTGTGCCCTTGGATCTTAGTAATTTCACATATAGGGGAAACGTATCCCGAGAACGTACGGGGTCAAGCAAGCCTCGGAGGCTTCATTTCGACTGCGTAACTGTAAGTGGGTCATTTCTTTTTATAAGTGTACGCATACCTGCTAGTTTCCAATCATACTTCGAAAAGAATTTACTACATATGCCTTACTTAGACTAAAATTACATGAAGTAGTGAAATGACTGAACCTAGGGAATTATTCTATGCCCTATAGGTTCACAGGTATGCACGAGATATCATGATATTATATTTATAGTTGTGATTATTACTACGTTGATTAGAGTTATCGAATCTTTGTGGCACGATTTTATTTATGTCATCTACTCATCATTGCTGCACCTCGGTGTTAGTACTTTGCCCAGGGTCAGGGCCAGTTTTTCACTTGTATGTTCACATCCACACTGTTCACTTGCCTTGGATCCAAGTTAGGTGCCAGTCATGTCATACAGATTACATTAGGCAATTCCGACTTGTATGTGACCGCGCTTCGACGTCGGCCTTCATGTGATTGTATTACTAGAGCACATTTATTACACCCAGTCCTATCGTACATGTTGCATTAGGCAACTCTGACTCATGTGTCAGCTTGTGTCGATGAGCATTTGTTATGTTATGTTTACATATTACGAGGTTATGTGATATTGGTCACCTTGTGCTTATTTGCGATAGCTGTGCCTTATTGATTTCTTGAGACTTTGCAGGCTACGGTAAGTATTTTCTTACTATACGTAGTACGCATATATTTTGAAAACTATACTTAATTTTACAACGAGGAGTTATAATGTTTTTGAAAAGATTTTTACAAAACGTTATTTTCTGACCCCACTCAACTTTGTTTTTCGCCCCTCTAGGTTTAGTAACTGTGCTTACGTGTAAACGAGGATTCTGGCAAATCTCAGGAGATGGTTATCTTCAGTGGTATAACTCTCATCCTATTTACTATACTGTCTTATGCTCTGACATCACGTGTGAAATGGGTTCAATCTCGCTCACCTGCGTACTCTTTTGACTAGGCACTTTTAGGTTCAAATTTATTCACATCTTTTTTTTTTTTTTTTTTTTTTCCACTACACTACACTTTATGGCTTCGCCACCCTCCAGGTGTCAACCAGCACAACTCGATTCGGAGTCCAAGTGGACATTCTGGGTCAGGGTGTGTCATGAGACCCAAAACATTTGTCAAAAACGGGTTCCACCATCAAGAATATCACGTGTGACTTTCTGCCACCTTGTAGAGTTTGAATCATTTTTATACAGTTTTGATTATTTTTCTTTTATTTCTTTTACCACTACAACAAACTATTATATTCATGTTCTCCAAAATATATTTTTCTGTGCATGGAACCCGGCTCGTTTTCTAAGCACCCGGAGTTCACCTCGTTTTACTTGAGCATAGTCCGTCTAGTCTTGTGTACCTGGGTTCACCTCGTTCTGCATATGAGGTGTCTGCATCGTTTTACATACTAGAAGCCCGCCCTTTTTTGCGTACACAAAGCCCTCATCGTTTTGGAGTGCTCAGAGCCAGCCTCATTTTTCATGCGCGGGGCTAACCTCAATTTGTGCAACGTATACCTCCTCGTTTTTCATGCGCGAGCTCACCTCGATTTTCATGCTAAAAGCCTGTTTGTTTTCTATGAGGGAATCCTGCCTTGTTTTGTGTGCCATTGCTCGCCTTGTTATTCGTGAGCTGAGTCCACTCATTTTGCATGCCAGAAGCTCCCTAATTTTCTGTGAGTGGAGCCCGCGTTGTTTTTCGTGCCATTGCTAGCCTTGTTCTGCGTAAATTGAATCCCCTTCGTTTTACGTGCATCAAACCCGCCTAACCCATTTGGACAAAAATGCGAACTTTTAATCTTCACAAAATATTTTTCAAGAGTCGTAAGTTAAACTATTTCGGGAATTTGGAACCAGTTTTACAGTTTATTGAGCAATAAATGTATATTTAGTAGAATATTTGAGCCGAAAACCAAAAAAATTGAAAAACATAGTGGTAAGACCCAAAACATTGTAAAATGGGGTTCGACACTCAAGAATCTCAATGTAAAGTCTCACCTTAATTCTCAAAACTTCACAGTGAGGCGAAGGTGAAAATAAATAGATTGAATAGTGATTTATGTACAAATTTGCAAAATCGACTGAAAACTGTGAGTGTTTTTCCACGTTTTTTGTAAAAAATGCAAAGTTTTTTTTTCTTGAAATATTTTCCATGAGCATTAAGGAAATCTTTATAATGTATTTGGAATCAAATTTACTATTTATTGAGCAACAAGTATATATTTAGTAAAATATTTAAGTCGAAAAGTAAAAAAATAAGGGAACAATATAGAGATGTTAAAATGTATATTTTGAAGAGCACGAATATGATAGTTTGTTGTAGTGGTAAAAGAAATAAAATAACAAAAATGTACAAAAATAATTCAGATTTGTGGGTGTGGCAGAAAGTTATACGTGCTTTTGTGGGAGCCAAGTCACGAGTAACTTTCAGCCACACCCAAGAATTTGAATCATTTTTATACATTTTTCTTTTATTTCTCTTACCACTACAACAAACTATCATATTCATGTTCTCCAAAATATATTTTTTTGTGCGTGAAGCTTCGCTCGTTTTCTAAGCACCTAAGAGTTTGCCTCGTTCTGCGTGCGTAGAGCCCGTCTGTCTTGTGTGCCTGGGTTCTCTCATTCTGCATGTGAGGTGTCTGCATCGTTTTGCATGCTAGAAGCTAGTCCCTTTTTGCGTACACGGAGCCTGTGTCGTTTTGGCATGCAAGGAGCTTGCCTCACTTTTTGTGCACGAGCTCGCCTCGTTTTGCGTGCTAGAAGCCTGCCCCATTTGTGAGCGAAGCTTGCCTTTTTTGCGTGCCATTGCTCGCCTCATTTTGTGTAAGCTAAGTCCGCCTAACCCATGTTTTTTTAACAAAAATGCAAACTTTTTATCTTTGCAAAATATTTTTCTTGAGCATTAAGTTAAACTTTTTAAGGAATTTGGAAGTAGTATTACAGTTTATTGAGCAACAAATGTATATCTATTAGAATATTTGAGCCGAAAACAAAAAAATTATTTGAAAAACATAGTAGTGAGACCCAAAACATCGTCAAATGGGGTTCGACACTCAAGAATCTCAACGTAAAGTCTCACCTTAATTCTCAAAACTTCACAGTAATGCGAATGTAAAAATAAATAGATTGAACAATGATTTATGTACGAATTTGCAAAATCGACTGAAAAATGTGGGTGTTAATCCACGTTTTTTGTAAAAAATACAAATTTTTTATTTTCTTGAAATATTTTCCATGAGCATTAAGGAATTCTTTATAATGTATTTGGAAGCGGATTTACGATTTATTGAGCAACAAGCGTATATTTAGTAGAATATTTAAGTCAAAAAGTAAAAAAATAAGTGAACAGTATAGAGATGTTAGATACAAATTAACAACAAAAGATAAAAGAAAAATTAACACAAAAAAAGATAAAAGAAAAACATTATAAGTGTTTATTTTCTCGAAATCTATACTTTAGATTTAGATAAAAGAAAAATTAACACAAAAAAAAATTTTTAATATCTTTAAATTTAGGTTTGAAATCATTAATTACAAGTGTTTAAATATGAATCATAATAAATTTTGGAGAACATGAATATGATAGTTTGTTGTAGTGGTAAAAGAAATAAAAAAAAATGTACAAAAATGATTCAAATTCTTGTTATTTTTGTATAGGTGCCAGAATGACTGCTCACATCTGACATATTTTCTTTGACTTCGAGCATTGTTGTTAAAACTTCACGATGAGGCTCACTTCCAACAAATTTTCTTTGACTTTGGGTATTGTTGGTAAAACTTCACGGTGAGGAAAATGTGAAAATAAATAGATTGAACAGTGATTTATGTACGAATTTGCAAAACCCACTAAATCCCGTGGGTGTTAAACCATGTTTTTTTGTGAAAAAATGCAAATTTTTTTGTCTTAAAATATTTTCTATGAGCATTAAGAAAAACATTATAAGGCATTTAAAAGTGATTTTACTATTTATTAAGCAATAAATATATATATTTAGTAAAATATCTAAACCAAAAACTAAAAAACAAGTGAAAAATATAGTATTGCGGCCCCAAATCAATGTCAAAATGGGATTCCACCCTCAAAAATATAAATGGAAAGTCTTAAATTAATTTTCAAAACTCCACGGTGAGGCGAAAATAAAAATAATAGATTGAACGATGATTTAAATACGAATTCGTAAAATCGACTAAAAATCGTGAGTAATCAAACGCTTCCACTGTTCGAACAATATTCTAATCTAAAATAAATTGCGGAGAGCGGGACTCTTAACTTGGCTACAACAATCAAGTGAAGAATGATATTGAAAATGTTGCAAAAAAGGAAGTAAAAACAACACAGAGAACTATTCTGCAAAAGTAACAAGAAAGAAAGGTTGCAAAAGCAGAGATATACAGCTGCCTACCATTCCTGACACTATCACCACCACAGATCTTAATTTGGTTTTATCTAATCCGGTTCTTGCCCATTATTCTTTCGGGAAAAAAAGTATAAGTTCTAATATCGAAATATCATAAAATTCTCGGAACATTTTTCACTTCCACAAGTTTCACGAGTCCGCTGAAACCCTTCATGCACTTTTTTTGGTTACAAAACAGCTTCATCCGTTGTTTCTGCATCACGAGAAACCTTGAAAAAAATCAAGCAACATTCAGTTTGAAAGGTATTACAAACTCGAACAGTAACATCACTCAAGTCTATATAAAATTGTTATGCAGGAAAGCGATGCATATATCTCAATGCTGGCATAGAGTTGTGCAATAATATAAAGCTTAGCACCGTTCTCAGACTACGAGAAAATTTAAGCAGGTTCAGATCAAATCAGAAAATACCTAACACTTGAAAAAGATCACATTCAGATAGCGCGCTTATTAGACGAGCTGAAACAGAAATGCCCAATAGATTCTCCTTTAGGTGGTTGAGCTAGCAGCTATCTCTTTTAATCTCTAGTACAATCTCTATCTACCTTTACAATTGATGTACACTTGCAATTCAAGGGAGATCAACTAAAAAAACTTCTGCATAACCTTAGCACAAAAGAGGTC
This sequence comes from Pyrus x bretschneideri, assembly GCF_019419815.1. Classification (NCBI taxonomy): domain Eukaryota; kingdom Viridiplantae; phylum Streptophyta; class Magnoliopsida; order Rosales; family Rosaceae; genus Pyrus; species Pyrus x bretschneideri. The sequence goes on from NW_025999646.1 coordinate 533,369, forward strand.
TTCTAACCTTAGCATAAGGGACTGTCGACATCAAGATATGAGTCGAACATTTGGAATTCCTGCTTTTATCTAATTTCTTCTCCGTGAGGACAGCTTAAAGTCTGAAAGTACTGCTTAAAGTCCCTCTTGGGAAGAAGCCTCAACAATTTCTTCTCTCTTCTTATCTTTTAAACAATGGATTGTTACTCGCTGCTTTACTACTCAAACTTGTATAGTGAGACAATCCTACTCGATTAGTAACTAAATTTCCTACTAAAATCTGTAAGATAACACATTATGCAACACATTTAAACATAATTCTCCATCCACTATTTACATTCCATAGGCAACATGATAAACGTTAAACCCTTCATGTGAGAAAATCGTAAACGAGGCCTTTCATGACAAACCAATCTTGCCAATTCCAGTCCTTGGCTACCATTTTTCACTAGCATTGCAATCCATATTCTATAAAAGCATAAATCAGACACCTAGAGACCACGGTCAATAAAGATCCACACTTTAAATTTCTGAAACATAATAAACAATGACCACTCAAACAATTATGGCATCCCTGTTACATCCTAAACACATCTCAATGTCACACTGACCCAGTCTGCTCTATAGCATTGACAAAAACTATATAGAGAGAGAAAAGGCAAGACATGTTATTAGAACTTGATAGAAAAATCCCAACCTGAACTTATCTATTGGAGCCTGTTATAGCCTCCAGAATTCCACAGCAGCTAAGCCAAGATGTTTTTTGCGCCACGGGTGGAGCCGGAGCTAACAGAGGCTGCATAAATTCCAGCAAAGAAATTGAATGTGATTATCAAAAAAAAAGATCTAACATCAAACTTTCAATGAAGAAAAAAATGCGGCGCAATACCTGCTTTTCAGAATATTCTGGAACCTCAGGATCTTTGATGGGTTCAGCATCATTACTAACTTGGGCCAGAGAAGTACCTAATGATGGCAATACTATGCTCTCATTTTCTTGAGACGCAGATTCCACCACACTTGAAGATGCCTTAGCAGTATCGTCCAGTAATGGCGATGCTTTATCCTCAATTTTCTTTGATACAGGATCCACAGTAGGCAATGTTTTCTCTGCACCATTATCCAACCCTGCTTTTACTACCTCATTGGAGATCGGTGCACTTTCAACTGGCGTGCTTTTTGAGAGGTGCACAGAAACCTCATGCGTAACAGAATCAACAGAAGGGGCACTCTCTGTAGTAGCTGAACTTGTAGTCTTCTCAGCTAGTGAATCTTCAGTAGTCTTCCCAGCTGATGTAGAATCCACTGACTTAACCAAATCATTATGAGGTTTTTCCTCCGAAACTGATGTATGGATATCCTCCTTTCGCCTTCTATCAACAGCTCGAGATTCTTCATCTGAACTACTACTGCTAGAGCTTCTATCATCCCCGTTAGATGATCCCTTTGCAGACTTAGCATCCTCAATAATCACATTTTTGCTTGTTGAATTGTCTCCCAGTTCCCTCTCAATTTCAACCCTCTTAACTGCCTCGGCATCCCCAGGCACTCCCTTATCTTGGGAGTTCAAATCATTATTTCCTAACATAGTTCAATTCAATCACAAGAGTTTCAGTCAAAACCATGCAAAGATAAGACTTCAATAAACACCCATTAAGCCAATTCGAAGCCAAAAAGTGTCAAACATTCAAATTTCAAAACTGTCATTAGAGAGGGGGATAAAGTACGAACTCAGAGATTCACTAACTAACATGCAACCACAATTTGTTCACCAGAATTAAGCTAAACTCAACACATCCGCAAATACCCACCAACCCAAATGGGGAAATGAAACAAAATCAAAGCTTCAAAATTGGGTAACTTGATTCATATCACAAAAATCCCAACCAAACAAAGGCAAAAAAGGGTAACTGGTAAATACCCAATTACCCAAATCGATAAAATAACAAGAAAAATTACTGACAAAGGTTCGGAAACAATCGAGTGAGAGATGGGAAGTGAGGGATTGACGAATTGAATAATCAAATAAACAAAGAAAGCACCTTGAGAAGGAATAGGAGGAGGATTGGATGTGCCGTTGTGGGTTTGCTGCTCCTTCTTTTTCTTGGCAGCTTTTCGCTTCTTGGCACCTGAAGGCATGATTGCACACACTCTCTCTGTCTCCTTTTGGGGATTGTACAGCAGCAATGGGGTCTCTCTATCTCTCTCTCCTCTCGCTCGGAGAGACAGATCTTCGTATTATTCGATCGAAATCAAATCCCCGGACACTATTCTCCTCTCTCTCTCTCTCTCTCTCTCTCTTAAAGGTGATTACGTGGGACTCTCAGGGACTGTTTTGTGGAGAATAACCGCCTGCGTTTCAAAAATACGGGGGATTTTTCAGTTTGACTGTCACATAAGATGGTAGATTATGTATTTTTATAGAAATAGTAGGTTATATGTGTTCAAAGATTAATAACTTAAAAATTAAAAAATTTCACCACTTGCATATATCGTTCCCGTCACAACTAAAAATTTCTTCAAAAATACAATAAAAATTAAAACTTGAAATGGTAAGAAATAAGGACTGGTAATGGTGAGAGAGATGAGGATTCTTTTGGGATTTCCGTCTCTCTGGATGCGTGTGTGAAGATTCTGTGTGGTCTGGTTGGGCTAATTTATTTATTTGGGTACAAAAAGTTGCAAATTTATGTCCGAGTTAGTTGAGAAAAACTTACTTAGATGTTATTGTGCCAGTATTTTGAACGAATACCGTGTTGTTATAAACAAAAGTTAAACCTATAGTGAAACAGAATTGATTCGAGACGCGATTACAGTTACGTTTTGGGTGTAAATAAGTTCCTATAGATTCTAGAGCATAAGGGGCTAATTTTATTGCTAAGTGTCATTTTGTGAATGGTGGGATCTTGATGTGGATTTGTGAATGTTTGAATTTTGGAACGTTTTTGAGGAGTGGGAAAAAATACCAGGGTTGGGCCCTGGGGATTAGAGAGTGGGTCAATTTTTTGGGGACGTGGCTTAAAATAATGGGGTGCATGTCTGTGGTATGCAATTCTTGTATGTTTTTTTGTTTTTCTTTTTGGATCTAAGTGCCAATATGTAATTATGCATGGTTCAGTTCGTGGAGAATGTATCTGCTCGTCACCTTTAATTGATATGATCGTAAGTATGATTAGTAAAAATATATTATTAATAAAATGGTAAACATTATCATCGCTTTATAAGGTAAATAAAAACGATGTATTACGAGACTACGATTTATTTTTCATGGGTTTTGGATTATTTTTTGTGGACATAATAATATGAATCCGGGGTGCATGTGATTCTCTGTGAATCTGTGACTGCAATAATTATTTAATGGTTGGAGGAAAAGTTGCGGCTTCAATATGATGTGATTTGGGAAATTTCGATATTGTGCACAGAATTGAAGTGCTACTTGAATCTGTACAAATTAAGAAATAAATCAATTTGTCAAGTTGGATTAGATGAATAAATTTGAAAATTATTTAATACTAAACAATTAGGCTGCACAATTTGAATTGGTAGTTCCTAGTGTTTGAGAACAATAAAATAAAAAAATTTGGATTCTACCACCGCATATTATATTGTGACAAATAGTAAGCAATTAAAAAACACCATATTTTTTAGAAAATGGTACACTCGATATTTTATTTTTATTTTTGTGAAATAGTACGATATTCATCTAATTGTGATATTCTTTAAAGTACTATATTTAATTACAAAATTCACAAAATGAAACAAGTGAATAAATAGAAAAAAATTTTATTTTTTATTTTTAATTTGAGAGGGAGTTTACACTCAATTCGAATTTGAAAAAGTAGAGTTTAGAATATTTTGCTCTTTTTTATTAAACAATAGGTCGTGAAGTTTCATATTATAAGTTCGTTGAACATATGCGAGAAATTATTAGCGTAAGTATCATATCATCATGTAAAGTGATTAATTTAGTTTGTTGTAATCTATGTAGCTAATATTGATTTATTAGGTTTTAAAAATATTTGTCACATCATACTGTCGTATTATACATGTGACTTAATAACACCACGTATACGTTTTAATCTCAGCATGTATATATGAACGAAATAACTAGATATTATTGCAATATATTTTATATCACTTTGTTAAGAAATGTTGCAAACTCCAATCCCCCACTCACAAATAAAGGAGATAGAAGCAAATGGCTGATGTTAGAGAGACCATTTACTTAAATCGTATTTTGTAAACCGCATATGATGTTGAGGTCGATAATTAGATTTCCTCTTTAAATCACTAAAATAATAAACCAATCAGCAATCGCCATATCACGTGGTCTACAAAATATGGTATTGAAAGATAATCTTCCTAATATTTTTCCAAAAGAAACAATCCTCGGTAATCATTGAGTTATTACTTATTTGATACTGTGAGAATATAAAAATAAAAAAATCTCACATCGGTTGTAATTTAAAGAAATATCAAAATTTTCCAACAAAACAAACGAAAAAGTTTCATGGGTCATATCTCAAAGAATTAGGTGCACTATTTAGGCCATGATCAAGATCATTCAATCAACTCCATCCTACGGTCATGAGCCTAAGTAAAGAATACACTTCAGCACCACACACAAACATTTCCCAGAAAACGGAGCAGCTCTTTCCAGCGCTGTATGGCTCCCAACCCAACCCAGTATATTCAAAAGACTAGTTCGATTTCAGAGTTTGAGATCCATCAACCTTCAAATCCAAAATCCCACTCACTTCAACAACAATCCTTTGTCGTTTTGAGCTCGATCTCAATTCTCGGCTCTTCAAGGAAACAGAGGCCGAAGGAGAAGAAGAAGAAGAAGAAGAAGAAGAAGAATGGATGCTATAAGAAAGCAAGCTAGTAAGCTCCGAGAGCAGGTCGCCAAGCAGCAGCAGGTGATTTACGAACAACCCATTTATTTGTTTTGAGTATAATTTTCTTGTTCTTATTATTTTTGAAGTAAAGTTTTAAGCTTGCTAATTGACTGTTTGGTTACTGAGAAAATGTGGCGGTGGATTCGTGCTTTGTGTCTGTGTTGGTTTACTAAATTATGAATGGGGATGTATATTTGAAGCGATTTCAGTGGTGCCCGGTTCGTTATTCGATCGAAATTTTTTAACGTTGTTGATCTTCTTGAGAGAAGAATGGTGCTAGTTAATTGAATTAAGCAAATTCTGTTCATTTCGATTTGAATCCGGAACACCTGAATCTCAAAATTTGAAATTTTGTTACTTTTCTGCAATCTGTATTAGGTCAATGGAGAAAATGTAGTATGAATTTATGCTGTATTCATATCGAATTTCTTGGTGAAGATCGAATTCATTGTTTCTTAAATGGACTCAATTTTGGTAATTATCTATATACTTTTGTTGACAAATTCAGTAGTGGCGGATGAGTTTTGGTAGCACACTTTATGCAATATACAGTGCGTTTGATGATAGTAGAGATAAGTGTAGAAAATACCACTGTCGGATTGCTAACTTAAATGATTTAAGTTCAAGTAGCATACCATTATGGTTCTTCTGCGACCCCGTTCTTCCTATTTACCTACTTTTTTTAGCTTGTTAGAAATATTCACCCATCAGTTAGTTGCTATTGTTTCTGTCCATCAAATTAATGTTATAGTTTTGTTTTTAAATTTTCAGGCTGTGATAAAGCAGTTCGGTGGGACTGGTTATGAAAGCTCAGATGTAATGGTAATAGATGAGGTTGAGATGCAGAGACATCAGCAGCTAGAGAAACTGTACAGGTCCACTCGCGCTGGAAAGGTATATATGTGACCAAGAGCCATTTTGAAATTATACATTAACTTGAAATGATCTATTCTTTCTGTCTTCATTAAAAAGAAAAAAAGCAAAGCACCCCTATCGTGATTTTCTAAGATGTGTAATATGAGTTGATGCCAGAAACTGATTTCGCATTATTTATCCTCAGGATTTTCAGAAGGAAGTTGTTAAAGCAGCAGAAGCGTTCACAGCCATAGGGTATAAGCATATTGAAGCAGGTAGAAATTTGTTATTCGTTTTCAGTAACATTGGATTATCTATGGGGCAATGTGTATTGGAGGGAATAACCTTAGCCTATGAAATTAGTTTCAGAACTTCACTTAGTATGTTGGAAGGAATAACCTTAGCCTTTGTAGTTGCACTTATTACTAGTACTCTTTTTGTGGTAGCCAGGAACCAAGTTGTCCGAGGATTGTAGCAGATATGGTGCAGAAAACACCAGTGACAAGATTTTAGCTAAGGGTGCATCTATATATGGTGATGCTCGTAAGCATGTGGAAAAGGAACAAGAAGATTTGAATAAGCTGTTATCTTCACAGGTTGACTTCTGATTATAATTTTATTTATGTTGTGCTTATGACTTCATCATTGGGTAGTTTCTACCATTTGTTGTAATTTGTCAACGATTCTTAGAGAAATTAGTTACATTGTTGGATGCAGGATTCATCCGTACACAGACACGCTCGCAAATACATTATTTTATATAACTTTTTGGATGACAGAAGTATTCTGTATTTCTGACGATTATTTCTCAACCATGGTTGCGTTTTAGTCATCATTGAAGTATTGTAGCCATTTTGTGCTGTGCTGCAGGACATGAATTCTATCATGAATATTTTTTACAGTCTACGTGTTTGTGGATTAGAATTATATTTTAGAATGGTGTTGATTGAAGTATAATATACTTAACTTTGAAGCTTTTGAGTGGCTTGCAACTTTAGATGGACTTTTAATACCATTACATTTGTATAAGTCCACTTCGTTTTTGAAGATTGTAATAATATTCATGAGTTAAGATGGAACGTGTAGCTTATCCTTCACTGTTTTTTTATAGATTTTAGATCCGTTAAGAGCAATGATAGCTGGTGCTCCTTTGGAAGATGCTCGTCATCTTGCTCAACGTTATAGTCGAATGAGACAGGAAGCAGAGACACAGGTAAAATACATTCCTATCTTATCATGCTTGATAATATTTGCCTTTTGCCAACATATTAGTGACCTTAAGAAAACAACAGGCGGTAGAAGTGTCCAGAAGACAAGCACGAGTAAGAGAACTTCCAAATCCTGATAATGTTGCAAAGCTGCAGGCAGCGGAAGCAAAGATGAAAGAATTGAAAGCAAACATGGCGGTTCTGGGTATAGAAGCTTCAGCTGCATTGGCTGCTGTGGAAGCACAGCAGCAAAGACTAACTTTCCAGAGGCTTGTTGCACTGGTAAGAATGCACATGATTTTCCGAATATTAGTTTTTATGTTGAAGATTATAGTCATTCTTCAGTTATACACGTATTAACCTTAGCACTTTTAAGGTTGAAGGAGAAAAGAATTATCATCTGAGAGTGGCTGCCGTACTCGGTGAGGTTGAAGCAGAGGTCAGTTCCACTTACGATTGTCTTTAAAAGGAAAGCATTTCCGGTTTAATTATATGAACTCATGTCATGGCCTGGTTTTTGTGGCAGTTGGTCTCAGAGAAGCAACGGAAAGAGTCTGCTCCTCCTGTGATTCCACAAGAGAACGGCTCAGAGAAAACAATGTACTTCTTGGCCGAAGTATGTTACTTTTCATATCCTGGATGCTGTATTTCTGATTGCTCAATCAAACTTAAAGTATTAAAAGAAATTGTATTTACCCTTTATACAAAGATTAACACGAGAATATAAGATAGGCTGCTGGCTGCACAATTCAGGGGTCATATGGTTGCAGAGAAAGTTAACAATGTAGGTTGTATAGAAAGAAGGGAGAGAGGAATTAACAGATAAGTTAAGATACTAAAAGATGAAATAAGTGTTCTTCGTTTTTCAATATCCAGTTTCGTGCCTGTTTCACCCATTCTTGAACTGGCTCTATGACATATCATATTTCAAGTACGTCTAAGAATCTGAACTTCTAATGTTTTTACTCTTTCAGGCAACACATTCTTTCAGTGCTGCATCAGAGAAGGAACTAAGCTTGTCAGTCGGTGACTATGTTGTTGTGCGAAAGGTAATATCCTCGAGACCGGCCTTTAAAATGTTCATCAACCATAAACGAAAACTAGGCCATGATTTGTAGGGATGCTCTGGATGAAACTTGCCAAATTTTTTTTCCTTTTTTTGAATTAACGTGCCTAATATTCTCTTGTTTGCTGATCTGGAAAACTTTTTATCCAGGTGAGTCCATCAGGATGGTCAGAAGGAGAGTGCAAAGGAAAAGGAGGATGGTTTCCGACAGCCTACGTGGAGAAACGCCAGCGGATTCCATCCAGCGATCTCGGGGGTGAAGATTACTGAGCCCTCCCCAACATCTGGTAGTTAGTTTCCTCTTTACGGCTCTCATCATGTGCAAAATAACAAAAGATTGTCTGGTCATGATGTTTGGTTTTCTCGTGCGCTCGTTTGGCGTTGTCCCATGATGTAGTCGGGACATGCGTGTGCACATTGTTTCTTACAAAATTTCCAGACAATGCATTTTCGTGAATGCTACATAAATATGTAATTTGATGATTCGCGTTGTTTATAAAAAAAGGGTCATCAGTTTAACAAATTTCAAGTGATACTGCCAAAAAGGTGACAAATTATAGCCTTTATCTTCCTTCTCACATTGAACTTGTGTGAAGTGCCACAAAAGATGCACAAGCACCATCGCCGATCTTCATAAGAAACTCGTGGCTTCCCTTCGCGGCCGCCACGCCGTTCTTCACCACTGCAATTACGTCGGTATTTTTTATGGTGGTAAGACGATGTGCAACGGCAATGGTTACTCGTTGCTTCTGCCCTCCCGGTATCTGCACCCCTCGTTCCCTGACAGAGGTGTCATATAGCCTTGAGGCAACGAAGAGATGAAACCGTGTGCATGGTCACCAAATGGTCACCAAGGCCTGCAATTGTCTGAAGAATCCAACTTACATGCAAGCCCTAAGGGGACACGCTTTACTCGTGGGCCCGCCATGGATCCGAATGAGGAGAACTTTTTTGGTATTCACGAATACGAGATCGTACATTACGTATTATCTCATTATACAAGCAATGTGATACTTGGAAAATAAAATTTTCCTTCATTTATATAATAACATATGATGTTATAATTCGTGTCCTGAGCTAAAAACTTCTCAAAAGAAAGTGCAAAATAAATAAATAATAAAATAGTTATTAATATTTTATTTATAATAAATGTACACTCTAAATTTTCTATATTAAATTTTTTTTTGAATGAAACAGCCAAGCGTCGAGAAAGGATGAGGTCAATCCACCCCACGCCATAATCAAATCCTCCCCCCAACCTCTCTCCTCTTAGTAGTATTAAAAATAAAAAGTCTTGATTGAATTGAAAAAAAAAATTATTGTTACTTATTTGCCAATTTAATGAATATAAAACCAAACTATCAAGTAACACTCATGGACGGAGTCAGCTCAAAGGCTATCATGGGCTATAGTTCAAGTAGCTTTCGATGAAAAACAAACTTTTATATGTAACTTTTTTGATTTCCGAAGGTATTCCACTATATATTTAGGCATTAATCTTAATTTTCTTATTTTAATTACATAAAACAATATAATACAACTTACAAACAATTTCTTTTTCTTACATCAATTTTCTCATGACTTCTTGTACATATATATTTCAAATTGGGATTTGTTTGACTTTTAACACATGTTTAATAACAAAAAATTCTTGGATCACCTTGTGAAGCTTTTCATAAGCTAATTGATAATGTGAAAAATACATTATCAAGTTCTTTGTTCATAAAGATTTAAACTTTAAACTAGCTTACTCAGTGAAAATTTTCTAGCTCCGCCCTTAATAATACTAATCCGTACTGCTCAGTACTATAGAAAATAAACGGTAATAGAAGACTAAAAGGAGAAAAGAAATTCTAAACTATCATTCAAGCGTGCATTTTTTGGAATCCAGATGCTCGCCAGAAAGAGATCTATGAATTATATCTGTTCATCGTATATCGTACTATCAGAAATCATTTTAAATATTTTTATTTAAAATTAAATACAAATATTATCTGATAAAATTTGATTGCACGATATACGATTAACATACATGATTTACGAATCCCTAAAATACTCACCGAAAGATCCAGAGAAGATGCTGTTGGCATTTTTTGTTCACTACAAAGTGTGAAAATTTGAAAAGTGAAGCTCTTCTAGAAAAGAGTGCATCCTGGTGCTTGTGATTGTGAATTTAAGAAGCAATAATGGCAAATCTACCAAAATAATTTTCTAGACTTCTGTAAGCAAATGGTCTGCGTAGAAGATGACGTTACAGTATACTTGGATTAGCTACATAGTTTGGATGGAGCATTTTTGCTCATCATCATAAATTATATTGTATAATAATCATACACCTAATTATCTACCATGTATTCTTTCACCTGATCTTAGTTAATTTTTTTCAAAATTGTAAAAGTAACATTTAATATGAAAGTTAACTAGAATTGAGTAAGAAAAAACACGTAAAAGATGATTAGATGTATAATGAGTATATTTAAATAATAAAACATATGTTCAAATGCTCCTTAGTTCGGATAAGATATGGTAACATAAGTAATGAGATTCATCATTCACCTAGTTTGGTACCATTTAAATAAATAAAAAATTACGTATGTGATATACTTTCCTTAGTTCCTATTCAATATGTAGCATATCAAAAGAATAAACAAATTATTAGTTACTTTTGTAAAACTACATGGATATCAATTGACACTAACTTGCTGATTGGCAGAATTTTGTACCTCAAGTTGCTGCTTCAATGTTTCGATTGAAGAAGAAACTCTCATACTGATTTCTTTATTATCAAACGATGTAATTGTTTTTCTAGTGTTGAAATGATTATGCCTATTTAAAAACAAAAATTTGCTTTTGAGTCTTATATCGATTCTCTCTTCTCAAAATATACTAGTAAAGAGCACACATTTTGTGTGTGTGAACAATTTCTCTTAATAAGTGCATATTTTTTTTCTTAATATTACATAATTACTGTTTTGTCATAAGAAAAATAGGTATATGATTGTCATTTTCTCACAAAAATAAAAGAGAGGGTAAAATAGGAAAAATAGGGATATGATTGTCATTTTGTCAAAAGGTACAAAATTAAAGCCTCTTCAACCGCCCACCTCCTCCCACGGTCTCCTCAGGTGCAACTGCTTCAATTCATTCTAACTATCCAAAAAACATCATGATTTCACTTACGTGTATGAAAAAAAATGATGGTGGGACAATTTCTCTTAATAAGTGCATATTTTTTGTCACATCCCGACCTGGGCTTCATCACATCCTGGGCTTAACTCTGCCGTAGCACGATATTGTCTGCTTTGGGCCCCGACCACACCCTCACGGTTTTGTTTCTGGGAACTCACATGAAAAGTTCCTAGTGGGTCAGCCCATTTGGGGAGTCTCACCTGAACTCGCTTAACTTCGGAGTTCTGATGAACTTCGAAGCCAATGAGCTCCCAAAAGGCCTCGTGCTATATGGAGGTGGGCATGTACATATAGGACACATCACCCCCTCTTTGTTGGTCGATGTGAGATGTTACATTTTTTATCTTATGTAAATATTTTGATACAAAATTACTATTTTGCCCTCCTTATGTAAAAATTATGTATACAAAATGAGGGCAAAATAGGAAAAAAGGAAAAAAGGAAAAAAGGAGAAAAGTTCAAAATTACTATTTTGCCCTCATCATGTCAACATTGTGTATAAAAAATGAAGGTAAAATAGGAAAAAAAAAAGGGTAAAAATTTGACAATGTCTCTTCTCTTAATAGAATAGAATAGATAACAAAAAACTTGCGAACTATTTGACACAATTGACGCGATTATGTTATTTTTTAAATTTTGTTACTACTAATCCAAATGGTCAAGGTCTTCCTTTGATAGACACTATGTTGTCAAAGAGAAAATTTTTAATCTGTCGAAAACACGATTAGCATACGAAATGTAATAATATAATTTGTTATCTCTCTTTTCAAATTTTCAACTAATTATATTTTTACAATTGATGTATAGATTCGTGTTTCTAGCACACTTAAAATTTCTTGATGGGAAGAATTCACATAATTAATGACGCAGAACATATGAAGGCCAGATCATTTTCTGTTGCTTTTGCATGCGGTCCGTCGGTCTGTCCCCTTCTTCCTTTCTTTCTCGCAAATCTCAACAGTTTAAAGGTCATTCAAACGAATCCCATAGTCATATTCGGTTTTTCTCGTAAACGTGCTTTTAGAGTTGTTTTATTTAAACAAAAATTTGTAAAATTGAAGATGTACGTTGGTGCAAGTTTAATTTTTACCGATTTTTCATGCTCTTAATTTTTGATAATTTAATCCACTTATAATATTGTTTGTCAACAAATAAAAACTTTTTTTTTTGGTTAACAATAATAATTCTTGTTAAATTGGATTTTAATTAAACTAAATAGAGAGAGGAAAGTAGAAATTTCGACAAAAACAAAAGAGAGGAAAGGAGAAAAAGGAGCCGTAGAGTGAGGAAGCGATAAAAATCAACGTAGTAGCTGATTAGTAGGACTCTGATGTATATGTTGCATCTAAACACCAAACCATCCTTTGACTAATGACAAATTTTTCAGTTTGATCAAAACATTACTGATTACATTACCTGTTATTATTTAAGTCGAATGATATTTGAATAATATGTATTAGAGAAACACTGAAAAATCTCTAGCCTAGCTAGTTAGTTGTCCTAGTTGTACACGCTTTTTCCTTTTCCATCTCACCCCACCACACCATAAAGCACATAGGGCACACAAAAAGTTGATATCTTACTTTGTCCTCCTACACAATTCTCCTCATCAAACAACAGGGGAGACCGATCATCTTCTAGAGAGAGAGAGAGAGAGAGAGTCTTCTTCGAATTAGGGCAACTGCCATGGAAGGAGGAAGCGGAGGAGGAGATGGGGAAGCAGAAGTTAATAATAATAACCGGTCACAAGCGAAAGCAGATCAAGAAAAGCAGAATGTCGCCTTCTATAAACTCTTCGCGTTTGCAGACCGTTTGGACATTGCGTTGATGATCGTTGGAACAATATCTGCGGTGGGGAATGGTCTGTCGCAGCCGCTCATGACTCTTGTGTTTGGTAATCTTATCAACACCTTTGGTTCCACCGATCCTGGTCACATCGTTCCCATGATCTCTAAGGTATATATATACATGTTTATACATACATGCATTCGTATTCTTGGTTACAAGAACATCAAGATGCTTGGTTTTCTGGGTTCTTTGATTGGAATAGACACATGCAGGTTTATTTCTCTTTTTTTTTTTTTGGTAAAGATAATATATTTATTTCTCTTTTTTTGGTAAAGATTATATTTATTTCTCGAAACACTGAAAATCTTTAGAATTCAAAAAGTGTACAGCTTTCTTTGCGTTTCTTGAAAGTTCAAAAGAGCCCTATTGTTTTATCTTTTCCCATAAAAAGGAAAATCTATATTTCTTTCAGTTACATTAAGCCAAAAATCACGGCGACCAAAAAATGTGAATACGGTATCAAACAAAACCACTTTTTCTAGGTTACTTCTCATGCATGTCCTTCTTTCAAAGTGATATTTTCTCCATTTTTTTTTATTTTTTTATTTTTTTTTTGCAGGTGTCTCTAAAATTTGTGTACTTGGCCATTGGCACTGGAGCTGCAGCACTTCTACGTAAGTCTCAATAATCCTAAATTTTTTTTCTATTTTTCTTCCTCCATTTATTTTTTTAATCGGGTTTAATTCTTTGATTAATTACACCAGTAGGTTGATTAAATTGTTTGTGTGAATTTGCAGAGGTGGCATGTTGGATGGTGACAGGAGAAAGGCAGGCTGCTAGAATTAGAGGCAAGTACATGAAGGCAATCCTAAGGCAGGACATTGGCTTCTTTGACACTGAAACTAGCACTGGAGAGATCATTGGCAGGATGTCTGGGGACACCATTCTAATTCAAGAAGCCATGGGGGAAAAGGTAATTAACTTTCTAATTAGTTTTTTGGTTAACTGCTAATTAATCTAGCTACTTAACTGGATGACTTCATTTCCTGTGCCCTATTCACTCTCTTCCTTCTCATTCATTGATCTAAGACAACTCTTAACCGATTAAAGGCACCTGATTAATATTTAACTTTTAATTCAAGACAGTTGGGCAAAGGTCCTTAAATTTGCCCTCCAACTAAGTCTTGTTGCAGATTTCATCCTTTGAAGTTCTTCATTTCTGGGTTTTAATTCATGTTGTTCTTGTTATGTAATAGATGATTAGGATTATAACATTTTAAGAGTGTGTGTCAGCTGTCGTAGTAGTTTTGAGTGTTTAAGTGATTATGTGTTGTGCACGTGATCGAACTCATGCTGCAAATGTCAGGGAATTGCAACGGCTATCTTCCCTTAGTTGCAACATGAGTTCGATTGAGGGAATTGCAACGTTTTGGGGGGGGGTTAAAGAAAAGTAATGACTTTAAATAGGATTACCCCACTGTAGCTAATACTTATGCCTTTTGTGGTAAAATCCCACACCTGACAGATTGGGCAGGTAGTAAAGTTGGGGACAGTATCAATGTCGTTAGAGTGGGGCACCCTGAGCCCGTCGATCTAAAAAATTTCAACATGATATCAGAGCCCACGGTTACGGGCTCATGCAAGAGTGTTTAAGTGAGTGTGTGTTGTGCACATGATTGCACTCACGCTGCAAGTGGGAGGGAAATGCAATGGCTATATTCCCTTAGTGTTGGAGCAATTTTAGAAAATATGAGAATAATAAAAGAATTTTAATGATAATAATCATAAAGAATTTTAATGATAATAATCTTAGGTTGGTAGGCGTCTATCTCTCATGATTCAACAATCTATAATCCAGAGCCAAAACAATTTAATTTTCGGACTTTGGCGAACCCAATATACTCCGTATTTTCAAGACACGACTCGGAATTTGACTAACAATGATCGAGAGAAACAAAGTGGGGAAACCCTATTTCTCAAAATTAAAAATTAACTCTAATTTTCTCTACCTTTAATGATAATGGCTTCATGGGTTTATATAGAACCCATTGTGTTGTTTGGTGAAAAGATGCAGCTTTGCATCTATGTAACCTACACCACTCATCAAACTACACAATACAAATAATATGATGCAATTCTTTGCATCAGACACAACACTTCAGAATAAACAAGATTGCTTTTTTTACTTAATATTTTGAAATTGAATAATAATATCCAATAAACATTATAATATAAATTTCCAGCACTCTTAGTTGCAGACAGTGATGTGTAACAGAATTCAGATCGAATCCAAGGAGCAACGTGCTCCACTTTTCTTCCTCCATTGTAACGTGCTCCACTTTTCTTCCTCCATTGTTCTCTGTAATTTCAGCTCGCTGAGCTAATCAATTTCTTGCGGATTTCATTTTCAAATCTCATCAAAACAATCCACAAACACATACAAACACTAACACGACAAACTGCCTAAATGGCGCATAAGATTGTGCTGCGAGCTGCTGCTTCCTTGTGCAAGTCCTTTGTCTGACTATACGTCACAAAAGGCAATGTTGTCTAACTGAAAAATGTTAGCAGTATAGAATTAAGTTTTGAAGGGCTCATTTTTTATAACCTTTTGTTAATTATAATTTACTTAATTAGTTTGGTCCCCCTCAACATCTTATAATGTTAGTAAAAAAACCCTTCAAATAGCAAGGAAAACCCGTCATCTGTTGTGCAATGGCATAATAATACTTGAGTCCGCGGGTTAATTTTTCTGTTCAGATCGGTGCTGTAAGTATATCTGACAATGAAAGGGAGTTTTGAAGGGTTTGTTTGTGAAGAAGTCTTCTTACTTGTGGTATCATTTGGTCTTCAGCTTGACATATATGCATTTATAGTGAGGGGTTGGTTAATTTGTGGCAGGTGGGGAAATTTATACAACTTTGTTCTACCTTTCTTGGTGGTTTTATGATTGCTTTTGTCAAAGGGTGGCGCCTAGCCATTGTACTGCTGGCTACCATTCCTGCCATTGTCATTGCTGGTGCAACAATGGCTACTATCATGGCGAGAATGTCATCCCGTGGACAGACTGCTTATGCAGAAGCTGGCAATATAGTAGAACAAACAGTTGGTTCCATTAGAACAGTAAGGCCTTGATGCTTAACCTCTTTAATTCAAATCTTCAGAGTTCATAAATAATTACATTTTATATCTTAATTAATTAGCGTTTGAAAAATAAAAAATGTGTTTCAGGTTGCATCTTTCACTGGGGAGAAGCAAGCAATTGAAAAGTACAACCGGAAGCTAAAAGTTGCTTACAATACTATGGTTCAACAAGGGCTAGTCACAGGGCTTGGACTCGGAATACTTATGCTCGTCATCTTCTGCACGTACGCGCTTGCAGTATGGTATGGATCCAAAATGATCATCAAACATGGATACAATGGAGGCCAAGTTATTAATGTTATATTTGCACTCATGACTGGCGGAATGTAAGTATATAGAATGGTTTTCCTGATTCGGTAATGGCATGATATATTATAGAACCCTGTTCAATGTGCATGCTTAACTATCTTTCGTAAATGTTTTCATGAATGTAGATGATGACATTTTTCACTTTCTGAAACATTTTGATTGTGGTTTGTTCAATTAGGTCACTCGGTCAGGCATCACCATCGTTGAATGCATTCGCATCAGGGAAAGCTGCTGCATATAAAATGTTTGAGACCATCAGCCGAAATCCAACTATCGATCCCTACGATGCAAGTGGAATTGTATTGCAAGATGTTAAAGGTGATGTCGAACTCAAAGACGTGTATTTCAGGTACCCTGCCAGACCAGACGTGAAGATCTTTGTTGGGTTCTCATTATATGTTCCAAGTGGCACAACCACTGCTTTGGTTGGGCAGAGTGGAAGTGGGAAGTCGACAGTGATCGGGCTAGTAGAAAGGTTTTATGATCCAGAAACCGGTGAAGTACTTATAGATGGTGTGGACTTGAAGAAGTTGCAGCTTAAAGCGATAAGGGAGAAGATCGGGCTGGTTAGTCAGGAACCGAACCTCTTTACAACAACTATAAGGGAGAACATAAAATATGGGAAGGATGATGCAACTGATGAGGAGATTAGAAGAGCAACTGAGCTCGCAAATGCAGCAAAATTCATTGATAAGCTACCCCAGGTAAACCGACTTTTTTATGCAGTTTTTCATGATCTTATAAAGTTCTATTTGACCTTTTTTTTGGAGATTGGTATCTGTAATATAAAATCCTGCTTTCCTTTCCAGGGGATCGACACAATGGTAGGTGAGCACGGGACATCTATATCTGGTGGACAAAAGCAGAGAATTGCAATTGCAAGAGCCATTCTAAAGAACCCGAGAATTCTTCTTCTCGATGAAGCAACAAGCGCGCTGGATGCTGAGTCCGAAAAGATTGTTCAAGATGCACTGGTGAACTTGATGTCAAATCGCACAACCATAGTTGTTGCGCATCGCTTGACAACTATTAGGACTGCTGATTGCATAGCAGTGGTGCACAGGGGCAAAATTGTTGAAAAAGGTGAGTACAATACGCGTGCCAATCTATCATTCTCAAATTTCAACAAACTTGATCCTTAAGCTAACTTTTCCATTGGATTGGTTATAGGGACTCATAATGAGTTGACCAAAGGTCCAGAAGGGGCTTACAGCCAATTAATCCGCCTGCAAGAAGGATCAAAAGTTGACAACGAAGCACAAACCTCTGATCCGAATAGAATGGACACCAGCCTAGATACAGATAGGACTTTGCTCAGCTCCGGGAGCCGGAGATTGTCAATGAGGAGGTCTATAAGCAGAGGCTCATCAGGTAACCGGCACTCATTTACCATTGGCTTTGGCATTCCCGGTCCAGTTGATATCCAAGAGAGTGAAGTAGGACACGAGGATGATCACGACAGACCTAAAGCTGATCCTGAAAAGCGCAAAACAGTTTCTATCCGAAGGCTGGCTGCACTTAACAAACCTGAGGCTCCAGTTTTGCTTATAGGAGCCATTGCTGCAGCAGCGCATGGAGTAATTTTCCCTATCTTTGCGTTACTACTCTCGAAAGCCATTAGAATGTTCTACGAACCGCCCAATGAGCTAAGGCATGATTCCAGAAAATGGGCGTTAGTTTATGTCGGTTTAGGTTGCGCTGCTTTGTTGGTGATTCCTGTGCAGAATTTCTTCTTTGGAGTTGCAGGTGGGAAATTAGTGGAGCGAATTCGTGCCTTGTCATTCCAGAAGGTTGTGCACCAGCAAGTCAGTTGGTTTGATGACCCTGCAAATTCAAGGTATGTTAAATGAAAAAGTAATTTTCGCGAGCTATGAACTCTCAATATTTCAACTGAAATCTTTTGTTCTTTCAGCGGTGCGATTGGTGCAAGGTTATCTACGGATGCTTCAACCATTAAGAGTCTTGTTGGTGACGCCTTAGCGTTGATTGTGCAGAATATAGCAACAATCATCGCAGGGCTGATTATAGGTTTCACAGCTAACTGGAAACTGACGCTGGTAGTTTTAGCCGTTTCGCCGTTGATGCTTCTGCAAGGAACACTTCAGGCAAAATTTCTTAAAGGGTTTAGTGCAGATGCCAAGGTGAGAGTCTTGCCCCAAGAGTTTTTTATTTTGTCAAATAAAAAATTTGTTGAATGTACTTGTAACGTTTTGAATATCTGCAGCTTATGTATGAAGAAGCCAGTCAAGTGGCAAACGATGCGATTGGTAGCATCCGAACGGTTGCATCTTTTTGTTCTGAGAAGAAGGTGATGGAGGCATACGAGAAGAAATGTGAGGGTCCGTTGAGGCAAGGAGTACGGTTAGGAGTAGTAAGTGGTTCGGGTTTTGGCTTTTCATTCTTCTTAATGTTCTGCACAAATGCGTTGATATTCTATATTGGAGCTATTCTTGTGAAACATGGTCAAGCTACATTTGAACAAGTATTCAAGGTGATATTTTTGCTACCACAGTTCCTTAACTTCTTCGACAAGTGCTCCTGCTCTAACTCTAATGATTCGTTGTTTTTTTTTTTGTTTATTTGCAGGTTTTCTTCGCTGTAACACTCTCTGCAATAGGTGTCTCACAATCTACTACCATGGCCCCTGACTCTAACAAAGCCAAGGACTCATCGGCTTCGATATTTCAAATTCTCGACAGCAAACCTAAGATTGACTCGAGTAGTAATGAAGGCGTAACGTTATCACATTTAATTGGAGACATTGAGCTTGAGCATGTCAGCTTTAAGTATCCTATGCGCCCAGATGTGCAGATATTCAGAGATATTTGTTTGAAGATGCCATCTGGAAAGGTAATTACCACCACTAGTGAGTCTGTCTATTTTGTTTATTTGCATTTGAGTTATGGGAACTGGTTTCTGCAACACCGCTGTTTTGGCATTTGAATTTAATAAATCAAAGGAGAATCAAGGGAAAAAAGTAAATAGGGTGTGCCGAAATCTCTTCCCTTCAGTCATATATTTGCAAACTTAGCTTAAAATTCCATCCGCAGACTGTTGCTTTGGTTGGAGAGAGTGGCAGCGGGAAATCAACGGTAATAGGCCTCATAGAGAGATTCTACGATCCTGATTCAGGTCGCGTACTATTAGACGGAGTAGAAATCCAAAAGTTCAAGCTAAACTGGCTGAGGCAGCAGATAGGGTTGGTTGGTCAAGAACCAGTTCTCTTCAACGAATCCATTCGTGCCAACATTGCATATGGCAAGCCAGGAGATGTTACCGAGGAAGAAATCATAGCGGCGACCACAGCAGCTAACGTGCACAATGTCATATCTTCATTGCCTCAAGGCTACGACACCTCAGTAGGTGAACGAGGGGTTCAACTATCAGGAGGTCAGAAGCAAAGAATTGCCATTGCGAGGGCTATACTCAAAGACCCGAAAATCCTTCTACTTGATGAAGCTACAAGTGCACTGGATGCAGAGTCCGAACGCAAAGTGCAAGACGCATTGGACAGGGTTATGGTGAATAGAACAACAGTTGTAGTTGCGCACCGCCTTAGCACGATAAAAGGAGCAGACATAATCGCGGTGGTGAAGAATGGCGTGATTGCAGAGAAGGGAAGCCATGATTTCCTAATGAAGATCACTGACGGGGCTTATGCTTCTTTGGTGGCACTTAATTCCAGCTCAAATACATAAGTAGATAAAGAACTTAGACAACCAGAATCCGAGTATATATTTGGTATTACATACCTAAGGCACACATTGCAGTGGATGGATGTGTGACCGCAGAAACTGTAAGCTAAAGATGTTTAAGTTTGTGTTTGGACATGAGTTTAGTACTTAATCACGCTTTGTGGCACGTTAAATGGATGCCACTGAAAAGTGTTTAAGGTTAAGTGTTGGTTTGGTGTAAGTTATTTAAGGCTACCTGGCTGCCTATCTAATATAATTTCGTGTTCCTGATTGTTTGTAGTGATGTTTGGTTCCAATATAATTTCTGTAACAATAAACTAGACTTAAAAGATTAATACACTAGCCAAGAACACAATTATTAATCAACTAAATCACAATCCTTAAATTATGTATGTAATATAAGTGTAAGAACTGCAGCAATTATACCAACGCATACCTACAGACATGTTCATGGATGAAGAAGCATTGAAAACTTGCACACAACCTTCCCCTCTCTGCAAAACTCAATGCTCTCCAAGTTATAGGTAATTGGAACAATAAGAGCATGCTTTGTGAGCAGGGGCTTGTGGTTTTATACTACAAGACCTGGATCGCCCCATAACAATCTCACAAGGAATACAAGACTGCATTCCTTATATCAATATGAGTCCTATAAACGAGCAAACACAAGAATCCTCAATATACCAATATGATTGGATTAACTCTTGTCAACATGATTTAGACTTCTTTATAATATCAATTATCCCAAGACTTGTAAGAATCATACTCATACTCTTACATTCTCCCACTTGAGTATGATTCATCACAATAGATAATCATCTCAAATTATTATAAAGGTGATCACATAAGTCATTCATCAACACACTAGTACATAGACACAACCAGCTTACATAAGCCAAAACAATGAATTTATAATTACATCTGCAATGCAAAATACAGATTTAACTTACAAATCACAATGTCCAGTTCATGTTCATAGCAATGTATCTAAGCTCAAGAGTAAACCAAGACGTCTACTACCACTCATATAGCCCAAAATTAATATAAAAAAATACCAAACATTCTTGATAGTAAGTTGTCAACTTAAAATTATTCATAATTGTATGAATAAACACACCTATGCATTTTAAAGTATTGAACTTAAGAATCTTTTCTGTTACATCGCAGAATTAACTCAAAAGTCACAACATACTTAATTTTCACTATGTAATTATGTGAACCAATATAGCAAAACCAAACCAATTTGCTCCCACTCATCTAGGCCATACTTAACACAAACAAGTTAAGTACAAGTTAATAGCAACTATATTAACTAAAAGTCATTCCAATACAATGAATGACTAATCATAATTCATATGGAAACCAAATTCATTTCCTCTTGAATGCTAACCGACATAATAGGACCCTTCTCATTACTTAAACAAATCAAGTAACGCAAATAATTCAACCAATTGCTTCAATAAAACCATAAACTGGTTTTTAAGCATCCAAATGAATTATAATGGCCGGCCTAAATACTCTTAGTCTTATACTTACATTCAAACATACGATTCTCCCACTTAAGCATAAGCAGAATGTACTGCACAACCAATGAAGAAACCAGAGATATGAACCAATTGGTTCCCGATTCCTCACCAATTGCATAATCTCAGTTTAGTCATATACACCTAAACCATTATACAAACAGTCTATGTATCAAAAGATAGTCACAATCCATTTGGAAAAACTTATCTCACATAAACCCAAACGCACTAGTTTCAACAACGATCAAAATCAGAATTGCAAGCACAATATTTTTGCATTCAATTTGATCCTAACTAGTTCAATATCCATTGAGCAAGATCAACTAAAATTTGATACTATTTGGACATAGAAGCACAAGTTATCTCGATTAAAACGAGAGAATCAAGATCTCAACTTTTTAACAATATGATTTACATATAATAATTTTTTAACAAGATCGACCTGTATCATAATTCAATCTAGTCCAAAAATCAATTGCAAAACAATCTAGTCCAAAAATCAATTGCAAAAATACTAATTGACGCTTCAAAATCTCAAACAATTCCAATCAATAGAAAACCCATAATTTGTCAAAATTTCAAAAT
Source organism: Pyrus x bretschneideri (assembly GCF_019419815.1). Taxonomy (NCBI): domain Eukaryota; kingdom Viridiplantae; phylum Streptophyta; class Magnoliopsida; order Rosales; family Rosaceae; genus Pyrus; species Pyrus x bretschneideri. The sequence goes on from NW_025999646.1 coordinate 555,608, forward strand.
TAATATCTTATGAACTTTGAGATCGCATCGGATATGAATTAAAGGATACATACCAATTAATCAGCAAATTTTCATTAAGAGTAGCGGAAGTAAACGAGAAACGAAAATTCCAGACCAAATCTTGCCAATCGATGAGTTCCACTATCACAGCGAAATAGAATGCATTCTTGCCAACAAGACTTCACCAAAACAATTTATATCATTCCATACAAGGAATAAATACAAGAACCTTCACATGTTTTCGGTTATACACTGCAAAGATTGACATTTAGCGACCCAAAGATTCCAAACTCCATCATTCATATATACCGAAAGCCCCCAAAACATATTATATGTAGTCTAACCAAAACTGGGGATATGAATTACACTCATAATTTTAGAGTCATCATTATGGATACTTGTATAATCTAATTTTGCCTTCTTTTTTTTTTATTTTTTTATTTTTAAAATAATAATTCAAAACAGACCAATGCATTGTAACTATATGTATCATAAATACAAACAATGGCATCCAAATCCATTAGTTTAATATTAGAATTGCTTGGTCATTAAGCATACTTGCCCAGACAATATCAATTCCTGGAGTACTCGTGCAGTCAGATTGATTCCATTCCAAATTGATATTCATCATATATGTCCCAAAACCAAACAGACAAAAAAGAACGATAGGTGCTGTATATGAACAAGTTTTATCCTCCACCAAGACTAATTTAATCAGAACCATAAACTCTTTAATGAAAAATAAAGAGTATACATAGACTAAATGTTACACTAATTTATTTATGCAACAAAAGATGATTTCAGACATCCCACATAAATCACAAGTTGGCATCTATAGGGATTTCGAGTTTAATCATGCCCTCATAGTATATATACAAATAATTAAACAGGCATACTCGAAATAGCAAAAGCCCTAATTCATCATGTTCAAACACATCACACTATAATCATGCATATAAGAAAACAATTAATCATGCATGATACAGTGAACTAAGTTACCATCATTGGATTCATATTCGTCAACCCGATTGCAATTCCTCGGCTCCAAATCAACGAAACAAATTATCCATCAATGCCTGAGACCCATCCATGTGGATTGTCATCACTTCAAATTCCCGTAGACCCCATATCATTGAGAGTTAGCAATAAACCAATGTCTCGCCTCCACTTCTTGTAATTACTTCCCCAATGAGAATAAGCACACTTGCAAGATTAAGTGAAACTGCAGACAATTGAAATCTCAAAAGGAGAACCAAAAGTTCTTGATTTCAATCTACTTTCACTTAATACACACCGATATGAACCAACTTAGTCATATATATAGATTTTTCATCATGAATGAAAAGTATATATAGATTAAACAACTCATCAGTGAAAAGACAACTCTCAATGCAGATGCAGATTTCAATTTCAAATAAAACAGGAAACAATAAAACAATGAATGAGTCAAAACCAATATGAAGAATCAGAAAGATAACACGATCTTCGTTCAATGGTTTTTAACAACATAATTAGTTGATCAGAATACAAGTTTATTCATTACACTAATAATACAAGGAGGGTTAATAAACCAAAATCATCTCAATTTGCAGACATCATAATCAACACAGCGGAAGCAATAATTTCAAAAATCAGAATTGTGATGTTTAAGAGAGATGTATACTGCTATATTACTATACTTATCATCAAATAAGCAAGCATGAAAAAGTTTTCTCAACCCCATATTGACAAAACATGAGTTTCTCCCTTTCCAGACTGATCAGAGTAAAAAATTGAACTAAAGGTTATTTCTTAAACGATGTTGTACCACTCGTCTTTAAAAACCAATTAAACATACTTGTTTTTCAAACCAGTTCGTTTTTGCAATTTTTTAGGAACCAATTTATGATCGAATTTAGTTTTAAAATCCAATGACTCTAATACCACATGTAAGAATAAACTAGACTTAAAAGATTAATACACTAGCCAAGAACACAAGGATTAATCAACTAAATCACAATCCTTAAATTATGTACGTAATATAAGTGTAAGAATTGCAGCAATTATACCAACGCATACCTACAGACATGTTCATGGATGAAGAAGCCATGAAAACCTGCACACAACCTTCTCCTCTCTCAAAACTCAATGCTCTCCAAGTTATAGGTAATTGGAACAATAAGAGCGTGCTTTGTGAAAGCAGGGGCTTGTGGTTTTATACTATAAGACCTGGATCACACTATAACAATCCCACAAGGAATACAAGACTGCATTCCTTATGTTGGAAAAAAAACTTGGAGTACACAATTCTAGCACAAGTGTTGGAGAGACAATACAAGTAAACAAATTACTTGTATTACACACACAAAATATTACAACACAAACTATCAAGGACACTCACTCACTTTCTAGAGACAAACTCTAGACCACTCACACTCTTACAAGACTACTCTTTCTTCTTACTCTCACTTGGTCGATTGCTTGCTTGATTACAAGCTTGCTTGCTTGGTTTGTTGATTTGTTAATACAAATGGTGTGGATACCTTCTCCTTTTATAGGCATGGATGGAACCTTGAAGAAGCATGGACACACCATGCTAGAGATATCTAGATAATTCCACTAACTTCCTAAGCTAGAATTATCTACACTAATCTTGCATGTTGGTGGAAACCTTACCATTCTTCTAGACTCTTCCACCAACTTAAGAAACAACATTCTAGTCATTTTTACAAAGTACTACTTTAACTTGGATAATCTAGCTAACCAACCTTAGTGAATGTTCTAGAATTCTTTATTCTAGATTTGTGTAGGTCCTTTAATGCGATGGGGTTGATTTCTTTAACACCTTATATCAGTATGAGTCCTATAAACGAGCAAACACAAGAGTCCTCAATATACCAATATGATTGGATTAACTCTTTTCAACATGATTTAGACTTCTTTATAATATCAATTATCCCAAGACTTGTAAGAATCATACTCATACTCTTACAATTTCTTCACACAAGCCTTCACGAATTCATGCTTCTCTTTGTTGGGAGCCACATGAGGTAACCGAGCATACCAATGTTCAAGCTTGAAGCTTCATTTCTTTCACAAGCAGAGTTTCGAGGAGCCAAATACAACCCAAACTTGAAGGCAAGTTCGAGTTGTTTCAAAACGAGTTACAACCCTACAACAAAGCTCAGATTAACAACTCACAATGCAGTCTACCAACTCAAATTATCTAGTGTTCCTTTTTCAAACTCATGAAAATTTATAGCTTCATTCATTCTTCATTTAATCCAGCAGCCTCCTTCAGTCTAGCCGGATGAGTCGCTTGATCATCCGTCTCCGCTTCCACATCCGTCTTGTTAGTGGTGACATCGCTACTAGCATGCCGACTACTGACTACGTCGTTCGTCCTATCAGTTGAGACAACATTCCTCTCCGGACTTGGATTCTCTGTAAGCGTTATTTTCTTTCACATACCCGACGTGCATGGAGGGAGTTTTGCTCGAGAGAGAACACGCATCAAAATTTGAGGCCAAAGGATGAGCGATTTTTGGATAGCCATGGACCATGGCGCGGCCGCAAGCAAACCATAAGCTATGCCAAGAATGGCAAAGATGAGAACAAAAATGATGACCAGGGCAAAGCAAGCCTCCATAGACGCTGAGAAACAATCCAAGATTTCCCAACCATAGCAACACTTCTGGCAGCTGGCCATCCGTTTCGAAAATTCTTAAATTTTTTTTATATATGTCAGAAAAATATTCCAAAAATGCTACGAATTCGTTGCGACATTATCTATGAGACTGTGATGATAAAGTCCTAAAATAATTTGGAATCAACTAAATTTAAAATTAATGGTCCAGAGATGAGTTATATGGAGATAATGTTTGATTAAGTTACCAAACCAAATTTGAGTTTAGGGAACTAATATAACTTATTTATTTTTTCAAATGAAATGTTTTATTTATTTATTGTCAATAATAGGTATTATCCATTGAAGACGGGCCATATTTGAGAATTGAGATGCAAATTCTACTAATGCAAGTCTTTCTCGACAGTTAAGTTGGTGCTTATCGTCACTAAAAAATGAAGAAATATTAAAAAAATCAAGTGTGAAAAATGCTCTAATTTTACCAATGACTACGCGATTAATTACTAAACTCATGTCAAAACACAAACTTAAACATCTTTAGCTTACAGTTTCTGCAATCGCACATCCATCCACTGCAATGTGTGGCTAACGGATGCAATACCACACATGGTTGTCTAAGTTCTTTATCTTTTTATGTGTTTGAGCTGGAATGAAGTGCCACCAAAGAAGCATAAGCCCCGTCAGTAATCTTCATTAGAAAATCATGGTTTCCCTTCTCCGCAATCACGCCATTCATCACCACCGCAATTATGTCTGCTCCTTTTATCGTGCTAAGGCGGTGCGCAACCACAACTGTTGTTTTGTTCACCATTACCCTGTCCAATGCGCCTTGCACTTTGCGTTCGGACTCTGCATCCAGTGCACTTGTAGCTTCATCAAGTAGAAGGATTTTCGGGTCCTTGAGTATAGCCCTTGCAATGACGATTCTTTGCTTCTGACCTCCTGAAAGCTGAACCCCTCGTTCACCTACTGAGGTGTTGTAGCCTTGAGGCAATGAAGATATGACATTGTGCACGTTAGCTGCTGTGGTCACTGCTATGATCTCTTCCTCGGTAACATCTCCTGGCTTTCCGTATGCAATGTTGGCACGAATGGATTCGTTGAAGAGAACTGGTTCTTGGCCAACCAACCCTATCTGCTGCCTCAGCCAGTTTAGCTTGAACTTTTGGATTTCTACTCCATCTAGTAGCACGCGACCTGAATCAGGATCGTAAAATCTCTCTATGAGGCCTATTACCGTTGACTTCCCGCTGCCACTCTCTCCAACCAAAGCAACAGTCTGCTGATGGAATTTTAAGCTAAGTATGCATATATATAACACAAGGGAAAAGATTTCCACACACCCTGTTTACTTTTTCCCCTTGATTCTCCTTTAATTTATTAAATTCAAATGCCAAAACAGCAGTGTTGCAGAAACCAGTTCCTGTAACTTAAATGCAAATAAACAAAACAGAGAGACTCAAAACAAACTGGTGGTGGTAATTACCTTTCCGGAGGGCATCTTCAAACAAATGTCTCTGAGTATCTGCACATCCGGGCGCGTAGGATACTTAAAGTTGACATGATCAAGCTCGATTTCTCCAATTAAAAGTGATAACTCTAGGCCTTCATCATTGCTCGAGTCAATCTTAGGCTTGCTGTCGAGAATTCGAAATATCGAAGCTGCTGAGTCCTTGGCTTTGTTGGAGTCAGGAGCCATGCTAGTAGTTTGTGAGACCCCCATTGCACTGATTGTTATAGCGAAGAAAACCTACGAAAAAAATGATTCGTTAAAGTAGAAGCACTTTGTCGAAGAAGTTAAGGAGTAACTTAAGGAACAAGAACAACAAAAATCTTACCTTGAATACTTGTTCAAATGTAGCTTGACCATGTTTCACAAAAATAGCTCCAATATAGAAAACCAACGCGTTTATGCAGAACATTATGAAGAATGAAAAGCCAAAACCCGAACCACTTACTACTCCTAACCGTACTCCTTGTTTCAATGGACCCTCACACTTCTTCTCATACGCCTCCATCACCTTCTTCTCAGAACAAAATGATGCAACCGTTCGGATGCTACCAATCGCATCGTTTGCCACTTGACTGGCTTCTTCATACATAAGCTGCAGATATTCGAAATGTTACAATTACATTCAACAAATTTTTTATTTGAAAAAATAAAAACTCTTGGGGCAAGACTCTCACCTTGGCATCTGCACTAAACCCCTTAAGAAATTTTGCCTGAAGTGTTCCTTGCAGAAGCATCAACGGCGAAGCAGCTAAAACTATGAGCGTCAGTTTCCAGTTAGCTGTGAAACCTATAACCAGCCCAGCCATGATTGTTGCTATGTTCTGCACAATCAACGCTAAGGCGTCACCAACAAGACTCTTAATGGTTAAAGCATCCGTAGATAACCTTGCACCAATGGCACCGCTGAAAGAACACAAGATTTATGTTGAAATATTGAGAGTTCATAGCTCGCCAAAATTACTATTGCTTTTAACGTACCTTGAATTTGCAGGGTCATCAAACCAACTGACTTGCTGGTGCACAACCTTCTGGAATGACAAGGCACGGATTCGCTCCACCAATTTCCCACCTGCAACTCCAAAGAAGAAATTTTGCACAGGAACCACCAACAGACCAGCACAACCTAAACCTACATAAACTAACGCCCATTTTCTAGAATCGTGCCTTAGTTCATTGGGCGGTTCGTAGAACATTCCAATGGCTTTCGAAAGTAGTAAGCCAAAGATAGGGAAAAGTACTCCATGCCCTGCTGCAGCAATGGCTCCTAGAAGCAAAACTGGAACCTCGGGTTTGTTAAGGGCGGCCAGCTTTTGGATTGAAACTGTTTTGCGCCTTTCGGGATCAACCTTAGGTCTGTCATGATCGTCCTCGTGTCCTACTTCATTCTCTTGGACATCAATTGGACCGGGAATGCCAAAGCCAACAGTGAATGACTGCCGGCTACCTGATGAGCCTTTGCTTATAGACCTTCTCATTGATAATCTTCGGCTCCCAGAGCTGAGCATGGTCCTATCTATATCTAAGCTGGTCTGCACTCTATTCGGATCAGAGGTTTGTGCTCTGTTGTCCACTTTCGATCCTTCTTGCAGGCGGATTAGTTGGCTATAAGCCCCTTCCGGATCTTTGGTCAACTCCTCATGAGTCCCTATACTCAATCCAACGGAAACGTTAGGCTAAGGATCAAGTTTGTCGAAAATTGAGAATGATAGTGTAGGCACGCATATTGTAATTACCTTTTTCCACAATTTTTCCTCTGTGCACCACTGCAATGCAGTCAACATTCCTAATAGCTGTTAAGCGATGCGCAACAACTATGGTTGTGCAATTTGACATCAAGTTCACCAGTGCATCTTGAACAATCTTTTCAGACTCAGCATCCAGAGCGCTTGTTGCTTCATCAAGAAGAAGAATTCTCGGGTTCTTCAGAATGGCTCTTGCAATTGCAATTCTTTGCTTTTGTCCACCAGATAGAGATGTCCCATGCTCACCTACCATTGTGTCGATCCCCTGTAAAGTAAAGCAGGATTTCATATTACAGATACCAAACTCCGAAAAAAAAGGTCAAAGCAGAACTTTATAAGATTATGAAAAACTGCATAAAAAAGTCGGTTTACCTGGGGTAGCTTATCAATGAATTTTGCTGCATTTGCGAGCTCAGTTGCTCTTCTAATCTCCTCATCAGTTGCATCATGCTTCCCATATTTTATGTTCTCCCTTATAGTTGTTGTAAAGAGATTCGGTTCCTGACTAACCAGCCCGATCTTCTCCCTTATCGCTTTAAGCTGCAACTTCTTCAAGTCCACGCCATCTATAAGTACTTCACCAGCTTCTGGATCATAAAATCTTTCAACTAGCCCGATCACTGTCGACTTCCCGCTTCCACTCTGCCCAACCAAGGCAGTGGATGTGCCACTTGGAACATATAATGAGAACTCAGCAAAGATCTGCACGTCTGGTCTGGCAGGGTACCTGAAATATACGTCTTTGAGTTCGACATCACCTTTAACATCTTGCAATACAATTCCACTTGTATCGTAGGGATCGATAGTTGGATTTCGGCTGATGGTCTCAAACATTTTATATGCAGCAGCTTTCCCTGATGTGAAAGCATTCAAAGACGGTGATGCCTGACCTAGTGACCTAATCGAACAAGTCACAATCAAAATGTATCAGGAAGTGAAAAATGTCATCATCTAAATTCACGAAAACATTTACGAAAGATATTTAAGCATGCACACTGAACATGGTTCTATACAATGCACAATATAATATATCATGACATTACCGAATCAGGAACCGGTATATATACTTACATTCCACCAGTCATGAGTGCAAATATAACATTGATAACTTGGCCTCCATTATATCCATGTTTGATGATCATTTTGGATCCATACCATACTGCAAGCGCGTATGAGCAGAAGATGACAAGCATAAATATTCCGAGTCCAAGCCCTGTGACTAACCCTTGATTAACCATAGTATTGTAAGCAACTTTTAGCTTCTGGTTGTACTGTTCAATTGCTTGCTTCTCCCCAGTGAAAGACGCAACCTGAAACACATTTTTATTTTTCACACATTAATTAATTAAGATATATAATGTAATTAGTTATGAACTCTGAAGAGTTCAATTAAAGAGGTTTAGCATCAAGGCCTTACTGTTCTAATGGAACCAACTGTTTGTTCTACTATATTGCCAGCTTCTGCATAAGCAGACTGTCCGCGGGACGACATTCTCGACATGATAGTAGCCATGACTGCCCCAGCAACGACAATGGCAGGAATGGTGGCCAGCAATACAACAGTGAGCCGCCACCCTTTGACAAAAGCAATCACAAACCCACCAAGAAAAGTAGAACAAAGTTGTATAAACTTCCCCACCTGCCACAAATTAACAAACCATTCTATAAATACATACATATATGCATGTCAAAGTGAAGACCAAGTGAAACCACAAGTAAGAAGACTTCTTCACAACAAACCCTTCAAATTAAACTCCCTTTCATTGTTAGAAATACTTAAAGCACTAATTTGAACCGAGAAATAAACCTGCAGACTCAACTATTACCACGCCATTGCACTACAAATGACGGGTTTTCCTCAAAAGTTTGGAGTTTTAAGTGTTTTTCCCTAACATTATAGGGTGTCGACAGGGACCAAACTAATTAAATTATAAATAACCAAAGATTATTAAAAAAAAAATAATAAGGCCCTCAAAACTTCATTCTTTAGTAAATTATGCTGCTAACATTTTTCAGTTAGATTACATTGCCTTGAGACGTTGTGACGTATATGTTGGATTTTAGTATTTTAGGGTTGTTCTGTTTGATTTCTTGATTTGAAAATGTTGAGGAAGAAGGAATGAACGAGCTGATTGAGCATCAACCTAAGCAATCACACACTATAAGGTTGTGGCTTATGTTTAAGGTTATGTATTTTTGTGTAAAGGTTGCTGCTCAGTCATTGGAGAGCTCAGTGTAAAACATTGTCTTACATCATTGCCACTAGATCCAATCTAAGCCACACACAATACAATCTATAAGGACGTGACACTTGACTAAATCTAAGACATATAACTGATACATAGATGGGTTGAATCTAGACCCTTACGCTTGTTCTAATGGCTTAAGTAGACCATTGTAACTTGAATCAAACAATCAGAACCAATTTACATTCCAACAGTGTAAATCAGACAAAGAAAAAAAAAAAGCTGCAGCAACTTGCGCATGGAAGTTGAAGCTTGCAGCACAATCTCAGGCGCAATTTAGGCATTTTGTCAGACTGTTGGAGAACAAATTTAAGGACCTTTGACCCAACTGTCTTCAATTAAAAGTTAAAAATTAATTAGGTGACTAAAAACGGTTAAGTATATTAATTAGCAGTTAAGCCAAAAAACAAAGTAGCTTAATTAGTAAGTTAATTACCTTTTCCCCCATGGCTTCTTGAATAAGAATGGTGTCCCCAGACATCCTGCTAATGATCTCTCCAGTGCTAATTTCAGTGTCAAAGAAGCCAATGTCCTGCCTTAGGATTGCCTTCATGTACTTGCCTCTAATTCTAGCAGCTTGCCTTTCTCCTGTCACCATCCAACATGCCACCTCTGCAAATTCACACAAACAATTTAATCAACCTACTGGTGTAATTAAACAAAGATTAAACCCAATTAACAAATTTAGAATTATTGAGACTTACGTAGAAGTGCTGCAGCTCCAGTGCCAATGGCCAAGTACACAAACTTTAGAGACACCTGCAACAAAACAAAAAAATTGAGAAAAAATGACTTGGAAAGAAGTAACCTAGAAAAAGTGGTTTTGTTTGATGCCGTATTCACATGTTTTGGTCGCCATGATTTTTGGCTTAATGTGATTGAAAGAAATATATATTTTTCTTTTTATGGTAAAAAAAAGAAAAAAAAAAAAAAAAGATAGATAGAACTAGAAGAATAGGGCCCCTTTGAATTTTTTCGAAACGCAAAGAAAGCCGTACACTCTTTGAGTTCTAATGATTTTCAGTGTTTTGAGAAATAAATATAATCTTTTACCAAAAAAAAGATAAAATGATATATAACCTTTACCCAAAAAAAAGAGAAATAAACCTCCATTTCTGTTCCAATTAAACAAGAAAAGAAGAAGAAAAAACCACCAAGAATCTTAATGTTCTTGTAATCAAGAATACGAATGCATGTTGTATATAAATGTATATATGTACCTGCCATTCAATACTACGATCCGGTGGTATTTCTTCACTTGAAAGTTAGAGGTTTTAGTTCGAATCTCATGGATAGCAAATTCGATACTAAATTAAGCTGCCCATTATATGGCTTAGTAGAACTTCCCGTCCCTTAGTGTAAAAATATCGATGCATTAAAAAAAATGTATACGTACCTTAGATATCATGGGAACGATGTGACCAGGATCGGTGGAACCAAAGGTGTTGATAAGATTACCAAACACAAGAGTCATGAGCGGCTTCGACAGTCCATTCCCCACAGCAGATATCGTTCCAACGATCATCAACGCAACGTCCAAACGGTCTGCAAACGAGAAGAGCTTATAGAAGGCGACTTTCTGCTTTTCTTGATCTGCTTTCTCTTGTGACCCATTATTAGTATTAACTTCTGCGTTGCCTTCCCCTTCTCCTCTTCCTCCTTCCATGGCAGTTGCCCTAACTCGAAGAAGACGATTTCTCTGTCTCTAGGGCTCTCTCTCTAGAGCAGATGACCGCTCTCCTTTGTTGTTGTTTGATGAGGAGAATTGTGCAGGAGCACAAGTGAGATATCAACTTTTTTGTGTGCCCGATGTGCTTTATGGTGTGGTGTTGTGAGATGGAAAAGGAAAAAAAGTGTAAAACAAGGACAATTGATTAGGATATCTCCAAGCGAATGAGGGTCAGCGGGTTCGTTTTAACCCTCTGGTGTTCCAAGAAATTAATGTTTTAATGAATAATGAAGGACCATATTTCTTATCATCTATAACCGAGGGTCAAGGATCAAACATAATTTATTGTTTAAATTTAAAAACTACAACATATATATTTCAAGTCAAATGTGAAAGGTTTTATTTAGAGTATTAAAAAAAAAAAAAAAAGAAGTGAAGAAATGAACTTTGGAAACATGTCTATAATAGTGGGTGGGAGACTCCCAGATCAGTCATATGAGAGATTTGAGCAAGCAAACATGCCTATAAAAGGAACACCCCAACATTGAACTAACCATACCTTTGGCGTATAATTAAATATTTTATAAAAAAATTTGGCCCAAAAAAAAAAAATTCAAATCACGGTAACTGACGTTAGCTATCTGTTGGTTTCAAATTTATGCCCCGACCTGTGGCTAGCCAGTTGGCTATTTGGCTCTTTTTTGTCCTGTGGGGCCCACGAGCCATTTGGCCTAGCTCTTGGTTGGAGATGGCCTTAGTTAAGGAGGGTTTGGTGTCTGGATGCAACATATACATCAGAGTCCTACTAATCAGCTGCTGCGTAGATTTTACCTTTTCCTCACACTACGGCTCCTTTCTCTCATTTCCTCTCTCTATTTAATGTTTTTTTTTTTCGTAAAATAGTTTAATTTTAATTAAATTTAACAAGAATTATTATTGTTAGCAAAAAAAAAAAAAAAAAGTCACTTATTAGTACGGTCTAGTGGTATTTCTCTTCACTTGTAAGTAAGAAGTCTTATATTTGATTCTCGCCAAAGGCGAAGTTGAACTACATCATTATGACACTATTCTGGTTCACGGTTTCTCTTGGCTATATGGTTCATCCGGGGGAGGGATCGAGCTTCAAGAAATAGTGAATGGTCTTATCAATACACAAATGTATGACTCCCGAGGAATTTTAATTGCACTTATATTCATCACTGTAGGAATTGGGTTCAAGCTTTCCCCAACCCCTTCTCATCCATGGACTCCTGACATATACGAAGGAGTGTGGTTCGTTCGATAAATTCCTACCTCTCTATCTCTGAGATGTTTGGATTTTTCAAAAAACCCATTGTAATTTGTAAGACTTAGCCCACTCCCCCATCCCGTTAGTGTGGAAACTATCGTTTGTTCAAAAAAAAAAAAATATTATTATTTTTTGTATATTTTTCTTGCCAAATAAGATAAAGGGAATCGAACATGCTGGACGGTGCATACTGATTCTTTTTGTATAATAATAATAATAATATATATAAAGCCAACAAGTCTAATGAATAGTGTTTTTTGGTGTCACAAGCTTCACCAAAAATAAGTGGACAGAAATGCCCCTTAAACAAAAAACTTCAAAAGCAACCCAAAATAATGCATCAAATGTGGTAGGGGTATTTTTGTCATTTTAACAGTATTTTTTTAATAATTAATTTTTTTTGTACATTTTTTTTAATTAGTACCTCGTAATATGCTAGCAATAATGTGATTCTATCAGTTATTCATTAAATATTATTTTCTCTGTTTCTAAACACGTTCAAAACATCTTGATAGGCGTGTAATGTCGGTTATAAAAAAATCTTTCGCACATGCATAATAATGTGATTAAATTAGTTGTCAAATGATTGTTTTTTTTTTTTTTTGAACAAATGATATTATCTATCTTAAGGGGTTTCTTCTAACATGATCTAAGATTATTCATTTACTTCCAATATTTGACTTTCCTTTTGTCAATTCACGCATATAAATACATTTAAAACGTATAAGTCGTGTATAGCATGTCGTGATTCAAAAAATGCTTTCTACACGCGCATGCATGAAGGCTAATTTTTGTATAATATAAAAAGGGTTGCTAGCAAACTCTTCGACTTCATTAAATTTAAACAAAACAAAAAACTAATTCAAAATCAGATTTTTGAGGGGAAAAAAAACGACTTCGGCTATTGGATTCCGTTTGAATGAGCTTCAAACTGTTAGGATTTGTGATTAAAAAAAAAAAAAGGCAGGAAGAAAGGGACAGAGTGTATGGAAAAGGAACAGAAAAGGATCTGGCCTTCATATGTGGCCAGATAATGAGAAATGTGCATCATTAATTATGTGGATCCTTCACAACATAGTAACTGTCAAAGGGAGACTCAAGACCATTTGGCTTAGTAACAAAATTAAAAACAACATAATAGTTAGCAAGTTTTCGCATTACATATATTTGTATATATGATATTGAGAAGAGGAAATCGAACTAAGACTCTGATGCAATTTTTTAGTTTTATAATAGGAAGAATAATCATTTCATTACTAGGAAAATAATTGGATCGTTTGATAATGAACAAAGAAACATGAGCGATTCTTTTTTAATGATGTAATGAAGAAATCAACATGAGTGGTCTTCTTCAATCGAAGCATTGAAGCAGCAACCTGAGCTACGAGCTTCTTCTAATTAGCAAGTTAGTGTCTCGATACTATATTTGTAAAAGCAGCTGATACCTGTATATAGTTTTAGTCATATTAAATAGGAACTTAGGACGGAAAGTAAATCACATACGTAATATTTTTTTTTAATTGGTACTGGACTACGTGAATCTCACTAATTCCGTCACCATATCTTATCCGAACAATGTAGCTGCAATCAAAATACTGTATGGAACAAAAAAAAAAATAAAAAACAAAAATCAAAATATACTGTAAGTCTGTAACGTCGTCTTCAACGCACACCACCTGCTTACAAAAGTTCAGAAATTCATTGGTAGATTTGCCATTATTGCTCTTAGATTCAGAGTCACAAGCATCAGCATGCACCCTTTTCTAGAAGAGCTTCACATTTGAATTTTCTACACTATATATATTTAGAGGAGTGTATTGAATTGGGATTTTGAAGGATTTTAATTATTTTAATGATATTAGGGGGTATTCAATAAGAATTTTAAGTGATTCTATGAAATTCAAGGTGTATTCAATTAGAATTTTAAGATAGTTTCTTAAAATCATTAGAAATCCGGTTGTATTCAATTAGGATTTTAAAGAAGTTTATAACATTCCAAGTGTATTCAATTAGAAATGGATTTTAAAGAATTTGAGAAAGTTAAGGAATTAGAGGGAATTAGAGAGATTTCGTAGCGTATTTTAAGCATCCACAAAGGAAAATTTTATTTGAATTCATATAACCTCTTTCTATACCCAACTTACTCTTTACACCCATATTAATTTTAATGAAACTACCAATATCTCTTTAGACCCATATTTACTACCTAAACTACCCTTACAAACCCAATTCAATTTGTAATTTATCTTACACCCATTTAAAAAAAATAAAAAGCCAAAATCAATGCATTTTCTACGCATTCTCTCCTTCCAACAGTTGCTTTTGATGAAGTCTTCATCAACCTCTACAACATTGTTCTCAATAAATCTCATATTACCTTGCGTGACGATGTATGTTGCATATGAATTTGAGTTTTTATGTTTTGATGATATAAAGACTTATAAGTTATAACCTATAAGCATATATTGCTAGATGAATTGAAGGAAGTAGAGGAAATTAAAAGATGTACACGCACACTTATGAATGAGAAGACCACTTCCTTTGCCTACGAAATAATACTGAACACTAGAAAGAGGACAATCGATTGTCTTGTAAATGAAGCAAAGCTGACCAGAGGCCAAAAAGAACAAAAGAATAGGGAAACTTGCACAAGCAGTAGAGTCATAACGTTATATATGACATATAAAACAATAATTCAATTCTTGCATAAATCCATTCGTACTTAATTGAAGGTTCCAAAACTTCAAGATTAACGTCTACTTATAAAAAAATGTTTGCTTTTTCTCTATGGGAGAGTCTTAGGGTTTTTGCCAGAACAAAACGTACAAGAAAAATGACGTGATAGTTAGAGTTTGATAATTGGGGGTGGCTTTACTGATAAATCTTATTTTTCTTGTTAATTTTATTTTGTACCTGATGATAATTATGCAATAGTGTAATAAAGAAATTTCACTTTTTAACATTTAAGTTGGGTGTGGAAAGAGGTTAGATGGGTTCAAATAAAATTTTCCATCCACAAATCTCACCTCTCTCCATGAGATTTGGAGGAAATTGAATCAAAATTTTACATGAAATCTCTACAAATAGAGGGTGTATTCAATGAGAAATTTGAGAGATTTTAATGAATTTATAAATCCATGGATTTTTACGAAGTTCAATTGATTTGTAGAGATTCCATGTAAAATTTTGATTCAATTCCCTCGAAATCTCTTGGGAAGAGATGAGATTTGTGGATGCTCAAAATACATCATGATATCTCTCAAATTCCCTCTAATTCCTCAACTTTTTCAAATTCTTTAAGGGGGGTTGTATTCAATTGGGATTTTGAGGGATTTTAATTCTTTTCATGAATCTAGGGGTATTCAATCAAGAGTTTAAGTGATTCTCTGAAATTCAATGTGTATTCAATCATAATTTTAAGATAGTTTATTAAAATCCTTAGAAATCCGGGTGTATTCAATTAGAATTTTAAAGAAGTTTATAACATTACAGGTGTATTCAATTAGAATTCCAATTTAAAGAATTTGGAAAAGTTGAGGAATTAGAGGGAATTGGAGAGATTTTGTAGTGTATTTTAAGTATTCACAAATCTCACATTTTTCTATGAGATTTCGAGGGAATTGAATCAAAATTTTTCATAGAATCTCTACAAATCAGTTAAACTCTATAAAAATCCATTAAAATCTCTCAAATTTCCAATTGAATACACCCCCTAAAATTAAATTCTAATTGAATACACTTGAAATGTTATAAACTTATTAGTATGGTCTAGTGGTATTTCTCTTCGCTTGTAAGTGAGAAGTCTTAGATTCGATTCTCGTCAAAGGCAAAGTTGAATTACATCATTATGACAGACCCATTGTAATTTGTAAGACTTAGCCCACTCTCCCATCCCGTTAGTGTGGAAACTATTGTTTTTTCAAAAAAAAAAAAAAAAAAAAAGAAGAATTTTTATTATTTTTTGTATATTTTTCTTGACAAATAATAAAGTTAGTGGATTAAATAGTTAATGTTAAGATAAAGGGAATCGAACATGCTGGACGGTGCATACCGATTATTTTTGTATAATAATATATATAGGGAACTGTTATTAACACTCCAAAAATCTCATTCTACACTCCTCATGAGTGTATCTTTCTTTCTAATTATAGAAAGTTTGTAGTGCAAAATGAGATTTTTGAAGTGCCAATAACAATTCTCTATATATAAAGCCAACAAGTCTAATGAATAGTGTTTTTTGGTGTCACAAGCTTCACCAAAAATAATTGGACAAAAATGCCCCTTAAACAAAAAACTTCAAAAGCAACCCAAAATAATGCATCAAATGCGGTAGGGGTATTTTTGTCATTTTAACAGTGTTTTTTTTAATAACTATTTTTTTTTTGTACAATTTTTTTTTTTAAATTAGTACCTCACAACAGCCTAGCAATAAGGTGATTCTATCAGTTATTCATTAAATATATTTTCTCTATTTTTAAACACGCTCAAAACATCTTGATAATATTGGTTATAAAAAATGTTTTTCGCACGTGCATAATAATGTGATTTAATTAGTTGTCAAATGATTGTTTTTTTTTTTTTTTGAATAAACGATATTATCTATCTTAAGGGGTTTCTTCTAACATGATCTAAGATTATTCATTTACTTCCAATATTTGACTTTCCTTTTGTCAATTCACACATATAAATACATTTAAAACGTATAAATCGTGTATAGCATGCCGTGATTCAAAAAATACCTTCTATACGCGCGTGCATGAAGGTAGTTTTTGTATAATATAAAAAGGGTTGTCAGCAAACTCTTCGACTTCACTAAATTTAAACAAAAAAAAAAAAGAAAACTAATTCAAAATCAAATTTTTGAGGGAAAAAAAACGACTTTGGCTATTGGATTCCGTTTGACTGAGCTTCAAACTGTTAGGATTTGTGATTAAAAAAAAAGGCAGGAAGAAAGGGACATAGTGTATGGAAAAGGAACAGAAAAGGATCTGGCTATCATATGTTGCCAGATAATGAGAAATCTGCATCATTAATTATGTGGATTCTTCACAACATAGTAACTGTCAAAGGGAGACTCAAGACCATTTGGATTAGTAGTAACAAAATTAAGAACAACATAATAATTAGCAAGTTTTCGCATTACATATATTTGTATAGATGATATTGAGGAGAGGAAATCGAACTAAGACTCTGATGCAATTTTTTTGTTTTATAATAGGAAGAATAATCATTTCATTACTAGGACAACAATTAGATCGTTTGATAATGAACAAAGAAACATGAGCGATTCTTCGTCAACGATGTAATGAAGAAATCAACGTGAGTGATTCTTCTTCAATCGAAGCATTGAAGCAGCAACCTGAGCTACATATGCTTCTTCTAATTAGCAAGTTAGTGTCTCGATACTATATTTGTAAAAGCAATTGATACCTGTATATAGTTTTAGTCATATTAAATAGGAACTTAGGAAGGAAAGTGAATCACATGCGTAATTTTTTTTTTTTTTTTTAATTGGTACTAGACTACGTGAATCTCACTAATTCCGTCACCATATCTTATCCGAACAATGTAGCTATAATCAAAATACTGTATGGAACCAAAAAAAAAAAATCAAAATATACTGTAAGTCTGTGACGTCGTCTTCAACGCACACCATTTGCTTACAAAAGTTTAGAAATTTATTGGTTGATTTGCCATTATTGCTCTTAGATTCACGGTCACAAGCATCAGCATGCACCCTTTTCTAGAAGAGCTTCACATTTTAATGTTCTACACTCTATATATTTAGGGGAGTGTATTGAATTGAGATTTTGAGGGATTTTAATTCTTTTAATGAATTTAGGGGTATTCAATCAAGATTTTAAGTGATTTTCTGAAATTTAAGATGTATTCAATTAGAATTTTAAGATAGTTTCTTAAAATCCTTAGAAATTCGGGTGTATTCAATTAAGATTTTAAAGAAGTTTAAAACATTTCAGGTGTATTCAATTAGAAATTGATTTTAAAGAATTTGAGAAAGTTGAGGAATTAGAGGGAATTTGAGAGATTTCGTAGTGTATTTTAAGCATTCACAAAGGAAAATTTTATTTGAACTCATATAACCTCTTTCTACACCCAACTTACTATTTACATCCATATTAATTTTAATGAAACTACCAATATCACTTTAGACCCATATTTACTACCTAAACTACCCTTACAAACCCAATTCAATTTGTAATTTATCTTACACCCATTTTTTTTTTTTAAAAAAAGCCAAAATTAATGCATTTTCTATGTATTCTCTCCTTCCAAGAGTTGCTTTTGATGGAGTCTTCATGAACCTCTACAACATTGTTCTCAATAAATCTCAAGTTACACTAGTACAAAAAATACTTTGGGTGACGTAGGTCCTTCGTCGCGCAAAGTCCAAAAAACGTCACGCAAAAATTTGCGTGACGAACCTTCGTCGCGCGACAGGGGTCGCGCCACGCCTGTGAAAGAAGGTTTTGCGCGACGAAGAAGTTACATGCGTCACGCAAAGTGGGTTGGCGTGACGAAGGTGTGCGTCACGCAAAGTTGGTTTGCGTGACGAAGGTGTGCGTCACGCAAAGTGGGTTTGCGTGACGAAGGTGTGCGTCACTCAAAGTGGGTTGGCGTGACGAAGGTCTGGGTCATGCAAAGTGGGTTTGCGTGACGTAGTTGTGCGTCACGCAAAGTGGGTTTGCGTGACTCAAAAACACTTTGAGTGACACATACCAACGTCACGCAAACCCACTTTGCGTGACCTATGGAACTTCTTCGTCGCGCAAACTTTTTATGTTTTTAATTTTTTTGAGAAAAATATTTTTGATTTATTAATATATTTGATTTAATTTTTAATAAATATTGTAATTATTCTAAACAATAAACAATAAACCAAGAAAAAATTTAATTATAAACCATATATATGAAAATGTGCATACAAGATGTCTAAACAAAAAAAGAAAAAACTACAACAAGTGACTAGGTTTGAAAACTACTGGGTATCAGGTAGGTGAGGTGGCTGGGAGGTCGAAGGTGGAGTAAGATCAGGTGCTGGCAGCTGGATTTGGAGACCAGACACCGCTAAGATACGTGCACTCAGAAATGGGCCGCGAAGAGAACTGTGCAGGATCGACAAAGTCTAGAACAACCTGAAAATTTACAAAAGTTAAATTTACAGCCAAAGAAGCAATTATTTACTGAATTATAAAAGAAAAATCTTCACAAAATAGTGTCTAGTTTTACAAATAAATGGAACCCAAATTAAAAAACTAAGAGATTGAAAGATTAACTGATTAAGAAAAAAAGGCATGAATCCTGCCAAAAAAGATGCAAAATTTTTGCATTGGCAAATGATTCATAATCTACAAATGATATCTTAAACAGAACACATTAATCCAAGTCAAAAGTTCCCAAATTTAAATCAACCAATATGAACAAAATATAAAATATGGTTCATTGTTTCTCTTTGCATTTTAAATCACATGGTGTTTCCCAATATACTATTGTCTTAACATTTCTTATACTCGTGCATTAGATAAAAAATGATACCATGCTAAAATTACATGGACTGCTTTATCAAGGTTTAAGGAAGCAACCCCAAATCATAGTATCTACATATTTTTTTTCAGATTATCTAAAACACTTAAGCAAAACCATCACTTCTCAATGAAGCCATGTGAGGCGAGCACCTGAATCGACAATGAAGAAACAAAGAAATCAATCTTCGATCACCAAACAAAGATTCAAACCCAGAGCTGTGTAATTCTTCAAAAAAAATTGACAGAATTGATGAAAAAATTGACAGAATTGATTGAAGAAAGTGCGAAAATTATTAAACCTGATCTTCTGGACGCGATGCAGTGGTGAGAAATCACATCAACCAGCAACCAATCGTGCATCCATAATCTTCCAATACGCAAGAAATCGAAATAACAATGGAGCTCCAAAAATCACACGAAACATAATTTAAAGTTGTGAATCAACAAAACACATAATTCTGAATAGATCTGCTTGTCTAATAACAAATCAAATTGACAGCAGCAATTCTTTGTTCTACGTTCTTCCGATGATGATCGGGCAATACTGTTGTTAATGTAGATAAAGGTAAAGGACACAAACCTATAACAACTAATTCAAATATATCCCTTCAATCTATAGACTAATTCAACGATCTGCTCTTCCTGGATATCTAGGGAAAGGAATAACATCTCTAATGTTGTCAATACCAGTAGCAAACAGAACCATTCGTTCAAATCCTAAACCAAAACCACAATGTTTGACAGCCCCGAAGCGCAGCAAGTCAATGTACCACTCATATGGCTCAGCAGCAAATATAAAATCTTTTGCAACACATAAATGGAAACACCAAGTCATCCAACACCATCCAAAACCATAAAACAACACAGCAACGACACCAAAATTAAAAAATAAATAAATCCCACAGATTGGACTTTCACACTATAGAAAACGTAACTTTCACAATATTAAAAAATACAATTTGTTCCAGAGAGAGGGAAGACAAATCTGGGTTAAAGATTTGGGGATCAAGGTTGCGAAGAGGAGAGATGAGCAAGAGGGAAGAGATAGAGGAGAGAGGAAGAGGATAGATAAGCAAAACCGAAAGTCTGCAATTTAACCAAAACCGAAAAGAGGTGTACGGAAGAGGAAGAGGAAGAGGAGAGAGGAAGAGGAAGAGTATAAGAGCAAAACCGAAGAGATAGAGGAGAGAGGAAGAGGAAGAGGAAGAGTACAAGAGGTCTGAAAAGAGGTGTACGGAAAAATTGAAAAAAAACGCCTATTTTCGGCTATGGACCGCCAAAATTATCAATTTGCGTGACGTAGGTATACAATTTGACGTCACGCAAAGTGGTTTTGCGCGACGATAAAAGCGTCGCACAAGGTTTTTTTTTTTTTTTTTTTAAAGTATTAAAAAAATTACCAAAAATGTGACTTTACTCCTTTCAAGTTCAATTTTTATTTCACATAAACACCACAATAATATATTATTCTAAAAAAAACCCATAATAATTTTTTTTACATATATATCATTCAATTTCTTAAGTGTTATAAGTAGAAATTAAATAAATTAAAATCTACTTAGTAAATACATATACCATTGCACTTGATGGGAAACACATTGTACGAAACTAGTTTCAACGATCCAACCGTCAAACTTGTTTGTATATGCTTCGAGATGACGTGCGTGAGTCATGAGGGGTGGAGGGTGATTAAGTTGAGAACCAGAGGCGTATTCTTAACACATCAAAGTCGTACTTCTTCTTTAGCTACTGTTTCACTACGCCGGATCGAAAGTAAGTATGCGCGTAGTTAGTGAAGGGGCAGAGAGAAGAGATGGGAGCGATAGATGCCTGACTCGGTCAATAGCTTTAGGGAAGGGTCCGATCTATGCATCAATCCATTTCTTAAGTTATCAGATGTGAATGAAAGCATACCCGAATTCTGATCTCAACGAAATGCATAAAAAGAGAGGCATTTATAAATTGCGTAAGAGATCATCGATTAGATTTCTTCCTTGTCGACCCACGAGGTCGCCCTTAACACCTCAACCGCGCCAAAAATAGGAAAAAAAAAACATTTAGAGATCAAGTAACGTGACAAAACTTTTCGACGGTTATAAATGAAAAATAACGATTTAACGGTAGTTTTAACTCCGATTTTGATGATTTTTTACAGCTACACTCCTTGACCGTATATAAATACAATGAACTAATTCGATCGTCAATTTAATGTATTTACACAAGTGGATACCACAAAATCTTATGTTATACTTAATGAAAGTATTAATAAACTCTAAGTGTTAGTAAATCTACCATTTTTATGGGAAACACATTGTACGAAACTAATTTCAACGATCCAACCGTCAAACTTGTTTGTATATGCTTCGAGATCGCATACGCCAAAAATAGGAAAAAAAAACATTTAGAGATCAAGTAACGCGACAAAACTTTTCGACGGTTATAAATGAAAAATAACGATTTAACGGTAGTTTTAACTCCGATTTTGGTGATTTTTTACAGCTACACTCCTTGATCATATATGAATACAATGAACTAATTCGATCGTCAATTTAAAATATTTACGCTAGTGGATACCACAAAATCTTATGTTATACTTAATGAAAGTATAAATAAATTCCAAAAGTGTTAGCGAATCTATCGTTTTGATGGGATACAGATTGTTGGAAACTAATTTCAACGATCAAACCGTCAAACTTGTTTGTATATGCGTGGAGATCGTATACGTAAAAAATCACAAAAAACAAACGTTCGGAGATCAAGTAACGGGACAAAACATTTGGACGGTTAAAAACGAAAAAGCATGATTCAACGGTAGTTTTAACTCCGATTTTAGTGATTTTTTACAGCTACACTCCTTGATCCTATATGAATACAATGAACTAATTCGATCGTCAATTTAAAATATTTACGCTAGTGGATACCACAAAATTTTATGTTATACTTAATGAAAGTATAAATAAATTCCAAAAGTGTTAGCGAATCTATCGTTTTGATGGGATACAGATTGTTGGAAACTAATTTCAACGATCGA
Organism: Pyrus x bretschneideri; assembly: GCF_019419815.1. NCBI lineage: Eukaryota > Viridiplantae > Streptophyta > Magnoliopsida > Rosales > Rosaceae > Pyrus > Pyrus x bretschneideri. Next base: position 578,266 of record NW_025999646.1, read on the forward strand.
ACCGTCAAACTTGTTTGTATATGCGTGGAGATCGTATACGTAAAAAATCACAAAAAACAAACGTTCGGAGATCAAGTAATGGGACAAAACATTTGGACGGTTAAAAACGAAAAAGCATGATTCAACGGTAGTTTTAACTCCGATTTTGGTGATTTTTTACAGCTACACTCCTTGATCCTATATGAATACAATGAACTAATTCGATCGTCAATTTAAAATATTTACGCTAGTGGATACCACAAAATCTTATGTTATACTTAATGAAAGTATAAATAAATTCCAAAAGTGTTAGCAAATCTATCGTTTTGATGGGATACGGATTGTTGGAAACTAATTTCAACGATCGAACCGTAAAACTTGTTTGTATATGCGTGGAGATCGTATACGTAAAAAATCACAAAAAACAAACGTTCTGAGATCAAGTAACGGGACAAAACATTTGGACGGTTAAAAACGAAAAATCATGATTCAACGGTAGTTTTAACTCCGATTTTAGTGATTTTTTACAGCTACACTCCTTGATCCTATATGAATACAATGAACTAAATGCTGATCGTCAATTTCTTTCCACTATCGAAACCTAATCTATGAACCGCAAACTACAACACATAACTATGCATTCCCAAACTGTCCAAAAAATGGGACAATTCAATAATTAATTGGACCGCAAGCATGCTTTTGCATCCATGCACAAAATCCAACTAACTCTCAAACGGGAAACTAAGCTTTTCTTGAAAAAAAAAGTGTACGAACTTAAGTTGTATTAACTTCGTACAACACAAAACAATTTTGTAATTGATGTACAAAAATATGTGCATACAAATAAATTAAATCACAATAATTAGTGAAACTAAATAAAATAGATACAAAATATTAATCCTTGTAAACTATAATGTTGATGGCCTTAGTTTTTATTTGTTTATACTAATTATATCATAGAATATACATATTCTAGTTAGTTACACTCGAGTAATTTTGGTGGTGAGATAAATGTACTGTTAGAATATGAACACAAGTGTAAGTGTATTTTGGCTAGATATTGGTTTTAAAAAATCTTATTGAAAGATGTTTTGGTTGTCTTCAAGTTTACAAAGGATTGAGACTAAAAATGAATCCTAAATTACTTACTTGCGTGACGCAAGACTTTGCAGTTTCTACCACCCAAGACTTTGCGTGACGCATATGGCGTCGCGCAAAACAGCTTTGCGCGATGCAAGTGCACGTACGTCGCGCAAAGCTGTTTTGCGTGACGTCACATACGTCACGCAAAGATGTTTTGCGCGACGTACGTGCACTTGCGTCGCGCAAAGCTGTTTTGCGCGACTCATGTAGCCCTGCGTCACGCAAAGTCAACAGAAAAAGCGGTAAACCTTACTTGCTTTAGCGCCAAAATCTTGCGGGACGCACAAAACGTCGCGCAAATGGCCTTTGCGCGACGAAGATTGGCGTCGCCCAATACCGTTTTGCGCGACGCAAGGGTACATACGTCGCGCAAAACGGTATTGCGCGACGCCAATCTTCGTCGCGCAAAGTGCAGTCGCGCAAAGGCCATTTGCGCGACGTGTTTTGTTTAGCGTCATGCAAACATACTTTGCGCGACGCATTTAGCTCCGTCGCGCAAGTTTTCGTCGCGCAAACATGTTTTTGTACTAGTGTTACCTTGCGTGACGATGTATGTTGCATATGAATTTGAGTTTTTTATGCTTTGATGATATGAAGACGTCTAAATTATAACCTATAAGCATATATTGCTAGATGAATTGAAGGAAATAGAGGAAATTAAAAGACCTACACGCACACTTATGAATGAGAAGGCCACTTCCTTTGCCTACAAAATAATACTGAACACCAAAAAGAGGACAATCGATTGTCTTGTAAATGAAGCAAAGCTGACCAGAGGCCAAAATAACAAAAGAATAGGGAAACTTGCACAAGTAGCAGAGTCATAACGTTATATATGACATATAAATTAATAATTCAATTCTTGCATAAATCCATTCATACTTAATTGAAGGTTCCAAAACTTCAAGATTAACGTCCACTTATAAAAAAAAAGTTTGCTTTTTCTCTATGGGAGAGTTGTAGGGTTTTCGTCAGAACAAAACGTAGAAGAAAAATGACGTGATAGTTAGGGTTTGATTATTGGGGGTGGGTTTACTGATGAATCTTATTTATCTTGTTAATTTTATTTTGTACTTGATGAAAATTATGCAATATGGTAATAAAGAAATTTCACATTTAACATTTAAGTTGTGTGTGGAAAGAGGTTAGATGGGTTCAAATAAAAATTTCCATCCAGAAGTCTCACATCTCTCCATGAGATTTGGAAGGAATTGAATAAAAATTTTACATGAAATCTCTACAAATAGAGGGTGTATTCAATTGAAATTTTGAGAGATTTTAATGGATTTATAAATCCATGGATTTTACGAAGTTTAATTGATTTGTAGAGATTCTATGTAAAATTTTGATTCAATTCACTCAAAATCTCTTGGGAAGATGTGAGATTTGTGGATGCTCAAAATACACTATGAAATCTCTCCAATTCCCTCAAATTCCTCAACTTTTTCAAATTCTTAATTAAATTCTAATTGAATACACTTGGAATGTTATAAACTTTTTTAAAATCCTAATTGAATACACCCGAATTTCTAAAGATTTTCATAAACCATCTTAAAATCCTGATTGAATGCATATTTGAATTTTAGAGAATCACTTAAATTCCTAATTGAATAGCCCTAGATTCATTAAAAGAATTAAAATCCCTCAAATCCCAATTGAATACACCCCTTTCTCCATAAAAATTCATGGATTTAAAAATTCCTCAAATTCTTAATTGAATACACCCCCTTAATCTTCTAGATGATTTGCAACACAACTAGTTCTTGGCTAGATTAAAATATCGAAACGGAATGTCCATAATCGAAACGGGATGTCAAAGTAATGTATCCCTTATCCATGAAATGTTGGCAAAATTTTGGCAATTTCGATGTCATGAGTATAATATCGTCGAATATCTCCAAATTAGGGAGATTATGATGGAAATATCGGTTTAATATCTGGGGCATTTCGAAATAGTTCCATCAAAATTTGGTTAAATTTTGATTCATCTTGTAGAATAAATTGGAGAACATGGATGATTTTATGGGTAAGTATTCAATAGTCTAGATTATTGGATAATTCGGCCTTAAATCTATTAGATTCGCCTGTAAGCAAAAATAATATTTCCTTAATTAATTATAATCGTTCATTTTCAGTACTATTGAGTAGTCCGGACTAATGAGAGTTCGGTTTTATATTTACTAAATTGGCAAGTAAGTAAAAACAATCTTCAAATAGGGCATCGTAAATGAAACTAGACTTGCCTCAAATCAAGCAAATAAATTTCCGCTAAATTAAAGGAGCATGCCAAACCAATCTATGATCCACATCGTTAGCTTCTCGTCTCCATTGATGCAACACTTTCGTATGTATATATAATCATAGATTCTTACTAGCTCCTAGTAACTTCCTAGCACAGAAGTGTGATCCATGGTATTTAGAATATACCGTACCACACCCAATAAATGACCATAAAGATAGGCTCAAAATTAACGACACACAAACTCCACCACTTCCCTAGGAGTCTTCATGCAGCTGGTGTAATACTAAAAGAACTCTTTTAAACGTGATACGCTTCATAGATTTTTTTTCTCACCTTACAATTTATTATTAATCTTTTTATAATATTATAAAATACTATATAAAAATCATGAAATAACAGAAAATCCATATAGACTTAAAGAGTCACACTTTTGATCCCTTCGCATTTCCCGTAACATACATCCACCGCAATTTTCGCCATTACCGCCACAAAATTGACTTGATCTGTATGATGTTTAATTCAGCTGAACCGATAAAAGATGATAAAAAAACTAAATAAATATAAAAATAAACCTACAACTTCGTTAATTCTAACTGTATTCATTATTGCGGTGCTATCAGTTCCCATTGCATGCACCAGAATATACGTTCTAGCTCCATATTAATTTCATGTGTAATAGTATGTTACATATAACTAATTATATTTTTTTTTCAAAAGATAATAATAGAAGTAATAACTATTATTTTTAAAACTAAAAATATTATTTACACTAAAGGAGAGGGGGTGGGCTTAGCCTCACAATAGCTAGCAATAATGTGGTTAAAGTCCACCTGTAGCGAGAATCGAACCTAAGACATCTCACTTACAAGTGAAGATGAATATCATTAGACTACAGTACTAAGTGGTTATTAATTATTAATTAAGTATGTATACAATTCTATATCACCAATTTTTTCTAGTAGAATGATAAATCTTTAATAGGTTAAATAGTTAGTTTTGTAAAGGAGAGAAAAATTGGTTGAGATCAAACTTGCACCCACTGCGATAAATCGCCATTTGCGAAAAATAAAAAAGAGAGGGTGATAAATTTGAAACTTACAAAACACATGCATATTCAATATGTTTTTCATGTTTTTTAATTGACTTGTTTCAACGTGTGTTTTTTATTTTTTTTATATTTATTTTAAGGATAACACTTGCATTATTACTCCTTTATTAGGGTATGAGTTCATTATTCTATTTGCAAATAACTATCTTCATAATAAAACTTTTATGATCCAAAGCATTTAATCTCTTGTTTTCATTTAAAGATTATCCCTAAAAAAATTCTTCGAATTGGAGATCGTTTAGTCATCCAAATGTATAAAATAAACTAATGGTGTAGGTACCAAATAACATATTCATGATAAATGTTGATTTCTTTGATACATTTAGATGATTAAATAATATCTAATTCGAATGATTTTTTGTATAGATGCTCTTCAAATGAATATTAAGAGGTTGAACGATTTCAATTATGAGTTTTTTTACAATGAAGATAAGTTATTTTCAACTGAGAGAATGATATCATCCTCCATAGAGGAAATGCAAGGGTTATCCTTTTTAAAATGAATTTTATTTCGACTTCATTTCACTCCAAATTTTTTTTCTTTTCATATACGTGTCTTCTAAGGGAAAACATGTTAATTGTTAGGCCATCACTTTCTTAATTTAGACGACAGGACTTCGAACCTCGACATCAAGTAGTTAATAAAAAAAACCGTACTACTGTATATTTCCTAAAACACAAATTCGTACTGGATATAAAAACGCTAATTATCTATATATATATATATATATATATATATATATATATATATAAAGGGAGCATCTTAAAATGGTGAAACATTCAAAATACCATAAATTGCCTTCTAAGATTTTCATAAATTACAATTGAACAAAAAGAAGCTAAAATATTTAACCATATTTTTATTTTGAATGAATTTAATATTTAAAATTATAGAAAAAAAAAACCTCCCACGTTAGTGGATGGTTTCACGTCTTTAATTCATTTTTTTTAATATGTAAATTAATTATTTAAATAAAAAAATATATAAAAAGGCCAATTGCCACACGCGTATGCGTGTGGCAAGAGGCTAGTATTAGTATTTATTTTAGCACCAAATTACGTTATGTTTGGTTGGACAAATTCGTTTGGATGTGCTTTTAAAATGACTAAAAGCGTTTTGGTGAAAATGTTTTTGGAACCAATTCTTAGGAAAAATGCAAGTAAATCCTAGAAAAACACTTAAAGTGCTTCCTGGAAGAAGCACATAACTGGTGCTTCTTGCAGAAAGTACTTAAAGTGCTTTTGGAACCCAAAAACATTTTCTCTAAAAGTGCTTTCAATCATTTTAAAAACACATCGGTCAAATTTAGAAGAATATATGATCATAAATTTTGTTTGGCAACTTTGGTTTAGTTATGGCAAACCTACTACAACACTTCTCACAACTTTTCTACGGTCCAACAAGACTTTAGCGTATGGTAAGTTGGTAACACTTAATTTGCCATACATTTTAAAGATATCAAATCCCAAGTTTATTAAACAATTTAAAACATAAAATTATTGTTGAAAAATATACTCTCTCTTTTTATGAACAAAATATGACACCTAATTTGCCACTTCAAAACCAAATCTGAGTCCATTTGCAACTTCAATTGTATGGTATTTCACACCGGACCATATATTGTTCGTTTTACTCTTATAAATTGGGATCAAACTATTATAAGTTGAAAATTTTGAGTTTAACATTGGAAACAGTTGTAGACAACTATTAAATTCACATCACTGCAACAAAAGTGCTATAAAATTCAGTTTCGGAAACTGGATTTCTGTATCACACATCCTTTTTCTTCTCATTCACGCTCCTATTCATTTGTGTTCCTTGATTTCCTCTTTGATTTACAAATCAATGGTCATGAGTAATCAAGGGGTGTACAGATAGTAAAATGGTGTGTGGAAATCTTTTCCTTATTTTTTTGTCAAACTCGCATAAACATTGTTAAGACATGACAAATTGATCTGAATTGCTTTATTTTTCTTTGGAGAAGAATTTTTTTAGATTGTAAATAAATTGTAGCGCTATATTATTGAGAATGTTCACCATCACACTTGAGATCTCACATTCAATTCCCGCTTATCGTTGTAACAAATATTTCATTCAATTAATTAAAAATATTCATCCATGTCTTCAGTTCGTCACTTCTCAGTATTAACAAAAGTTCATTCCATTAAGAAAACAATGTTACTGTGGAGCTTTGTTGCGAGTGTAAGGGGCGGGGGTTGGAGTGTCACACTTTGATTTTCAAACCAGACAAAATACCTCGGATTCGTGGGTTTTTTTTTTTTTTTTTTTTTTGTGGGTTGATGTTAGATTAGGAAGCTGATGGATTAATTTGAACCCACGCTAAAATGCAAGTATACATAAACACACAACATTACTCAATAACGAAAGCAAAGCCAAACCAGCAAAACCCAAAGGGAAATGCTAGTGGGAACAAGGTTTAACAAACATGTCTTTTGCTTCATATGGCCATGTCCTTCACCATTTTGCAGTTCAGTTCAGTTCAGTCCCCGAGACCTGCTTTGTTCAAGAAAGGTACCTTCTTTATCTTCCCCATTTAATTAATTGATTAATTAACGGAGAAATTAGGTTCTTATCCTTATTTTTTCTATTTCATTGATTAAAACCTTATTCTTTTACAAATTTTGATCACAGTCCTTCGACTTTAATAAATGCCATTAATTATTCAAAAACAAAATATTTACATGTCAAGATAATTAAGTTTTATTTTTAAATATATTCATTTACTGTTAGAAACGTTACATTTAATATATTATATTTATGGCTAAACTTTTTTTATCATATATTTCTATTTCTAGTTTGTATAGTCATTAGATTGGATCTAAGGGTTCTAAATGGCAGAGTATTGTAGCCATAATCAAGACAAACCAACATATATATATAGTTAGGCCAGAACCCTTAAACGAAAAAGTTTTTTTTTTTTATTCAACTCAAGGGTTGTTAAAGAAAATTACGGGGACACTTTGGATGTAGTCCCTAATCACCAATGTTCTGTCACTAAAACCTTTGTGGTTTTTAGTTTTTAATTGAGGTCCATGATATTAATGTAATAACGTATTTCTATGTAGATTATTATATTTTTAAATTAGAAATAAAATTTGTAGTTATTTATATTAATGAGATTTTAAATAAAACTCATAATTATGGGATTAAAAATATTAAAGATGAATTATACTCTCCAATATATTGTGTACACACACACACACACACACGGGTACGTTCATCAAAACTAACCAAAAAATTATTGTACCAAAACATGAGTACATTTTTCAAAAGCATAAAAAAAAAATAGGCTTAATAACATTATTAAATTTCTTCTATTAAACTTGACATGGATACATTCTCGAATCAACGAAGTAGATACCCATATAAGTTTAAAAAATGGATTAGAGAAAAGATTGAATGAAATTTTATATAAAAAATTGGTACATTTCATATTAAAAAAAGGATTTTATATTAAAAAAAGGGTACATTTTTAACAAATCCATATATTTAAGAATGGATACATATAAGATTAAAAAAATTGAAAATTTTTTATAAAAATTTTATGGTACAAACTTATTCTAATTTTATTTTTTATATTTGGGAAATGTTTGAATTGAAAATTAACTAGGAGTTAATTATAAGGGTGTGAGTATTAAAACTCTAAATCAATTACTAATTTTTTATATAAAAATTATGTAACTTACATGTAATTCATTAATATATTAATGCTAGGATTTTGATCAAAATCTAAAATCTAATAAGGTCTTAATCAATGAACATTAAAAACTAAAAACTGGATACTAATTTTTCCAAAATTATATATGGTCGTTAAATTGGATATAAGAGTTCTAAGTGGCAGAGTATTGTAGCCATAGTCAAGCGAAACAAACATATATAATTAGGCCAGAGCCCTTAAACGAATCTATATTCAATAATGATTTGACTGAAACCCCTTCGGTCATGATAGCCAATCTGATCAATGTTTCAAATGTGCGATCTGATCAATGATTCAAATTCACACATGCGACTTAATAGTAATACAAGAACATTTTCTTCTCGTTTTATAGGCAATTTTTTAACAGTGAAAGTGTGTCATCCGTCGGTCACGTACCATTTTTTTCAATGTTCAATAAAAAATACTCGGTTTGCATGAAGTACATGGTAGTTTTATTAACTTATACACTCCAACATCATGAATTATATTACAAAGTAAGAGGTGCTTGCAAAATATATAATGATATTATATATACATGAAACCCTGTCTAGAACCTAGAACGGTTGCACTCCCTTGGATGGCCACGAGGAAATCGCTTCAAATCAGAGCAATAGTTGTAAATCATGAAGTATTTTTGCACCCATCTGAGTCTTCTGCGACTAATTGCATCGAGGCTCTGAGTCTGCCAAGCATTATTTTTGGAGCCTTTTTCTATGTTTCCTGTAGATGAACATGAAGATGATCCAGACCACACACAGGCATTGGCATTGAAGTTTTTGTAGTAGGCTGTGAAAGGAGCTTTAGACCAATCTGTTATCACTAGCCCTCCTCTTGTAGCCCATTGATCTGCATTCCACAAGCTTGAGTAGAGCTTCATGGGCTTGCTCTTTGGGAACGGAACCCCATAAGATTCCCCATTGTTGAATACTCTTATCGGGATGTTATCCACTAACAATCTGCACAAAAACCAAAATGCGCAGCAATTTGCATGTCATTAGAAACTGTAATATATAGAGCTAATTTGTTTCCAAATATCAACACTTGGCTTATTACATTGACTGTTTGATAAGTGCGCAAAATTTTTCTTTTTGTGTTTTGTATAAGTTAAGTTTTGCATGTGTGTCAAATCGTAATTTGCATGAAAAAAGTCAAGCAGTGTTCACATATATCAAATTTGGCCAAATTTAAGATAGGTTACGATGATATCACATTCGTATTTATATTAATTTATGATGATATATATAGTAAGTCAATAATATTATGTAGTTAATAAGAACTGTTATCCACACTTCAAAGTCATCATGCACTTGCATGTGCAATTTCTTTTGCATGAGTACACAATGACACTTTCGGAGTGCAAATAATTCGCTTATGACTTACATTATGCGTTGGGGGTTCCAAAGAAAAGTATAAGTGTGAAAATTTTTTGTTGGGTCGAACCATAGGTAGAATTGTTGCTCTCTACCACCTTTCCCTTGGGAGTACACATTGGTATGCACTATATAAGGCTCTCCAGTCACGTTCCCCAAGAACTCAAAATCAATCTCATCATGGTTTGGCCCTTCGGAAGACAACTGCATGCAAAGGACCCCAAATGTCAAAAACCAAAACACAAACACAAATTTCGTAATTACAATAAATTACAATTCCATTAAAGATTAATGCAGAAGGGTAATCTAGACTAATCATTGTTTTGGTCACTAATAATCTTACATAGTATGCAGTGACGGTGCCGGCGGAGTTTCCTGCAACAAGCTTGAGCTGCATTTCTATCCTGCCAAAAAGATATTGCTTCTTGGATTGGAAGCCAGAGCCAGAGGCCTGGTCAAGTGAAAGCTGCAGAACATTGCCTCCACCGATTATTTTAGCACGATGGTCACCCCAAGTTAGGTCAAAATCTTGTTGGAAATTGCCAGCTGATGCCACAACCATAAATAAACAGAGAATGAGGGAGAGTAGCAACATGTTTGGAAGAGATTGAGAGTTGTGGGATGTTGCCATTTGAGGAATATAATATTTGATGCTCGGATGAATCTGATGCATCTGTTATTTATTTGCATACTCACGTAGAGAGAGAGAGAGAGAGAGAGACTGAGTTGCGTGAGAGTAAGAGGGATGTAGAAGGGGCACGTGTGGCCTTGAAACGTACACCAAGTCACCTGGCAGAACAGAAGGTAATGAGCTGGCTCTAGCTAGATAGCAATTGCCTCAAAGCTATGAAGCACCTTTTTCTTTCTTTTGACGCCTTCTTGGATAAAGGGTAAGAAACGTATTGATCGCCATGGTTTTCGATTCAATAAAATTTTAATTGATGAGCGATAAAGAAAACAAATTATACATGATAATATTATTAAATCAAAATATTATACGACAATAAACTCGTTTTATATAGAAATTTTTATTCACTAAAATGTTTCCCACTAATGTGATATGTTGTCAAGAGGTCTATAATTAAGCAATATTTTTGTTTTTATATTGGAACCGGGTTTGAGGGCTTTGAGCCTGCAGAGTGTAGACCATGAAAGTAAAGGTCAAAGGTATATAAACGCATATAAATTATAAGAGCATATATGCGTTGTTCAGTCACAGTTAAGGCCTCCCTTTTTTAATTAACCTATTATTTTTTCTCTGGACAATAAGGAGATATACCCTTCATGAGAATGCAAATATTTCATATTTTGCAAATAATGTTACCATACAAATTCTATAAACGGAATCCTTTAATTTCTTAATTTTTATGTAAATATCATTTAAACAAAAATATTCAAATCAAAAATCGTTTAGTCATTTATTTGAAATAAATGGACGCTTCATTTGAATATACCAATATTGAATGTTCCTTATTATAAAATTTATATGCTAAAAATACGTTATTCATATGAGACTAATATATCCATTCATTCAAGTATTATCCAGAAAATAACTAATTGCATTGTTTGGCATTTAGCCAGTATCTAATTGCATTGTTTGACTGTGTTTCCTTCGAAGGGGCAGATTACTTCATATTCGAGCTAAGCAACTCAAAAATCGAGTGTACACGTGAGTTGCATAGCTTGCATTGTTTCAATGAAAAGTCTTCTAAAGTACATCGCATGGGTGGAAAAATAAAAAAATAAATGTCATAAAACAAAATATAGTTGTTATTAACATTAATATTTTGAAAATGTCAAGATCCATTTTTCTATATGTATATTTTCACTTATGTTTTATGAAGGAGAAGTGTAGGATGAGTGTCAATTAACAATTTCTCACAAACGTCAAACTAAATTTTTTGGTTAATTCACCACCACAAAGTTTTTCTATTTTATGATTTAATTTGGGTAACTTAATTTAATATGTTTTTCATTTTTGTGATTTAATTTGGTGATCATGAAGAACCAATCCAACAGGTTAAACCGACTTCTTATTATCATAAATTAAAGTCACTAAGACTAAGCACAAAAGTTGATATTAGTTGCCATAATCCAATTAGTACATGTTTTTCATATCTTCTACTCACATTTCTTAGATATTCGTTGACCTAATAGCTACATATGTTTTAATATGTTTTTATCTTCGTTCTTATGTAGTAAACGCGCACCCAGAACACAAGATCGATGAATGAATTTCACATCTTTCCATTTCCATCTTTAATAGCAATGCTTCTACATTTGGTTGTGATGAAGATAATATGCATTAAAAACCTGAGAACCTCATCGGTCAGTGTATTTTATTTTGGATCAATGTGTAAAATTACTTTGATTCTGTACTTAAGAGAAAAAAGAATTTGGAGGAAATTGATTATTCTTAACTTCCAGGTTTGTTTTTTGGTTCATTGTAAGTCTACAAATTAAATATATTGAATTTTGCAAAAGTCTATTTTCAAACTTGTGGAATTGTATATATGGAATTTTTATAAACTGTTTAAAAGTCAGTAAAATTCTATGAAGTCTGCAAAATCTTGTAAATGTCCACATTAATCTCAATGTCAATATGCAACATCCCTAAGTAGATAATTAATTAGAAAACTTCATTCTAATCCTTGGCAAAGATGACTTTTAGATAGGGTTGGGTTCGGTTAGCAAACCATGCCAAATTCCTTGTGCCACCTGCCAGCCACATATACATAATTACTGAAAATCAGTTACCGCTAGCCAACCACCTTCTTGTGGTTGCCAAAAATTGGTTTAGCCAAAATTATTGGCTGGTTCGGTTGGTATATGGCACAACTAGTGGTTTCCACTTCTTCCTCGCTGTCTTCCAATTCCAAGGGCTCAATTTGATTTTTAGATTGGGGTGCTTGTTCGGTTGCATTGTGTGGTTCATTTTGGGTTAATCCATGTTGTGCACTAGCGGTTAATTGGCTAGACTCCATCATCCTAAACATAAGCAATGCATATACATTCAAAATCATATATATGGACATGTATATATAGTATCATTAATCATCATGCTATCAATTGTGTTAACAATATTTTCTATATTTATTATGACATGATCAATCATATACACATACATATATTTTTTAAATCCTTAAACTAAGGAGTCATTTATTTTCTAAACTAAGGAGTTAAGCATGTAAAAAATACCTAAGATATCTAAATAGAAAAAAATAAATAAATAACAAAATATATATATTGGTAGGTATGGCATACCGCCGGCATACAAAATCAATTACCAAAGCCATGCCATTAATTGTCGGTTCGGTAAAATGACAACCGATTATGAAAAAAATGCCAAAACTATACCATATCATTATGAGCCGACCGGTATGGTTCGGTCGGTAAATCGATTTATACTTTTAGACTAAAATCATGAGTAAGATCAAAATATAATTTAAGTCCATTGATACATTAATAACCTCATTTATTAATTACATTCTGATTTTTTAATTATTTCTCTTTTTCTTCCTAATTTTAATGTATTGATTTTATTTCATTATAATTTTCATTTTCATTTCATTTATCGTAATATATTTTGTTGTAAACATTTAGATAAACTAATTTTTGTTATACAATATATTTCAATGTACTTTGTCTTTTTCATTTAGGTACATTAAATTCATTATAATACATTTCGGTGCATACATTTAGGTACACATATTTCGGTACATACATTTCGATACAAACATTTAGGTTCATTAATTCAATATTAGGGTACATTAATTCAATAGTCGGTACATACATTTCGGTACTAACATTTTGGTGCATACATTTCAATACACACATTTAGGTACATTAATTTAATATAATACATTTCCGTGCGTATATGTCAGTACATATCTTTCCGATTCCAAACACTCATATGCAGATCTGACTCTGCTCGTAATTCCTAAGGAACGCATGTTGCAGAGTGGCATCGTCATCTCGGATCTTCAGCTGGTCTTAACCAGACTTCCTCTTACTAAGATTCATAATTCATGTCACTTCAATGTAAAACTGACTCTGCTGTAATTCCTAGGGAACGCATGTCGCAGAGTATCAGTCCTATGTTGAAAGTCGTCCAACAATCCATTTCGTCACCAATGAGGCACAATCCCAACATGAATCCTTGTATTTCAATCAGAAGGTGACAATTCAAACAGAGAAAGGCTTGCACAACTGCGCCAAATGGCATCAAGTCTGAAAGTTGTGACACCCAAATGATGTCATGATCGACACACTACTACAGTAACAGAAGATCCTAAGTATGCTCTAAACAAACCTGGCTCTAATACCAAATTGACATGCCCGACCCTGATATCCTCCAAATATCAAGGTAAGCATGTGTTGGCCGACTCGAAGATGACGAAGCCATATTAGAATACATTTTGGTACATACATTTCGGTACTAACATTTAGATACATTACTTGAGTCTTTCAAGTTTGAAGAATGTTAAATAAAATTAATAAATTAAAAAAAAACTTTTTTTTTGGTCAGAAACTAAATTAAAATTTGTATATTAATAAATTTAAATATTTAGTGGAGACATTAAATAAAATGCACATTAATTATTTTGAATTAAAGACACATCAATGAACTATAATCAATATGTAATCTAACACCAAGTTTATTTTAAATTTCAATCTTCTTGAAGGATTAAAGTTAAAAAACCCCATAATTAATTCTTCACAAGCTGATCAATTCTATACAAGCTAGCTCCATACTATTGCTAAATATAATCAAATTCTTCACAATTTGATTCGAACTCCTAAAACATTCACAACCATGACTAAAAACCCAAGACTTCACTGTTGTTTGCCTGTGGCGATCGAGAAAAGCCAAGCTTATACAAATTGCCATGCATATATGCCATCTGTGGCTAATGTACTTTGGTTTGGTGCATGTCAGACTTGGGTGGACATACAAAAGCCTTTTCCTCAAACCTATAATGGCAATAATCTTGAGTTTAATGTGCTTAACCAGAGAAGGAAATTAGATGTCTCTTAAATGCATCCCTTCTGTATATGCATTACATTTAATGAGTTATCATTTATCTAATTAATCATCTTTCTAGGATCGATCAGGTGTTTTTAACAACAAAACTGAAATAAATACTGAATAAATCGATTCAATAAACTATCCCAATGATATAAAAGATCGAGATGAAATTAAGGGAAAAATATCACTTCACACAACTAGACAATATTATGTTGTCAATAACATCTCAAGATGATATTCATATTACTTACACACATAAGAAAGATGATATGGGGTTTTTGGACTTTAATCTTTGAACAAATTTGAAATTAATTAAAACATGATATTAGATTACATATTGCTTCTAAATGTGTACTTTAATTCAAATTCATGTTTTATTTTTGTAATATTTAATGTGTATCTTATTTAATGTCTTCCCATTAAATATTTTAATTTACTAATATACACATTTTAATTCATTAATTTTGTTTAACTTCCTTCAAATATATCCTTATATATGTACTTAAATGAGAAAACATAAAAAAAAAAATAGTGACCCATAAGAAAAATATGTAAATACACAAGTGTACCAAAATATATTAAAATGAAGGGCAATTCTTGTTTTAATACCCTCAAATATTGTGGTCTTCAAACTTTCAACATCAAGTTTTTTTCATCCCAATTTTATACCCAAAGTGAGGATTGTGTAACACTTTCATACTTCTGTCAGCATTTCCTTTAGAACCTCCATTAAAGCATATTTGGGCCACTAAAAATAAAGAATAAATAAGAAGAAAAAAAACCCAATTTTCATTCCTTCGAGATCCATGAGAGAGATTCGTTTTGCTTAGCAGAATACACTCACATGCCAAAAAGAGAGAAAAGGATTATCATTTTCTTACTAATTGAAGCTAGCCCACTTAAAACAATGAGGTATTTGTCGAAACCCCTCATAAACTTGTAATCTAGTGCCAATTTACTTCCCTCAACTTTAATTTCAGTCAATTATCCCTTAAACTTTTATTTATGGCCAAATTCCCCCTTGTCGTTTAAATTTCTCACATTTTATCAATGATTCACAATAAAAATAAGATTTAAAAAAGAAAATAAAAAACCACATCTCTCTCACTTCCCCATTTCTACTCGATTGTAACCCTTCTCACCCACCCCAAATCTCAAACCACCAGCCACCCCCAATCTCATATCAAATTCATCTCCCTAACCCTTCCCTCAAATTCAGCCCTGGTACCACCCCGCCATAACCCACCCACCCTACAAACTCCAATGGTAGGTCCCAGATTCCTGATTCAAGTAGTGATCCCCCTTCCCTTCTCCCTGCGAACCCACCATCTCGTAGCCCACCTATCACTACACCAATAGCTCCTTGTTGCTCTCTCTCTCTCTCTCTCTTTCTCTCTCTGTGACTGTTTTCGAAGCCCACCCACATGACCATAGCCTCCAATGGCATGCCACAGGTCCCAGATGCAAATTCAAAAAGAGCAAAAAATGTTTGCTTCAAAATGATGATTTTGCCCTCCAAACTAACGGAATCATGGATGAAATGTGTGATATTTAACGGAAGATTGGAATTTGGCCATAAACAAGAGTTTAGGAAGATAATTGGTTAAAATTTAAATTCAAGGGGTAAATTAGTAGTAGGTTACAAATCTCTCATCAAAACACCAATGAACACCAAATTACGAGCTGGGTATATCATGTATTCAATCAAATTGCAGAAAACAATCCCAAATCATGGTTCAAACGCTGAAAAAGAAAATCGGGAGGCCATAATTGTTGCCACTGCCGCCTCGCTTGTCAAGAATCAATAGACGATGTTCGACGCTGTCTGTGCGTGGAAGCTTTTTGTTCGGGTTTCAAATTTAGGGGTTCTGAGATGGGGTTACAGTTACTTTAGCCTTATGATTTTAGGGTTTCGTTTCTTTATTTTTTTTATTTTTTGAACAAACGATATCCAAGAGAGAGATGATGTGCTAAGCCTCACTATGAGTTAGTAATAATGTGGTTCAAATTCGGCTTTGGTGAATCAAACCTAAGACCTCTCAGTTACAAATGAAGAGGAATACAACTAGATCGTAGGACTAATTGATAGTTTTTTTTGTTTTTATATTTTAAAAATCTTTAATTTTTTAATGTCCACATGGGGCAATATTGAACATGGAGCCTAATCACTATCCACATAGGCGCCACGTTCCATATGAAAGTGTCCCACAATCCTCACTTTAAGTATGAGACTGGAATGAAATTAAAACTTGATGTATGAAAATTTTGAAAACTATGATACTTTAGAGTAGTAAAGAGAGAATTACCTTGAAATGAATTATTGTCACATCCTGGGCTCGACTCCACCGTAGCACAATATTGTTCTCTTTGGGCCCCGACCACGCCCTCACAGTTTTGTTTCTGGGAATTCACACGAGAACTTCCTAATGGGTCACCTATCATGGGATTGCTCTCGCGCAAACTCGCTTAACTTCAGAGTTCCTACGAAATCCGAAGCCAATGAGTTCCCAAAAAGCCTCATGCTATGTAGATATGAGAATATACATATAAGGCTTACATGATCCACTCCCCTGGGCGATGTGGGATCTCACAATCCACCCCCCTTAGGGGCCCGACGTTTTCGTCGGCACACTTCTAACCAGGGATTGGCTCTAATACCAAATTGTCACATCCCGGCCTGGGCCCCTACCATATCCTGGGCTTGACTCCACCGTAGCACGATATTATCCACTTTGGGCCCCGACCACGCCCTCACGGTTTTGTTTCTGGGAACTCACGCGAGAACTTCCGAGTGGGTCACCCATGTGGGATTGCTCTCACGCGAACTCGCTTAACTTCAGAGTTCCTATAGAATCCGAAGCCAGTGAGCTCCCAAAAGCCTCGTGCTAGGTAGAGATGTGAATATACATATAAGGCTTACATGATCCACTCCCCTGGGCGATGTGGGATCTCACAATTATGTACCTAAATGTCTATACCGATATTAAGTACGGAAATACATTATAATAAATTAATGTACCTAAATATATGTACTGACTATGCAAAAAAAAAAAAAAAGTCTTTACCTAAATGTATGTACCAAAATTTATTATATTGAATTAATGTAACTAAATGTTTGTACCAAAATATATCAAATGAATTAATGTACCAAAATGAAGAACACAAGGTGTATCACAGACTAATATTTTTCGATTATATATTGCAAACCATGTGATGTGTTACTTATGGTAGCAAAAATCTGTCGTCTTCACTCTTGACGAATTTGTATCTATAAAACAATAAACACCTTTGATCAAGGTCAATGCCTCACCCACCCACGAGATGGTGGTGGGGGGAAGGAGGGATATTGGTTAATGGCTTAATAGACTATTTATAGGGAGGTGGGCCGCATGACAGGGTTTTGACTTACACATGGCAGCTTCCGATTGGTCAAGGTGAGTCATCCATATGATGGATGAGGAAAGAAGATTTCACAAATATTAATTATGAGATAATATATCAGAATTATCAAATAAGTAACCTTGATAAATTGTGATGAAGACTTCTTGTTTGAGTTAATCTTCAATGAGGCATGTATTAATGATGGGATTTGGTGATTAATCCTACCTTTAATGCCTTTGATTTTTCCATGCCATAAGCAGGGGAGCTTATGTCACGACCCGATCTCGACATATGTCTAAGATTGACACGTGACGTCACCACATCCCTGTTTATCCATCATGTCTTGGCTCTAAAACAACCGAAACACAATCAATGATTCAACCACGCAATCATATCTTTTATTTCATGGCTGCATCTAACCTTAGCATTAGACTACCTACGTACCCTAAGAAGGGATCAAGCCTTTCATAATTCACCCTTTACTACACTCCGACGTTTATCTCAATACGTTTTAACAGAAAGGCATAACATTCCTCAATCAATTATTGGGATTTGAAAAGCATGAATTATTTGATTCAGGCTATATAACAAACCCACATGACATTCAAGATTTCCATTCCATCAATCATATAAATCACTATGTTTTCAACATAATACCATAATCCATAACTTATAACATATCAAAAAATCAACAAAGCACATTATTATTCTCTAGTCACATTGATCAACTAATCTAATCATATTAATAACAATCATATCCCACATCATTCCACAATCACTTCAATTAACCAATTCCATGAATCAAAGATGCACGATATTAACATTTAACTGTGTTAATCAATCAACAAGATCACATATCATTTCACAAAATTTAATAAAAGAACTCTACACAATTCCCTGCTTGGATTATAAATAATAACATGGTGAATCTAATTTATACTCACAACGTTTACTGTGGGTAATTTCCATTCATTCGAATCTAGGGTTCCAATTTAGCTTTATGGAAAGAGTAATGATTCCAGACCACTTAACGGAATCGAACTAAAATATGGCCGCCTACTGAAATTTACCAAGGACAACTAATCCTCATCACCTTTAGTATGTGTATGATCCCCCATTGTGGATATACGAAGCAGAACCATAGGCATAATCTAAGTGTACAGGCAGTGATCACCCATCACGGATATACCAAGCATGATCACCCCTGCAATACATATGGTCCCCCATCGTGAATATACCAAGCAATACCACATCCTAGCTCTAGGTAGTAATCACCCATCGCGGATATACTGAGCATGATCACTCCTAGAATGCGTATGGTCCCCTATTGCGGATAAACCAAGCAGAACCATAGGCATAGTCTAATAACGTAGGCAGTGATCACCCATCATGGATATACCAAGCATGATCACCCCTAACATATGTATAGTCCCCCATCGTGAAAATACCAAGCAGGACTGTATCCTATAGCTCTAGGTAGTGATCACCTATTACGGATATACCAAGCATGATCACTCATAGAATGCATATGGTCCCCTATTGTGGATAAACCAAACAGAACCATATGCATAGTCTAATCACGTATGCAGTGATCACCCATCGCAGATATACCAAGTATGATCACCCCTGAAATATGCATGGTCCCCTATCACGGATATACCAAGCAATACCATCTATGTACCATTGTTACATGGTGCAGTTAGCCAACACATAACCTATTTACCCCTATCTCAACCTTTATGATTACAACGTAAGCACCTGCACTAACAACTTCTCACGACCACTAACTATCTTGTCATACTAGCATATAAGTTCTATATAATACTTCTAATAAGATTCTAGGCTCGTAATTTCTATACTAGCAATTCGAACACTTCATTTATATTATCTAGAAATTCAATAAACAAGTATAACACAATAAGGTGCCACTTTTACGTAAATCAAGACACATGTCAATCAAGAAAGACATGTCATCGTGATGAGCCCATTAAGCTCCATGAAATCTCAACAACACTCTAAGATAAACGACGCGCTAGAATAACTTGGAACTCGTTGACTAAAAAGTCAACCGTCGATCAAGGTCAATAGTAGGGTCCACACCCCTAGTAATCGATTTCAGAAGATCCGCCAATTAGATTTCAGATTCATAAGTTCCTAAGGTTCTTAAATATTATGTACCATAACATACCAAAGTTTGGTGATGATCCAACGGTCGGATCTTCGTTCATTACAATGGTCAAGTAGTCTTCCTTAATGGAACTAGGTTTAAATGAAAGAATTTCACTAATCAGGTGTCAAATATGAAACCAGGGTATCAAATGTAGCCTAGAATGATCAAGTGGTTCCTTAAGCTAGGCGCCGCTTGGCCACCCCGACTCGCCAGAAAATTCACCTAACTTCAAAAATTCCCAAATTACACCAAAATAAAGATCGTGAAGAAAGGAGTAAGTTTTATACATGGGCCGAGTTCCAATCCGACTGGGAAGTGACTGGAATTTCCCTCGATCCATCTGAAACCCTATAAAGGGTGAACTTTGATTCGTCTTCTCCACTGCTCCGCTGCCCCCAAACTTGTTTAAGTCTTGTTCTTGGGTTCAAAGGGAGTCTATTGGTGGTAGTGGACGAAGGTAACACCTTCAGAAATGGCGGATCGATGCCATGGAACCTTTGGCGCCACCAATGTCGTTCTTCTAGAAATGGGAGCTAATCCTCGTCAAGTTTGGGTGGAAATGAAAGAGGGAGTAAAAACGTGATGATTGGTGGTGGTGGATCATCTCAACTCGTACGAAAATCGATGAATTTCACCAAAAACTTATCAAGTCGAAGGGTTTGGGATCGAGTCTGTTGGTATCTCCCCTCTCTCCTTTCTCCTCTTTTCCCTCCTTCTGATTAGTCCCTCTTTCTCCCTCATTTCTCTCATTTTCTCTCTCTCTCTCTCTCTATCTCTCTTTCCCTCACTGCCATTTGGCATATTCTAGTTTGTTTTTTTTTTTTTGACTAATTATGAAAAACCAAATTTTGTAACTAAATAATTAAAATTCTAATATTAACAAAAATATAGTTAATAAAATCTAATAGATACGAAATGCATAAATTACATAATGAAATTCGGGGGGGGGGGGGTGGGGGGGTGAGATTTCACAGCTTATGCCATCTCCAACCAACACGGGCAAATGGTCATAGGCCAAAATATAGTCCGTTTTGACATGAAAATTGTTTCTAACTGAGGGCTAGGCGAAAGGGCTTATGGGCCCCACCCTTCCATATCTCATCCACCAGGCCAGCGGGCTGGACAAAATAAGCCAGCCAACCAACCCGTTTGTACCCAGCCTAACCTATTCCAACGGTAACCTGGCGTCAACATGACGCCAACTAGCAACAGTTAATTGACGTCAGGTTACCGTTGGAATTTGAATTTTTTTTTTTTCCTATAAATACCTAAGCCATTTCTACACCATTCTTACATCCTTTTATCTTACCTCATTTTATTTCAATTTTTCACATTTTATTATCTTACATCTTCCAATAATCTTTCCTTTAATTATTTTCAATAATTTTTACATAAAGATAAGAAATCTAGATAGTTACTCACTTTAGCGATACGTGTCACTTGAAATCCTATCCGAAAAATTATTGAGATTGTATAAAGAAAAGAAATCTGGATGCTTATTCATTTAGCAAAAAGTAGCACTCAAAATATGTCTGAAAACCTTATTTTAATATGGTAATTTAATTCAATTAAAAATAAATAAATTATTGAGGGGGCTAAAAAATAGCCCCATTCAGTTGGAGATGAGTTTTTTTTGTTAAATGGCTATGTTTTGGCCTATGACCCTTTGGCCATCTCGGTTGGAGATGATATAAAATGTGGACTGGCACTGTTCATTAAAAAAAAAATCAAAATCTTGCATGGCTATAGGGCTAAATATGGCTTTTTGACCCCCTTACAGTTGGAGATGGCCTTAGTGAAGTCGTAGTCAACTGCTCAAACCTTTAGGAATGTTGAAATGCATGTGGGAATATTTGTTTGCCATTTGATGAAGGAAATCTTGTCTTCTTGGGGAAAAGCTCCACATGTCGTCTTCTAGATGTTTTGAATATTTTTAGCTCCATATTACCAATAAGAATTAAGCACGTTAATTAACACTTAAGTAATAATTTTTTTTATCATTAATTAAATTTGGGGATGGGGGTAATCCAACTTGGGTGAGGTGGGAGTTTTCTTAGCTCTAGTGCCACTGCAACTAGGCCCCAATCCTCACACTTAAGTAATAATTCAATCATCAATAATCACGTCATACGATTTACAAAATATGGTTTAAATTGATAGTGCTCTTAACATTACCCTTACCTAAATATCGACAATGAAATATATTATGACATCATTAAAATGTAATTAATGCATTAAAATTAAGAAGATAAAGAAAAATAATGAGGAGGTGATTAAATGTATGTTTACCCAAGGTTGTAAAAGACGCTAGGCGCTAGTCAGATGGCGGGCTGAGACGTAGCGCCTAGGCTGCTAGGCGGGGTCTTGGCGGGTGCCTAGGCAGACTAGGCGGATTTAATTAAATCTATTATATTTCGTGTAAATAAATATCTGTTTATATTTAACATATATATGATTTCTTCAGAAACTATAAAATGAAAGATATATATATATATATATATATGTAATGTAAGAATTTTAAGTACATAATTTGAAAGAAAAAAAAAGATTATAATATAATATATTTGTTTAATAGTGGAGTAGGTAACTTTTTTTAAATAATTAATAAGCCTAATAGTGGAAATCCATCTGACAAAGGGGAGTGGCTTTTGATGCCTTCGAAATCGGTAAGGCCTTTATTTTGTGGTTTCTCGTTTCCTCTCCCTTTCATTCTTCTTCGATTGCTCCACTTGATTCCCCATCTTCTCCGCCTAATTTCCATTTTCTTGCTCTGTATAATTTTCCAAAACCTAATCATGAGTCCGGTCAAATTCCTCAAGCACGGCGAAGAAATCCTCTTCGACGAAGAAATCTAAAGCTTCCAGGTCAAAATTCTTGTTTTTTCTACAATTATACTGTTATTTTGATTCCTTCTATAGATCTCTCTCATGCTTACTCTTCCCTCACGCTCTCTCGGTTTCTCTTTTCAAACTTTATGTTGTCACCCTCGCGGTGTAGTGAAACGGTGAAACGTATAATATTTTAACAGAATAACTGCGGAGGCCGCTTAGCCCGCCTAGTCGGCCGCCTAGGCACTGCCTAATACCCTTGCTGATCCGCCTAGGCACTGCCTAATACCCTTGCCGATTTATTGGACATTTTTTAAATAATCATGGCAGTGGCCCGACGCCTAACGCCTAGGCGGCCGCCAAACCGCGTTTTAGAACACTGTGTTTACCTGAGTTAAGGGGCTAAAATTAGTTTTTATTAATCTTACACAAATCAAGGACTAGGATGAAGTTTTCTATTCATAAAATGTGACTATGCTACAAAATTATGGTGCTATTTGAGAACATCGTTACTATAGTAGGCTTACTTGAGAACTTTCCAATATTATACAGTCATTTGTTTTAAATATTTTTTATACAAATACAAATGATACAATATACCTTTATTTTAGGGAAAAGGATCCTCACCGGATTCTTTGCTTGGGGATCCTACGGATCCCGTGATCGTGATCGTGTATCGTATATCGTGCAGTTAGAAATCATTTCAAAATTTAAAATTTAAAATTAAATATAAATAGTACTTAACGAAAACTAACCGTATGATATATGATGAACGGTCACAATCACGAGATCTTTAGAATCCTAGGAAAAGAATCCGATGAGGATCCTTTTCCTCATTTTAGATACAATATACCTTCACTTTTTATTCAAATGAATACTACTACCGTTTCCTTTATTAAAAAAAAAAAAAAAAAAAAGATCCGACATTAGAGGATTTATTTGGTGACTCAGATAGTGTTATTTCTTGACAAAAAACAACAAACAAAACTCTATATTTCAGAAAGTGACTCGTTGATTTAGATGTTGTGTGCCTATAAGTTTAATGGACTATGATTATCTTCTCTCTTCTTTTCATCGTCTTCCATCCCTCATATCACATTCTTTTATTTTGTCTTTCTCTTGTTATAAAAAATTGATATAAAATGTTGACATAATTTAACCGTGACCGTTCAAATACGAAAAGAAAAAAGAAAAAGAGAAAAAAAAGTTTAATACAACAAATAATGTGATTTTGTCAAACACGTGTCTCCGGTAATTATCAATAGGCACTTATATCTCTTGACAATCTTTTCTGAACTTGGCGGCAGCAATCGCACTTTAGATCTCCTTGACAATCTTTTTTGAACTTGGCGGCAGCTAAGTACATATCAAATAAATTAATGGCACTAATATCTCTTGACAATCTTTTCTGAACTTGGCGGCAGCAATAGCAATTTAGACCTTCTTGACAATCTTTTTTGAACTTGTCGGCAGCAATCAACTCCTCCAATCAATTGCACCGATCCATTGAATTTGAGGGTTGTCCACTTTGAGGATGAGGAGGCGTGACCATTACTGATTTGCCATCTTATCTATACTCTAGGATTCCAACTGACCAAGCACACCTTATAGGAAAACCAGATCGAAAACCTAGAAGTAAACTGCTACCAATAAGGCCAATAGTGACTGCTTTTACAGCATGTTTAATTTACTGAATTAATATAAGATATGAGCATTATTCTCATTTCTGGAGATGAGAATGTAAGATATGCACTTCATTCTCAAGTGATAATTTAGATGTGTATCATTTCCACATTCTCCCATATCATTAGTAAACGTGTGTCAATAAGAGTATATTTACTTCAGAGAAAATTAGAATCTTTTACAATTTTTTTATATCATTTAGATTAAACATCTGTGCCTTTTTAAAATTTGATTAAAATATTTTGACCAATAGTCACCTCTATTTTTTAAAATTAAAATAATTTTTGAATTTATCTTTTTATCTAGATGATGCACTGTTACTTATTTAGTGGAGATATTAGTAATTAAACTATATTATTTCTTTTTTCAAATGGTTTTTTCTTTTTCAATTAGTTGGTGATCAACATAAAAGCTCTATGTAATTTTTTCAATTTTTTTGTGAAATTATATTTTTTTTGCTGTTTTTTTAAGTATAGTTGTTGACGAATTATTATTAGGTACAATACATTACATATATATTATTTGCGGGTACGTTTGAATTTACAAAAAAATCATTAATTTGTAAGTTTATTTGCAATTTTGGTACGTTTGATTTGATACATATTGTTAATATTGATACATTATTTTTATTTTGGTATGTTTTATTTTGTACACATTGTGTATTGTTACGTTTATATTATTCTTAATCCTATTTTCTCTTAACATACTAAAAGAAAAACTTATTGCGGTACGTTTGATTTTGAGGGATTTAAAAATATTTTAAACTATTTTGGAAAGAAAATATCTTAAATCTTAGATAATTATTGCTAAATTGTATCATTCTTGTGAAAATAAATTGAATCTAAGCAACTTTTTTTTTTACAATTATCTCTAACGGAGGAGAGTGTAATCAAAAGCCTAGATTATAGAAAATTTGTTACAATATAATGTGCATATAGCACCAAAATTATGACAAAAAAAAAAGTTTAATCAAATCACTAAAAGACATGGATATTTGATCTAGAAAATTCAAAACTGAGGCGCCTATATCAAAAGATCCCTTTATTTAAAGAGTCATTGTAGCAATGGTTCCTCAACTTTAATCAAATTGGAGCAATGATCCCTCAACTGAAAATTCATTATCATTGGTCCCTTAACTCATCAAAATGTGTAGCAATGGTCTTTTTCATCAACTTCATCAAAATTTTGTCAAAATAAGTTATGTTAGAAGAACCATTGCTACAATTGGGGTCCCTCAACTCATCAAAACATGTAGATATGGTCTTTTTCGTCAACTTCATCAGAATTTTATCAAAATGAGTTATGTTAGAATGACCATTGCTACAGTTAGGTTAAAGTTAAGGGACCGATGGTAATAGATTTTTAGATGAGGGATCATAGCTACACGTTTTGATGAGTTGAGGGATCAATGGTAATGAATTTTTAATTGAGGGACCATTTTCCAATTGAATTAAAGTTAAAGGACCATTGCTACAATTTACTTTTATTTATTATATATAAGAACGACAATGAATGAGTACGAATTCTAATCCTGCGTTTACCAACACTTAGGGTGTGTTTGTTGCACCGAACTGTCTCGGACTGGACTAGCTGCAGGGACGAAGCTGGACTAGCTTAGACTAGACTAAGCTGAACTAACTTAGTGAAACGTTTGGTGCAATGTCGGACTAAGAAGCAGGATAATGAAAACAGTACTGTCACCAGTTTGATGTTTGCTCAGACTAGGACTACATTATTGTTCTATTTTAATTGCTTTTTTATTAAAGATATTATTAAAATTAATAATATTGGATGCGAGTGAGACTCAATAGAAATACAAAAACCAAATTTTCTTGCCAACGAAAGAAACATACATGATTCAAGAGTAGCATTGTTCCAAACATGAATATAACAAAGTGTTCTCCCAACAATCGACAGGGTTCATGACGCTTTTCTTAAGTATTCACCTTTGGTTTAAAGTTGTAGATTAAAGTTAAAGGTATTTGAGTAGAACGAAAATTGATGTCTGACAAGTTCAGTTTTTTACTCAATTGTAAAATAATTACTTGGAATTGCTCTTCTATGTATAAGCCAATTTCAGTCCATACCATGACAATTGCATTCAATCCCAAGACCAAAATGATGCGAGGCAAAAAACCAACCGATTAGAACTGAATCCACCCCACACATCATTAACTTGAAAGAAATAGTTCTCTAACAAGTTATCATTTTGTTTACATGCTTCCACACATACTCGCAACCTGAAATACATTGAACCAACACAAAGGCATGTCCGAAATCTAGACATATAGTTTTCATTTGAAACGAAGTTTGAAACTTGAAGTACATTTAAATGACAATATATAACATATCAAGTCTATGATTAAAAATGAGTGATAACTCATATAATCCAACATGGTATGAGGATTAGGGTAAGGTAACTTAAGCAGCTCAGTGTACTTGGAATAAAGCACAATTCACTTCAAGCACCACATGCAGCTTTGCTATTCATTCTTCTGCAGCACTAGCAGCACTTAGGTCCATACTGAGGTCAAGAACCTACTCAAACATTCCAGGAAATTTGGTTAAACCTTATATGAAAGGCATGGTTCTATGAAACAATAAAAAGAAACAAAGGGATAACTAGGATGAATAAATATCCACCAACAAGCTATTGGTTCAAACTAATATTAACGTCCTACCACCTTTAAATACTTTACTCAGAAAGGTTTACCTTGTTAGGCAAGTAAGAAGAATCACAGACAACTTTTTTGCCTTCAGATGTGACACCAATAATTTTCCCTTCCTCGTTGAACTCTACCTGGCATCATGCATCAAACTCAGTGTCTAGACAGGAATTAAACACAAACTAATGCAAAATGAAATAGGGTTAAAACCAAGAAAAATGTGTAAGGATTACCTTACACTCAGGCTTATTCAACATATAAGTCCCACCATAAACTGCACTCAGGCTTATGCAACATTTATGAACCTCAACC
Organism: Pyrus x bretschneideri; assembly: GCF_019419815.1. Taxonomy (NCBI): domain Eukaryota; kingdom Viridiplantae; phylum Streptophyta; class Magnoliopsida; order Rosales; family Rosaceae; genus Pyrus; species Pyrus x bretschneideri. Next base: position 605,896 of record NW_025999646.1, read on the forward strand.
AGTATTTACCTTCATTCTCTTCACTGTATCTAGAGCAGGCTTATTCAGGTAGTGATAATCCCTATGAAGTGTCAAAGCATGCCCATGGAAGTCAACAATGTTGTCATCAAGACCTTATTTTTTGTCAAAACATCAACCACACAAAAATATAAACAAATGTTCTTGGATTGTTACTTTATCAAAATAAGACCACCTTTCTTTTCTACAAGGAACCCTATACAATAGAAAACTGAGACAAAGCATTAGTACCAATGAGACTGTAAAGACTGTAAAGACCGCAAGTTCATTTGCAAAAAGGTTATTGCCCTAGTACTTACGCAATCAAATCTCTAGTTGTCACTCTTGTTAAGTCCATTCCCTCATGTGTTTTAGGATCAGTTTCACTATAATCTTGAACATATAGAATGAACTTGTGTGTACAGTGCTTTTCAAATAGACCCATGAATGGAGATTTAAAGGTCTCGATGTCAGTTGTTAGAACCTTGTGAACCTGTTGCAACAATTAAGATCCCACCCATAAGGTTTAAGATGAAATTTATACAGGACAGTGCGTGAGTGTCTTTGTGAGTGTAGTTACTAAATGCAACTCAACTCATTTCTCAAACTCGATACCAAAATCCAAAAACTCTAGTCCAACCTGATACCAAAATCTGTTGAAACTAGACCTAAATTACAAATTTAACTTTGCATCCGCCCTGGCAACGGCAATTTCGTGATGATTATCATCATTTTGGGATTGAAATTGGCATAAAATGTGAAAACCCCAAATTCTAATCTCAATTTGACCCTAAAAATAAACCCTAATTTGTTCAAGTGCAGAGGTTTATTATTGAAAATTTCTCAAACCCAAAACACCTAAATCAAATAAAGCCCAGTAATATCACGATCTACAAAACAAATCGAAGAAATAATGTCGGATTCGAAGTTTACTAGACAAGAGGAGCAGATGAGGGTGAGTAGGATGCAGCTAAGGGGGAGCAGGACGCAGAGATGAGGATGAGGAGGACGATGATGAGGGAGCAGGGCAATGATCGAATCGTAGGAGAATGGAGATGACAGGATTAGAGGGCGGCTTAGCCGTCCTCTCCAAATCGGAAAGTCTCGCTAAGACCTATTAGCGAGGGACTCAGTCGAGGCGAGTCCCTGCTAGTCCCACTAAACTTAGTCCAGGTAAGGAACAAACACAAGACTGGACTAAAACTTAATCCAGTCTAGTCCAGTGAGGGCTAGTGATGCCAAACAAACACACCCTTAGAGAATGCATTAAGGATAAATTAGGTTCCCATTCCTCATTTTCTTTTCTCATTAATTAAAACCTTATTACTTTTTTATTTTTGATCAAGGTCCTTTGACCTTTATCCATGTCATTATTTGCATATTAAATTAATTACATGTCATTATATGTCAATTTTAAAAATGAAAAAAATTATTAACGTTTTCCAAATATATCTTTTTATTATTTTTCATATATTTCTATTTTTAATTTGTACCCATTTTTTAATTTGTATCAAAATCTTCTTAGTTTTTAATTTTCACCCATAATTTTAAATTCTATAAATGTACCCATAATTTTAAATTTATAATTTGTACCCATAATTTTAAATTCTATTGTGTACCCATATTTTTTTAATTCAATTTGTACTCATTTTTTTCTTCTAAACGTATCCATGCTAATTACATTTATTTGTTTTATGTTTTAAAATATATCTATAGTTATTTCTTAAAATATATTAATAACTATATGAAAAACAATATTATTATATTATTGATTTTTAGATAATTGTTATATTGTAAACATATTATTTGAATTTGTTTAAATTTCATAACGAGATATAAATGCATAAATGCATGAGTTAAATTTCTTAGATGATTTTAGGGACCTCAATTAAACTATTTAAACAAATAAGGTTTCATTCTAATAATTAGGTTAATTAGGAACCGAAACTAAAATGACCCATGTCTTAATTATATGAGTCTCGTCAATTTTAAATATGAGATACATAAAAAATGAAAATATCTCACTAACGAATTGTTTATTTCACACCTAATTCTTCGCATCCTCATTTATTCATATCCCAATACCATGTAAATAAACATGCCATCGATCATGGGTTTATTTGGCTTGTAGAAATGGAATTTCTAATCTATATGGTTTGACCACCATGTAAATAAACATGCGAACGACAAACTATCATGGGCTTATTAGGCTTCTAGAAATGGAATTTCCTATACAGATGGTTTGACCACTTCCATAATACATTCCCGCATCGGTCGAAATTCTTTGAATGAGAGATTATTTTACTGTCCCATCACAGCTTTAGATAAATGAATAATGCGTAAATTAAAATTTTAGATAAATTTATAAATTATATGATGTGTCATCAGTACACATTAAGCACATTATAATAAATACTTAATTAATAATTTTGTCTTTGATAAAAATAAAAAAACTAACTAATAATTATGTCATCAACAACCATGCATGTCATATAATTTATGAAATTTAATCTAAAAAGTTGGTCTTCCTAATATTACTCTAACCAATTTTAATAATTAACATTATTCGCTATGGTCTTGAACTAATCAAGATTTACCCACAAGCAAATTAAGATCTATGTACTTCAGATTTCAGAATTTGAATGACATTGGTCTCAGGACATGTCACTAAGTCCAATATTAAGTTCAAATAACCCAGTTGCTAATTGAAATTGAAAACCATGCATGTTAATGCTCCAATAACTAAGGATAAAATTATCACAATCTATTTCTTCCTTTCTACTTCCTTAAATGCAGGATAATCTCAAGGGGTTGTCAGTTGTGGGTTTAATTTTTGCTTCCGATTGGGGTCCGTATCTGTGTATACCGAAACCCTAGACATTTTTTTAATACATGAAACCCTAAACATTTTAAGAATGAAAAAGAAAAGAAAAACATGTTAGATGGGACTTCAATTAAACTGGAATGGAAAACTTTAACTCAGAGATATAATAGGGTTCAATAAATTTAAGAAGGTAATGATAATCACACATCATTTTTCTCCTCATACACACTTTTTTTTTAATTTCTGACAATCAAATTGAATAAATGAAATCGAAACAACATACATGATTAAGCATGGATGTGTAAAAAGTGTACACTTAATGTCTCTCGCTACGCTTTTTATTACAAGCGATATTCTACACTAATTTACATAGAGAAGAAAGGGGCGCATACTGCTTACTTAGCAAGGAATACGAATTCTACCACGTTGAAATTAAGTCATTTTGGAATTATAATATAGACTTTAGCCATTAAGTGCTCTAGAAAATACTAACTATGAGATATTTTATTTTAATAAAGTTTTGGAATCAATATTAACTACTCTATTCACTTAGTACTACGGTGTAACGATATAGTGATATCCCTCTTCATTTGTAAGTGAGAGGTATTCGGTTCGATTATCACTAAAGGTGAGTTTGAACTATATTATTGTTAGCCAATTGTGATGCTAAGTCCACTTCCTCTTCTTATTGTGGATAGTATCGTTTGTTCAAATACAACTACTCTAAGAATATATTTAAATTCAATTTAAACGAAATCTCAAAATGAACTGATTTAATATTCATAAGCGTAGTGTAGTTTTAATTTTGCTCTTACTTAATTTCTGTAAAATTAGGGGTATAATTTAATTTTTTATATTTGAGACCAACATCTCTTTTGAGACCAAAAAAAAAGCCTACTCTTCTGCATCTCATATGGGTTTCATAATTATGGGAATTGGTTCTATAAGCAATATAGGAAAGGGCAGAGGCTTTTAATGTCCCCTCCAATCAAGAATTTGGACCTCACAATCATTAACCAATATGTCTTTCTCTCGTGCATTTCTCCCGCTATTCTGGTGTCCTATTGAGGAGGAGGGGGGGGGGGGGGTGGGGGGCGCCGGGGGGTCATGGGTCTTCGAGACTTTTAGTAAGATTTTTCTTGATGCTTCTATTGGTATGAGACTATAACTATATTATAAAATAGTTGTGGCATGATTCGGGCATGGTGAAATTATCAGAAAGTCGCCTTGATCTCTAGAAACGTGCTGTCAAACTAATTAAATATCCAGTATTTGACCCAAAAAAAACTAAATAAGTAAATTAACACATGAAAGATCAAGTAAGACAACGTGTAAGGTCAAGTCATTAAGCACATTTTTTTTATTCGGAAACATTAAGCACGTTTTTTTTTTTGGTTCTTAAACAATTCATTCCGTAAGGAACAACCTCTAGGTGAAAATAACATCCATTAGGTACCCATCACGCAACCTTACATTTTTTAAAAAGAGAAAAAACTGTGGGGTTGTTTGTTATAGAAAATTAGATTGTCATCTTTAATTGAAAGGAGCCCGCGGTACTGTTCATTTTAACGAAAAATCATATTTTTACACTAAAAAGTCAAACTTGGTACTATTCATTTTACCCTTTATTTTATACTTATCGTTAAAACTCAAAGTTTTCAAACCATTTTTATTAGTTTTCCTTTAATTAGAAATATTTCTTAATCCGATCATGCGTTAGGTACACAATTCACATACGTACCTAGATAAAACCCAAAATTAAAATATCATAAGTACATTTGGATTTTTTTTTATTTTCTTTTGCTAAATAAGTACATTTGGGGCTAATCAGTGTGTTTGAATTTCAAAGAAATACAAACTTTCATAAATTAAGACATATATAATCATTTACCAACAAGGGATAGGATCAAGGGACAAATATTTTTACACTTCTTTTGAGCTTTTAGATTAAACCTATTTCAACTGTTAAGATTGGTTTATTTACTAATTTGAAATATGAAAGGAAATTAAATTCATTAATTTTGAAAAAGTATTATTAGTGTTTCTCTCTCCTCTGTATCTTAAAAGATTTAACGCCATTAAATCTTACACATTCAGCAACAAGGTATCTAGAATTCCCTTCGACCAACTGGTTTGCAAGTGGTGGCTTCATTTGAGCAAAAAAAAAAAAGGTATGAGCATTGTTGATCTAAATATAGGTGAAGGTCGTTCATTTGATTTGGCGCATTCGGGTGTTATTCGAGTTCATGGTGGTTGTCTCCATTTCACCCCAATTCCAAAACATGTTTTAAAATAAAGAATTGTTTTTACTATTTGTAATCTAAAATTTGATCTTTTGTTTGTCCTCAAATGCCTCGAGATTAGAAAAGAAAAGAAGATGTGTGATTACAAAAGCTCCATGAACTGACAAAACCAAAAAGATTTTTCAAAACTTAATTTTATCACCCTACATATATGAACAATAATATAGAATTTAGGGTTTTATTTTGCTTACCTAATAAAGATTAAAGGCATGGAAGTCACAAACCTGGGGAGATGGAGGTTGCAGACCTCCCTTCTTATTTTCACTATTATAGCTAGGGTTCCTCTCTTTTTAATTTTAGTTTTAATTTTCTTCCAAATCTTATGTTTTTTCAATTTTATTTTTATTTTTACTATTAGTTAAAATCCACATAAGCATCCATGTTATTAAATAAATAGATAAGAACCCTTGGATGTTACAAAATTTAAAGGCTACAAAGAAGTGTAAAAATATTTGCAAAAATAGATCCCTACCAACAAAGCATAAACCATTCAAATTTTCCCTTAGCGTTTTGTTTCAATTCTTCTATATATTTTGCAAAGAGAAGGGAGCTGTGAGCAGACAACTGATAATGAAGTTTGATTATTCATGACTCATGAGTTTACTAGACTAACTTATCACTATAGCTAAATCTACATACATACATATATAGGATGAGGATTGGGGAACGCTTATTTTTTTAAACACATTTTGACACACATTTTATAAGGCCGACTTTGTAGTTTCAACAATCTATCCACTTCCCTTCCGACAATTTCAAGCACTCTTTGACTCTTTTTCAAAGTCCTTTTTCATCTTTTCCTTACGGTACTTGTTTGCTATCGGTCTCTCACCCGTATTTAGCCTTGGACAGAATTTACCGCTCGATTGGGGTTGCATTCCCAAACAACCCGACTCGCCGACAGCACCTCGTGGTGCGACAGGGTCCGGGCACAACTGGGCTCTCACCCTCTCCGGCGCCACCTTCCAGTGAACTTGGGCCCGGTCCGCCGCTGAGGACGCTTCTTCAAACTACAATTCTAAAGCCGACGGCGCCTGATTCTCAAGCTGGGCTGTTCTTGGTTCGCTCGCCGTTACTTGGGGAATCCTCGTAAGTTTCTTTTCCTCCGCTTATTGATATGCTTAAATTCAGCAGGTAACCCCACCTGACCTGTGGTCGTGTTGAAAGCTCGGCCGAAGCAGAGCGGGGAGCATCGCGAGCCGCTTGGAGCGCGACGAAAGCGCACAACAGGCAACCGAGGTTTGGCAACCACTGATTGTCGTGGCGTTCGTCATCGAGGACTTGACATTTGTGCCAATCGCATAGGTCGATGCACGGGAGGCCATCGTGTGCACCCCGACGCTCCCGAGGAAGGCGAGGGTGGGCAACGGCGTGTGACGCCCAAGCAAGCGTGCCCTCGCAACTTGTGTTCAAAAACTCGATGGTTCACGGGATTCTGCAACTCGAGGGTGGGCAACGGCGTGTGACGCCCAAGCAAGCGC